>NC_137438.1:5740392-6410392 GCF_964374335.1 Astatotilapia calliptera
AACCATGTGTGTGGAGGTAAAATGCGTCCGCACATGACTCCAATTACGCTCAGCCATTGTTGTGAGTGCGCACGCAGTAATTTACACTAACTTTATCCGTAAGGTAGCTAAAATTAACTGACAGTGAATAAACTAAATATGAAATGCTTTTAATAAAGTGTGAAAATTATACTTAAGCGGACAGCCAAGAGTAGTGGATAACAATAAAGAGAGTAAATTGTTGAACCAGACTAGCAAAAGTCTAGAAGGTCGTTTCCAATATTGAAAATTCTGACACTTGGGTAGCTCTGCTGTTTTTGTTTTTTGTCAGGGTCACACAAAGCCTTTCTTGTAAGACTCATGGATAAACGGTTAAAGTGGTTACCCATAGCGGGTACTCCACATCTTTGATGGGGAACATTTCTCATGCTGCTTGCCCAAACAAATTTGTCTCCATCACAGCTTATTGAAAGAGACTACCAAGTGTTCTAAGTATATATCGTTAGCTTATGGTTATGAATAACTACTGGATAAATAGTGGATAAACTGAATGCTAAAAGTTAGCAATGAGTAGTTAAGAAATTGGGTAATCCTAAATATATATATTTTAACCAAGCCTCAATGGGGAAAAAATATAATTGATAAATGAACAAAGTAATGTTCTTCTTAACATGTATTCAATTCATTTCTCAATCTGCACTCGAATCAATAAAGGCAAAATAAAACCTGCACTGTTATTTGTTTTGTTAATTGAATTTATATCAATATGAGCTGTTTTGACATTCTTATTAGCTCCTTGAGTCTACCTGTGCCTAATGTCAAGCACTAGATGCAAAAGGCCACACACACACACACACACACACGCACACACACACACACACACACACACACACACACACACACACGTCTATCAGGTCTCAGTTAGTGGGAAAGGCATGAGGTCAAATGAATTGTCTGTAGATTTGGAAACAAGCTTATGCCAAGGAACAAACTGGAGATACAAAGGAATACAGAAAATACCCAAGAGCTCACTGGCCTCCATTATTCTGAAACGGATGAAGTCTGGAGCCTTCCAATTATCATTACATTTTTGCTGTCAAATACCAGTTTCCCCAGATCTGGCTGCCCAGCCAAACTGAGTGCTTGGGACAAAGAGCCTTTTTTTCAGACAGGTAACCCAGAACCTGAACGAACAGCATAGTCACTGAGTTCCTTTGTAGGCATGAGGGAACACCAGTGCAGTGTTTCACCAAAGTGACCTTTACAGTAATGTCCCAGTTGAAAGAATTTTTCACTAAAAGGCACGTGACAGGCTGCTAAGAGATAGCAAAAAAGCCCACGAACCAGCATGAAGAGTACAATCCTCCATTCTGATGAAACAAAGATTGAACTATTTGACCACAATTGCCAGTGGCGTACAGAAAACAAACAACCAAACAACAGACACTGAGCAGGAAATAGCATCCTTATAGTAAGACACAGTGGTAGCAGGATCATGGTGATGATGGCTTCCTGCAGCTGTGGCAGGGAGCTGTCAGGGGAGAGGAAAAGAGGAATCTTCAGGAAACTTCCACAGGCTTTGGGAAAAATGCTGAGTATGAGCACTTCCCATCCAACCTGACTGAGCTTGAACACATCCATCAAAAAAAATAGTTGTGAATGTCATTATATATGTAGAATAATGAAAGGAAAAGTATATCAGTCGACTGAGTGGTAACTGCATACTGAAACAAGAAACAGAAAAGGCTGAAAAATTCACACAACCACAGATAATTTTCAAAGGAATGACTTCAAACAGATGCAATTCAAAGATGTAACCAGTGAGAGGGAGGAGAATAGTAATGAATGAATGAGTGGGGAAAAAACATAAAAGAATCAAAGAGTGGAAGGATCCTGCTCCTGTTACTCCAAACCCATCTAAATGATCTACAATGAGGGACATGACAGTCTGTTAAAAACAGGTCTAAACAACCTCAGACGACTCCTTCCCTGGGCCTGTCTCTCTGTTCAGAGAGATCTGAACAGATGCCAGTGCTTTTAATATTCAACCCTCTGTTTTCATGCTTGGTTGCTGGGACTTCAAACAGCACTCTTTTCTGATACAACCCAACAACCTCCATTTGCTGGTGAGCTCAACCTTTTGTTCCGTTTAACCACCGGACACTTTCTCTTGGCTCGATCCTTTTGACATAATTGAATAGTTAATGACTTTGCTCAGCGCTCCACTTCCCACAGCTCCCAAAACATCTTTTGTGCATAATGTGACACTGCAGAAAGCTTTCAGGATTCATCAAAAGTCACACTGTGTTGGGGCATTCAGCAGTAATCTGACACTTTGTGTTGGTTTTTGATTCTGCTCAGTGCCCAGCTGAGGCGCTAACCTGATTGCCGTCCTTATGATATTTGTGTGGGCAACAAGAAAAATGTTTGTTTTAGATTACATAAATGTAGGTTTAGTTTAGCAACAGGCAATGCAACTGTGCCACTAATCTTGTGGTTTGGATCTTTGGTAGGTTTCAGTAGTTCCTCTAGCAATTCAGTTCAATTTTCTAAAAGTAATGCCAAGTCACAACAACAGCGATCTCAAGGTGTTTTATATTGTAAGGTAAAGACCCTAAAACAATACAGAGAAAACCTTTACAATCAGACAACATCCTGCGAGCAAGCACTTGGCAACAGTGGGAAAGAAACCTCCAAAAGAACTAGGCTCAGGGGGAAGAAGTTACTACTATAACTACTGCCACACACCCAAAAACAAAATAAATAGAACAATATCAAGACTTCTTTATGAAGTTTATGTGTACGTTTAGTAAAGAAGATCTGTAGTCGCACATCTGTCTGCTTACCAGGTGTTTGGTGGCTAATCTAAGCTTTACATCACTTCTAATTCCTCGCGTGGTCAAGCTCATTGTGACATCACTGGTCTAGTCCAATCGTCTTCAGGCCAGTCAGCCTGGTGTAATGGTGCAGAGGATATCTTCTTACTTACTTTCTTACTGACAATTGAGCACGGTATAGACACCACAGCCTATCTGAGTACTGTTGCTGACTATGACCGTAACTTTATGACAGTGTACCCATCTTCTGATGGCTTCTTCCAGCAGGATAACGCACCATATCACAAATCTCAAACTGATTTCTTGAACCTTTCCAGGTTCAAGACACCGTTCTGGTTTCAGAATCTTTCCAGCATCTAGCTGAATCTATACCATGAAAAATGAAGTCAGTACTTGAAAACAGTAAAGTCCATTGTGTGTAAATCTACCTCTCCTGCCCTTGAAAAGCCACACTAGTGGATACATTTATCTACTTTATACCTGTATGGGTAGAAATGGACTTTTAATACCCTTATTTATAATAGCCATGTGTGTGGGGATCGTGAAACGGAAATGCCAAACTGATTAAGCACACTAAAACTTTAAAATGGCAAATAGAACTTTTGTTGGTTTTTCTAGTCCAAAGACAAAATGACAGATGAGACTGTAATTTATTTTCAGAAGTTTCAGTGGGTGGGCAGATGTTTCCTCGGAGTGTGCAGCCACACCCCAGCTCATCCTTAAACACACCTCTGCTCCCTGCTATAAAGTTTCAGTCGGTTAGAAAGTGCTGGCAGTGTTTTGACTGTTGTGGTCTTTGTTCCAAACAAATAATCTCATTTCAGTCAAGGTTGCGTGATTATAAGCACAGAATTTGTGGTTGTTTAAAATATCTGGCTTGTTTTTACTACTAGCACATGCTCTGCCTCAGGTAACATTAAGCGAGTAAGCGATGGTTTGTGTAGATGTGTGTTTTTCTAAAGTAGGCGGGAAGAGAAATAGACTACTGTGTAAAAACAGACATCTGTACACTGCTATTATGTTGTTTTCATCAGACTGGACAGAGTCAGTATAAAATGTATCTTTGATAGGACCTGGGACTTTGGACTAACTCCACCACACACTAAACTTCAGCTCTCTGTTTACTGCATCATGACTTATCATGTGTGCTTGATTGTATGTACGTTTCATATGTATTTATTCACGTTTTAAATTACAGTAAGAGTTTTATTATAATTGTGTACTGATTTATTTGGCTTAATCATTTGGAGTTATTGGATTAATGAGATAAATCGGCAATATAGGCGAAAGCCCCTATAACTTCGAAGAAAGCGTAAGTGAATGCTGAAAAAAGTCTGCTTTCTCATCCACTTGTTGCTGCTTCTCTTTCCATGTAAATAAATGCCAGATAGAAGGTATTCGCTTTGTAATATTCGGCGGTTCCCATAGGGGGCGCCAACGGCACCAACTCGCAGCCCGACTGCAAGACATGTGGCTGGGACTTTCGGAAAGCTACACTCGCTCTTTAGTCCTAAACAATTCCCAGATTGTGTGACTGGTCAGCATTCCCTAGCAAGAGTTTGCACGCTAAAAAGCCGTTTACTAGGCGCAAACCAGCCGCAGCTGCGCTCAAACGGTGAGTAACGACACCTGACGTTAGCTAAGCGGAGCTAGCTGCTAGGAGGCTAAAAGCAACGTAAGCAGGTGCTGTTGTTCAAAGCCGCTAGTTAGCTCTCAGCTAAACTCGCTAGCTAACTTGTGACCTTCAGTACAATCATCGTGGCTGATATTAAACGGTAGTTAGCCTTATTTACCGCCGTGCTAACAGTCTGCTAGCTCCAAATGTAGCTGTGTTTTTAGCTAGCAGTAGCTCGCTAGCTAACCAACAACAACCGTGTTGTGGCCGTCGTGTTGGCACTGGTTGAACAAGTTGGAGCTAATTTTGTGTCTCCAGCAGCCAGGCCGTACTGGCAAAAACACGCAACAAGCTTTTCAAATACCCCACATTTTACTGATGCAGTATGACTTTTAGACTAAGTTAGCATTTACATTTAAAAGACTGACTTTCAAGCTGCCTTCGGGCTTCGCAGTTAACCGGTGTTCCGAGTAGAAACACTTGAAATGGCCTGTGTTGACTTCGTTTGTTTGACATGTTCAGTAATGCGGCTGTGTTCTTAGTCCGTTGCAGGAGCTTTAGCTAAACAAATTAGAAGTGTTCATATTTGGAGGATAGGAATTTCCAGACTGATTCGGGGTCAGTTATGGGAGACTCTCAGAAGTGTGGTGGCCTGGCGGAGTTGGGTTTGTTCACAGTGACTCAGGCTGTTAGTTACTCAAGTGTGCGTTCAGGCTACAAACATTCCTTCAACTGATAGACGCTAGAACATGGACTTGGTCAAAAATCTTGTCTGTACCTGTTTGTATTGGTTTTAGGCAACTGTTACCCAACCAAGCGTGCCGGAATAAATCAAATCTAAACCATTTCACTTTCACTTCTTGGTCTGAGTGCAACACAATCTATAGTGGTGATTGTAACTAACAGTAGTAGGTTTGTAATAGTAAAGTAGTGAAAAATTCCCTCATCAGTTCCAAAAATACATCTACCACGCCAAGATATCAGACCAAATGAGCACAACACAGACGAATATTATGGAGTAATTAAAAAAAAAAGAGGGGGGGGGGATTCCTTGTTGCTTTAATTGTGTCTGTGGGGCCTTTAATGAACCTTTCACTCTCTCTCCCCTGTTGTGGCAAAAAAGTGATTTCCGGTATTTGCTCCCCCCCCCAAAGAAGAAAGAAAGAAAGAAAGATTGCTTGTATTCAGACAGTTGTCACTGACTTGTTGTCCTATAATTTGTGAAACCTGTCAAACCCTATGTCATGAATGATACCAAGTCATTTCGAGCCACAAACAACATTCCTGTCACAAGGTAGAAGCTGCAGTTATTTTTTTTGAAAGTGGGTTTTATACATCCTTCATTCACCTAAACAGTCTTATTTACATTAAAAAAAATGTATTTTATAAGAGTGATCTGACCAAGAGGGCAGCAGAAATTGCAACAAATATAACATAATAGTTGTATAAACATATTTTAAGTGATATATTATCCCTCCATGAACCCTGATGACTACAGTCTTTTTTACTAATATAAGAAAAGACATTACACATAAAAACAGAAATCACTTTTTGGCACAAGGCCTTTCTCACTAGAACGGTAACAATGAAACTTACGAGAAATACAAATCTGTACCGTGTCACAACTGATAAAACACATTTAGCTTTTGACAGTCCCACCGATATGTTGTTATTGCATTTTTGGGTATCATATTGTTATTGACTGAGTTTTGATTGGTTAGTTCTTACAACACTTATTAGAATTTCTGATTTTACATTGTTAGATAGATTATTGCTTTAATACACATCTTATTTAAAAATAGATGTGAATAGCTAGGTTTCATTTGACGTAGACGTGACGTCGACGTAAAGCGCGAAATTTGACTGGCTGTCGGAAGTGAAAAAGATAAGCGCAAAATCACAGACAGACAGTACGCAAAATGCCTATGTCCTGTTGTGTTTACGGATGCTCCAGTAGGTCGACCAGAGAAACTGATAAACGGTATTTTAGGGTACCAAAAATAGCCCAACGAAGAGAAGAAAAATGGAAAATTCTAACCGAAAAACGTAGGAAAAAATGGATTTTAAATTTACGTTTACAGTCGGGAGGAGCAGAGTCTGCCAATGCCCGTGTCTGCAGCGACCACTTCGTCAGAGGTAATGTTATGTTTGCAAACGAACTTATTAGCATTAGGTTGTCGTTAAATTCTCGTTTACTTAGTGCTTTTAAGTTAGTAGTCTAATATTGACTTGATTGGGACTATAGGCTGCCCAAGTGCTTTGGATGACGAAGAGTCGGAGGACTGGGCTCCGACGGTCAATCTCGGCTACGAACGAAAACCCAGATCGGAATCAGTTCTCAAACGAGAGAAAAGAATGAAGCTTAAGGCAGAACAGCATCGATGTGCAGAGGCGATTTTGGATATGCAACAGACGGCTGAGAATGGTTTACCTTGAAACAAACAACTGTCACTCTAACGAAGTCCTAAGGATGTGGCATGTTTGTTGACGTTAAAGCCGCTACCGCTAACTGTCAGCGTGTTTAAGATAAAGCAATATAAGAACAAACACTCACCCTTGCAAACACCAAACTGTATCCATCACGGAGACGTTTTGTTCCAAGGTTGTGGACCCACCCGCTGACAAAAAAATTGTACGCCTCCAAACTCTTGAAAGCTTTCATTTGCTGCCTAGTGTAGTAAGAAGTCTGGAGGACCAAGTAGTTGGTGATATCCACAGCCTCGATAGTAGGCAAATCCTTTACTTCTGTGGTGTATTCGGACATTTTCAAAGAATACGGATCACGTCCGATATATTTTTTAACTATCTGTTTATATCTCTCCCGAGAAACGGGGTCTAAAGTTGCACAATAGCTGCTCTCCTGACTCTCCACAGTGTCCTCCATGTTTACTTCCGCCCTCCACTCAAAAATCGCGCTGCCTCCGCACGTCATCAGAACCACGTGACCGCAACCCAACTATTGCAAAAGTAGTTTTTTTCCACTTGACAGGTGTGACTAAGCTACAATCTTTTTGCAATAGATACTCAGTTCTTTAATGGTACTCCACCTTTTTTTTTTTTTTTTTTTTTTTTTTTTTAAAGTTCTATTACAGCAGTAGAGGGGTGTATTATCTGTGATTAGGTCATATTGCACAGTGGCTATTTTTCTTCTGATAAATTATTTATTCAGGGATTTCAGCGAAAGTATCGTATTCTCTGCATCTGAGGCTTATCGCTTTGTTATTTCAAAAGAAATAAAGGAGATAAAATCTGGGGTAGATTGTGGCCCCAATAAAGTGCAAGATAACTTCATAATCTGTAGCCAAGTCGAGAGCAGCCGAGAAATGGGGTCACTACTGTTTATTGATGGTGTGACTTGCTGATAGAAGTGGCAGGAGGAGTTGGGAGTGTACAGATCTGTACGCTCTGCTCAGATTGCGTCAAATGCTGTAAAACTGATGAGGCAGTGCTTCACAGTGCAAATGAATAATGACCCAAAGCACACTGCAAAAGCAACCCAAGAGTTTGTCAAGACAAAGAAATGGGATATTCTTCAATTTCATTTAATCACCTTAACGCAACAGTTTACTGATGACAAAAATGAAGGCAGAGAGACCCACAAACACACAGCAGCTGAAGGTGGCTATAGTAAAAGCCTGACAGAATATCTGGGAAGTATTAGGACTATGTATAAAAATGGTTGTAATTCCTGAACAGTTAATCCAGTACTTCTGCTAAACCCCTTGAACTCAAGCTGAAAGTCAGCACTTCAGTCACGTCTTGATTGTATTGTTAAGACTTTAGCAACTTTACTTCTCCTACTTTACTGCTTCCAATCCAGTACTCTAACTGTACTCTTAAAAACTACTTGTGCTATTATTTGAGAGAATCAACTCTCTCAAACTCAAAGTTTTAATCAATAAGACAGTCAAACAAGTTTTGATCATCTCAGTAAAAAAAACAAACTCAAAAGTTCACAGAAAGTGTCACCATTCACTCAGTCTCTACAGTTATTAGTGGGATGCATTTAACTTCCACTCCTTATAAATACACCTTGGCTTTGGGATCTGCTCATACAAAGTACGGATCCCTCAGTGTTAGATCAACAAACTTTTTTCTTTACTGAGAGGAATAGACGGTGAATCATTCTTTAATCTGCAAGGCAACATCTGCCTCCGCAGGCATGTTTCATTCTGGACTGCTTTATGCTTTATACTTATGCTTAGCATTAAGATTCCTTATTCCCTTATGCTGTTTTTTTATGGTCATGCTTGATTCTCCTTTTTCTGCCGTCTGTTTTGATTAAATATTAAAGGTACAGCCCTTAAATGGTTCCAGTATTTTTTGTCAGATAGGAGTTTCTCTGGCCAGGCTGTGTTTATTCGTGTTTTAGTATTTATTGGTTGCTGATTTAGCGATTTAGCACACCTGCTCATGCACGAAGAGTTGAGCTGATACATGAGAAGCAATGATGATGTTAACTGAATTGAATCCAGCTAAGTCAAAGCTTTGTGTTAAGTGTTAAACCTGTGATAATATGATGAGAGAGTGAGAGGGAAAGAGCCATTGACTGAGTTTTTCAGTCTTGTTAACTCTCTTGAACACAGTGTTCATTCACAAATTTGCTGTGAAGACACAAAGAAATGTTTTTGTTGTGTGATAACATGCAAACTCTGCATGCAAACATTTGGAGGCACCGTTCTCAGACACGGATCGATGCAGAGCAGTGAAAGATGCCAACCTCAAATGAGCCAGTGAAAATCGTGGTTGTTGTTGGTTCTTGTCAGTCAGTCAGTCAGTCTGTCTCTCTCTCTCGCTCTCTCGCTCTCTCGCTCTCTCTCTCGCTCTCTCTCTCTCTCTCTCTCTCTCTCTCTCTCTGAGTCCTGGAATATACAGAACTTTGCAAAAATATGATGGCAGTGTAAATCACACAAGCTCAGGTTGAAACTTGTCATAAAGATTTCTACTTTAGTGTTGCTTATTCTGCAGAATATGTGTTTTGTGAAAGTGGCAGTTTGATGACTCGCTGTATTTCCACTAAGCTGATGTTGCATTGACAGATTTTGTTTTTGTGTAAGACTGAATAAATGTGGATTTAAAAGTGAATGTACCTCTTCCAGAAAGGACAGTATCCTTTAATTGTATTGTGCAAATTCATGTGCAGGATGTTGATCCAGCATAATGTAATCATCCTAAAACGTAAATATACCTGCATGTCTCTATTCTACAGCATGAACCAGGTTTGATGTGCAGAGTTGATTCCCAGAGAAAACTGAGCTTGGACATCATTGCTTATTTCTAAAATAAGAAAGAGGTTTACCTCAATCTTGTCTTATATTGTTTAGAGCCAGGTGGGAGTTTTCCTCTGCAGTTCATTTGTATTTTTCACTATTTATTTGTCAAAATTCAAGGGACCTGCTAGTAGGAAGTGTCTGACAGGTTTGTTCAGAGGATTTGATAAAAATGCAAATCTTTAACAAAGACGCTTCATAGTAAACTGATAACTAAGGCTGTTTATCTACCATTAACCTTCTGAGGGGGAAAAAAAGAGATTGTTTTGTTACATGCTACATTCAGTATCTTGCAGTATCTAACCAACTCTTCATTTCTGTCACCTTCCCTCTGTTGTAGTGGGGATCACGACAGCCAGGGGCCGGACATGATTGGAGCTGGAAGCGGTGAGAAATTCTAACCTTCGTTTAGCTGCATGTTGCATAAACATAGCAGACTCTATTTTTTTAAGACTGATTGGTGTAAGTAAATATTTTTCATACTTGTGTGCATCCTCTGCGGCGTATACAGGCGGCCAGGGCCCGCCTGATGGGGCAGACGGCGAGGAGGCGGAGAGGTGTCCTATCTGCCTGGGCGTCCTGGCTGGAGGCGAACTCGCCATGCCTGATAGCTGCTGCCATGTCTTCTGCCTCAGATGCCTCCTCACATGGGCAGAGGTGACACTCAGATAATGCTAATATAGTAGTGGCACTAAGTGGAAGTGATTTTTAGGTCATGTCATGTGTAGTGAACAATTATATATCTGGTCTGTCTGTGAATTAATCACTATATTCTGTCTTAGATCCAGAATGATATTTTAATGAGTATTAGTGCATTGACAACAAAGGTGACTTGGGATGTGAGAAAGCAACCAATGCCATTAAAGCCCGGTTTGATGTGCTAAAACTGGCTTTCTGTTTGTTAATGTTGGCTAACGTTACCTGCTAGCAAAGACACATATCAGTGTAACAGCTAGCAGGCTAACCGTAGTTTACTTCCTCACTAAAGTTGTTGCAGACAAGATGTTACCTGTAGCTCCTTATAACAAGTTTTTGTTGTGCTGGGTGTTGGTTGACATTAGTGATTAGTGGATTTTTGAGCTACATTTAGCTAGTGTTGCTCACCTTTGACACTGGGCCCCGGTCCACATGCTGTTGGAGGAAACCAGGGAAGTTGGGGAAGGTCGGATCATTTTAGTTATGTTTATTCTCTTTAAACTTGGCAGTAAAAAGCCTTGAGTACAGAGGGAAAAGTTCAAAGGTGTTAGCAATGATATTCTTGTGCCAGTACTCATGCCAAAAATAGCATCTAGTGATTTCCCTCATGTCAGACTGGAAAAGCCCGTAAGCCTTTAAGCATTCATGCCTTTCATTCGTATTAGTGTACTAATGATGTTTTGTTTGCTTTAATTTGAAGCTGCAGATGGCTCCTTCCTGCCCCGTGGATAGAAGACCTTTCAGTCATGTTTACAGATGGGACAGGATTCTCGGCTGTGTGCAGGTCAATGTGCTGTTTTCTCTGTTTACTGCTGTTGTTTTAAGCTTTGTTGAAATTTCCTGTGCTGTAAAGCTGAGACACCCGCTGCCTGCTGTTAACGAGAAATACGGAGCGTTATTTTCCCATGATGTCAGTTTATTTGAAGTGTATTTAAGAAGAATTTTAACAGCTGAAAAAAAATTTGGTTGAAGTGGTTTTGAGTTAGCCTGGGATTGACCTAGAAGGTAAAGCCAGCAGTCAAAATTAGTTTTGTTTCCAAGTCACATGTAGGCCAGCTGTCAAGCCACCACACTGCCTCACATGACTTTTGTCTTTATATGTACTTAAAAAATAAATAAATAAATATGCTTCTATCCTCAAAGGTCCCTGTGAGGAAGCGACTGTCTCAAAGCGATGCTGAGAACTGCTGCTGTAGAAACCCTGAACAAAAAGTCTGTCTCAAGTGAGTGTTAGACTGTTTCTTTCTTAACATTACTGGGTCACCTCTTAGGCCGGCCCTTGACATTTGACTGTGAGTGCAACCAAGAACTGATAAAATGGTTATCTTTTCAGAAGCAAGCCCACAAGAAGGTTGAGACGGCAAAAGGTGGAGAGGACGGCAGGCGCTAAAACAAAAGGACTTGTGAGGAAATGTATGTTAGAGCGCTTCTGCCCCAGAAATGTGGCTAGCCTTTTCTCGCATTGTGTCAGCAATCTCACGTCTTTAAATGTGTTTATAGGTAACGATGAGGATCCCTCCTCACTGAGCAGAAAAAAGGTAACTGCTTTGTTTTTTGTTTTTTTTATCTGTCCCACACACGTTTCACTGTTAGGTTTGATGTCACTGTTGATTCTTTGCATTTCTTTCTTCAGGTGAGAGGAACAGACTGCTGTACGTGGTCACCTCCTCCCTGTGTTTCATTAGTTACGTCAGCACAGGACGTGTAAGTGACACTGATTTAATGAAATAATATGTTAGTAGTTTTTTTGTAGTTTGTACTCTTTGTCAGGATTTTTTTTTAAAGTGCTTACAGCGATCATGTTTAAAGTGCGCTCAGTCGATCAGTTGGAGAAGTCAAAAAATTGGGTTGAATTCTAAACATAGTAGGTGGATCTTTAAAAAGTTTTATGGTATTAAACACATTAACATTAAAATTTATTAGTGGAGTCACTGCACAAAACTCCAGCACACAGTGCCTCTTTGACATATTGCATGCATTAACGTCTTGCTGTTTTAGAAACAGGCCAGACTATGGTAAATGGTAAATGGCCTGCATTTGTATAGCGCTTTTCTAGTCCCTAAGGACCCCAAAGCGCTTCACACTACATTCAGTCATTCACCCATTCACACACACATTCACACACTGGCGATGGCAAGCTACATTGTAGCCACAGCTGCCCTGGGGCGCACTGACAGAGGCGAGGCTGCCGGACACTGGCGCCACCGGGCCCTCTGACCACCACCAGTAGGCAAACATGGGGTTAGGAAACATCTTGGGCAAGACTATGTTTCACATCCTATGTCAGTAAGGCTTTATTGATAGGACAGCTCTGAATCATGGTTAACTTCATTCACGTGCAGTGATGAATTATTGTGCTAACTGTGCACTATTAACATGTCACCTAAACAACCAAAGGTTGACTTTTTATGTGTAAGCAGGATTAACTGTAAGAGTAGACTGATACATTGTAGCTTAACAGTTTTAGCTCATGTCTTTAAAAATAGAAAAAATAAAAAACTTACAAAATTCTCGATGCTGGCAGAGGGTCTCCTGAGGCTGCAGTGTATAGACAGAAACTCTGAAAACGATAAAGAAAACATCCTTACCAACTCCGTCAGTGGAACTGTTTTATTCCCGTGGTTTTCAACCCACTGGGGATAGAGCAACTGAAGATGGAAACATCAGGGAAACTAAGATGAATAAACATTGATT
This sequence comes from Astatotilapia calliptera, assembly GCF_964374335.1. Taxonomy (NCBI): domain Eukaryota; kingdom Metazoa; phylum Chordata; class Actinopteri; order Cichliformes; family Cichlidae; genus Astatotilapia; species Astatotilapia calliptera. The sequence goes on from NC_137438.1 coordinate 5,753,484, forward strand.
TTGTAATGTGCTGACCTTCAGTTCACTCAAATTTGACTTCAGGCAGACATGCCAGAAAAAGTTGGTGTTTGGATATGGAAAGGTGCAAGTTTAATGACACTCCTGAAGAAAACCACAACTCGTGGTGGTTAAAACTGGTGCCTGAAAGCGTTTCTGAAACTCCCCACACTGTGTGTGGAAGATGTTTCGGTTCGGATATCGTTTGGAGTGGCAGTGATTTTTTTTTTTCTTTTCTTTTCACACTGATAAACAAGTTGGAAAAATGTTGTAAATTTAACCACATACTTTAGCTTCTTGCTTTTATTTTTGAACTATCATCAGTGTATTACATGAAAATTAGACAGATGTTTTTACATTTGTGTTTCCATGGTGATCTTGGTCATCACTGCATCATAAAGTGGTATTGAGGAGCACTTAAAAAGTAACTTGTAAAATTAGCTGTAAGTATAGACCTTTTTATAGATATAAAGTCTGCTTCTTCTAAGAATAGGTAACATCAAATAATTGACAGATTACAGTTTAGACCTATTTTAACTGTAGAAACCAAAAAATATCTCATGTTCAGAAGCTGGACGGCAGGGCAGATGGGTAAATCTACTTCTGAACATGAGATATTTTGGGTACCTGGGAACCATTTATTTTGGACTATAACTTTACATTTGAAATTCAAATTAGTGCTGTGTAGAAAGCACTTTTGTAACTCTTACCCTGCTTTCACTGTCCTTCAGTGCAGATCCTGAGTGGCTGGCAGAAGATATACCATATGACACTGGACTCAAGCAGTGCAAGCCCCAGGTGCAGCACTGTCCCTGGCTCTCTCCTGCTGCTCCCATCCCTGCTAATGGCACCTCAAGGTAATAAAATTCCCACTGCTGTGACCGTTTTCACAAACTGACAACATCTTTCATTAGATCCTATCCACAGCCTCAGTTTGACACTCGTGGTTTAGTCTGTCAGTCAGGACTATAGAACAGCGCACACAAGGAATTGTCCTGAGTATAAAACACAGGAGCTTTAAAACTGCACACTGAAATGTTTCACTTGGTAAATTCTTGAAAAGTTTGTTTTGGTAACATTGATTGGGGTCCATTCAAACAGGACATTAGAATGAGTTCTTCTTTGGGTTTTTGGGACTTTAAAATTGTGGAAAAGTAGGAATGAAGAACGCACTGAGATAAAATCTGACCTCTAGCTGTTTGTTGGTTTTACAGGCAGAGTTTCCATGGAACCAGTTGGAATCACAACACGTTTCCATTTGGATTTGGCTCATTTCCATTTACCTCCAGCTCACCGTTCACCCCGAGCAACTTTGGTGAGACACATTCGACACAGTTGACTTTTTTCTATGATCACAAAGCAAGAAAGCACGAGACGAGGCTAATCGAAACGTATTGGCTGAAGCATATGCTTATTACGCCAACCAGACAATCCTCATAGGGGATTGTCTGGTTGTTGGGGTTTTCTGTTTCATGTTGTATGGTCTCTAGGTGACTGTAGTGACTGTATGGATGGATGAAATGTAGAAGAACCATTAAAGTCTTGAACTAGATATCAATAAGAAGTAAAATCAAATGACTGTATTCAAACGGCAGCTGCTGTTCATAGGAAACACTGGACCAAAATAATAGTGAATCACAGGCTTCTATAACCAGTCTCTCTGCCGTGTAGTGTTTCAGGGTGTTGTCTGCGCCATCACGTGTCCCAAAGGAGGAGAGAAGAGAGGTGGCCGAGCTTCAACCTCCAAAGCCCCCACCAAAGAGACAGAGTCTCTACCGTCGAGACGATCAGGACGCAACAGCAGCAAAACTCAAGAAGAGACTCCTGCATCTGACCCTTCAACACCTCCACAGTCCAGTTTGTCAGACTCCGACTCATCTGCTAGCCAGTCCACAAGGCCTGGCAAGGCTTCTCAGGTGCCGGCCAAGAGGAAAGGGAAACGAGTGACAAACCGAAAGGCTAGCGGCAAACGGAAAGCCACAACGAGAAAAAAAAGCTCTCCGGAAGTTGTTAACAGTCCAGCAGCTAGCGAGGAGGAAGCACAGGAGGACGCAGTGGAAGAGGCATGTGAGGAAGTGCAGGAGGAAGCACAGGTAGAGGCACAGGAAGCATCACAGGAGGAGGAAAATGACGTGAGTCAAAACAGGGAGGAGGTGGAGGAAGAAGAAGAGGAAGATAAAACTGAACAGGAGCAGGATGGAAGTCACTCAGAACAGCAGCAGTCTGACGCTGAAGATGGTCTCAATGAGGAACAGGATGGTTTCAATTCCTCTGATGAGCAGCGAGCCGGAGGAGCTATGAATGATGTGGGACAGGAGAGTGAGGAAGCTCAGGAACAAAGTGATGAGCACGAGCAAGAAGAGAAAGCCGACGAAGGTGAGAGTGACGTCTCATGTCCCTCAGGATCAGCTGTTAGCAGCCCTGGTTTGTGCTCTGAAGGAGTCGAGAGCAAAAAAGAGAAGGAAGAGCAGGCCAGTCCAGTTTCCTCTGGAGAAAAGCATCCAGAGGAAAGGACTTCGCCATCCCCATCCCACTCCTCCACACAGAATGCTCTGGAAGATGTAGTGTCTCCACAGTGTGACGAGCAGGTGGAGCAGGATGATGAAATGGACATTTGTGTAGAGTCAGAAGATGCCAACAATGAAGAATCTTCAAAGAAAGTGAAGGCTGAATCATGTGGGAGTTTAGCACAACCTGGTTCTCCCTCTGCTCGAGAGGAAAATGTAGCTGACCAAGAAGCGAAAGTTTCAGAGGTCATTGAGGCAGAAATGCTGGCATCAATAGAGCATTCGGGAGTCGACAACTCTGTGGAAGAATCCAAGGATGACACAAGTGTTGTCCCCATGGACTGCAGTTCACCCACGAGCGAGCATGGGAACAGCCCCGTTTTGGAACCTCCGAGTGAGACTGCTTCCCCTGCTCCTGTAGAACCACCTCCTACAACTTCTGAAAGCCACGTCACCAAAGATGAAGGCGCCAAGGACAAAAGGGAGAGAGACAGGAGCCAAGAGAGGAAGAATGGCAAGCAGCGGAGATCTCGCTTCCACTCTCCAACTTCCACGTGGTCACCTAAGAGGGACTCAAAGAGAGAAACATGCAGGCGTTCACGTTCACGGTCTAGAGAACGTGACAGCAGCCCTTCCCCGAGGCGCTCTTCACGGGCTCGCAGCAGAGAAAGAGACAGGGACCGGGATGGAGACAGAGACTATTCTAGGAGAGATCGTAGTCGGGACAGAAGGAGGCGACGGTCCCGCTCAAGATCCCGGTCAAGGTCCCGGTCTAGATCTCGATCTAGAACAAGATCACACAGACGAGGGCCCAGCCCTGAATGGTCGACATCTAGAGAGCAGTCTCCTCAGAGGAAGGAGCGTAGAAGCTGGAGATCTGGAGCCGGTGGTGGGTCTGGCAGTGAAGGACGGAGGTATCACGGCAGCGCTGGCCACTTTGAAAATGGTGTCCCTGCAGAAAGTTCTCCTGATCGCCAGAGCTCAGACAATCCCGATTGGGTTACAGAAAAGATTCGAGGAGATGCTGATGGAAGGAACCGGGACTTCGGGTACAGCAGCAGCTCACGCTGGGAAGACCATCGTGGAAGTGGTGGGAACAGAGGAGAACAACGAAGTCGAGGGGGCCCTGGAGGGTTTGAACGTGGCCGGGGCGGAGGACGTGGTGGTGGCAACCGCAACTTTTACAACCAACAGGAAGAAATGTCTGACAGCCGCTGGCAGTCGAGGAACAACTTCTCAGGTACAGGCAACAATTCAGGGAACGACGCATACAGCCGATTCAATGAAAACCGAGGTGGCGGGCGCAGGAAAGAGCCTGAGCCAGGCGACCCTATGGTTGACCGCTCAGGCTGGTCCTCTGCATCCAGCTGGGCTGTCAGGAGGACACTGCCTGCAGATGTTCAAGACTATTACTCAAAAAGGGAGAGAGGCCCGGGCACGTGGAGCCGGCAGGAGGAAGAGCAGCAGCCACCAGCTGCAGCAGGTGAGACCTCTTTATTTTGTCGATACACCTCCAAAAAATCAGGCATCACTGTGTTGTCTGCACTGCAGAGTTGAAAAGTAAAGAAGCATGTTATACATTATGGTGGTATGTGTTGAATATTCTCTTTGAGCCAACGAGAAGAAGATAATTTTAGTTCATGTGTGAGGAGAGAACAACTAGAAATTACCCCCAGGTATCTGCACTCCATTCGATTTAGAGGAAACTGTGATTTCTTTGAAGTTAATTTATTCCTTTGAAAGTCTCACAACATCTATTTTTGATATAAGGCGGCTCTTTTCATTCTGCCTTCTGCGAATCCTGTCCTGCACTTTTTTATATAAACCTACGTGAATAAGCACAGACAGAGTTTTATTTAGCCTCTCACATTCACTGTCCCCTCACATTTTTTCATTATTATTTGTGGTCCTTGTTCTCCAGATCCTCCAAAAAGCGATCCTCCTCTCCAGGCAGTCCCCGGTAATGCTCCGGTGCCTCTGATGAACGTGATTCCACCTCATCCTCCGCAGCTTAATGTTATTCATCACTACCCCATGCAGGCCCCACGAGGAGCCCTGCCGGTCAGCTTGCAGCCTGCAGCACCCTATGCCATGCCTCCTCAGGTCCCCATGCATCTCCACCCTGCTGTGCCGCTGCTGCAGGTGCCCGCTGTGGGTGCTCAGGGCCTCCCACCTCCTCCACCACCACCTCCACCAATGCAGCAAGGCAGCCAGACAGCAGCGGTTCAGCCAGACGGCCACGCTGCACAGGTATGGTAGTCTTGGCAGGATTAGTTTCCAATTCCTGAATGTCTAATGTTTTTATTTATTTATTTTATAAATGGGCACAATAACTGTCTCCAAGCAGTTCTTCCCATAATTCTCTCTGTGATTTTTCCATTTTGCATTAGATGGCCAATACCAAGGTGAGTTTTGTGAAACCAGCATTGCTTCCAACCCCAACCAAAGCTGGGGTTGTAGCAGTGACACAAGGCCAGCCGGCACCAAGCCAGGCGCTGCCATCCTCTACAACTCAGCCCGGCCAGCATAACAAGGCCCAGGCTGACAGCTCCAAAAAAGAAAAGGTAACTGATCTGTCACTCCATCAAAGGTCATTCAGTAAAGTTTTTTTCTTCTCTGCCCTTTTCTGTTTGTTGTCTTTTGGATAATCCAAGTTCCTCTTACTGTTGCAGAAACAACAGATCCAAGAGAAAGCTATAAATGAAGTGAAGACAGCCATCAAACCATTTTACCAAAAGAAGGAGATTACAAAGGAGGAGTACAAGGAGATTGTGCGCAAGGCAGTAGAGAAGGTAAACCCTCAGATTTCTTTTACTGTCATCTGCATTTTTAATGCAATCAGAGCCCAATACACGGCCTTTAAATTATATTGAATACAGACACCTAGCTGTGTGGTAGCCAGGTGTAATGTTCACACAAACTCTGAGAGCAGCTAGCTTATTATTGTTCTCATTATTGAGTGTATTTGCCAACAGTTGCTGCTAACATTAGATATTTTTGGTTTTGTGAAGGCCAAATAAAAGCCCGCTGCTTTTTAAAACAACCACATACAGACTGTTACATTTAGGGATCGGTATTTCCTGACTTTATGTGTTTGGCTTTTCTTCCACTTCAGGTGTGTCACAGCAAGAGTGGGGAGGTGAACTCTGGTAAGGTGGCCAACCTGGTGAAGGCCTACGTGGACAAATACAAGCATGCCCGCAAGAAATGAAACGTCGCCCTGCTGCTGAGGTGGCAAAAACCCTCAAAGACCCATTGAGCTGCTCAAGTGCAATTTCTTCTCCTTGGAATTTGGCCTCCGAGCTGAAAGATGATGGAGAGCCAGCTTTTTTTTCCCCTTTTCTTTTCTTTTTTTGATATCTCTACCTTTTATTGAATGATGAAGATTTTTTTCTATAGATTTTCATATTTTGTCAGAAAAGAACAACCCAATCAGAAATTGTAATGCAAGAGCCCTTTATTTTGCATAGATCATGTGACTTGGGAACTACTGTAAAGAGCGCAGGCTAGTGTGGGGAGAGGGGGTGGGTGGGGTGGATGATGTTAAAGATGCACCACTCAGTGAAAGACATTTCCAGGGTGCCAGCTGGTACAACGAATTTCTCTGTTAGGGCATCCTGATCGCTTCTGAACTGAATATTGTCAGTGTCCTTTTTTAAATGTTAAATAATATTTCAGATGAGATCCTAGTTTATTGCCTTTATCAATCTGTGTGGCCCAGTGATGGGCTGGAATCTAATGAACGTGATTGTAATCAGGGCCCTGATTGGACCCAAACTGGGTTAACCAATCAGCAGTGAGTGTATAATGTGAGCTGTAGCTCCTGGGTGGGAGGGGGTAGTTTAGAAACTCCACCCCCTTGCTTGAATGTGTAATAAGTGTCTGAGTATACATGAACTGTGGAAGCTATCCAGAGAGTAGTTGAATAAATTAGCTGCCTCCTAACGTGCTTCTGTGTGTGTTGTGACAGGAGTTGCATGAAAGACTTCCTGTTAGAGCGCCGGGTCACTGTAAGATTTAATTGCAGGCTACACGGTGTGACATGAATCTAATAAACAATATCAAGGTAGATATATGTAGAGTGACCAACAGCGTTGGTGCGTTCATGGTCGTTGGAGAACAGCGTGACATGAAGAGAAATGCTCTTTTTCTTAGGTTTCTTTTATGGTACTGTGCAAAAGTCTAGAGCCAACAATGTATTGAAACGTGTAGACATACATGGATACATACTGGGTCTAAACAAAAAAGCTGACTGAGTCTGACTGTTCCAGTGTCTTTTTCTGTCTTTGCTTTTACTGTATTAGCAGTGTGTTTGGGATCATCATCATGATGGAACAGGAACATCACCAACACCACTGGCTGACAAGCACCCCAAAACCAAAGCCTCCCCCGTGTTTTACACGTGGTTGTAGACACTCACTGTTTTATCCTGTCTGCGCTTAGTGACAATAATTTAAAGCAGGAATGTGGAATTAACATCTCAATAAGACCTGATTTTCAGTCCAGCTCTTGAGTAATTTGGCATACCCTCAGTCTTTTCTCCGTTTCCCTTCCCTGTTTCTAATGAGGTGTAAGTGAACAGTAGACGGATGGATTTTTCTTTTAAAGACATGACTTTCAGAATACTGTTCCTCTGCTGTAGATCAGTTTTTAGGCTTTCCTTAAGTCTTCTTTGGCTGCTTTTGTTTGTCAAATTTCCTCAAATTTGTAGAAGGACACACTAAACGTCTGTGTGTCCTTATATCGACTGGGATTTGCCAATTTTTCAGCTACTAGCGATACTATTTTTCCTGGGTTTTTTTGTTTGTTTTGTTTTGGGGTTTTTTTGGGCTGTCAAATGGTTTCATCTTTTCAGCTTTATAGATACACTAAAGAAATTTGGGGAAAATGTCTTTTTGCAACAGGCTGCAAGTATCTAAGTGCTTAAAGAAGTTAAAATGGGTTCTTTGCCAAGTTGTCTGTTACTCTGTAGACACAACACTAGTTCGTCCCTTGAGTTATGCTTGAATAATTCATAAGTCAGTGTTAAAGCATTCCTCTGAAAATGGTCAGGCACAAGGACTGGACTGACCTCTGCAGTGCTGTTGCTAATGACTGCTTTTAACAAAATTATAATGCAGTCTGGCTCTTTGGAAACAGGATTCTTGCAAAGTACTGTAAAACAGTCACACATTAGATTAGATAAAACTTTATTAATCCCTCGGGTGGGTTCCTCCGGGAAATTTGGTTTCCAATAGCACAGCACCGACAGAAGTTACAGAATGTGAGCAGAAATGTACCATATATACACACACAATACAGAGACATATATAAATACAGAGTATACAAAAGGGATAAATAGGAATAAGAATACAAGGGAATTGCACATTTCACAGTATTGTGAGTCTATTGCACCGTTGGATATTAACAAAAAGTATTGCACAGTGAAAAGGCACTACAGCTTAGTTCCCTCCTCCTTTGTCCTCCTGTTTCCCCTCCCTCTCCCCTCCAGAGAGGAGTTAAACAGTTTGATAGCGTGTGGAACAAAGGAGTTTTTAAGTCTGTTAGTTCTTGTCTTTGGGAGAAGCAACCTGTCACTGAACAGACTCCTCTGGTTGTTTATGGCCGTGTGCAGAGGATGCCCAGCATTGTCCATAATGTCCAGCAGTTTCTTTTGTCCTTTTCTCTGCCACTATCACCAGAGTGTGCAGCTCCATGCTGACCACAGAGCCAGCCTGGATGAGTCCTCCTTTGCTGTGCTGCTCACCCAGCACACCACAGCATAGAACAGTACTCCAGCAACCACAGACTGGTAAAACATCCTCAGGAGCTTCCTGCAGATGTTGAAGGACCTCCGCCTCCTGAGGAAGTACAGTCTGCTTTGGCCTTTTTTATACAAGTGCTCTGTGTTGCATGACCAGTCCATCTTGTTGTCCACCCACAGCCCGAGGTACTTGTATGCGTTGACCACCTCCTCTCTCTCTGTCTGAACTGGCAGTGGACCTGATCTGGACCTCCCGAAGTCCACAACCAGTTCCTTGGTCTTTGAAGTGTAGAGTTGGAGGTGGTTTATGTGACGAACTCCACATTACCGTCGTGTTAAACCCACTATTCTTTCACATTAGTGTTCATGTTTTAGATTAAACATCCCAGTTTGCACGATTATGACACATTTTTGTTTCCCATCCAGACATAAACATGTTGAAGATGCACCTCTTTCACTTAGACATGCAAACAAATTGAGTCTTAACTCTGCTATCATCCAATTCATGTGTTAGGCACAGACTCATATTAAAGTCGACTCGTCCCCAAAAAGAACAAGAAGAAAGCATGTGGAGGACAAGGACCAGCCTGAGATAAGAGTCCTGCTGATGATAGGGCATCTGTTCATTGAAAGATGTTTGTTTTTTTCAGGCCGACATCATTTGTGTACCTAAAATTGTTACGAATTCACAAATTCAGGTAAGAAAATAATCATGAAATCTGCATTTGTGGGTGAGCTTCCGTGAACTCTGAGCCCATGTTTGAAGGAGGGAGGAGTATCTACAACTATGAGCTACAACTCTGGTCTCCCCCCCCAATTTGTGCTTAAAAAATGGCAGTCAAACCCTGCAAATATCAGAAACGTAACCTCTGGACTTTCAGTTACGATGGCAGATTGACCAGCTGTTAAAGGTATTCTTGCATCAGAATGAAGTTTCATTTTGACCTGCCCCTTAAAACTATTCAGGGTACACACCACACAAATCCTGAAATGAAGTCTCAACACACTTGCATAGCTTCAGTAAAACAAGTTGCAGTGAAAAACTCATCTTCCTTGGCCTAAACACACACACACACACAGAGCGCTTAAGCCAACTGAATTGGTGCCATGGATGAACCTCGGTGTCTGATCCTTGGAGCACAATGTCAACCTCCGTCAGCTTGGGGGCAGCATTGTCAAGCTGGTGTTTCAGCTCTGCAGAAATCTTTCTCTGGAGAAATAAACTAAAACTCAAAATTATCTGAGCCCACTGCTTCATTTTTAAAAGACAGTGGAGTTGAAGTTGTCTCCATGTGAACAAACACTCACTTTGTTAAATACTAAAGAATCTGAAAGACGTGTGTGTTTTAACTTTTCTTTTATTTGAATTAAACACTGCCTCCTACAGGCATTGATTGGCTTACATTTCTAAAACAAAGCCCTCAAAGGTACTTTTTGCAAATTGCAACTAAAACTTCATCCACCAGTGGGCAGTGTTTTTAATTTTTAAAAGGGCTGTTGCTGGTTTTTTTTTTTTTTTTGACAGCTTGTTTTTTTAACTGCACCTTTCCCCTCATGAAGCTTTTCCTTTTCTCACACTGTTGTAAATAAAATTTTATTTTCATTGATAATAAATTTTACATTAACCTGCTGCACCATCTTATGGTACAGAATGGTATTACAGCAAAATATGGCCTGGGTCTATCTAAGCTGAACTTGGTCTCTCTCTTTAGCACGGTGCATAGGTGTTTTGGAGATTAAAAAAAAACAACTAAACATAGTAGTTCTTCCACATTCTGTTGTTGGCTTTAGCTTGGAGGTTTTTTTTTTCTTTGCTGCTGAGGTCAAGAGTTGGTTGACGTACTCTCAAGCGGAGATGTGCAGAAACAACATTTTCTGCACATCTCCGGTCTTCCATAAATAGATGACAACATTTCGGTGACGTGTGAATGTTGGAAGCACAGTGTGCCATCTACGACGGGCTCTCCACTCGGTGGGAAGGAATCCGCGTCGAGCTCTCTTGTTCGTTATTGTTTGGTTGAAGGTGTTCAAGAGTGCAACCTGTTTTTAGTTGTTTCTTAGGTTGTTTTTTTTTTTTTTTTTTGCATGTTTAACAGGTATCACGGCATGTGGTCAAAATTCAAAGTATTCTCCCATAAAGAAAAAATTTCAAGTTTCCCACAACCCCTGAGTGGGGGAAGTGGAACCGGGAGGCTCGCAGGCCTTCTCAAAGCAGTAGTGTTGTCGCTGCGCAGACCTTCAGCAGGTTATAAAGACTAAATACAGTTTCAGGAGAGACCTCGCTTGTGGCGTTCTTGATCCAGTCCAGAATGATGAGGATCATGCTGCTGGACATGACCGTGATACAGATGAGGAGGAAGAGGCATGCCTAGAGAGCAAAATAAGATCACAGTTAGCTAATGTGTTCATTCACACCAAGTTAAATGAAACCTTTCACAGTTTAAGACGTGTAATTTGTTGTCTTTGGTTCAGTATAAAGCTAATTATCTTACTTTAGCTTAGCAATGCAGAAGATATAGTATTAGTTTGTTGCACTGCACTGTTTTGTAATTAAAAATATGATAATTAATGAAAAAACAATAAAACATAAGATTGTTTGCTTAATATGAAGTTAAACTAAAGGGCTAATTACTGCAGCTACAACCGTGTCGAATCCTTGGCAAGGAAACAAATAAGTGTAAAGTTCAAAAACGGTTCATTTCATCGAACTCCATCTTACCCCGATCTTTTGCCCAGACTTCATGGACTCTTTCTTGACCAGTCTGATGTAGAAAGCTGAAGGCAGGATGAAGATGAGCATGGCAGCAGCAGAAATGTCTGACATTGTAAAGACATTTGGCATTTTAGTCACAATCCTTTCTTTTACTGTTGCTCTTTAAGATGTTATTACAATATCTTGCATGCAGACATATACCTATAAGTCTAAAGATGGTGGGAACGAAAATAACCAGGGCATTTGTGCCAGCCAGCAAGAACACAGTGATGGTAGTGTGACGAACCCAGCTGAATCCCTTAGAAGGGCACAGGAGGTGGTTGACAGTGGTACGAATCTGCACAATGAGAAAGACACAGGGAGGTTATTCCACACGACCTATTATTTGTAGTAATTCATATTTTACAGTCCCTAACATTTTTTTCAAACTTACAGGGAAGAACAACATTTTTTCGTTACATGTATATTTAAGCAAAAGAGGTTTGCTTCCACACACACCACCTAAATTCTCTGGTGGCTTCTATGTTGTTTTAGGAGTATTTAAGTGGGTCAAACTAATATCATTTTGCAATGTCGACTCATCCCGACTACAAACTGGCAGGGTCGTTGAACTCTTCGTGAAGTTAACAACCATCTCTTTAGTCTTCTGAACATTTAGAGACAGGTTATTATTCTGACACCAGTCCACCAGGTCTTGTACCTCCTCTCTGTTTTCAGACTCACCGTTGCTGGAGATGAGACACACCACTGTTGTGTCATCTGCAAACTTGATGATGTGATTTGAGAATTACTGTGCAATACAGTCATGTGTTAGCAGGGTGAACAGCAGTGGACTAAGCACACAGCCCTGCGGCGAACCTGTACTCAGTCTGAGGACTTTGGAAGTATTATTTCCTATGAAGACAGACTGGGGCCTGTCAGTTAGGAAGTCCAAGATCCAATTGCAGAGAGTGATATCTATTGTCAGTAGGTCCAACTTCTTTACAAGCTTCTGGAGAATGACTGTGTTGAATGCTGAACTGAAGTCAATAAACAGCATTCTGACAAAAGTGTCCTTTTTGTCGAGGTGGGAGAGAGAAAGGTGAAGAGGAGACAAGATGGCATCATCTGTGGAGTGGTTTGGGCGGTAAGCAAACTGTAGCGGGTCCAGATTCTTTGGAAGCTGAGTTTTCATGTGCCTCAATAGCAGCCTCTCAAAGCACTTTGTGATGATGGGTGTAAGTTCCACTGGTCAGTAGTGATTGAGGCAGATCACAGTGGACTTCTTTGGCCCTGGGATGAATGTTGTGGTTTTGAGGCATGCAGGTACCAGAGCTGAGCTCAGTGATGTATTCAAGATGTCCGTGAAGATGCCTGTGAGCTGGTCAGCACGCTCCCAAAGCACCTGGTCAGTTATGTTGTCAGGTCCAGAAGCCTTTCATGGTTTTACTCTGCAAAGAAGCATTCAGTTTCTCTGGCAAAGAGGGATCACTGCTGCATGCCGGAGGTGTTGGCTTGTAGCACATGATTGTTTGAACGCCCTACCACATGCGCCGAGTGTCCTTTGAACCTGTGAAGTGTGTGTTGATTTTTTCTGCATACTCTCGCTTTGCCTGGTCTGCTCTGGCTGTAGTGTAAGCTTCTCTATTGTTGGACTTAAAGGCAGAGTCTTTGATTTTCATCAGGCTATGTAGCTTTGCAGAAAACCAGGGTTTATGGTTTGCACGTTTGATGACGATCTAGCACCAAATCACAACAACAGTCGCCTCAAGGCGCTTTATATTGCACAGTAGATCGTACAATAATAGATACAGAGAAAAACCCAACAATCATATGACCCCCTATGAGCAAGCACTTTGGAGACAGTAGGAAGGAAAAACTCCCTTTTAACAGGAAGAAACCTCTGGCAGAACCAGGCTCAGGGAGGGGCGGGGCCATCTGCTGCGACTGGTTGGGGTGAGAGAAAAAAGACAGGATGAAAGACATGAGACTAATAACAGATATGATTCAATGCAGAGAGGTCTAGTAACACATAGTGAGTGAGAAAGGTGAGGAAAGAAAGGGAGGATTCAGGGTCACCTGGTCCAGCCCTAACTATATGCTTTAGCAAAAAGGAAAGTTTTAAGCCTAATCTTGAAAGTAGAGATAGTGTCTGTCTCCTGAATCCAAACTGGAAGCTGGTTCCACAGAAGAGGGGCCTTAAAACTGAAGGCTCTGCCTCCCATTCTACTTTTAAATAATTTAAGAACAACAAGTAAGCCTGCAGAGCGAGAGCGAAGTGCTCTAATAGGGTGATATGGTACTACAAGGTCATTAAGATAAGATGGGGCCTGATTATTTAAGATCTTGTATCTGAGGAGCAGGATTTTGAATTCAATTCTGGATTTAACAGGAAGCCAATGAAGGGAAGCCAAAACAGGAGAAATATGCTCTCTCTTTCTAGTCCCTGTCAGTACTCTTGCTGCAGCATTTTGGATTAACTGAAGGCTTTTCAGCGGGTTTTTAGGACATCCTGATAATAATGAATTACAGTAGTCCAGCCTGGAAGTAATAAATGCATGAACTAGTTTTTCAGCGTCACTCTGAGACAGGATATTTCTAATTTTAGAGATTTTGCACAAATGGAAGAAATCAGTCTTACATACTTGTTTAATATGTGCGTTGAAGGACTTGTCTTGGTCAAAAATGACTCCAAGTTTCCTCACAGCGTTACTGGAGGCCAAGGTAATGCCAGAGTAAGAATCTGGTTAGATACCATATTTCTAAGATTTTCAGGGCCGAGTCCAATAACCTCAGTTTTATTTGAATTAAGAAGCAGAAAGTTAGCGGCCATCCAGGTCTTTATGTCTTTAAGACATTCCTGCGGTTTAACTAATTGGTGTGTGTGATCTGGCTTCATGGACAGATAGAGCTGGGTGTCATCTGCATAGCAGTGAAAATGTATGCTATGTCTTCTAATGATACTGCCAAGGGGAAGCATGTATAATGTAAACAGAATTGGTCCTAGCACTGAACCCTGTGGAACTCCATAATTAACCTTGGTGTGTGTCAATGGAAAATTGTACTTAGTAGTCATTATAAGCTTTTAATGATATAAGTTTGCATATGATAGAATACTGCATTATGACCTTTTAGATGTGTTAGACTGTTGTTCACTACAAAAACTTGTTCTGTTCTCTTTCTTAGTTTCTTCCCACAGCGATAATAAGAGCTGAACCACTCTTGTCTCCACTCCCTTCTGAGTCCCACAACACACACACACACACACACACACACACACACACACACACACACACACACACACACACACACACACACACACACACACACACACACACACACACACACACACCTACCTGCATATGCACTAACATTCCTCTGTCTATGAACAGATGTATTCACTATTGTATTACTTTTTGTATATAAATAAAGACCAGAGTGGTAACAAAGCGCACTTCACAGGGCCCCCACTCTGATGTGAGCGCTCTGTGACCGCCCTTGCAACGTGTGTGTCTCCACTCTCTGACTCTCAGCTGAAGAAGTGTCATTTAGAATAAATCTCTTGACATTTATTTTGGTCCTTTGTAGCCGGGGCAGAAACATCAGAACTGTTATCTGTGACTCTGTTCCAGGATCCAGCACTGATTCCTGACGCCGTGGGAAGCCAGCACCGAAGTCTGTGCACAGCCCTCTTAGACGAGGACGAAAGCCCTGGGACGTGAATTCAGGTCCGGGCCGGTGTTTATAGTCTGGTCCACGGCGGTGGGATTCAGTCTGATGATCCGAAACACCACTGAGACGTCTGAGGGTGAGAAAACACTATTTTGGTCTAACCCGCCGTAAGGGTTTAAAGAAACGCGTAAAATAGGTTTAAGTTCACCAAAAGGACCTAAGTTTAGGCTGGTTTTAGAGGTAGCCGAAATTACTTCGTGACCAAATAGGTTTAAGTTAAATAAGCGCGCAAATGTCTATATGTGTGTATGTGTCTGGAAGTAAGTTGATTTTACAGCACAATACGCTGCTGAACTACTTCCATTTTTTGTTTTCTTTGCTGAGGCTCACGTACTGGTGACAAAGGAGAACGGTTGAGTTTCATCTCATAAAACTGATAGCGCTTCACCTTTAGGGTGAAGTCGAAGGCCGTATCAGTAAACCACTCTGAAGTCAAGTGTGCCAGTGACGGCCTAGCAAAATCTATGAAAATGGAGAATAAACAAGAAAAATTAACACTTGATTAGAAATGTTTAGAAAAACAACAAGCTGGAGCAGGAATAATCCAAAAGAAAGGGACTGTAAGACAGAGAACGCCCGACACGGAATGATTAGCTGCAACCACTGTGGCTGCCACCACCCAGACAGATGAAAGGGAGAGACAGACAAAAAAGTAAAAGCATTAAAAAAAACGTAAGGAAGAGTATAGACTTTTCCAAGCATGAGAAATCGAAACTGAAGGGAGAACTGAAAATTAGAGATCAAAGTAGAGATCACAAAAACAGGATTGTATTATCAGCCGACTGAAGTTTAAAAAGGGTTGGAAACAGACCCGACTGAATAAATATAAATACAAGAGGAATAAAGTAAAATAAACAAAAGGCTAAATTACATTAGAGCTTATCTTTAATGTATTCAAACTAATAATAGCAAGGATAACAACCTGTAAACTGGTGTTAACAATGAAACATAGTTAGGATGAAGACCATGCCCAGAATGAATAGAATGAAAGAAAGCAGATAATTCACACAAACACATATTAAATGAAATAGAGAGATGCATAAAGTATATTAAGGTTGTGTCATTGTTCAGCCAAGGAAAGTGTGTGAAAAGGAAAATGTCTCCAGCTTGGGAAAGGGTGAAACTGCAGATCACCCACAGCCATTGGTGGATGCAAAATAAAATATAAATAAAATATTGTAATATACTATTGCTGTTATATGAAAAGATAATAGCATTAATATTGAAATAATATTAATATGATGTGAGGTGGATAATTGTTAAAAGTAGTCTGCATCAAGCTTAAGGTTTGCTCAAATTCAGTACAATGACATATGAGATGACGGTAATACAGAAAATATCTAAACTAATTAAGTGCATAGAGGCACTTCACCTGCTTGAAAACCTGTCATCCAAGATGAGACATTGCTGAAATATAGAGCACACCTATACTAACAACTAATAAGCTAAACCCTGTATGCAACAGCTAAAGCTACAAAATTGAGAAGCTGAATTAAATATGTGGTCACTGCTAAGCTGATGAGCAAGTAACACGTTTTTTAGAGCAGGAGCTGCATGCTATTAAACTCAAACATGCAGCTGTCTGTGAGCTCAGTTTTTCCCCTCATACTTCTGATTTGTTTTTGGCAGCATCTTTTATTTGCATCCTGACTCATGTGTGTAAAGCGTTCATGCCATCAGCAATTTGTTTTTGTTTTTTTGTTTGTTTGTTTTGTTGGATTGAAAAATAAGTAAATTTGTGATCACACTCGTGGATCACAGTGACATATAATGATTAGGCATATGATTTACTATTGCAGATGTAATAAGTTTATTCTAAAGTTCAAGGAGGACAAACAAGAACAGCATTTCCAGTTGTGTCTTGGCTGTTGTTCTCTGTGTAGTGTGCTGAGTTTAGTTTGTTTTTTTTTTTTTTTGAAATGTTGAAATGTGAGGAGTACTGTGACTTCTGAAGTGCCTCTCACCATGCGACCTTGATGATAAGTTCAGAGCCAGCTGGGAGATGGGTTGTCTGCTTTGCTTTAGGTGATAAGGCAGAAAAGTTAAAACTTAGTTTCTTGTCTCGAAAGAAAAAACAAAAAAAACAAAAAGGTTTTATGTTTCTCAGCCAAGAACAACTACAATTTCATTTTCTGTTTTTGAGAAAGGAGAATTTAAATAATAATAATAATAATAATAATAATAATAATAATAATAATAATAAAACAAAGACTGATGTTTTGTTTAAGTGGTGAAGAAAGCTAATACTGCAAAATACCGTCTAGTGCATGATCTGCGAGCAATAAATGAAATCACTGAAATGATGCCACCAGAATTAGCAAATCCCCACACTATACTGAATCAAGTCACTCCAAAAGAACAATGGTTCTCAGTGATAGACTTATCAAATGCCTTGAGGCGACTTTTTTTGTGATTTGGCGCCATATAAATAAAATTGAATTGAATTGCCTTTCCACCCCGACCCACAACACCTGTTTGGCTTCACTTTTGAGGGGCAGAGACAGTTTCTACTCTACGTAGATGACATTTTAGTGACTGGCCACACAGAGGAAGGGTGTAAGCAAAATACTATGGCTATGTTACGTCACTTGGCTGAGTTAGGGCCACAAGGTATCTTTAAATAAACTCTAATTATGGAGACCCGAAGGCACATACCTAGGGCACACCCTCTCAGGTGAAGGCAGAAAGCTACTAAACAAAAGAAAAGAAGCTATACAAAATGCGCCACAGCCACAAACCAAGCATTCACATTCTTTCTAACTGTCAGTAAGCCTGAGTTATGACCTTGGCTCCCTGTTTTTCTGCTTCCAACAAAAGGTGGGTGTTGTTGCGAAATCAGTTTTACCCCGGTTCTTTTATTCGTCAAAACTTCCAGAGACGGCACCGGAACTCAGTCATTTCACAAAACCTTTATTCATCTTCATTTAAGCATGCACTTCTAGAAGGGAAGACGAGGCCGGTGTGTCCCTCTGCAAAAAATCTTCACCCCTTTGTTCGTTACAGCCATCTTTATAGAGGCGTCCCCATCATAAAACCCCCACGGCGTGCTGCAAACTCTGTGTCTATGTGCACGAGCACATGAATGCCTACATGTGCGCGTTCCCGCGTGTCTATGGCTACGTTCACACTGCAGGTCTTGATGCTCAATTCCGATTTTTTGATCAAATCCGATTTTTTTGTCTGCTCGTTCACACTACAAATAAAATGCGACAGCAAACGTGCTCTAGTGTGAACCCTCAAAGCGGCCCGCATGCGCAAAAGAAGACGTCACACACAACGCGCTCTGTTTAGACCCAGAGCAAACAATATTGTTTGACTGATGGCCATTAATATAAAGACTTCGGACTTTACGTTTCTCAATTTTTGCTTTAAGTTATTTACATAATAATGTAGATAACCTAATAATGATCCTTATTGCTGTTTTAGAGGAGCGGTGCTTCAAAGGATAGTTGCAGATTTCTGTCAGAATCTGCAGATTATACAGTACAAAAAATGTTCACGTTTCTCCAACATTGTCTTCCCAACAGTTTCACTGACATCTACACGGGATGGCCAGGAAGCGTTCGCGATGTCTTCTCCAGCGCTGATAATTGGCGTCTGTCTTGTGTCAGTGATGTAAAAGATGGATTTAATGCGACATGACCATTCAAACAGCAGTCGCTTTCTAAAACATCGGATATGTATCGGATTCAGTACCACATACGAAAGTGACCCAGATCGGATTTGAAAATATCGGATTTGTGCCGTTCACACTGTCATACCATGATCGGATATGGGTCGCATAGGGTCAAAAAAGAAAAAAAAAAAAAAAAAAAAAAAATCGGATTTGATGCGCTTTCGCCTGCAGTGTGAACGTAGCCTATGTGAGTGCTCGTGTGTGACTGTGTACGCATACCTGTGTGTATGTGTGTGCACATGAGTCAGTGTGCGTGTGGATGTGTGTGCGTGACAGTTAAAACACTGTGGGTGTAGGTGACTCCCTAGGTCATAAAACCCATCTCCCTTCCAGACCACAGTTATCCATTTACAAATGTTGAGACCCCCACCCAAACATTCTCTGGGGAATTTCCACTCAGCATTAACTCCTCTGTTTTACTTTCACAGTTCAAGTGGGGGAGGGTTCTCCTACAATCTACTCCTAAGTTCACGACACAGTGAGGCCTTTATTATATCGGGGGCAGTGTCTCTAGTGTTCTACATTCTATGTTAACACATTTCTAAACTCTAAAATCAGCTAAACACTCCTACAGTGTGAAGCTCCCGTGCAATGTGCTCTGTTGTCTCTACTATCAAAAAAAAAAAAGGCCCTGACTCTCTGAACACAATATTCTCTTCATAACTCAGCAGTATGAAATGTCATGAAACAGTGTAACTCACTCACAGTAAGTCAGCAGTATAGGATAATAGAAACCTATCTAATAAATCTAATGATTTTCATATTCTTTTAACTCAGAAGTATGATGCAAACTAAAACTATGTACTGATTACACAAGAGAACAGCTGTTCAGCAGAGAGTTGAAGACATGTTTTATTTAGTCAGCAGACAAAAATCACTGTAAAAAATTCAAAAGTGTGTTTTTTTTGTCAGAGAAATTTAAATAAATGGCAGCGTATACTCACTCTTTGAGCTTGTTGTAAATGGGCAGGATATCAGGGTGGCACACAAAGGCAATAATAGGGACAGCATAAACAGTCTAGGGAGATCAAAAAAAAAAAAAAATCATAACTGACATCCAAACACTAGAAATGATTCCCTTACGGTTTATTTCAGTTCTACAGATGTTCTAAGTTTTGAAGGCTTTTACCTGTGAATTGATGACAAAGTATTTTGGCCTGCAGGTGTCCTCGTCAGAAGTATTGTCGCTGTGTGAGCTGTTCAACGAATGAGTCGAGTTGTCATTGTGAATATCAGGGAGAGGGCATGGGATCTGGAACTTTTTGATGATCACCTTGAAGGAGCGGAGAGCAAATTTCCCATTTTAGCTCCTTATTGTGAAGGTGCAAAGGTTTATTTACAGCATTTACAGCATGATCAGAAACAAAGACTTGACTGTTGTTGTGCTGTCCTGTTCCACTATTAAATTAATTCATTTGACTACATTTTTAGAAAAAAAAAAAAAAGGAATCCTGCTCTTTTGTGTAGCAGGAAGAGATTTCACTGGAAGACTGAAATATGTTCTGACTCAAACTCAACTGGCAAACCAAGAACAGGCATTTGCCAAAGATTTGCGTAAAGGATGATATGGTAGCATGAGGAATGAGGAAAGGTGTGTCACTCACCACAATCAGAAAAAAGACCATGCACAGCAGTGGCAGACCACTTGTGTAACCAAGGCAACCTGAAAGAGGAAAAACACAATTAATAGCGATGCCCCCCTGTATCACGTCACTCTAAGCTATTAAAGTTTTAAAGGTTTTGAAATCTTGCATGTGTGCTAGTGTGTGTAAAGGGAATTTCTTTTCTTTTATGTATTGTTTATATGTTTTCGGAATATCACGGCCACCAGACTGGCCTTAGTCCATGGGCCCCTGGCGGGCACAGCCCAAAAGAGGGACACTGGACCAGCTCTGTATCCTCTCAAAATACTTGAGGTTTGCCCAACCAGTCTACATGTGTTTTGTGGACATATGGGGTGTTTGGCCCATTGCTCTGGGCCATTCAATCCTTATACAACCGTTGCATGAGTGGTCCGCATAGCCAGCAATAAGTCGGACTCGTTACTTGTGGGTGATGGGCTCTGCCAAGGCTGCTCTTTGTCACTGATTCTGTTCGTAATTTTTATGGACAGAATTTCTAGGCATAGCCAAGTTGCGGAAGGCTTTACTTGGGTGGGCTCAGAATCTCATCTCTGCTTTTTGTGGATGATGTGGTTTTGTTGGCTTTGTCCGGTGATGGCCTCCAGCTCGCACTGGAATGGTTTGCAGCCAAGTGTGAAGAAGTGCGAATGAGAATCAGCACCTCCAAATCTGAGGCCATGGTCGTGGCTGTGGTGTGCCCATTCCAGATTAGGGACGAGTACCAGGAGAAGGAAGCAGGAGATCGAAAGTGGATTGGTGCTCTGGCTGCAATGATGCAGACAGTGTACCAGTCTGTCATGTTGAGGAGAGAGCTGAGTGTACAAGCAAAATTCTCAATTTACCGGTCAATTTATGTCCCTACCCTCACCCTATGGTCACGAAAGAACAAGATCGCAACTTTCCTTACCTAAGTCCCTGCGCAGTGTCAGGGGCAGGATAATGCAAAGACTAACCAGCAACACCAGGTAGTCACCATGATGTACCATTGTCTGAAATACAGGACAGAGCATGTCAGTGTTAGTTGACAGAGATCACCAATGAATCATCATGTAGGTAAAGATTTCTGTAGCTGTGTTAAAGGGGCAACACACCATGTTAGGTTGTTTTGCAGTGTTATACTGTGAAATCTACTATGAATTAGTTAGAGTTAGAATGTTCTGTTAGTCTTATCATCTTTCTCAGGTGTATCTTGCATATGAAGTAGCTTTGATCTCATCATAAACTGATGAACCAGGACTACAAGTAAACTAATTAGTTCTGTGACACAGAAAACCGCACACTGAATCCACTTTCTCATCAGACTCCTCTCAGATCCTCTACAGCTTTTAGTCCTGTTTAACACCGGCTACATCAACTGTAAAATTGAAAGCATTTTGTTTGTCACTAACCAAAACAACTACCATTTTCATCTCATAAGGCCCCCCTGGCGCCAGCTGGATGCTCAAGGCAAAAGCTGACGGGAATAACAAAATATTCTCCTTAGATAACAAGACTGTGTTGTGACTTTCTTCCTCCTCATTCAAGGTTACCTGCGTCGACTGAAGATTGTTGACTTTTGCCCAGCCGGGTGAAGGGACACTTTTTGGTGAAAGGACACTTTCTCTCGGCTGAACACGGAACACACACGCACACATATGCATGTACACTGACACAGACCTACACTCACCCCACAACCCCACTCCAAAGCTTATGCTTCGAAGCTTATGCCTTCTATGTTGTGAGATGTGATGATTCATGTGCCGAGGTGTTTTTTTCTGTTCTCAAACTGATCTCCCTGTGTGGCTCAGTCTGGGGGGAGTTCTTTTTTCTTGTCTTTCCTCATGTTGTGCATTTTCCATTGTTTCGACTGGGGTCGCTGCTCGTGTGGTCAAGCAGCCAGGGCTACCTAGCCTGACCTGTCTCCCCAATATGATGTTTGTGTATTGTATGTGTGATTGGCATAGTATCATCTATCTTAACTGCCCATTGGGGATAAATAAAGTGTCTCTGACTCTGACTGATTCCCTAAAAGGGCCCTCTGAAAGAGCCACTCAGAGAGATGGAACACCCTCCGTCCTTTAAAAACAGCCAGACAGTCCTCCTACACATCCCGCCTGTGCTCCAAGCAGAGCGACAAATGCCTATTTCACCTTCCCTCAGCACTTGAAAAACAACTGGCAGCCATTTTGCTTAACATGTCCACCTCAAGTGCTTCTCTCAGGTGTTCCTGGTCTCTTTCATTCCTTCTAGGAATTTTTGTTTTTCACCAACACCTTAGTCTTAGTGCAACCAGGAAACATTCCTTTTAGGGCGAGTAAACTATGCCGTATTGACATTTTGTTTACATCTTTGGCTGCACAACAAATGGTCTGGTGCTCTGATCTGAACCACTACCAAAATCAAATCAGATGTTCCTTGGACAGAGGCCAACCTGACTGATTTGTCCTCGGATATCTTGGAAATAAGTGTACAACCTCCAGGTCCATCAAATTAGATTTGGTAATAGTATTTATTTAAGTAATATGCCAGTATCAGCAGTGTTTCTTGTGGTAGGTGAAATAAAACAGTGAAACATGAACAAGAAAGAAATTTTGTGTGGAAGTTGCTAAAATATTTAAGTTACTCACTTGACATTGGCTCCTGTGAATGCTTTTATAACGGTGGGTAGTTCGTATGATGTAGAGGTAGCTCGACATGACTGTTGAGGGGAAAAAAAAAAAAGCAAAACAACAACAACAACAACAACAACAGCAGTTAGCACATTTTCCTGTAAAACTGAGGGAGAGAAAAGAAAAGGAGGAAACTGCCATAAAAATAGCGATCTCTAATATTTGGCAAGGGGCCCAGATGTTCCAAAGAAAAGAATCACGACATGTTGTAAAATGACTCAAGGTTTTACTGGAAGCTGCTTCCAAAAAACACAAGCTGCTTTCCATCAACCAAGGTTTCCCCCTGTGCCTCCCCCCTCCATGCGCTCATTGCAGACACAGAGGAGCAGTGATTTGGCTTTCTGAGTGAGCACATGTTGGATCTATTACAGTCATGTAACATTCATTTTTCTTACCTCCAATATACCTCATGATGATGAAGAGGGAGGCTGTGAATTTTCCCAGTCTCCCAAAGACTTTGTAACACAACTGCTCGTAATCCAGTACACCTAAATACACAAAGAATTGTGGATTAAAAAAAATACACTAACAAGCATTTGGGGATGTTTGCCTGTTAAGCTTATCTAATTCATTGGCTATCTTCAGCAACAAGTGCACAGAATACAACGAGAAGATGGTGAAAAACTTAAGGAGAATCCTGTAAATGGAAAAGGGAGTGCTCTGAGTCCCCGTGTTTTAACCCAGCGGGCATGATTATGGATGCCGTGCAGGTGCGTCCGCCCTCCCTGCACGGCACCGCAGACCACGCCCCACCACACTCTCTCCAAACAATATTGACCGAACCAGCAGCAAATGAAGATCCAAACTAAGCTTCACATAAACATCGTCAAGGACTCCCTCTGATTTTTGCTGTTTTGCTTCCACCACAATAAAATCACTTCACTCTCTCTCTTTCTCGGTGTACTTCAAGAACAGTTTCCCGTCTATCTCTGAAATCTGTTTTCTGCATTATTCACTTGCTTGTTACGCACAAGACTACTATTATTTACAGGCTGTCGGCCGATGTTTTTTTTCCCTTTTACTTACTTCCGAAAAGAAAACCTAATTTCTGCCGTTCAATAGGCTTCTGAACAAATTTAAACTTTTTAAAATTATACAAAATGCAAAACGCTTAGCGTGTCTCTAATAAAACCGCTGTAACTTCAGAGGTAATGTTCATAAGTTGATTAATGATTTTCTTTCGTTTTTGATCTACTGCAGAATATTTTTATAAAATCCAGGCCAGGAAAATCACCTTCATGTTTTTCTGTGTTTTATCTTCAGCTACTTTGACACAAAGGCATCTGCTGTGATGCTCACACCTTTGATAAAGTCTTGCGAGTGTCAGCTTCCTTTTTATAGATACAAAAATATGTAAATATACTGATCTGAATTATAATATTTCTGACTGTCTGAGGCAAAATTTCCCAGATTCAAATCAAATTGAATCGAATCGTGGATCAAATTGATTCAGGAACTTGTGAATCGGAATCGAATCGATTCTAGAAATCAGTGACGATACCCAGCCCTAGTGCTAGTCTCTTGTCTCATTTTCTTAAAGAAAAAGGGGAGATTGTTAAGATGTATGTAATCTACCTACTGGCTATGCACAGGCGGGAAAGGGGGGGCGGAAGTTTTATGTGGGGACTTTCCACTTGTTGTAAAAAGGAAGGCGACCATTAAAGGTGGAATTCTAATGTCAATTGTCTGATTATTGGACCATCAATAGTACCAGCCAGCACTTCAGTATATAAACACAAAACAAGGAGCAAATAGCCAGCTTTGTCAGTTATGTAGGAGCCATTAGGCATATGTAATCCCCAGCTTCCTGCAGATGCAGGGATCAGATTGGTCAGCTGGAGCGCTGCTTCATTCATGATCTCCTGCGAATGTACATTATCTCTCCATTTACGTAACTCATGCCTGGCGCAGCAGGATTACCTCAATTTAGCTGCTTTCCCCCTTGTGTCTCTGAAGGGACACCATTTGGGTGACTCCCAGAGATCTCAAGTACTGCGAGTAGACTCTCAAAAATATATATATAAATATTTTTTGACCCAATAATCTGATTTCTCTACAGTTGGTTCCTGACAAGCTGATTGTGATCAATTCCAGCAGATGCTGCCAGTGTGAGTAAGAAACAGAGGGCTAAAAAGCACCTGGCTGATGCAAGATGGCTTCAGTCTTTCTACACAAGTGAGCAGACTGACGATAATGTGCTGAATAACTAGCAGGGGGCACTCTCACTCACAATGAGATGCATTTTTAAAAAAAATATCAGGCAAACAAGACTGCTGGTACTTCAGCTGAGCAAAATTTGAACAATTGTAAACTTTTAACCCTGGCTCTCAGCATAGAGCTGGTATGCCCAACGGTGATTTTTTGTTTTTATGGGCTGATGTCTTTTTGTTTGTTTGTCTGTTTGTTTTTTGTAATGGTATAAACATTTAAAGGCGTGGATTGGCTAATTGGTCATGATCGACTCTAGGCTGGACCAATTACAGCCGATGAGGTTGAACTTTAAAGTTCTGTATTGAGGTGAAAAGGAATGCAATTTGTCCCATACTTCAGCTAGAATGAAAAAAAAGACGCAAAGCTGGAGTTTTTCTGCGTCTTTATGCTGCACAGCTGCCTCTTCTTCTCTCATTTTCTCCCCCTCCTTCTCCTGTTGCTATTTCAATCATGAAATTGATCAATGATCAGCTGATCGGCTTTTCTCTCTTGTTTGTTTATCGTCCCCTTTGCGCCAGAAAGAGGAAACAGGTGGAGGTCGCGCTAAACAACAGCAGCATGTTTAAGCTTGATCAGCTGTTGTTAGAATTTATTTAATATTACTTTCTAGTATCAGCTGATGTTTGCTGGAGCCACAGCTGTAAAAGCTGCTGGTCATGATGTCGGTTTGGATATGTGGTGAGAGGGAAACATGAAGATGAAACCAGGAGATGTCCTTACTGAATCATCAGAGCTGAACAGGTGATGGAGGAACAGGTTTACCTTTTAGGTGACATGAATGAGTTGAAGGGAAGTTATGACCTGTTTCTGAGAAATAACACCAGGATCCTTTTTTAACGTAGCTGGCGGCTGATAACTGTGCAGGGGCGAGTCTAGCAAAGTTTTGCCAGGGGGCCAGGTAGGGCATTAACAGGGAGAGGGGGGCACAAAGAAATACTTTTCTTTCTTATTTTCATTTTAAATGTCTAGCTTTTAATAAATAATTATCTGAATCTTACAACCAAAGTGGTCATCTGATGTAAAATGTATAGAAATTCATTATTGCATATAGTAAATATCCATCCATCCATCCATCCATCCATCCATCCATCCATTTTCTTCCGCTTATCCGGGGCCGGGTCGTGGGGGCAGCAGCCCAAGCAGAGAGGCCCAGACCTCCCTCTCCCCAGCCACCTCCTCCAGCTTATCCGGGGGAACACCAAGGCTTTCCCAGGCCAGCCGAGAGATATAATCTCTCCAGCATGTCCTGGGTCTGCCCCGGGGCCTCCTCCCGGTGGGACATGCCCGGAACACCTCACCCAGGAGGCGCCCAGGAGGCATCCTTGTCAGATGTCCGAACCACCTCAACTGACTCCTTTCGATGTGGAGCATCTGAGCCCCTCCCGAATGGCCGAACTTCTCACCCTATCTCTAAAGGAGAGGCCAGCCACCTTTCAGAGGAAACCCATTTCCGCCGCTTGTATTCGCGATCTTGTTCTTTGGGTCACTACCCACAGCTCGTGACCATAGGTGAGGGTAGGGGCATAGATCGACCGGTAAATTGAGAGCTTTGCTTTTACACTCAGCTCTCTCTTCACCACAACAGACCGGTACAGCGTCTGCATCACTGCAGCCGCTGCACCAATCCGTCTGTCGATCTCCCGCTCCCTTCTTCCATCACTCGTGAACAAGACCCCGAGATATTTAAACTCCTCCAATTGGAGGAGTTTAAATATTTGTATGTGTATGTATGTGGTTTAGAGACATCCAGGTGCCACAGGTAAGGGAAGTGATGGGTCACTACTCAGGAATCTGAGACCACGTGACCATGCTTTAGCTACGGCGGAGTCAGATGAGGAAGAAGAGAGAGGAGGGGTGACACCGGCAGAGTTTTTTTTGACAGATGTTTTTAATTTTTTTAGCTGCTCTTTTCCCTCACGAAGCTTTTCCTTTTCTCACACTGTTGTTGTAAATAAAAATGTATTTTCATTGATAAAAAAGTTTACATTGACCTGCTGCACCATCTCATGGTACAAAATGGTATTACAGCAAAATATGGCCTGGGTCTATCTAAGCTGAACTTGGTCTCTCGCTTTAGCACAGTGCATAGGAGTTTTGGACATAAAAAAAACTAAACATAGTAGTTCTTCCACATCCCCCCCCCCCAAAAAAAAACAAACAAAAAACAGTCCAACAGAGGACAAGAAAGAGTGTACACAGCTCAAGTTACCATTTGTCTTTGATTTATTTGGACAGTAATTACAGGATATACATAGTGTTTCATTGAAACAACAGTGTAACACTGATGGGCAAAGCCCTCTTTGCTCCTGAGGTCAAGAGTTGGTTGACGTACTCTCAAGCGGAGATGTGCAGAAACAACATTTTGCTGTGTTTGTGTTCAGGGGCCAAAAAGGAAAAGAAGACTGATACCGCTCAACAACGGGGCTTTCACACAGTTCCTAAACGAGAATTTCAGTCAGTCTTAACGGAGAAGAACCGCTGAAGCTCCGATGCACTGAAACAAATTTGGTATTAACCACCTTGGGATTTGTTTTGTTTTACAGCTCCAATACAACATTGTACAAAAAAAAAAAAGCATATTTACAGGTGAACTCAATAGATATATATATATATATATACACACATATACATGTACACGTACAATATTATATAAATATAGTAAAATATTTTAAATTACATTGATTTCACGGTCTTCCATAAATAGATGACAACATTTCGGTGACGTGTGAATGTTGGAAGCACAGTGTGCCATCTACGACGGGCTCTCCACTCGGTGGGAAGGAATCCGCGTCGAGCTCTCTTGTTCGTTATTGTTTGGTTGAAGGTGTTCAAGAGTGCAACCTGTTTTTAGTTGTTTCTTAGGTTGTTTTTTTTTTGCAAGTTTAACAGGTATCTTATAACCACGGCATGTGGTCAAAATTCAAAGTATTCTCCCATAAAGAAAAAATTTCAAGTTTCCCACAACCCCTGAGTGGGGGAAGTGGAACCGGGAGGCTCGCAGGCCTTCTCAAAGCAGTAGTGTCGTCGCTGCGCAGACCTTCAGCAGGTTATAAAGACTAAATACAGTTTCAGGAGAGACCTCACGCAAGAACCTCTGCAGCGCCCAGTGCTGGGTTTGAAAGGGCAGGTTCTGTTGAGTGACGCACAGTTTTACAAGGAAAGCTGACACTGTTAACAAGGTTGCAGAGGCTTGGTACAAATACTGAAATAGGCTGTGTTAGGCCTTGCCTGTGAAAACTGACAAGTGTGCTGATTTTAAGTGCTTTTCACTATATAATTATGCTTTACAAACACAGTTTTGGCAAAGTTAAAAAAAAGAAAAACTGTTGTAAAGAACGTAACTAAGTCTGTTCCCACTTGTCAGGATTTGGAAAATTCACAAGGTTTTTCTTTTGTTTTGTCAGCAGGATCTATTGTTGCCGAGCTCAGAGGACAGTTGCAGCGTACCTGAGCATAAGCTCTATTTTGAACTCTATGACTATTTCTTCTGTGGCGTGAGGCACGTTAAAAGAATTTTGTTTTCAGCTGTACCTTTAGTAACTATTCAAAAATAAAAGCAAAACAAAGCCCCATACCTCAAACTATCAAAACACGAAGAATAAAAATGAGCAAAAATGACAATGAAAAAAGTTGCAATAAAAACAGAAACAAACAAAAAAAGTAAAACGCTGACGTTGTGGTCTATCACAGCATACTGTACAAAGTTCAGATACATTCTCTTGGAATGGCATGGTCCGTCGCTCAGCAAGTCAATGCTGAACATGAAGTGAGTTCTTGTGTTTTTCTTTGTTTACAATAGGTTTGATGTTGGTTACAAGGATGTCGAAGAGCCAGCAGCAAACAGCAGGAGAGCTGGAGGTTTAGTGTCCGCTGTCGCTTGTGGCGTTCTTGATCCAGTCCAGGATGATGAGGGTCATGCTGCCAAGCATGACCACGATACCGAGAACGAGGAAGACTAATGCCTAGAGAGCAAAATAAGATCACAGTTAGCTAATGTGTTCATTCACACCAAGTTAAATGAAACCTTTCACAGTTCAACAAATGTGTAATTTGTTGTCTTCGGTTCAGTATAAAGCTAATTATCTTACTTTAGCTTAGCAATGCAGAAGATAAAGCCCATTTGTTGCACTATTTGTGTTATCCTTTAGTTAAAAATATGAGAATTAAAGAAAAAAACAATCAAACATAAGAATTGTGGTTTTGAACAGAGTTAATTCAAGTGTTTGCTTAATATGAAGTTAAACTAAAGGGCTAATTACTGCAGCTACAACCATGTCGAATCCTTGGCAAGGAAACAAATAAGTGTAAAGTTCCAAAACTGTTCATTTCATCGAACTCCATCTTACCCCGATCTTTTGCCTAGACTTCATGGACTCTTTCTTGACCAGTCTGATGTAGAAAGCTGAAGGCAGGATGAAGATGAGCATGGCAGCAGCAGAAGCTCCTGACAGAGTAAAGACATTTGACATTTTAGTCACAATCCTTTCTTTTACTGTTGCTAAGATGTTATTACAGTATCTTGTATGCAGACACATACCTATAAAGCCAAAGATGTCCCTGATGGTGGGAACGAAAATAACCAGGGCATTTGTGCCAGCCAGCAAGAACACAGTGATGGCAGTGTGGCGAACCCAGCTGAATTCCTTAGAAGGGCACAGGAGGTGGTTGACAGTGGTACGAATCTGCACAATGAGAAAGACACAGGGAGGTTATTCCACATGACCGATTATTTGTAGTAATTCATATTTTAGAATCTCTGTGACATTTTTTTTCAAACTTACAGGGAAGAGGACAACAGGGACAGTAAGGGTGACGGCGGTCAGCACGGCCAGACGGACAATCAACAGGAGCACATCAAACTTGTACACTTTGGTGTAGGTATGCAGCAGCTCATCTCCCACGTGCTCTATAGACAAAGACAACAGATGTCCTCCACTTAAGTCAGGGTTAAAGTCATCTACTCATCTAGAGGACTGTACATGGATAACTAATGGTTAGAACCTGATACCATTTTATAAATTAAATTTTAGAAAAAATTTAAATTTGCATTGTTAGTCAAAGATTTTTTATTATGAAGTTCTATAAATGCAAAGTAAGTAAAACCTTATTTAATATATCACCCATATTTATATGTGTATATGTGCCATTAGGATTAATAGCATAAAAATTTGCTTCATGACAAGCTAAATTTCTTTCATATCTTTGCAATCAGTGTAAAGGTGGGAGTAGCTGCTAATTAGCTTATCTTAGTATAGTAATTTGGCTACACGCTATTTATATTTTTAAGAATCTGTACTACATAAATAGTAAAATAATAATGAGAAGAATGCTAGCGCTTCAGAGACGTCTCTGGATCGAGCTAAGCTAACCAGCTAATGAAAAAAGCAAACATGTTTTGACTCTGTTTTTTGGGGTCTAGTTTTTACATTTTCCTTTGCCTTAAGCTGTGTGCTTATTCAAATTTTTTAAATTTTCCGCATTTAAATTTAAGCTAAGCTAACTGAAACAATGGTTTGCTAAGCCTTGTGGTTTTACAAAGGTTTGCAGGTTGACATTAGCATGCACAGCAACAAAAAACATTTTGTTTCATTTTTAACACCCTGTTATGATATTTTAATGTAAAATAAGTGTTTTACTAGAACTAAAAAAGCATTTTTTTGTTAGATGTATATTTAAGCAAGAGTTTTACGGCCACAAACCACCTAAATTCTTTGGCGACTTCTATGTTGTTTTAGGAGTATTTAAGTAGGTAAAACAAATATAATTTCGCAATGTCGACTCATCCCGACTACAAACTGGTGGGGGGAGGGGCACGCCACACTGTCACAGTTTTCACTATCACTCTCTTGTATAACTGCTGGTAAGTTCCAGGAACATTTCTTGGTGGTCTATCAGTTGTTTTTGTCATGACGCATGGGAACACAAACATGCTAGCACACTGCTCAGTGGCATCAGGTGGGTTTTTTCACAGTCTTGCATAACTACTGTTCCTGAAAGTTTCTCGCTTAACCTTAGATGACAGAGCCCATTTAACATTTTGTATAACTTCTTGTGAACTGGTATAGGTGTGTGTTGACATTAACTGCGTCAAGAAACTAAATTTAGTTACATTTTTTCCCCACGTAAAAAATTTGTGTACATATTTACATTTTTACTGTCTTGACTTACGGTTAAAAGTCAGGTATCCAAAAAGGGCAGCCAGCAGGTACATGATGAACATAGCCAGGAAAGAAACATTGGCGACATTCTGCATCTTCTTGCGGGAACGGCTGTTCAGCAGAGAGTTGAAGACATGTTTTATTTAGACAGCAGACAAAAATGACTGTAAAAAAGTTGTAAATTGTGTTTTATATGTCAGGGAAATTTAAAAAGACGGCAGTGTATACTCACTCTTTGAGCTCGTCGTACATGGGCAGGATGGCGGGGTGGCACACAAAGGCGAAGGTAATAATAGGGACAGCATAAACAGTCTAGGGAGGTAAATAAAATTCATTAAACTAACGTCTAAAAAGTAGAAATGATTTCATTATGGTTTATTTCAATTCTACAGATGTTCTAAGTCTTT
Organism: Astatotilapia calliptera; assembly: GCF_964374335.1. NCBI lineage: Eukaryota > Metazoa > Chordata > Actinopteri > Cichliformes > Cichlidae > Astatotilapia > Astatotilapia calliptera. The sequence goes on from NC_137438.1 coordinate 5,784,877, forward strand.
ACCTGTGAGTTGACAATAAAGTATTTTGGCTTGCAGGTGTCCTCGTCAGAAGTATTGTCGCTGTGTGAGCTGTGTGAGATGTTCAACGAATGAGTCAAGTTGTCATCGTGAATATCAGGGAGAGGGCATGGGATCTGGAACTTTTTGATGATCACCTTGAAGGAGCAGAGAGCAAATTTCCCATTTTAGCTCCTTATTGTAAAGAAGCAAAGGTTCATTAAAACCACATTTACGGCATGATCAGAAACAAAGACTTGACTGTTGTTGTGCTGTCCTGTTCCACTATTAAATGAATTCATTTGACTACATTTTTTAAAACAAAGGAATCCCGCTCTGTTGTGTAGGAGGAAGGGATTTCACTGGAAGACTGAAACTCAATTGGCAAAACAAGAACAGGCCAAAGGATGTGTGTAAAGGATATGCGGTGATACGCTAACATGAGGAATGAGGAAAGGTGTGTCATACTCACCACAATCAGAAAAAAGACCATGCACAGCAGTGACAGACCACTTGTGTAACCAAGGTAACCTGAAAGAGTGAAAAACACAATCATTAGCGATGCCTTCCTGTATCACGTCACGCTACGCTATTAAGATTTTAAAGCTTTTCAAATCTTGCACGTGTGCAAATGCGTCACTGACTTTGAACCCAACCCTGTTCAGAAATGCATCTGACTCGCAGCACCCACCCACAAAACACACACACACACACACACTTTCCTTACCTAAGTTCTTTAGCAGCGACAGGGGCAGGATAATGCCAACACTAACCAGCAACACCAGGTAGTCACCGTTGACGTACCATTGACTGAAATACAAGACAGAGCATGTCAGTGTTAGCTAATGGAGATCACCAATGAATAGGTAAAGATTTCTGTAGCTGTGTTAAAGGGGCAACACAGGTTGTTTTGCAGTGTTCTACTGTGAAATCTACTGTCAATGAGTTTGAATTGTTTGTTAGTTTTATCATCTTTCTTGTGTATATCTTGCATATTAAGAAGCTTTGATCTTATTACAAACTGATGAACCAGGACCACAAGTAATTTAATTAGCTACGTGATGCCGAAAGCAGCACGCTGAATCTACTTTCCTGTGAAATCCTCTGCAGCTTTTAGGGCTGATCAAACCTCTCAGCCTCTGCACACTAGCTGACAAGAACTGGCCTCCGCAAGCATGACTGCATAGCTTACAAAAATAGATGTAACAAAGCGGCACAGAGGAGAGCGAACTACATCAATTTTTTAAACTCGAAGCCGGGTGGCGGTGAGATCATCCCGCGCTCCATCTCTGTGCGGCACCAGCTGCATTTTCTAAAAGGGCTCTTTGAAAGAGCCGCTCAGAAAGACAGAACACTGTCCGTCCATTTAAAAACAGCCAGACAGTCCTCCTACACAGCTTGTGCTCCAAGCAGAGCGACAAAGCCGCTGCTTCACCTTCCCCGACACTCAGCACTTGAAAAACAACTGGCAGCCATTTTGCTTAACATGTCCACCTCGAGTGCTTCTTTCGGGCATTCCGGTTCTCTTTCATTCCTTCTAGGAATTTATTTTTTTCACCAACACCTCCCTTTTGTAGTCCTAGTGCAACCAGCAAACATTCCTATTGGGGCGAGTAAACCATGCTGTATTGACATTTAGTCTACATCTTTGGCTGCACGACAAATGGTCTGGTGGTCTGACCTGAACCACTACCAAAATCGAATCAGATGTTCCTTGGACAGAGGCCAGCTTGACTGATTTATCCTTGGATTTCTTGGAAATAAGTCTACAACCTCCAGGTTCATTATTTGATTTGTTAAAAATATTCATATAAGTAATGCGCCAGTTTCAGCAGTGTTTCCTGTGTTAGGTGAAATAAAGCAGTGAAACATGAAAAAGAAAGAAATGGCTAGTATTACTATAAAGCTTGAAAATTCAAAGCCACCAAGCAGAGCGTTTAGCTGCTAGTGGAGCCATCCAGCAGTGTTTGTATGACTTTCCCCTCTTCATCTAAACACAGCTTATGTTTGTTTACAAGAAAACACCACACGGTGCATTTAAAGAGGTCATGTCGGCCAGTTTGAGGCGCTGTGTCTGTTGGAGCGGTGCGCACAGACATGCAGTCATTTCTAACTTTTCCAGACCTGCGTTTGTGTGTGGAAGCTGCTAAAATATCAAAGTCACTCACTCGTCGTTGGCTCCTGTGAAAGCTTTTATAACAGTGGGCAGCTCGTATTTCACGATGTAGAGGTAGCTCGACATGGCTGTTGGGGAAAAAACAGAAAAACAACAACAACACCAGTTAGCACATTTTCCTGTAAAACTGAGGGAGAAAAAAGAAAAGGAGGAAACTCTGCCATAAAAATAATGATCTCTAATATTTGGCAAGGGGCCCAGATGCTTGTAAAATGACTCAAGGTTTTACTGGAAGCTACAAAAACAAACAAAACAAGCTGGTTTCCATCAACCAAGGTTTCCCCCCGTGCCTTCCCCCCTCCATGCTCTCATTGCAGACACAGAGGAGCAGTGTTTTAGCTTTCTGAGTGAGCACATGTTGGATCTATTACAGTTACGTAACATTCATTTTTCTTACCTCCAATGTTCTGCATGGTGATGGAGAGGGAGGCTGCAAATTTCCCCGGTGTCCCGAAGGCTTTGTAACCCAACTGCTCGTACACCAGTGCGCCTAAAGACACAAAGAATTGTGGATTTAGAACAAAAGTATTTTTAAAAAAATACACACTTGGCATTTGGGGATGTTTGTCTGATAGACTTACCCCCTTCATTGGCCGTCTTCAGCAACAAGTGCACAGAATACAAGGAGAAGATGGCGACAGACGCAAGAAGAATCCTGTAAACAGACAAGGGAGAGCTTTAGCTGTATGTTTACCTGCGACCTTGATATAATTAGGAGATTTAAAAAAAAGAAAAGCAGAAAAATCAATGATGAAATGTTCTGATCAAGGCTGAAGTGCTGAACATGGGCCTTTGAAGGCCAGTTGAATGACAAATGTATTTTCCTGACTGGTGAACAAACACATTGACATTTGGCTGACGTGAAGGTCACATATTGCTGTGCAGGGTCTACTGATCATGTCTCACATCCCTTCTCTCTTGTGATGGCTCAGATCTCGTGTGTTTTGGGAGAATTTGCCGTTAGGATGATTTCTGCTCCAAGAGCAAAGTGTCAGTACCTTTAGTGTTTCCTTCGAGACCTGAGCGTGTGCAAGTTTGCAATCTGCCTTGTCAAAAACAAACCCAGAACTCTAAGTTCTTTGAGTCACAAGCAGCATCAGCAGGAATCCAAAGGACGAAAGGTTTCCCTGCCCCTGGGATGCTGCAGAGGCAGCACTGTACACTCGGCGTTATTAATAGTTCAGATGAAAGTAAATCTCTTGGCCTTCTGAGACTTGTCTTTGATAAACGCAATGTTCAGCTGTGTGTCCAGCTGCTTTAGTGGCTGCTCGTCTGTCTATGACGTCCTTATTCTGTCTCATCTTAGTTTGCAAAGGCTTGATCTGCTTTACTAGCACCAGACAGTACTTCAGCATATAAACACAGAGACATAAGGCGCAGGTAGCAAGGTTTGTCAGCTGGGTAGGAGCCATCAGGTGTTTGTAATCCCCAGCTTCCTGCAGATGCAGGGATCAGACTGGCCAGCTGCAGCTCCATTCATGATCTCCTGCAAGCGTACATTTTCTCTCCATTTACGTAATTCGTGCGTGGAGCAGCAGGATTACCTCGACTTAGCTGCTTTTCCTGCCACTCCCTTTTGTTTCTGACTCCCAGAGATGTCGAATACTGCGAGTGGACTCAAAAAAATATTAGATTTTTTATTTGGACCCAATAATCTGATTTCTTTCAATTGGTTGCTGACAGACTGATTGTGAAAAGTTCCAGCAGATGCTGCCAGCGTGAGTGAGAAACAGAGGGCTAAAAAGAAAAAATTAAGAAATGCAGCACGCGGCTGATGCAAGGTGGCTTCAGTGTTTCCACACACACAAATAATGTGCTGAATAACCAGCAGGGGGCACTATCACTCACAATGAGATGCACTTTAAAAAAAATCTCAAGATTGCTGGTACTTCAGCTGAACAACATTTGAACAATTGTAAACTTTCAACCCTGACTCTCAGGGTCGAGCAGTTGCATAAAGGACACATAAACACTCTGCTGGCGGCGAAAAGTCGTCGTGCAGAGATTCAATGATTCAATGAGATGCTATACATCACAAGCTGTCACACCAATGCAACAGACAAAGCCATACCTGCCCGTGCTCATCTGAGCCGAATGCGGATTATGAAATAAAAACACACCAGTTTTGAGTCATGCTTATTTGGTTTTCTTTACATCTTAACCTCTTGACTCTGGTGTTAGCTTAAGGAGTTTCTTTGTTTGTTTCCTTTTGCCTCTTTGCATTGGACAGACGTAAGTAATAGATGCTTACACAAACAGGGCGATGCCAGTGTTGGCCATGGCAAAGGACAGACCCAGGATGCCACTGCCCATGATGGCGTTGCCCAGGTTGAAGACGGACATGCCAAAGGAGGCACTACCCTGGTGCTGTGGAAAAGACGCAGGACGGTTAGGACAAGATGAGACATCACATCACTGGTTAAAGGAGAAAGATAAATGTGCTGGAGGAAAAAGAGAAGCTCTTACAGATTCAGTAGCATACTTCTTCTTTCCCGTGTGTTCAGGGAGGAAGTTTTGGCACTCTGCGTCAAAATCGGGGTATTGGCTTTAAAAGAAAAGAGAAGAATCAAGAGTTATTTTTGTGAAGTGTGGTTTATACCATGTGCAGTTTTCAGTTCTTAAGTATATATTTTTCACTATAGTGTGTGTAAAGTGAGCCTTACCCATCCAGTGGCACCTTCTTTGGGCATGGGTATTCACTGCTGTTTGAGCTGCTGCTGTCATCTTCTGGAACATTGTTGAAATCTCTCATCTCGGGCATTTTAAAGCTAAAAAAATAAATAAAAAAAGTTGTTTTAACTGTTAATTAACTGTATTTCTTATATTTCTGTATACTGCGTCAGTTCCTCAGTCTTTTCCCCCCATTTCTAGCTGTGCGCGTTCACGCTGCCTTGAGAATAATCAATATTATAGTGGCTCCACCGCAGCGTTACTCAGGAATCTGAGACCACGTGACAATGCTTTAGCTACGGCGGAGTCAGATGAGGAAGAAGAGAGGAGGGAGGAGGGGTGACGCACCGGCAGTGGAAAAATACCAGACCGGCATCACCCCAACTCTTCCATAGATACTGAATGGCACACACACATACAAAAGAAAAAAGCCGCAGTACACGCGGACAAATGTGACACTTTGCGCACATTTCCCCCTCAAAAATCGTCTTAAAATCTGGACTTTTCACTTTCCTTTTTCTTGAAACATCCCATTTTAGAAACTGCCAATGAAACAAAAACGAGGTGACAATCAGACATAGCTGTCTAAATCGGGCATATAGTAAAATAACCTTCTTGGATGACTTTTACGCACATGAAGATCCAAACAGAGCCACAATGGCATTAAATGGTCAGAGCCATTTAATGCATTAAATGGTCAGAGCCATTTAATGCCATTATTCCCATGACCCGACCGGCTCCACTGGAAACAATGACACGTGTTGTCCCTTTATGGGCATGGCTCTCCCATTTTGCGCAGCGGCCGTGGCTCAGGCGCAGGGTTATCTTTAGAGCCTTTTCAGATTACACACAAGAGACACTTTTCTATGTCTTTCATTTCGCACTGTGTGTGTTTTGTGATCTGTGTGGCAGTAAAAAGCCCGTGTCCTAATACATGCCCAGCACTGCAGCATCACTGTCAAGCGGACACTCCATTATTCATTTATTTGGATCAGGGCTGACCTAATAAGAGAAAACGCCTCGGGATTCTCAGACAATGACATGTTATGAGTCTTTAGTGAGAGATCTGCACATGTACTGTGTACTGTGACAGGAAATCATTCTGTTTCACACTGATTAGCTTTTAACACCCGATAACAGACGATTTTTAATTAAAGAAAAATACCTCGCATTAAAAATAAAAAGGTAAAGACATAAAATGCTGTAATAATGTGCAATCAGAAACTGTGCAGTGTGTTAAAACTTGTAAAGATTTGATTTTTTTAAATTTCAAATACTGTTCCGCCCACATCCGCCAATTTTCCCTCTGACGGTAAACGAGAATGTCGACATTCTTACCTTTTGAAGATGTCTTAGGATGCCTGAAGATCCTTTCAGTAAGAAGAAAAAAACGTCCAGACGATTTCTTTATAAAAAATCAGCTGATCCTTGAAAAGACTATGGTTTTTTTTAATATATATATGTATATATATTTATAAAGACTGAAATTTTGAATGAATGAATGAATGGACCTACTAGTAGACCAGATCTGACTTTAAAAAGCATAAACAGAAACAGGCCAAGGAGAAAAAGATAAATAAACCGAAGCAAAAACGCGAAAAGAATTTCGATGTATTGACTATTTGAATCAAAGTCCAAGAAATGCGGCGCGCTCGGAGAGAAAACCCAGTTCTGCTAGAAAAAAGGGGCGAGGGCTCTTCCTTTTATAGATGCCACATTGCATCAGCCCAAACCAGCAAAGAGGGAGGAAGAGGGTGGAGACCTTTTACGCACGGTGACGTGGTTTGTGTACAAACAGATTGACTTTCCCTCGCTGGAAAACCACGGGCGCTCTCTGATACATTTACAATAATCAAACCACATAAACACTACACCAGTGCTACATAACACACACAAATGTCTAAATCCGTGGATAACTAGGCTTTACTTAATTTTTTTATAGTAACATATATATCAGTTCAGAATTTTCCGTTTAAACGTTCTCATTACTTTTATTTTATTTTATTTTTACTCTCAAGTAGCTCTACGCTGGAACTCTCTCATGGCTTTTTTGTGCGATTAGGATTGCTCTGTTTTGAAAGCAGAACTTGGCCTCGCTGAACCCCACAGATACACTGTGAAGCTAGTTAAACGCTTTTTCTTTTTTTCTTTTTTTTCTTAAATTAAGGTAAAGTGAAGACTCAGAGTGCACTCTGAGGGCCAGAGTGTCAGTCTAGATCAGGATGTGCCGGAGCTTCAAAGCAGACCTCCCCGTCTGAAGGAGATTACGCACAAACGCCATCATGTGACGGTTATCCTGATCCTTATTCACGCTGCTGGCTCATCTTGTCAGGTCAGGTGTGTGTGTGTGTGTGTGTGTGTGTGTGTGTGTGTGTGTGTGTGTGTGTGGTGTATAATCTTCTACTGCTCGGGTTTTAAGTTTATTATTAATGCTGACTGAGAACAGTACAGTTTATGGTCTGGCTTTTGACTTACCTGTAGATAAAACGTTTCCTTCTGTTGCTACACTTTAGATAACAGTCCAAACAGTCCAAGCATTAGCACTGTGCTGTTCACTACCCTCTATTTAGATTATGCTCACAGTATTATCATTACTCTTACATGTGTTAGATTTTCAACTGTTTCTTCTGTCCTTCTCTTATTTGTTTAAACAATATAAGCAATAAACCCATAATCACACATGTGGTTACTGAGTGACAGACAGGTGCAGTTCATCTTTAGTTGAATGGAAGTGAATTGGATTTAAAATTTCTTTTAGTCAATACACTCAATTAACGTCCCACTGACCTTTTTTGTGTTTTGTGCATTGTTTGGCTTTCCCCCCACCATCTCAATGGATTTGTTTTTACTCACTTTGGTTTTTTCATTTTCACCCACTGGCCAATAAGCAGAAACCATGCTTATTGGTAAAGTTGGTGAGTTGGAATGACATCCCCGTCTTGCCAATGCCATAAGCCCTTAAATACGGCCCAAGGACAACTTGTGCCTAAATATGGCATTCCAGAGGCTGTGAAGCAGCAACATTAACTGACGCCTAGAAGATGAGAACTGATTGTACTGATGCAACTGTACCGCCAAACGTTGAGTAGCCGACCACATGCACGCCATATTCCAACCGTTCAATGGTCAACAGCCAGCTCAATGACACCCTTCAATACATAACATACTAGAATATGCTAGTGAGGTTCAGAACCACACCTGGTGGGGTGTGGGCAACATATCCACTACTACAAGATCTACTACCTGCATCAGTGCTACACTCAGTAGTTCTTGTACTAGTACTACTTCTACCAGAGTACTGTTTCTATATATAAAACCACTAAATGTACTGATGCATGTGCAGAACTAGTTGTACTGTTAAAATTTATTAACGATTTTTGTCACAACATAAAGGTAGTAGTATTAATATGTGGTAAAAAGTAAAAAGTCCAAATAGAAGCATTGCAAGAAGTACACATACTAGTTGTAGTAGTGTTTGCAGCCCTTTACTTTTGCTACTTCCATCCAATAGACACTTTGTACAGGTTATACTACTTATAAAATGAGTTACTACTATCTAATAGTCAAATTGTAATATCGCTATCAACTTTATACTATTCAATACAATTTAATTCAGTTGTATTTATATAGCACCAAATTACCAGAACAGTTCACTTGAGGTGCTTTTTATTGTAAGGTTAGGGCCCTACAGTGATGGAGAAGAAACCCCAGCAACTAAGCATTTGGCAGGAAGAACTCTCTTCTCTTAACAGGAAGAAACCTCCAGGAGAACCAGACTCAGGGATAAGCACTTCCTACTATAACTACTTAACTTACAAAAAACATAGCATTATACCACTGCATGAACTGGACTTCCTACTGTTACTCTTAGCACCTTGTAGATTGTTTTTATTGGTAATATTACTTTTAAAACTGCTTATTACACCTTCTTGTACTGTCTCATTGCCAGTTGCTTACTCATATGGCTAATACTATTCATTGAACCATGACTATCAGTAATACAACTGAAACTAGAAAAATTTGCATTTCCTGCGAAAATGCTGTGTGGATGCCTTAACGCTGAAGTTGCCAGCTGAAAAAACAGGATTCGAACCTGGCCCTCCTTGTCTCAAGGCGGCGACTCATCTCACTAAGCCACGCTCATTCTCGCAAAGAATAGGTGGACAGACTGACAATTCTGCTGAAATGAGCAGAAGCTGCTGAGAATTGTGCTGATAAGAGGTGAAAAGGCTGAAAACTTTGCAGAAAAGAGGTGAATCAGCAGAATTTCTGCTGAAAAGAGGTAAAGAAGCAGAAAGTTGCGCTGAAAAGAGATGAATCAGCAGAATTTCTGCTCAAAAGAGTTTTTTTTCTGAAAAAAGCTGAGATTTGTGCAGATAAGAGGTAAAAAGGCTGAAAATTTTGCAGAAGAGGTGAATAAGCAGAATTTGGGCTGAAAAGAGGTGAAAATTCTGAAAATTCTGCTGAAAAGAGTTGAATGAGCAGAATTTCTGCAGAAAAGATGGAAAGAAGCAGAAAGTTGCGCTGGAAAGAGGTGAATGAGCAGAATTTCTGCTGAAAAGAGTTTTTTTTTTCTGAAAACAGCAGAAAAAAACAGAAAATTTTGCTGCAAAGGGGTGAAAAAGCTGAAATTTGTGTTGAAAAGAGTTAAAAAAGTTTAACTGTTAACTGAAAGAAATGTTGCCATAAGCAGGATTTGAACCCGCGCCTCCCAGTCTGAGAACGGCTGCTCATCTCACTGAGCTAAAACACAGCTCAACCGGGCAAGGAAAACTAGTGACCAGACTGATAATGTGGAAGAAATGGGCAAAAAATATTGCATAAAAAATTCAATATCTCAAAAAGTATAGAAGTTATGAGCACCAAAAGTCATAGCAGAAACAGCAGAAGTTTAAACTGAGAAAATCGGCTGAAAACTGAGGGAGTAGTTAACGTCCAAAAAACGTACGGAAGCAACTTGTATTATTGGATTAAGATTAAGATTGGATTGCAACTACCAGCTGTGCAACATCTAACAATTTTTAGAAAAGGTATTGCCTGGATTTGTATTACTACTTATAATACTACAGTGACTACTGTGGATATTATTAAACACAGTGTGCTGAGTGTGACTTCTGTTGGGAGTTGTCTGTGGTTATTTGTCCTCCCTTTAAAGTGGAATTAGAGGTCAACTTCTGGTTTTTATGGTTAAACATCTTCAGTGGAATTTAGTGATTCATGAAGCTGATCTGAATTGCAAAAAAGGAACAAGTTGTCTGTAATACCCGTTCACAACAAGCAAAAAGCAAGTCCAGTGCGCAGTCAATGTCTCAGCTGGAGGGGAAACGTTAGGAGCAGCACGTAAAGAGATCTTTCTTCTCCTACACATTATGCAACATTATTATCTCTTTACACCCTGAGCTGCTCTCCAATATGTTCATGGCCTCACATTTACTTTGGCTTTGTGATCTTGTGACACAAGTTCGAATTACACACATTCCACTTCTCTTAAGAGTGAACCGATTTACAGCCTGATGAGGGACACTGGGTTGGAATAAAAACAGCCCGTGAAAGCTGCAGCGAATTTGATTATCTAAAGCCACATTTTCAGTAAAAAAGGGCACAAAGCAGGAAAGCGACAGCTTAGTTTATTCTGGAAGTGGGCATATACAAACATCCATGTATTCAGCTATTATTGACTGAAGTTGGTTCCCCAGTCAGGTGTCATATTAGCCAAAACAGAGTCAGTCCCCCCAGACTTTATAAAAGACGGAACCAGCTACTGTGACGTCACACACTGGTCTGTGAAATTTTGAAGATTGGTTTTCAGCATTGCTATCTTGGTGTTTGGTGTTACTGGTCCTCTGGCTAGTGGCTTATCAAGGTGTCAGCCACTGATTGTCATGGTCCTGAGTTGTTCAGCCAGTTTTTGAGTTTGAACGACTTTAGTCATTCCTTCGAATTTCTGAAATGTTTATGTTTTGTTTTTAGTATGGGAATGCCCCTTTCGAGTCCAGTCTGTCCTAGTCTCATCTCCATGTTTTGTTATATGTTCTGTCTGCCTGGTCATGTCCCCGTGTCTGTCTGATCTCTCAGTTCTCCATGGCTTTCTGCATCTTGTCTTGTCTAGTTAATATGTCTGTAGTCAGCTGTGTTCGAGTCACTCCACCGTGTTTGTAATGCTGGTTCTTTTTGCAGCATTTTTAATAAATTATCTAACTACACGTATCACTCTTACTCTCAACAAGCAGCTGGTGCTGCGGTGGGCACCTCGCCCGAGCTAAAGCGCTCAAGGGTGGAGGATAGTCCTCCCCCAGCTGCTATCAGGGCAGGAGATGCTCACACCTATGCGACCAAACTGCAAATGAATTGCGCTTGAGCGAAGCCGGCCGCTGCTCCCGCACTGACTGTAACGCAGTCAGTTCTTCTTTTACTGTTATGTTGTTTTGTGGATCACAAGGTTTAAAACTACTTATAAACACACAGACACAAAGTAACTCCACCAGAGTGCCTATTTCGGGTCACTTTTGCCGGTCCAAGGCCAGATAAAGGAGTAGGGTTGGAATTGTGACATTAACAAAACAATAATTGGTAAAAGAAATTTAATTTGTTGTTCTAAATAAATTCTAAATGCATTTAGGACATTTTTTACTCACTTTATGTCTCTTCCACGATGTGATTTTTTTCTCCTACAATGTAGGTTACTATTACATTAGCATGACCAATTATGCAAATTAGACAATGATGTCATTTAGTGACTTCTAGCGACTTTTAGGACAGCCAATAGCGATTTTCCTTACTGAGGAGTTGGCAACACTGTCTGTACAGTGCACAATACTGTTTATGGATGCAGCTTGTTTATCAGGCTTTTCTATATAAAGTGACTTCTGTCTAAAAATAAAATAAAATAAATAAAAAGAAAGAAACAACATGCCAATCAGAAACTAAAACCGATGGGTAACATCACAGTAGTTAATAATGCTAAAGCATTATGTTAGCATGATGGGTCTATTTAGCTGCTAGAAACCAAAGGTTAGCATGCTACTGTCATCAGCTTAGCCAGCTGCTAATCTAAAATTACTCAGTTTTTTGAATTACTCACATTCCAAGATAATACAAGCTGCAAACTTCCATTTTTCTCCAACGTATTCCACTTGTACCCAGTGGTAAGCAGGTAATGGTAAATTTTTGAATGCAACCGCTACAAGTGGGCCGAGTGTGTATACAGTAAAAAACCAAAATAGAGAGATGCTAGCTAAAACAGCTGCTGCATCTCAATAATTTGTCTGACTCCATTCTATGACTTGTAGTTATCTATTACTTATCTGATAAAAAATATAAAAGATATAGATGATATTTAGGTGTGGTTGTAGGAAGGTTGGTAGTCTGATCCCTGGTTGGTCAAGTCTGCATGGCAAATATTGGGGGCGAGATACTAACTCCAGTTTGCTCTCTGATGCATCCATCGGAGTACGAATGTGTTTAAATGTTAGATAGAAAGCACTTACATAGAAAAAGAATGAAAAGGTGCTTGTGTAAATGTGGTATGTTGTATAAAGACCTTTGAGTGCTCAGGTAGAGTAGAAGAGCGCTACATAAGAACCAGTCCATTTACCATAAAAACAATCAAATGTTTACAGTAATTTCCTTGTGAATGAAAGAGAAAGTGAACAAATATTCACACTCTTGGTGTAAAGACGAGACATTCATGAATGAAAGAACTTCTGTTGATGCTCTCACTCACTATTCTTCATAATCTCTTGTTCTCTCCCCCTCTCGCCCACACTCACACATTTGCATTCCTCTGCTCTCAGTCAAACAAGAATGAGACTGTGTGTGGCTCTCTGTGTGAGCCTTTGTTTGGGACTTTGGCTTGACCCTGCAGGTCTAAGACGGATCAGGAAATTGAAGTGGGACAGAGGTGCTTTACCCCATCCAAAGACACTGACAAAAAACAAAAGAAAACATGAAACAAGCATGTTATCATGTCAGGGACTGAATAACAGACTTGTTAGATTCCAGTGTGCAGTTATTCTCAAAGAAACCATAAATTGCAGGTTTGTCAAGCAGAATCTCCTGATTCACTTGTTTAACACTTTGTTTAGCTTGTTTTTTCTTTGACTTACTGAACTTAAAAAAAAACCTGGTCAGGTTTAGGAAGATTGTGGTTTGCATTAATTTTCTGGCCTTCATGCTGTTTGATAAATGATAAGCTGGGAGTGACCGTCATGTGTCTCTGATACAATAGAACACGTTGTACTAAATAAGCCACTTCACTACTATTCACAAAACAGAATTAAGTGACACCCCAGGGGAGAGAACTGACTGTACCAGATGTATGAACAACATTTATTAATTGACACGTTAGCCTTTATTTTTAAAGTGCACAGTAGAGTAGACAGGAAAGCAAAACTCAGGGCCCTGCTATGACCTTTTGGTATATGGGTACTTTGTAAGGCTGTTCTGGCTGACACACTTCTACAGAATCGCATGAAGATTTGGTGTGGTGCCTCTGGATTGGCAGATATCGTGGTTGAAGAACACCGGACCAGCTCTTTATCCTTTCACGGTATGTGGGAGTTAGCCCAACTAGTGTTTTCGACATTATCCCTCAGAATATCCTTTCGGCGTGCTTCTAAAAATGGGATAGCAGTGTCCAACATCCTCTGGGAATGAGCCTGACTTATTGCCGGCAATGCAGTCCAAGCCCTTGTAACGGTTGCACATGGACCGAAAAGCTCTGGCCCATTGATACGAGCTTGCAAGTCCTTGTGCAACTTTTGCAAGGGCTTGGACCACATTGCCAGCAATAAGTCAGACTCATTTCCAGTGGATGTTGGACACTGCTATCTATGGTGGAAGACTTCCACTCTAATGGCCTCAGAATGTCATCACTGCTTTTTGTGGATGATGTGGTTCTGTTTGCTTCATCAGGTGGTGGTCTCCAACTTACACTGGAGATTGTGGTGAACCTTTCTTGTGTCTATGACTCCACTCACCTCTGGTCTCACGATTTGGGTAGTGAAGTATGCAGTTGTATAGATCCAGGACATCTGTCGGCCGGCCTGGGAATGCCTCGATGCTTCCCTGGATAAGCCGGTGGAGGTGGCTATGGGGCGGGGAAATGTTCTTTTAAGCAGAAGAAAGTGAGTGGATGGTCATCTTCCACTCACTTTCACAATGAGTAATGATGTCATTACTCATTGTCATTACCCAATGATTAATGACATCTCCCATTTTCAATTACAATAATAAACAATTTCCTATAAAAATATTAAAGTAGAGCATAAGAGCTTTTAAAACTGAGGGACAGGGAACCTAAACAGGTATGATGGGGTCATCTCCGTGAAAATAGGTATTTTAAATAAACGTAAATAAATTTTTGGTGTAAAGCGGTAATACTGATGCTGCCACTATAACTGCTGACTTTGGCATGTGACAGCTCAATTAGATCCAGTTCTGAGAAGTTAAAGAAACAATGCTTTCACTGTAACAATGACTGGATCTGAGTGACTGCACAGAGACTGTACTGTAGCAAAAATGAGCTGTCTGTCTGCAAAGCCTGTAACAATGCAACTCAACAAACCAAAGTTGCATGGGCGTGTGTATGTGTATGTGCTCGGAGCGAATCATGAGGGATTTAGCGGCACACACACCTTTGCAGATAAAGGTGTAAAACACTGATAACTCAGAGTGTAAAAATGTTGATATTTCACTCACAAAAATAAATCTAATTAAATCACTTGTAAAATAAATCTCTTTAAACTGTCCAGAGTCATCTTAATTTTGATGTCCTCCCAGGAAACACAAGTTGTTTTTCACAAAGAACTGTGACCTTTCAGAAGCGCCAGTGTCACAGAGAAATGTGACCTGTGACACCAGTTCCTCATGGAAGGAGTTCAAATGGAAACAATGGTCATTTAGTCGGTAACAGAGAAAAAAAAAAAGATTACTTAACAGGAGAGATATGGTTGCGTAACACTGCTCACACAATAAGGGATTTCATTTTTTGAAGTATGAGTTTGGTGTTACTTTCGTCTTTGGACATAACAAGACCATACTCAGGATTAACTTAGCCAGCTGCTTCCAAGAGAAGGCAAGTTTCTACTTACACAAGCTAACTTAGCAAGAATGTGCAACTTTCCCAAACTATTAAACAGAGAAATGATGAATCCAGTAGTGCTTTTTGTCGGTATAGTTTGTTTAAATGCTAGGACTGCCGTTAGTAAGTACCAACAGATTCCAATTCAGTTCAGAAATCAGGATTTAAAAAAAAAAAAGACACCTTAAAAATGGTTGAACAATGAATTGAAGTATTCGCTTGGCTCGTCTCTGTAAACATTTACCATCAGCAGGTTCTAAAAGAGAAACTGTGCTGGTACAACAGGAAAAATCTTTTTGTTTTCGCATCCAGCTGGTTTGACTGGTTCAGTAGTTCCTGGTTGTAGCATTTCTGCTTTCCTACTCTAATAGTACGATTTGTTTTCTTAAAGTCAGCCACAAGTTCTAACTGTACTAAAATGCGTTGCCTTTTCTTTTGTCAGAGTAAAGTTCAAAAACATTAAAGCATTGTTCATTTCACATAATGACAGGCCACAAGCACAGTTCCCACCCAGTAAGTACCCTATTTGCACATGTGCCACAAAGGTAAGCTGAGAGCAGGTGTGCTCCAGTTTCATCCCACGATTGAAGTTAAAGAGAGGCGGGCTGGTGACCTTCTCAACATGAATGTGTTATAGTTAAAGCTAGAATATTTAACCTTTATGACCTATTCTTGGTTTAGTAGAACTTTACATATACCTGCGTTTCACTGGAGTCACTGCACCTGATCACCCCTGAGCTAATCACCTCTCAGGCAGCTTTCCATTTTCTTATGCAAGTCCATTGCACACTGCCAAGTGAACAGCTCTCAGTACATTACATGTAGTCTCACCAGTCTCCCACTAAGCCCCCTTCCTGAGACCAGCCCGGATCACTAACACTATTGCTCCCCACCTGCTCCTCCATCCCTCAAGACAATACTTATTAACTTTTTATTTTCCCTCACATTAAACTGGGATTTTCTTGTTCTTCAACCTTACTCACCCCATCCCTACTGCGAGTGTTCTTGGAACGGTTAACCTCCAAGGAGGATCTTTATTACAATATAGACGGGCAGCCTTTTTTCTTATTTGTTATCTTTTCCAAGAAGGAGATCTGACGATCGGTCAAGTTTTATTAAGAAAATAAAGGTCACTGGGTTTTTCATCCTCGGGTTCTTGGTGCAAACAAAAGTTAATGCAGGGAATGGCGGGTTTCAAAAAAGCGAGGAGATACCAGGTTATTTCCACCAAGAGAGAAGGGTGCAGCATAAGCTGGGATGGAGACACTGCAGGAGTCAACCTGGAAAGAATTTAATGTTCCCATGGAGCCCCAACCATCTGTAGAATTTTGGCCTTTTTCAGTAGAGATTTTTAATAAAGTAAACTCCTCCTTTCATCCTAGATTGCTTGTTCTATAAGTGCTTTTACACATGCGCGCATGTGTGTGTGTGTGCATCTTTTTTTGGTCGATGTTAGATGCCTTTAGACGTTGATGACACAAAACAGGCCATTGGCCATCAGACTGAAAGACAAACAAATCACCGAAGAGGAAGTGAGTTATCTTTTGGAAACCTTGTCATGTCGCCTACACACACACGCACAAATACACGCACTTGAACAGAGGCATAGTTGATCCTGATCGGATGTGAGGTCTCTGACGGGATCAGGGTCCCTACGTAAACATTCCTTAGCTAAACACGACCTCCTAACACAGTGGGAAAACCTATAAAGTCCAACAACCATCGCGGGAGCCTCTTCACAGTTTGTACTGAGCTCTTGGACATTTGCTTTTAATGCTGCATTCAAGTTTAATTTTACTGACAGGTTCCCAAGCCAAACCAAGCCAGTCCAATCCCACTGTTGGCTTAAATATCGCAGAGTGTCACAAGGCATTTAGGATTGTGCGTTACACATCGTATCTGCTTAAAAATGTGGTGAGGGGTTTTTAATATGCCAAATGTTTGACTCCTGCACAAGACACTAAAAACTGATATGATTTTATCAATAAAGTTCCTGCCAAATCCAAAGAAACAGCAAAATCTTGCCCACTGTCTTTAGCAAATTCTCACCACCATTTGGCTCTGGAAACCACCTTAGGTAGGAAATAAAACTTGGCTCCTTTAAATGTCAAAGTATGTGATTATTCAGATGGATACCTGGAAATGTTCTCGGTATGATAGATGATTAATGAGGACAAGGAACTAATACACTGCTTAAACTGGCTTGAGCTAAAAAAAAAAACCTCAACTAAACAAACATTTAAATTGTTCAAATGGCCTAAGATAGCAGTAGTGATTGGTGGGAATCTACTGAGTGGTGATGCTGTTGTTGCTGCACTGCTGTTTACTTTCTGCACTTTTTTTCAGGGCAACAATGAATACACCGTGACAAGAAATCACAATCAGCTAATTTTGTAATTGAATCATTAGAAAAAGACATCAAAAATTAGTTTAAAGTCCAAAATCAGCACCGATTCCCTCCTTGCCTAGGCTGCCTAGCTGGTAGCCACACTGAACATCAAAGAAAGGCGCCAGTTTGATTCACAGAGATGAACTCAATCCAGCACTGTACATGGGTTATTAAATTCATCTTCACATTGCCCGCTTGTACCGGAGCATCTCTTGATTCTGGAGCATTACCTTGGTAATCCTCTTAGTGGTGGGAAAGTGGTTTAGCGGGTGCATTCTTTATGACAGGCGCACAAATGGGGGGATCACATTAGCCTTAGGGGCCCTGGAGGGGAGGGTCGGGCGCTCGTCTCCCTCACCAAAAAAACTTTCCACCCGAGATGGACCTCCGTCAGCCCTGTGAACCCGCTGACTCCCAGCTCGCCTCCGCTGCCCTGCTGTGGGATGTGTGTTTTATACAGTGACAGACAGGCAATGAAAGACACAGATAAACCGAGAAGTGTTTCAAAGGTCATGCCACAATTTAGCCATCAAACATGTTTTTACCTTACAGGTTTCATCCAGCTAAGATTTCGACACCAAAGAAGAATAACAGTGACTGCATTCATTTATTCCTACTGTTTTTCTTCCTTGTTCCAGAAGAAACAGGAAGATACTGTCTTCAAGTTTTTATGTTCACAGACTAACCACCACAGACTGAGGAAAAGGACAAAGCTCTTTCATCAGAAAGGTTAAGCCTGCACAGAAGCGCCTTATAATGCCTTACACTGGGTGACATATTGGGGAGGGGTCCCCTGGTCCAGTAAAAAAGTGGGGTTCTATAGAAGTCTATTGGAAAATAGCCTTTACCTCGCATACTGAGATCAAACTAAACCATTTCTTGATGACGATGAGCTCAAGTTTCAGTTTTAATTCTTATTGCATGCAACACAAAGCTCAATTGGGTCCACATTTGCATCCAAGGGCGATAAATCATGATTTACTCCAAAGCAGTGCTATATCTTTGACAAGTCACTACCCACCCACGGAGAGTGCTTCAACTTCTCAGTCAGATCCAAAGATGGTGACTTCATGGTCACTACACTTTTTTATATCTAATAACCTGTTGTGTTAAAAAGAGAAACTAACACAATGGTGCAGTGTCTGGGCTGGCTAGTTTAGGATGGGTCTAAAATTCGAGCTAGTTATCTCAGTTTCACCACTCACACAGCTCCAGCTGCGTGGCTTTGTAAGGCAGTATATGCAACTTTGTACTCTTATGCATGATAGAGTAGCTTTTAAAACATGAATCGAGTCTTAACGTTTCACACTGCCAGCGGGGAGAAAAAGAAATTGGGAAATACAGAGGTTATTCGGTTCGCAGCGCAGGGGAAAGTAAGGACTCTGCTGTGGCACAGGAATTAGCGGAGCTGCAGCAACCGGGAGGATTAGAATAATAGGGTACAGGAAAGCAAACACATATACATTACTGTGCAAAAGTATTGAGACACCTATTATTTAAATAAACATTTTGCTTCCAAGGAGGCAGGCTTTCTAGTAACTTTTTTAAAAAAAAGTGATATTAAACATTAGGCTCTGCAAGCATTCTGGAGGTCTTTCAAAGGTTTTCTTTCAAAGGTTTTCTTTGGTCACTGTCTGCTTTCTCACTTATTTTCAGTCCAGTCTTTGTACATGAAGATTTCAAAGCAATGTCTTTTTGTTTATTAAGCCTGACCTAACTGAAAGTCATGTCCTTAAGAAAAAGGAAAATTCCAGCAAAAACTTGACACAGTACCCGAGAGATGTATCTGACTCTTCAGTTGATACATCTTCTAGTGGTTTCAGCAGAGGGGTGACCATCAGAAGCTATTCTTAGGGAAGGAAAATTACAAAATTACATAAAAACAGGACTAAAAATCAGTGGCAACAGGGCTATGGAGGAGATCAGGAGAGAAATACAACAGTGAAGGCTCTGTCATGGTTTGGTGCTGCCTTTCAGCCAGTGGTGTTGCAGAGTAGAGCCATCAGGTTTTGATCCACTCTACAATACCATCTGCAAAGTGTTTCTTTTGTTTCAGCATGACAGTGATCCTAAATACACTGCCAATGTATGTCAGGGATCGGCCTATCAGGTGGCTGAAACGCAACATTATTGAAGCATGATGGCATCATCCTGACTGAAAACAAACAAAAGGGAACCAACATCCAAACAAGAGCTTTGAATGTCCTTCCTAAAGACTACTTTAAGAAATGACAAGAAAGCATGCATGCAAGAGTTCAGGAGTTCAGGATGATTTTAAAGCTCATTATCATTACTGTTTTACCTTATTTACTGTATTTGAATGAATGCTTGCCCATATATCTATAAATTGCTCCTCCTTGGAAATTATGAAGAAACAAGGGGTGGGTCAAGAGTTTAGCAATGTTCTGTATTATTTGTCAGACATGAGGTACAATGACAGACTTGTGACTGTCACTGTCCATTTTTAGCCTGCAGCTGATATATTAGGGCAGAGTGTAAGGCACATCTCTGCCAGCAATGTTTCACAGGTATACTTATTACAGTACCTTTAAACAAAAAACAGTGTTTTATTATACAGTACTTGAGTACAATAATAAGGATAAAGCAAAAACCTCTGTCATGGTCCTGAGTCTGATGACTCAGTGTTCTGTGTTTCTTTATATTATTCTGTGTTCTTGTTTATTCTGTTATGTCTTTGGGTTCAGTTTGCCATTCGTTAGGGTTTGTTTTGTGCCTGCCTGCTCCCACTTCTCTGTGTTCCCTCTGTCTGTCTAAATAATCCACACACGCTTGCCCCAGTAACCCGTGACAGTACGAACCAGCCAGCATGGACCCTGCGGCATTCAATCCGTCCGATGAGCTCCAAGATGACATCATCTACAATGTGGAGATTCTACTTGGGCTGTGGCTGGAACACCCTCCGGAAGAGCCTCGCCGCACAGTTGAAGGCCGGCTACAACGGCTCTTTTCTGACCTTCCGTGGCTGTTTGGATCACTTCCCCCGACCATGCAGGCCTTTCTCCGGAACACTCCACACCTTCTCCAAGCTACAATTGCTTCGCTACCCGACCCACCGGAGGACGTTCTGTCCGGCCCGTCGGTCCAGCCTCCAGAAAGAAAGCGGCGCTCACGCCGCAGACGCTCCTTGACACAGTCAAAAGATAGCAGATAGCAATAAGAACTGCTTATCCCCTGCCCAGCAGCCTTCGGCCCAGCTAGCTGCCCAGCAGCCTTCGGCCTAGCTAGCTGTACACTCGCTCTCAGCTCAGTTTCCTGTGTCAGCTGCTCACTCGCCCTCAGCTCAGTCTCCAGCAGAGGTGGGACCAAGTCATTGTTTTGCAAGTCTCAAGTAAGTCTCAAGTCTTTATCCTCAAGTCTCAAGTCAAGTCTCAAGTAATGTCAGGCAAGTCAGAGTCGAGTCTCAAGTCACTGGTGTAAAAGTCCGAGTCAAGTCACAAGTCTGAAACTTTGAATTTCAAGTCCTTTCGAGTCTTTAAAAAAAAAAACAACGAAAAAATAATGTTGCAGTTATGCTAAATGTAAATATTAGACCATGTAATTTTAAATCTGTGTTTTTCTCAACACATGACAAAAGTGAACGTAGAAAATATACACAAATTGTGAAATTGCACCTCTTTAAAATGCAGCTCAATTAAACCTAGCTCCAAGAATAATTTTCACCGACAGTTCTGAGATAAGCTGCATGTTATTCTTGGATGCGGTTGTAGGACCAGCTTTAAAATCGCATGACAAAAATATCATACACATTAAAAAAAACTGTATCACCAACGTAGCCTGGACAACATTTGCTAGTTAGATGAAGTCAGCTATCTCATTGTAGCATATTTATATGCATATTTATAATCATACGGTTCTTGGAGTGAGTGCATACACTCATGAAGTTTAGTAACTTCAGGTCACTGCAACAAGCCCAGGTACAGTTTACCGACGGATGGGTACAGGACCTTGAAATGCACCGTGTAGAACGAAAGACCATCGTACGTATCATAAGTTTACCAGTCTCACAAATTGTCGTCATAAATACACATTCATTAACCGTTTATTAATAGGACCTTTGAGCTCAACGGTAATTAATTAGCAGTGGAAATAATTTCTGGTACCTGAAGGAAACGGTTTCCAAGGCCTAATCCGTGGATCGACTTCCTTCGAGGCGTGGACGTCTATCAGCAGAGAATGTACCTTCACCTATCAGCAGAGAATGTCCCTTAGTCTGTAACACAGTCAAATATATTCTCAAGTAATATTCAAGCATGCCATTCAGCGTGTTAGTACGAGCTCGGGAGCAGCTTGGGAGAACAAGAAAACAGAGACTGCTTTAGATTGTCTTCCCAAATTGACTCAACTTTATTCACAAGTACAACAGTTTATATAGAGGGTAAAATTCATGAGACAGCAGATTTATCAGTTTAAACCAGTACAGACCAAGATAAGGCAGCGTCTTCCTGCCCTTGGGTGAAGAAGCATCCTTTGTGTAGTGTATCAGTTCAGCTACAATTGTGATTATCTCAGCGACATATTTTCAAGGCACAAAACGAAGAGTTCTTACATTAGTGAAATCTGAAACAAACCATTTGGCCTTCAACAGGCGTCTAAAAGAAACTAATGTAGCTGAGGGAGTGATCTCTGTGGTATTTCAACCTTGTACCAGCCTGTGATTCTCACACATCAATTCTTGGGTCAAAGAGAAAAATAACTAAAACAAAGGGGCCTTATTGAATGACAGAGTTTTCCTGCATAATGTCACTATAAAACAATATCCAGTAAATGCTACCATGGTACTAAAATACCTAACAGTACCCATCACAGAAATGTAGCAGTGACAATAATATGGTATGCTGTAATCGTACTGGGCAATTAGTGATACAAAAAACCTGTTTTATCCTGTGAATAAAAGTATATGTTTTTGTCAATGTACCATAATAACAGAAGCGAAACGCAATATTGTGTCAGGACAATTCACTATTTATGCACAATAAATAAAGGAGCATAGCGCGATAGCGCCAGACTTGCTTGTAACCTATATCACTAATTATGTTATGAAAATGACGTATTAACTACTAAAAAACACTGACCTTCGTGTAAATGCTTGGAGCAGACTAACCTGTGAGCTGGAGGGTTCTGGGACGTTATATTTGGTCTTAGAATGGCTGCAATCCAGTCGCGTCTTTGTTACTTCGGAAACATGGCTGAACAATTTACAACCGATCTCTTTACCCGTCGGCTTCCCGTGGCTGTCATGCGACCGGCTATTGCAGTTAATGATACAACAGCTTCTTGCCATTTTTGTGTTTCTTTTTATCGCTGTGTGACTGATTTTAATTGAAAGCCTGCGTGCGCTAGTACCGCTTGCCACGAGTTCCCAGAATCCTTTGCGGTTCTACCCGTGAATGACGTCACATTTTCAATCTCTATATAATATGCATGTTAAATTTTATATTTGGGGTAAAATATCAAGTCTTTTCAAGTAAACCGGTTCAAGTCCAATTCAAGTCCCAAGTCATTGGTGTAAAAGTCCAAGTCAAGTCACAAGTCTTAGAACATTTTTTCAAGTCAAGTCTAAAGTCATAAAATTAATGACTCGAGTCTGACTCGAGTCCAAGTCATGTGACTCGAGTCCACACCTCTGGTCTCCAGTGTCAGCTGCTCACTCGTCCTCAGCTCAGTCTCCAGTGTCAGCTGCTCACTCGCCCTCAGCCCAGGCTCCAGTGTCCCCGCTACCCGTAGCCCAGGCTCCAGTGTCACCACTAGCTCTGTCACTCATTCTGTCACCAGTCTCACTCATTCGTTCTATGCAGGGAGAAAATCTAATTTCCACCCAGGGTGTTTCTCTGTTTTAGCTGCTATGGGCACAGTTATGCACTCCAGGGCCTCCCCAGAGGCTAGGTTTCAGTCCCCAGCTAATTCTGGATCCCTGAAGGTTAAGCAGCCCCCAGAGAACTACACCATGTCAGCGCTGTCTGGGCAGAGCCAGTGCTCAGCGCAGCGCCAGTTGCCTTCATGTCTGCCAGAGGACTCCATGCCTGCTGGCTTCGGGATAGCCTCCACTGGAGGGTCCGAGGGGGCCGTCCCGCCTTCGTTTCCTGTCTCCGCTGGAAGATCCAAGGGGTCCGGCCCTTTTTGGGCTGTATTAATGACCCTCTGAAGTGCCTTTTTGAGTGCCATGAAGATGTCAGCACACTTTCAATGGAGCAACGGTAGAAGACGATCAGCAGCTCCTTCTTCAGGTCCATTTTTCTGAGGATTCTCAGAAAACGGAGACCCTGTTGGGCCTCCCTTACAAACGCTGAGGTGTTTGAGCTCCAGTGGAGGTCTGTGTCTATGTGCACACCCAGGAACCTGAAACCTCGACACCCTTTCCATGAGCTCCCCATTGATGCTGATGGGCTGCAGCTCAGACTTCCTCCTTCTGAAGTCGACTACCAACTCTTTTTGTCTTGGTGGTATTGAGGTCCAAGCTGTTGTCTGCACACCAATCTGACAGCCTCTGAGCCTCCGCTCTGTATGCCATCTCATTCGCCCCGTGGTGGGGCTCATGTCTGGGGGCTAAGTTTGCAGATTATACCACGGTGGTAGTGGTGTAATCTGCAAACTTAATGACTGCGTTGTCTGGGTGGGTACTGGGTGGGTACTGACACAGTCATGTGTAGGCCTGCACAATAAATCGAAAATTTATTGTCATCGCGATATCAGCCTGTGCGATGGGCCCATCGCAAAAGACGCCATAAACTGCGATAATTGGGTACCCTAAAATGTTTACACACGTGCTTTAAAGAATTTACCAATCAAAGAAACCCCTTTACACATTTGACCAGTCGAATAGAGCCCTTCACGGCATTAACCAGTCAAATGGATTAGAGGCCCACCTCCTACGCAGGTGGGGAGTGAACAACGCTGCAGCAACGAGTCAGAGTTGTAAAGGCTGAGAGCGAGACGCATGACGAGAACGCTACTGACTATGAACTCGTGCCTAAAAAAAAAATAGTACCTCGCTTATTTGGAGGTACTTTGGATTTGATAAAGACGACGTTCTCCAAACACAGGTGCTCTGCAAAACTTGCCAAACACTCGTGGCAACCACCAGAGGAAACACGACTAATCTCCACCATCATCTTCAATACAACCACAGAGAACTGTTTGAAGAGTTCCAGAAAGATAGGGCTAGCCAAGCAAAGGTTGCTAATGTTAAGACAAAGAGCACAGCAGTCCAACAGCCGTCTCTGTATCAGAGTTTTTCAAGTGGAACTCATGAGAAAACGTCGAAGCGCTACAAAGAAATAACAGAGGCCATTACACATTTTTGACAAAGACATGATGCCTATAAATACAGTTAGCAGAGAGGGCTTCACCAGTCTGATATGTAAAGTGGACCGGAGATACCGCATCCCCTCACGAAACTACTTTTCCCATGTCGCCATTCCACAAATGTATGAAACATGCCGCATGACCGTCATGTCAGTGCCGCCTCTGTCAGTGCGCCCCAGGGCAGTTGTGGCTACAATGTAGCTTGCTATTGCCAGTGTGTGAATGTGTGTGTGAATGGGTGAATGACTGAATGTAGTGTAAAGCGCTTTGGGGTCCTTAGGGACTGAGTAAAGCGCTATACAAATGCAGGCCATGTTTGAACTGAGCCAAGCTGAAAACTACGCAAGCCCTACAGTAAAGTTTCCTCTTCAGCTTTGACTTAGATCATAACTACTTGGTGAATGGTAAAATGATGAACAACTGCATTGAGATAATTTGCAGTATAATTTAAGTTATGTTTATTTAAAACTAATTATAGAGACTGGGAAGGATGTCTTTCAGAATTCAAGCCTTAGAATTTTTTTATTTTTTATGGGGGCAATGTTTCAAAGTTAAAGTGCACTTTGTTGCTACACTGCTAATACAGCAGCTTTCATTAAATACAACTGTTGCAGTAAAATGGAAATTATGTATTCGTGTTTTTTTTTTTTTTTTTTGCTATTTATTTTATCGCAAGTCATATCGTTATTATAGTATTGATCAGTTATCGCACATCGCAGGTTTTCCTAATATCGTGCAGCCCTAGCCATGTGTGTAGTATTTTTGTGGTGATCTGACTGTTGTTGTTACCACGAGATTTGGTGAAAGTGTTGTTTCCTTTTGTCAGAATTTGAGATAAAGTTTTCAAGAGTGCTAAAAAAGCTTGCTGAGAGCATCTTGTTTCCTGTGTGGTCTGTGTGGCTCAGCTCAATCCAACACAGGAAACTAAAGAAATGCCTTCACTGTGAACAGCTTCCTGTTTGAACTGAAGTTAACGGTACACAGTCAGTATGCTGATGCTGGGAAGAGGTGTCTTCTTAAAAATATCCCTATAATTAACTAGAAGTAGTGGGATTTTCATTCTGACAGTAAGTTGTGTTACTTAACTTCCACAGGCTTAGTGATGCAGTTTCATTCATTTATTCTGAGAAGCTGTTGCAGCATATTGCCAAAGTTTCACAATGAAGCTCAAGAGGGCTTTCAGTTTTAAATATTGACAGAGCAGTGGGACTGTGCTAACACAATACAGCAAACCAATCAAACAGAGAGAGTAAAAAGGAAAGACCTGCAAAGTAAGAATAAAGGTCTGCTGCAGTCTGCAGTTTAGGTAAAATAAAAAGGCCCCAGACACTATTTGATGAATCATCTATCTTACTTGGAAAAGCAGTCACTTTCTAAGAACAGGAAGTTATTTCAAAGGAGGCTCTTAACACAAGAATATAAAAAGAATTAGACATCAATCCTAGTCCCTCAGCCCCCCCTCACTTTTGCAATAAGTACCACATCCTTACTAAGAACATCTGCTATGATTAAATATTGCAGAAGAAACTTCTGGACAGTTGGTTTATATTAAAATATTAAAAAATATATTTAAAGAAACCCTACCTAAAACAGCTAAGACCTAAGAATAGGCTATGAATATATATATATATATATATATATATATATATATATATATATATATATATATATATATATATATATATATATAAAAAAAACACCCAGCACGCCCCTGCGGGTGGTTTATCCTTCAAGCTCGGGTCCTCTACCAGAGGCCTGGGAGCTTGAGGGTCCTGCGCAGTATCTTAGCTGTTCCCAGGACTGCGCTCTTCTGGACAGAGATCTCCGATGTTATTCCCGGGATCTGCTGGAGCCACTCGCCTAGCTTGGGAGTCACCGCACCTAGTGCTCCGATTACCACGGGGACCACCGTTACCTTCACCCTCCACATCCTCTCGAGCTCTTCTCTGAGCCCTTGGTATTTCTCCAGCTTCTCGTGTTCCTTCTTCCTGATATTGCTGTCATTCGGAACCGCTACATCGATCACTACGGCCGTCTTCTTCTGTTTGTCTACCACCACTATGTCCGGTTGGTTAGCCACCACCATTTTGTCCGTCTGTATCTGGAAGTCCCACAGGATCTTAGCTCGGTCATTCTCCACCACCCTTGGGGGCATCTCCCATTTTGACCTCGGGACTTCCAGATTATACTCGGCACAGATGTTCCTGTACACTATGCCGGCCACTTGGTTATGGCGTTCCATGTATGCCTTGCCTGCTAGCATCTTGCACCCTGCTGTTATGTGCTGGATTGTCTCTGGGGCATCTTTACACAGCCTGCACCTGGGGTCTTGCCTGGTGTGATAGACCCCAGCCTCTATGGATCTTGTGCTCAGAGCTTGTTCTTGTGCTGCCATGATTAGTGCCTCTGTGCTGTCTTTCAGTCCAGCTTTGTCCAGCCACTGGTAGGATTTCTGGATATCAGCCACCTCCTCTATCTGCCGGTGGTACATACCGTGCAGGGGCCTGTCCTTCCATGATGGTTCCTCATCTCCCTCCTCTTTCTTGGGTTTCTGCTGCCTGAGGTATTCACTGAGCACTCGGTCAGTTGGGGCTTGGTTCTATACAAAGACTGGCATGAATGAATAAATACTACATACATACATACATAGCCCCAAGTGCGATAGGATATATATATATATATATATATATATATATATATATATATATATATATATATATATATATATATATATATTTTAGCCTACTGGCTAAAAAAGCTGACTGCACTCCACGAGCGTCTGGCAGCACAAATGAACCAGCTGCTAGTTAACGAGAGACACCCGGAATGGCTAACCGAAGGTCGGACGGTCCTGATCCCCAAGGACCCCAAGAAGGGACCGGTCCCCTCCAACTACCGACCAATAACCTGCCTCAGTACTACATGGAAGCTCCTGTCAGGCATCATATCGGCTAAGATGAACAGGCACATGGGTCAATACATGAGTGGGACACAGAAAGGAATTGGCAAGAATACCAGAGGCGCAAAACACCAGCTACTGGTAGACAGAACAGTCAGCCGAGACTGCAAGACCAGACTGACCAACCTGTGCACTGCCTGGATTGATTACAAGAAGGCCTATGACTCAATGCCCCACAGCTGGATACTAGAATGCCTAGAATTGTACAAGATCAATGGGACCCTAAGAGCCTTCATCAGGAACTCAATGGGGATGTGGCGTACAACACTAGAGGCCAACTCCAAGCCCATAGCACAAGTCACCATCAAGTGCGGGATCTACCAAGGAGATGCTCTGTCCCCACTGCTGTTCTGCATAGGCCTGAACCCCCTCAGTGAGATCATTAACAAGACTGGCTACGGATACCAACTACGGAACGGAGCAGTTGTCAGCCACCTCCTGTACATGGATGACATCAAGCTGTATGCCAAGAGTGAACGAGACATCGATTCACTGATCCACACTACCAGGCTATACAGCAATGACATTGGAATGTCGTTCGGACTGGAGAAGTGTAGTCGGATGGTAACAAAGAGAGGGAAGGTAGTCAGAACTGAGGGGATTGAACTACCAGAAGGCAACATTGCAGACATAGAGGACAGTTACAAGTACTTGGGGATCCCGCAGGCGAATGGGAACCATGAAGAGGCCGCTAGAAAAGCTGCAACCACCAAGTACCTGCAGAGGGTCAGGCAAGTCCTGAGGAGTCAGCTGAATGGTAAGAACAAGATCCGGGCCATCAACACGTACGCCCTGCCCGTGATCAGGTACCCTGCTGGGGTAATAGGCTGGCCAAAGGAGGAGATAGAAGCCACTGACATAAAGACAAGAAAGCTCCTTACCATGCATGGAGGGTTTCACCCCAAGTCCAGCACCCTGAGGCTGTACGCTAAGCGGAAGGAAGGGGGCCGGGGACTGGTGAGTATCAGCACCACAGTCCAGGATGAGACAACGAACATCCAAGAATACATTGGGAAGATGGCCCCAACTGACCGAGTGCTCAGTGAATACCTCAGGCAGCAGAATCCCAAGAAAGTGGAGGAAGGCGAGGAACCATCATGGAAGGACAGGCCCCTGCACGGTATGTACCACCGGCAGATAGAGGAGGTGGCTGATATCCAGAAATCCTACCAGTGGCTGGACAAAGCTGGACTGAAAGACAGCACAGAGGCACTAATCATGGCAGCACAAGAACAAGCTCTGAGCACAAGATCCATAGAGGCTGGGGTCTATCACACCAGGCAAGACCCCAGGTGCAGGCTGTGTAAAGATGCCCCAGAGACAATCCAGCACATAACAGCAGGGTGCAAGATGCTAGCAGGCAAGGCATACATGGAACGCCATAACCAAGTGGCCGGCATAGTGTACAGGAACATCTGTGCCGAGTATAACCTGGAAGTCCCGAGGTCAAAATGGGAGATGCCCCCAAGGGTGGTGGAGAATGACCGAGCTAAGATCCTGTGGGACTTCCAGATACAGACGGACAAAATGGTGGTGGCTAACCAACCGGACATAGTGGTGGTAGACAAACAGAAGAAGACGGCCGTAGTGATCGATGTAGCGGTTCCGAATGACAGCAATATCAGGAAGAAGGAACACGAGAAGCTGGAGAAATACCAAGGGCTCAGAGAAGAGCTCGAGAGGATGTGGAGGGTGAAGGTAACGGTGGTCCCCGTGGTAATCGGAGCACTAGGTGCGGTGACTCCCAAGCTAGGCGAGTGGCTCCAGCAGATCCCGGGAACAACATCGGAGATCTCTGTCCAGAAGAGCGCAGTCCTGGGAACAGCTAAGATACTGCGCAGGACCCTCAAGCTCCCAGGCCTCTGGTAGAGGACCCGAGCTTGAAGGATAAACCGCCCGCAGGGGCGTGCTGGGTGTTTTTATATATATATATATATATATATATATATATATATATATATATATATATATATATATATATATATATATATATATATATATGTATATATATATATATATATATATTTATATATATATATATATATAATTCAGTGCGACCATAAAACAACTTAATCCATTGAATAAAGTCTAGCACTCATGCCTGTCCAACATAGAAAGCTGAAACCAAGATACAGCTAGCATAATCTAGCAAAGAAAAAACAAGCAGGTATAACTGCCGGGCTGGTCTCCATTCAAATATAGCACAACTATAATTCACCAATTATACCTTTACAACTGACTTCTTTAATTAGTTGTACTAACCTTAACCAGTAAATGAAATGTTAAAAGGTAAAACTAGCATATTTTAGCTATGTGCAAGTCTTAGCTAGCAGCTCAACACCTTGTGTCACTGCAAGTTTGCCAGTTGATTTTCTGTTCCTTTTTAAAATTAATTTGCTTTTTATGTAATTCATTTAGTTAGTATTTATTCATTCATGCCAGTCTTTGTATAGAACCAAGCCAGCCATTCCTTGTCAAGGTTAAGCTAACCCTCTTTTGGCTCTAACTTCATATGGTTAATGTATCTCTTTTTTATTTGCATTTTGGCGTCACTAAAGTTTAAGCAAACATGAATTGTGCTTTCATTTGAAGACATCATTAATGTTGCAACATAGAACAGCGCTATGCCACAAATACTACTTTGGCAAATGGTGTTTATGGCACAAGCAATATTGTTTTAGTCTTATTATATAAGCCATTTTTGAAAGTGACTAACTACAGGTCCTCACAGTTTGTTGGCCATGTGTGTTACTATGAGTGCAGCTATTTGGCAGAGTAGTGTGACAGTACAACTCGCCGACTGATTTCAAGTGTGCATGTTAACCTGCTCTTTTATCTCAAGGCCTGTTGTGTGGACTAGCTACAGATGTCCTGGTTTAACCAGACACTAGAATTATGTAATGTTTTCCCAAGCAAATATGAAAAGAAGCAGCACTTAGCTTTTAGCAGTGAATAGCCTGATGTCACAAGAGTTCAGGCATCATTTCTCTTGTTATCTGACCCTATTCCAGCCTGGTGTAATGTACATTAAACTTTTTGAATGTGACGAAAGCAAGGGTAACAGATCCTTTAAATGAACTGTTAATGTCCCTCACTGAATCAATATTAAGTGTTATTGCTTGCATAGTTTTTATGGATAGAATTGTTAAAATGAGTATGTGTTGTCTTCACTCAGCCTGCGTATCCATGACCCTTGTCAAATTGACCCAAGACTTCTTTTTTAATGAAGCCAAAACACACACACACCTCCCCACAAGTTAAAGGCCAGGACAATGACATGTGATGCAATACTGCACACAGTGTGATAGTAAACAGAGACATCAACTTGTGTCTGTTGCTGTCTCTGTTTGCCATTTTGCCAATTTTGCATTTTTGTTTTGCAAAATTGGCAAAATTATTAAATTATTGCTTCTGTAAGTTCTCTCCTCTTTGTTCTCCGTGCTTCTTTTTTTCTTTTTTTCATCCTCCAGTCAGTTACACCAGAGGCCTGCATGTCTATGAGCCTGGTTGTGTTTCACAGAAGCAGATGTTTTTTTTGTAGCTGTCAGATTTAATTTACTCATTTAACCCTTTGACATTTGAAGGATTTGATACATTTTTCTCATAAGTAGTTAGCTATTGCTAACTGTCATTTAGTAGAAAAAACTTGCACAATCCTGATATTAATGAGTACATTTGTATGTGCTATTATTTAGTATTAAAAAGCATAATTTTTTTACCGGTATTATTTTCAAAAACTGTGTGAAATATGGAAATATAGGATGAAATATATGCATAAGTAAAGCTAAATAAATAAAATAAAACAGAGTTCATATATGAACAGCACCTAAATTATATACAATATATAAATAATAAAATGTTGCTTTTTTCTGCAAAGTAATTATAAAGCTGCAAAACTTGTTACTGTGTTGCAACAAAGACAACCGAAGCATGGCGTAATTTAGTTTTGTGCCTCATGCTTGAGTTTACCTGTTGTGCTGTGATTTTCATATTATTACCTAATCATGTGACTTAGCAACAGCAATTCCTAAAGTGATCTTTACGCAAAATGTTATCAAATGCTCACGCTCTGTTCAACCATAACTGGTTTACCACGTGTCTGCCCTGCAGTGATGTTGCAATGGTCAAAAAAAAGAGAAAAACCAAACTGCTCAAACACCTGCTGCAATCTCACAGGGACATTCATGTGTATGTGTAGTCTGCCCTGTCATCATAACACTACACACAATCAGTACAAAGCTCCTTGCAGCTTGGCTTGGTTGTGACTGGAAAATTTAGCTTTCAAGGTTTGTAAGTGAAGGAGTGGGGCAAAGTCTGGGCCCCGATGATCTGAGTCTCCACGGAGACTGAGAAAATAAAGCTGGGCTTCCAGGTGCAGAGAAGCTCTGCAATGTTTTGGTGTGGTTATGTAACGCATGGGAGTGCTGGCTTATCACTTCTCAATATTCAGCCCTCTGATTTGTGTGTCGGTTAATTTATCACATGTTTTGAAGTCAAAGGAGGAGACTTTTTACAAATATTTAATTTATTTGTCACATACACACTACAACATATAGTGTACTGCTTGTGTCCTGAACTGTGGACAGGCTGCAGACGTAGCCGCGCCATTTCAGGGCTGGTTTTTAGCATGGGGGGTTTAGGCAGGACCCTTACTGGATACCGGGTGTGAATTGAACTTGATTGATCCTCACAATTAGAGACACATGCAGCTTGCCATTAGAGACGGATTAAGTTGTGGTGGATAAATTTGACTGTTACAAATCTGTTATGAAGCCCAATTAAACAGAAAAGGTCTGAGAAACAATGACTTTTTAAGCATGTTGGCTAGTGCATTTAATTACTGGCTTTCTTCCAGCTCTTTTTTTGTATTATCCTTCAAATCACAAATGCTTCTCACCTGCATCAGGGTGGAGCTCAGGTGGTACTTTCTCACTGTCGTTTGTAGTTAGGTATTTCTCTAACTCTACAGTTAGAGGGATATGAAACCTATGCAAATGTGCCTGTGTGCAAGTCCTAAAGTCCAACAAAACCTTCTATGGAGAAATCTACCATTTCATTTTTCTTTAGGCCTATGGAAAATGAGTTAATCCTGAGGACAACCTGATTAAAGCACCATAGGCTTGAACTTGTTGGCCTTAAAAGCTCGGCTAGTAAGCCTACTTCCCTGTGTGAATTATGTTTTTATTTCTGTTCTTTATTTGCTCCAGAAATTTAACACTGCCTGGTTTGCAGCTGAAAGCCTAAAGCTAAGACTGTCATCCATGCCATAAGAATACATCAAAGCAACATGCAGTAGGGGAAGTAATTATTTGACGCAGTGAACACATAAATGACTCAGAAAAGTGTTCAGATGAAACCAAAATCAACCCGCCATGTTTGGAGGACGAGAATTTCAAGTATGAGCCAATGAACAGTCGAGCACAGAAGTGGAAACATTATGCTTCGGTCAGATGACTTCACTGCACCGAGGGGCCATAAAATCTTGGACGCTGAAAAAGGGCTGTGGACGGACCTTGCAGCATGTCAGCGACCCAAAACTTACTCTAAGGCAGGGGTCCCAAATCCCAGCTCATGAGGGCTGGTGACCCTGCAGGTTTAAATGTGTACTTGATCCATCACAGCTGATTTAAATGGATAAATTACCATCTCAACATGTCTTGAAGTTCTCCAGAGGCCTGGTAATGAACTAATCATGTGATTCAGGTGTGTTAACCCAGGGTGAGATCTAAAACCTGCAGGGACACCGGCCCTCATGGACTGGGATTGGGGACGCCTGCTCTAAGGGAACAAAGGATTGGCTAAAAAGGTCATGGAGTGGCCCAGTCGGTCGAGAGACCTGAATCCTATAGAAAATCTGTGGAGGGAGCTTAGACTTTCTGCAAAGAGGGCCAAAGTCCCTCCTGAGACGTGTGCAAACCTGGTGACCGTGTGAACTACATGAAACATCTTACCAGTGTGGTTGCCAACAAGGGTTTCATAGTCATTCAAATTCATGTTTTGCATGAATTTGCATGATAACATTTATAACTTTTATCTAACGTGTTTTTTTTTTCTGGATTTTTGGTTGATATTCTGTTTATCTCCCTTAAAATGAAGTTGCCATACAATTAGAGATTGTTTATTTCCTTGTAAGTGAGCAAACGTACAAATTCAACATTAATTCCCAACTGTATCAATTTAATGGAATAAAATTGAAAATATGAGATGTATTTGCCTTAACAGTGGGTCAGTACTGTTATTAAGTTATTTATCACAATATTTTCCTGGTTGTAGAATTACTGTTTCTTTAATTCTCCATTATATTTAATATTATTATTATTTAACAGCTTGTCAGCTAGTGATTAGTAATGTAATGTTACCACCACCTGTTTTATGAGAACACACTCATAACTAGAATCCTGGTTGGACTTACCAACTATCGCTCAACCATTTAGCATTATTGCATCATCTAGGTTAATGAAACCAGACAATAGAAAAAATAGCCTCGATATGCCAGACTTCCTTGTAGTACAGGCTTTGCTGCTGTTCTCATTAGCTCTCAGTGTACAGACAGATCCCAAAGCAGCGGCAGTCACATGCAGCTGCAGCAGTAAAGCCGTCGGCTCTGCGTCTTTTACTTTTTGCTTTAAAAAAAAAAAAGTAATCCTAAATCATACTGAAACTGAAATTTTCAAAGAACACATCATAAGTTTTGACTAAACTCCAGAATGTTTTCTATGATCTTGCTTGCTTACTTTTGACTCAAACTACCGAAAGTAATGTTTGAGCATTTGTTCAATTTACATACATTAACAATAACATGACAGTCAAATTTCATCTGCATTTGAATGTGTCACAAGCATTTGCATTTCACTGCTTGATAAAAATTGTATTTTATGAGAAGAGTAAGTCTGCATGAAGGGCACAGTTTGTTAAACTGCACTGTGCGCGCCCAGACTGACTTCCTGGTTAGAATGGTGCAAATACTCAGAGGATCATAGGTTTAAGCATTCCTTTTCATAAATAACGGCATTTACAGAACAAGTCAGATTCAAGACAGCGGCATTTTAATGAAAGATTTACTTTAAGCCAGATATTTTAACCCTGCTGAGTGAGATTTCATTTCATAAGTGACTGCTCAATATGGTCAGTACTTCCTGCAACGTGGAGAAGACACCTCATTCAGCTAATGTGGCATCTTTCACAACAAAAGTGATCACACATACTCACAAGAAGCAGTCAGAGTTTCAACGGTTTTATTTTCTTGACTTTTGGTTGATATTATGTTATTGTTTAGAGATTGTTTATTCCTTTGTAAGTGAACAAACTCATTCAACAGAAGTTCCCCACTGTATCAATTTAATGGAATAAAATTGAAAATATAGAATAGAATAGAATTCAACTTTATTGTCATTGCACATGCACAGGTGCATGCACCTTGCAACGAAATGCAGTTTGCATCCATCCAGAAGTGTTTTAGCCATGATATAGATATATTACAATATATATTAG
The DNA here is from genome assembly GCF_964374335.1 of Astatotilapia calliptera. Taxonomy (NCBI): domain Eukaryota; kingdom Metazoa; phylum Chordata; class Actinopteri; order Cichliformes; family Cichlidae; genus Astatotilapia; species Astatotilapia calliptera. Next base: position 5,819,963 of record NC_137438.1, read on the forward strand.
CAATAATATAGATATGTAAGTATATTACAGAAATGGGTCTATTATGGTATGTTATAATGTACACGGTATGAAGTATGTTATGAATATTCTATAACTATAAGTACGTACAGGCTGTAGTGAGTACAAGCTATGTACAGGATATAAATATGAAATAAAACACTATACAGAAATATGAGATATACAGTTATACAGAAATGTGAACTATGCAAGTTATAAACAGTTGTAGGGTTAAAAATTATCGTATGTACAGAATGATTATTTACACAGAACTATACAGTAGTGCAGTTAAGATAAGTGAGATATGTGGATAATTTCTACAGAGGCTATATAAAGTGCTAGTGGTTGTGAGTGGTGGTTCAGTCCATGAGTTTAACATGGGTCAGATGTCAGGATGCAGAGTTCAGGAGTCTGACAGCTGTGGGGAAGAAGCTGTTCCGGTACCTGGTGGTCTTAGTCCGGAGGCTCCTGTAGCGCCTCCCAGAGGGCAGGAGGGTGAAGAGTCCATGTGATGGGTGACTGGGGTCTTTGATGATTTTCCCAGCCCTTTTTAGACACCGCTTCCTGTAGATGTCCTTTATGGCAGGAAGTGGTGCTCCGGCGATGCGCTGGGCAGTTTTCACGACCCTCTGCAACGCCTTCCGGTCCGAGGCAGAGCAGTTCCCGTACCAGACTGTTATACAGTTGGTCAGGATGCTCTCGATGGTGCAACGATAGAAGTTCACCAGGATGTCTGAGGACAGGTGGTTCTTCCTCAGAGTCCTCAAGAAGAAGAGGCGCTGGTGAGCCTTCTTGACCAGCTTGGAGCAGTTGGTCGTCCAGATGAGATCCTCGGAGATGTGGACTCCCAGGAACTTGAAGCTGCTCACACGCTCCACAGCCGTCCCCTTAATGTGGATGGGTGGATGTGGGTCAGCATTTCTCCTGTAGTCCACGATGAGCTCCTTAGTCTTCTCGGTGTTAAGCAGCAGGTTGTTTGTGTCGCACCACTCAGCCAGACGATCCACCTCCTCCCTGTAGGCGGCCTCATCGTTGTCACTGATGAGGCCAATCACCGTGGTGTCATCTGCAAACTTAATGATGGTGTTGGAAGCATCAGCAGGTCTGCAGTTGTGGGTGAAGAGGGAGTAGAGGAAAGGGCTCATCACACAGCCTTGTGGTACCCCGGTGTTCATTGTGATTGTAGATGAACAGTGGTTATCCAGCCGGACATGTTGGGGGCGGTTGGTCAGGAAGTCCAGTAACCATTTGCAGATGAGGGACCTGATGCCCAGGTCTGTCAGTTTCCTGATGAGTTGTGAGGGGTGGATTGTATTGAATGCTGAACTGAAGTCTATAAACAGCATTCTGGCGTATGTGTTGTTGTTGTCCAGGTGTGAGAGGACAGAGTGCAGTGCGATGGAGAGTGCATCCTCTGTGCTCCTGTTCTGGCGGTATGCGAATTGGTGGGGGTCCAGGGTGGGGAGGAGAGTCAGAGGTTGGTGGTCTGGCGTCATGTCTGTTTTGGGTGTGGTTGTGGGGTTCCCTCGCTCAAAACGTGCATAAAAGTTGTTGAGCTTGTTGAGGAAGGAGACATCAGAGGATGCGGGGGAGGGTTTGGTGGTCCTGTAGTCTGTAATGGTCTGGAGTCCTATGGTCTATGAGATGGATTCGCCGTGATAAAGGGTCAGTACTATTATGTCAGATCACAGGACACTTTAGCTTTTGTTCACACTGAACTTTAAACTTTAAATACTTTGCTACTTACCTATAGAAAGGAATGTGGTTGTCCATCTCCATATCTTTTGTACAGGTCTGTCTTGACAAAGAGATCTTAATCTCAGTGAGACTACCTGTTCTAAAAAGAAAGAGTGACAAAATATATTTTTACCTATAGTTATATTTTTTTTATGTACTATGTAAAAACCAGTGTAAAGTAACGCTTTAGATAGGCTCGTTATTCATTACTTCGTGTGATGGCTATCGCGGAGCTTCCACAGATTTAGTAACATTAGCAAGTGGTGGAAGCCAGCAGGTGGATGAAGGAAAGGGGAGGCAGGAGGAGCAGAGACCCGAAGCGGCCGCCGGTCCGAGTGTCAAGTGAACTGAACTTCATATAAGAAGTTATGACCTGCAGTCTATCCGGGTCAGATATAAACCAAGTTTAGGTGGAGTTTATTTTCGTTATGCTGACTTTTTCGTACTGCGTACTAGCTAGCATGACGGAGTTTCTATACAGCTGGGTGGGTGCTATGATGTTGCTGATGTTGAACTTTATCTTGTTCATAAGGTTAATTATTAGAGTTTCCAACCATCCCGTAAAAAATGGAATCGTTCGGTATTCAGAGAAAACATCACGCGTTTCGTATTGAGGTGAAAAGAAACGCAGTTTGTCCCGAACTTCAGCTACAATGAAAAAGACACAAAACTGGATTTATTCTGTCTTTGCTGCACAGCTGCCTCTTCTTCTCTCACCCTCTCCTCCTCTCTCTCCCGTTGCTACTTCAAGCATGAAACTGATCAATGATCAGCTGATCGGCTTTTCTCTCTTGTTTGTTTATCGTCCACTTTGCGCCAGAAAGAAGAAACCAGCAGATGTCGCGCTAAACAACAGCAGCACGTTTAAGCTTGATCAGCTGTTGTTAGAATTTATTTAATATTACTTTCTAGTATCAGCTGATGTCTGCTGGAGCCACAGCTGTAAAGCTGCTGGTCATGATATCGGTTTGGATATGTGGTGAGAGGGAAACATGAAGATGAAACTAGGAGATGTCCTTACTGAATCATCAGAGCTGTGATGGAGAAACAGGTTTACCTTTTAGGTAACATGAATGAGTTGAAGGGAAGTTATGAACTGTTTCTGAGAAATAACACCAGGATCCTTTTCTCAGTAGCTGACAGCTGGTAACTGTGCAGGGGCGGGTCTAGCAAAGTGTTGCCAGGGGACCAGGTATAGGGCATTAACAGGGAAAGGGGGGCACAAAGAAATACTTTTCTTTCTTATTCTCATTTAAAATAATAGCTTTTAAAAAATAATCATCTGAGTCTTACAACAAACGATTGATAGATTCATACATATATACCATCAAGACAGTGTACATCACTTGTGACGTATGACCCTGAAGGTAAGTGCGTCATGGACTAAAGTAAAACAGTATGTTGGATGTGCCACGCAATGCTCAATTACATGGGTGGGAGCTAGTGTGTTAGCGCAGTTAGCTCGTTAACGTGTTGGCCGTCTAGCCCCATGCACGGGGCTATCAGGGGTAGCTCGTTAACGGAGATTTGCCGTGTTGTGGCATTAAGGTCATTTTAACGAGGTTAACCTGAAAGCACTAGTGGGAACACAACGAATATGACTGCACATTTACGCCGACATCATCGCTAGCCCGACGTCCTGGGGCTAGGACGCTAGCGATTTTTCCAGTCGGGCTACCAAAATCTATCTCTGCCCTGCCCGTCCGGCTATTGTAGGAAGGAAAAATATATGGCAATGCTTTTGCATTCTTTCAGAAATGTAGCTGGGTAATTATGTCATTGGCATCGGTGAGCCACTGTCAATATGTGACATATTGAAGTCGCGTTTGAATTTGCGCTTGTTTTTTTGCTTTCACTTTGCAATCGCGTGAACTGTGTATAGAGAGCGACAGCACTGATCTGAGTGATGATAATTTGTGCACCAATTCCTCTGACATCGTCTTATCAATCGTTAGCTTACTATGCAAACATGACAAGTGAAATCTCCCGCAGCAAGCTTAAACATGTGAGAGGTTGATCGCGCAGAGAATCGCTGAGCTTATGTGAGTGCGTGTGTAAAAGCAGCAGGATTTATATTTCAGTTCTGCTGAGCCAAATAAGACAGGTCAGGGTGAAGAAGTGACAGCCAAAGAAAAGCTTACCACAAAACGGAAAAGTTATGACAAATCAGACTATAAGGCAAAAAGAAAGTGCAGCTTTATGATTTCATGGACAAAAGAATTTCTGTGGCTGCGATATGATGAGCTAAATAACCAGGGCTGCACATAAGTGGTCCGCAGGTGCGCATTCGCTGTCAAAATAAAAAAACACGCACAAGGGTTAGGGTTAAATTTAAAAACTGTACTTTTGAGTTAAAATATATATTTATAATTTTAATAAATGACAAATTAAAAAGGCATGAACATTTTTTTTGTATCGAAAAAATATAGAACCGTGACACCAAAGTATCGAACCGAACCGAGTGGAAGAATCCACGAGTTTCTCTGTGAGTTTCCCATTACGTCGTTGCGCACTTGGTGCTTGTTTGGAAGGTTAGGGTTTTTTTTCGCTGTAAAAAGAAGTTTTCTTCCCACGCACGATGGACGCTAATGTTTTTGTCACTTTTTATGGAATCAAACTCAAAGTAAGGTCAGTACTTCCACGCTTTAAACGCTGCACGCTCATACTCTCTCCCACAATTGATATATGATCCATTGTTGATCTGCACACAGCTGTTGTCACTAACGTCTCACTCGCTTACGTCACTGTAGTGAGACATTCTCGCAAAAAATCATGGTTTTAGTAACGCAGTAACGCAGTGTTCCTACGGGAAAGTAACGGTAATCTAATTACCATTTTTGCAATAGTAATCCCTTACTTTACTCGTTACTCGAAAAAAGTAATCAGATTACAGTAACGCGTTACAAGTAACGCGTTACTGCCCATCTCTGGTCCAGACCAAGTTGAAAAACAGTAAAGTATGTTTTCTTTAAAAAAAAGGCCATTGTTTTTTTTTTATTCTTGTGAAATATGCATGTCAAAAGCTTTATATGTTTGTATGTGATGTTCTAGCTCTTAATCCAATGTTGACATGATGGTCTAATGTTGTGGTTTTGATTGTAATTAGTGATTGATTTTACTTTTCACATGTTTTACAACAAAATTAAAATGTGTTCTTTTATTCCTTTCCATGGTATCCTGAGTGATGCATCCTCGTCCAGTTTATTAGTTAAGTTTGAAGCAGGCTTTTAGAAGAAGCTCAGCTTTTTTGAGCCACCATACTCACCTTGACAAAGCAAACTTCCCTCAAAATTCTGACAAATTATAAGGACTCAGGTATGAATGGTGTGAATCCACCTGGGATTTATTTAATTTAAAACAATAAAGCACTGAACCTGATAGAGAATAGAACAAAAGGCAAGCAACATACAACAAGAAGAGGAATGCACATGTTCCAATACATTGTTGCAGCCATTTACCATTTTGCTATATAAATAAAGAAATGAGTTACTCAACAAAAAGTACTGGCTCAGTACTTCTTCTTTTTGCACATTACTGCAAACAGGGGTTTAACTGCATCAGAAATGCGACCTTTTGTGTGAAATTAGGGAACGTGTAGCTCTGTCCAAAACTCAAATTCCATTTCCCAATATTAAAAAATACTGACCTAGCATCTGAGCCATCTGGGAATAAATATAATAAAAACATTCACAGGCTAATGTTAAGAACTAAGAAGCATGCAAGCTCCAATTTTTAATCTAAGTAGTCACAATGACATAAGCATTGTTAGTTAAAAGATGTAGTAGCTTGTGATCAATTATATAAGCACACACCTTAGCACATGCACTTTGCAGGTGATGAGGCATGATGACATAGCAAAAATCCACCTTAGGTAAAATGCACAGCAGACTAATATAGGGTGGGCCATTTATATGGATACATATAAATGTAGAATAAAGGCAGTTTGTGGGATTCGTAGTTTTTGAGAGTCTTCAACTAGTAAAAACTAAAGTTATAAGGAGATGTCTGTATGTTGTGTTGCATAGACACCAAAAACAGGCAACTGAATTTAGCATGCTAACTGGCTAATTAGCTGCAAAAGTCTCTCATGTTGCTGGTGAGTTCATCATCAGACATCAAAATGACAAATTTGACTGGCAAATAAACGCTAGCACAAAGATTTCACTTTGACATGTTTCAGTCCCAGTACTCACTTATCCTTTCCCTCTATCACAGCCGTTATCACGTGAAAATTGTGCCAAGTCATGCTGTGCAGTACGTGGGTTTAATTGCCTGAAGGAAATACAGCACCTTACCAGGAACATCCAAAATCACATGGAGCTTGAGAATAAAATAAACAGCTCCATGCAGCTGAACAAACACAACTCCAGAACACTGTATGATTGTCTGTGTATGATTTATCCCCCCCTCTTCCTCTTCATGAGGTACCATCAGAGGGTCAGTCCCATTGTGTATTTACATTGTGAATTCCATACTGACCCTGTCTAAGCCTCTTGAACCTGCTTATCTTGAACCAGCTTATTTCCTTCTGGCTGTGACATGAAAATAACACAACTACGCCTTTTTTTACATGACAACTTCAAAAAGATTGTTTTCACATCAAAAGGGTTTAATATTACATTCATATATGCCTGCAAGAGCTTCATGAGTCCGTAGTAATACGCTTGGCAGCTGAAGCTTTACTGGACCACTGGCCACGGGTTAAAACATTAATGAAACACTGCTGCCTTCTGTGTGCCGATAGCACAGACAAGTGTTGACACTGACTCAGGCTCAGATGCTATTTCCTCGTGTGTGCTTGCTGTAACTTTGCCCAAAATGAATGAATGTTGCCACATTATAAGAAGAAAGCACCTGTCTCTTTGTGAACCAGAGTGATGAGCTAAACCGTACCTATGATTATCAGTATTATCATCTGTTTAAACGTGACCTTTTGTGTGAAATTAGGGAACGTGTAGCTCTGTCCAAAACTCAAATTCCATTTCCCAATATTAAAAAATACTGACCTATTTCATCTGGGAATTAATATAATAAAAACATTCACAGGCTAATGTTAAGAACCATGTCATTTCCTAAAATAGTTTTGGAGTTGGAGAAATACTAAACAAACCTGACCTTTGAACTGTACGATGTGTTCATAGAGAGATGATTACCAGCACAGCAAACTTTGTCATTGTTTGGCTGTTAATGTGAAATGCAAAGTTTGTATCAAACACAGTGAGTCACAAATATTTTTACAGTCAGGAATATCTATTATATCCACAGGAAATACTTACAGGATTGATATCATTCACAACATTAGGATAACAGCCAGCGTTTGAAGTCTGTTTTATGATGTGGCCATTAAGATAAACTCATATAGATGAAGAGTAATCAGTGTAGGTTGTTTGGATAGTTCAGCTTTGAATCATCATCATCACAAGGCTGTGTTGCAACCACTACATGCTGATCATGGATACTTTATTTGTTTGTCATTTCTATTTAATAGAGTTATGAAATGCTGCATTACTAGTAAATTTAGCAATGGTTGATTTCATATTTCGCATAGAGTTCAACAAAACATAGGCTGTAAGAAGACGGTAAAAATAAAAGAAATTGACGAATTAAAACATAAAGCTTGGCTGTAAGTTTGTATCAATTTTCACAGAAAAGAATATTGCTATAGAGATTTACATCTAGACCAGGGGTGTCCAACATAAGGCCCAGGGGGCCTTAATCAGCCAGGAAAAGACTCCCATACTGGATGTTGCTAGAGTATGTGAAAGAAGCATATGTTTTAGACTTTAAACTGTATTTTCATACATTTTACACCTCGCTGATGGCCAATTAAATCTATTTTAACTTCAATTTCATTTCAATCTGTCCAATTACAGGAAATCACAACAGCAGTTGCCTCAAGGCGCTTTATATTGTACAGTAGATACAGAGAGAAAACCAACAATCATATGACACCGTATGAGCAAGCACCTTGGCGACAGTGGGAAGGAAAAACTCCCTTTTAACAGGAAGAAACCTCCGGCAGAACCAGGCTCAGGGAGGGGCGGGGCCATCTGCTGCGACCGGTTGGGGTGAGAGAAGGAAAACAGGATAAAGACATGCTGTGGAAGAGAGACAGAGGTTAATAACAGATATGATTCAATGCAGAGAGGTCTATTAACACATGTTGAGTAAGAAAGGTGACTGGAAAGTCACAGCTCTTCAAAGGAGAAGATTATTTCACAGTAGCATTTACTCACCTTGTGCTTTCTACCTTCAGCCATCCGGTCAACTTCCCCTTAGATCCTCTGACTATACTCACCTGCATCCAGACGTTGGTCTGTACTCGGCAGCTCACATCGGCTTAACTCACCTGCCTGCCCTCCTGTCACAGTACTCTTAGAATCACCCTCACCTGGAAACCATGCTGCCTCACCTGGACCACTTGGCCCTCCCTTGCCATTTCTCCACCTGCCTGTTATGATTCCTATCCACCAGGACTTCACAGACTGAGCCACTAAATCTTGTCTCCTCTCATTCTAGTGTTCAGAGCCTCCTGTTTGCTTTACCTGATCCAAGACCTTGTACCTACTCCCCTCGTCACCGCTCCCAAGTGCTTTTCTTTTTTTTTTCTTTTTTTTTTCAAGTAGCAGATCATTTAATTTTCTTAAATACTTAATTTAATTGACCTATTTTAGGATCACAAGACCTGTCTGAAGATATTATTATCAAAGTGTTAATAAGCATATATAAGTATATATAAGGAGTATGAGCAATATATTGATATGGTAATAATATAATTTATTTGTATCAAACTTTAAACAATAGTTCACCCTCATTACTATTAAATTATTAAGTTGAGTGTGTGTGCTGAGCTCACTGTTTATACAGGAGGTATTCTTTATCAGTTTGAGTCATGAATATTTGGCAGTGGTACACTTTCCTAGATTTATAGCATTATCTTCTTTCTTTTTTTTTTTTTCTTTTTTTTTTGCCTGTCCCGTTTGACTCTTTTGCCAGTTATAATTGCAGACAGCAAGAACTTCAAAAAAAAGGATATACTTACTTTTTTTGCCAAAAAAGGCTGATGCTGATGGACTACAGCAGCAGAGAAGACCAACACTGGACAACAGAAGTTTAGAAAAATGTTGTCTGATAAGTCACGATTTTGCTGCAACATTCAGAATTTCACATAAACAACCTGAAATAATGGATCCCTCATGCCTTGTATTGGCAGTCCAGGCTGCTGGTGGTGGTGTAATGGTGTAGAGTAGAGCTTTCAAACAAAAGGACTGGGAAAGACTCCAATCCGGTGCACCGGATTGCTTTGGACCAAGTGAAAGAGAGCATATGTTTTGGACTTTTGAACTGTATTTTCAGAGGTTTTGTAGCTTTTCCTGCTTTTCCTGCTTTCCACCTTCCCCATGAACATTCATACTATGATAAAGTCATTAACTAATAAATAAACAATTACATGACAGAAAGCTCCTGTTTTGACCATCTAATGTAGAAATTTTAGTTTTTCACAGTGAAAAAAGCAAACAACTGAAGCTTATGAGTAAGTTCAAAGGAAGATCTGTATTCACTTTTCTGCCTGCTTTCCTGGGTGTTAGGCTGCTTTCTGTTCTTTACATAACTACCACTTTCCCACGCTATCAGTTTCAATACTGACATCATTATTCCAGTCCAATCATCTTCTCGTCCACCTTTGAGCCAATCAGCCTTTGCTTTGCATGATTTAAATCTGTGTGCTCCATCATTCTCCCTTTCAGACTCTCATTCACGCAGCCCACCTCCTCCTCATCTCCACCTCACGCACCTCAGTCAGGGCTCCATCCATCGGTCTCCAGCTTTACCGCCACCAGCATCTAGACTCGGGGGAGTCCTATCATGGCTGGGATCCTGTTCTGCCCTGAGGGGTCACTGGAGTCTAATGGGAAAATGTGTTAATTTCTATATCTTGATAAATCATGTTTAATTCTTCCAAGTCATCAGTTCTTCTCAATTCTTCCAGATGAAGTTACTGAACTTAAAATATCTTTACGATGAAATGCCTAGCATAGGTACTTTCTCTGGTCCAGCCCACTTGAGATCAACGTAGGCTGCATGAGTGATGTCACATCCCTGGTGTAGAGAAGATTGTTCTGTTTCAAGAAATGACTGTTGTTTAGGTGTTTTTTTTAATTTATAATTTTAAATAAAACTGAATTAAACTGAACACTTCATGTATATAATATGCCAGTTAAACATTATCGATCTTAATGACAGACATTGAGTGACAAACATGGAGTGGATGGCACTGTGCTCCGTGTGAACACACTGAGGAACAGAATGTACCCAGAACTGAACTGAACCAACATATTGACTGAGGTTGATTCGCACAGACATATGAAACTGCAGAAATCGAGCTCAGTTGTTTGCACACGTAGCAAACGTTCATTTTCTTAGAAAGGGTGTGATGTACTCTCACTGTCCTGGCTGTTAGTAAAGCAGATTTATTTTCCATCACAGCAGGTGAAGAGCACAGAGCTAATGAAACACATGAGTGAAGGCCGTCGGCTGGACTGGTTCCCAGGCCGCTGAGTCTGTAGCAGTATTTTACCTCATTGTGTGTTTAGGTTAAGTACACACTTTATTCAGTTTTCATAGTTTGATTTTCAGAAATGTCTAACTGTGCTTGTAAGCAATTTCTATCTCTTTCGTTTCTCAGGAATAAAGACTTTCATTTCTTTTCAGACATGCGGGGCTAGCATAACCTCCCAGGCAGATTTAACACACCTAGGTTTTGCTCCACCACGCCTACACGGTCCCCAAGAGGTCACGATCAATACCCCCCCTTTTTGCATGCGTAGTGTACTGCATGTCTGTGGTTGGAGGTGGTTATTTCTCACACCTAAATGTAGTTTATGTCACAGGGTTGCCATCTTTGCCACTGTAGGCGTGTCATGCAGCACCTTACAGTCAGACACATAAAATCATCCATCTCTGATCTCAGAGACCGAGCCCTGCTCTCCTGAGCACATCCTTTAAGTGATTAAAAAGAGATAGTGTTTGTGTGTGTGTGGTTTTCCATGTTGTTGTGGCTATGGAAAATGTGTGTATCCTGTGTGTGTTGTGCTGATGCTGCTTTCAGATGAGTCATCAGCATATGGTGAGGACCCCGAGCTTAATTACGTCCTCTAATTCTAGTTTTAATTCATTTAAGGTCATTTAGTAAAGTCGATCAGTGGTGATGACACTGACATTTCCCTGATGCACTCAATCAATGAGAGCGGGGCCTTTTTCTGACTCTGCTCAGCTGTTCTAAAATTGAATTGTATTTCATAAAAGTCTGTTAACCACATCTAGACAGATGCTTGTTCAGAGTGGGTACTGGCATCCACTCTGAGGCCACCGAGAGCATCCTTGGTCTCTCACACACACACACACACACACACACACACACACACACACACACACACACACACACACACACATATGTATATATTAGGGGTGCAACGATACACAAAATTCACGGTTCGGTTCGATACTTTGGTGTCACGGTTCGATATTTTTTCGATACAAAAAAATGTTCATGCCTTTTTAATTTGTCATTTATTAAAATTATAAATATATATTTTAACTCAAAAGTACAGTTTTTAAATTTAACCCTAACCCTAGCCCTTGTGCGCGTTTTTTATTTTGACAGCGAATGCGCACTTCTTCACCCTGACCTGTCTTATTTGGCTCAGCAGAACTGAAATATAAATCCTGCTGCTTTTACACACGCACTCACATAAGCTCAGCGATTCTCTGCGCGATCAACCTCTCACATGTTTAAGCTGCGGGAGATTTCACTTGTCATGTTTGCATAGTAAGCTAACGATTAATAAGACGATGTCAGAGGAATTGGTGCACAAATTATCATCACTCACAGATCAGTGCTGTCGCTCTCTATACACAGTTCGCAAGATTGCAAAGTGAAAGCAAAAAATCAAATCAAATCAAATAACTTTTATTGTCACATCACATGTGCAGGTACATTGGTACAGCACATGTGAGTGAAATTCTTGTGTGCGAGCTTCACAAGCAACAGAGTTGTGCAAGATACAATAATGTAAACAAGCAAAATACAAGAATGGCTACATCTGAAACTAATAAATATATGTACAATATATAATAGTATATGCATTTCTGGATGTGTATACTAAATATTTTTCTACGTGTGTGTGTGTGTGTACACATATTTTACAAATTAAATAGAGTAAACAATAAATAAAATATATAAAATAAAATATACAGAGTGAGACGTGCAAAACAGTGGCGTTACTGTACAGTATGGAGTGCATAATGTTAAAGTTCCAGTAGTGAAGCTGAGGTGTCTATGAAGTGTTCAGCAGTCTGATGGCCTGATGGAAAAAGCTGTCTCTCAGTCTGCTGGTACGGGACCGGATGCTGCAGAACCTCCTTCCTGATGGAAGCAGTCTGAACAGTTTATGGCTGGGGTGACTGGAGTCCTTGATGATCCTCCCCGCTTTCCTCAGGCACCGCTTCCTGTAGATGTCTTGGAGGGAGGGAAGCTCACCTCCAATTATCCGTTCAGAGCACCGCACTACTCGCTGGAGAGCTTTGCAGTTGTAGGCGGTGCTGTTGCCATACCAGGTGGTGATGCATCCAGTGAGGATGCTCTCAATGGCACAGTGATAGAAGGTCCTGAGGATGCGGGGGCTCATGCCGAATCTTTTCAGTCTCCTGAGAAAGAAGAGGCGCTGCTGCGCCTTCTTCACTGTTTTGTTTGTGTGTACTGACCACGTAAGATCCTCAGCCAGATGTACACCAAGGAACCGGAAGCTGCTCACTCTCTCCACAGCAGCGCCGTTGATGGTGATGGGGGTGTGTACTTCTCTGCACCTCCGGAAGTCCACTATCAACTCCTTTGTCTTTGCGACGTTGAGGGTGAGATGGTTGTCTTGACACCAGTGGGTCAGGGCGCTGACCTCCTCCAAGGAGTTAAGCTCTCCTTGCGACATGGCAAATTGAACCTCCCCCACCCTCATTCAGATCTGGCGTTTGGAACTATTTTGGTTTTCATGTGAAGTATGACCCTGAAGGTAAACGTGTCATGGACAAAAGTAAAACAGTATGTCGGATGTGCCACGCAGTGCTCAATTACATTGGTGGGAACTAGTGCGTTAGCGCAGTTAGCTCGTTAACGTGTGGAAGCCGTCCAGCCCCACGCACGGGGCGATCCGCGGTAGCTCGTTAACGGAGATTTGCCGTGTTGTGGCGTTAACGTCATTTCAGATTAACGCTGACAGCACTAGTGGGAACAAAATGAATATGACTGCACATTTACGCCGACATCATCCTAATGCAAAGACAAGTGGAAGCAGACAAAAACAACAAGCACACATGCTACAAACTTTACCCGAGTCATTTAGACAGCTGTTAGCACATGATTCTCCTTATGGGGACCTGATATGTTTCATATGCTGCTGAGAATATAGCCCAGAAGAAGCGTATAGTATAGCTTTTATTTTGGAAAGAGACATTCCTCTGTAATAAACTCTCTTTTCCAAAGATGAGTGATTTCTCGATCAGATAGATTTATTTATTTTTATTACTTTGTTGTTTCAGCAACATTAAATTTAAAAACTGCACTTTTGAGTTAAAATATATATTTATAATTTTAATAAATGACAAATTAAAAAGGCATGAACATTTTTTTTTTGTATCGAAAAAATATCAAACCGTGACACCAAAGTATCAAACCGAACCAAACCGTGAATTTTGTGTATCGTTGCACCCCTAATAAATAAATATATATATATATATATATATATATATATATATATATATATATATATATATATATATATATATATATATATATATATATATATATATATATATATATATATATATATATATATATATATATATATATATATATATATATATATATATATATATATATATATATATATATATATATAGGGGGCAGGGATAGCTCAGGGATAGCTCAGTATGTAAAGTGGTCGCCCCATGATCGGAAGGTCGGCGGTTCGAATCCACTTAACGGCTACCCTGAGGTACCCCTGAGCAAGGTACCGTCCCTACACACTGCTCCCCGGGCCCACTGCTTCACTGAGTGAATGGGTCAAATGCAGAGAAAAACAAGTAATTTCCCCATGGGGATCAATAAAGTATCCATTATTATTATTATTATAAATGGCCTGTATTTGTATAGCGCTTTTCTAGTCATTAAGGACCCCAAAGCGCTTTACACTACATTCAGTCATTCACCCATTCACACGGACATTCACACACTGGCGATAGCAAGCTACATTGTAGCCACAGCTACAGACAGAGGCGAGGCTGCCGGACACAGGCGCCATATCTATATCTATATATATCTATATCTATATATATCTATATAGATATAGATATATGCTTATTGTTGCCATTTTCTCATTGAGTTATTTACTTGTGATACTCAATATTAATTTAAGTGACCTCTGAATTAAATCTCTGCTTTTACTAATTACCAGCTGTAATAGAACAGATGTTTGTACTGCATGTCTGTCTAGCTATGGAAAGATTTTTATCAAGACATTAACATCAAAGCTATGTAAGCTGCAGTCATGAAACTTGACACTGAAATGAGAACTCTTTATAAGGTCAGTGTGTTCCGAGAACTCATACAACTGCAACACGTCTCCACACGTCTTTGAGCTCCTGTTAAAGTTTCTCACTTACACTTGGACAGTCTCTTTTTAGGGTAGTTTCATTTTAATGAAGTAAGATAGTATATCAACCAAATGTCAAGCATTAACACATTAAATACGTTATGAACTGATTTGCATGTTGTTGAGTGAAAGAAATATTTGATCCCAAAGCAAAACATGACTTGGAAAAACCCTTGTTGGTAAGCATTTCTTGTAGTTGGTCACAAGGTTTGCACAGATCTCAGGACAGAATTTGCATTGTTTAGGCTTGGGCCAATTGTTTAAGAATAGTGAAGCAGTAGCACTTTTGCATGAGATGCCCATCCCTAGTATGAAGCAAATGTTATGTATATCTGGACATACAGAGATAGAAACTATAACTTAAATGGTTATATAATTCTCATTTTTATATGGAAATTCTGAAAGGTATTTCACATATAATGTTACACCTACAAATAAACCATGTTATGAGTCTCCAGTTACCCTATACCAGGGTTTCCTGGCTCAACAGGCTTCTGGTTGGTGGCTAGACTTCTGATTCTCATAGTGAAAGCAATAAGTCCATGTGATCTTATTTGACAGAGCTTAATGCATTTTCCTGTGTATATATATATATTTTCAACAAATTAAACCATAAAGAAATTTGAAACTAATTTTTCCAAAGCAAAGGATCCATTAGTACTTGGTGGAGAGTCCTTTTTTGGCTTATAGTTGGTCTCCAGGTTTGCGCACATCTCAAAAAGGAATTTTGAGAAAGGCCAAATCTCTAAATCCTTTAGGTTTCCTAGCTCTCGTCTTCAGACTGGCTAGGCCACATCATTGCCGTAATGTGCTCCTTAAATAACCACTCCTTTATTGCCTAAGCAGTATGTTTTGGGTCATTGTTATGCTGAAAGACCCATCTACGACTCATCTACAGTGTTCTGGCTGAGGGAAGGAAGTTCTCGTCCAAGATTTTATTGCATATAGGCCTGTCCATTGGCCCCTCAATGCAGTGGATGCCAAAGCGCTTAATTTTAGTTTGATCTGACTACAGCAGTTTTCTGAATGAATTATATGTTCACTGGCAAAATTAAGATGGGCCTGTATCTTGTATTTTCCCAGTTTAGTTGGTCCGCTGTTTACCGGCAACCTGCTAATAAAACGGTTATTTTGAGTTCTACTTTGCCTCACTGAAACCTGCATTTTGGGTCCTTCTCTCCTTGCCTGCTGGTACGCGAACATGACAGAATGATGCGACCATTTCCTGGACCCAGCGGTTTCATCCTGGGAGCATGACCTCTCCCGCATCCACCGCCTGATCGAGTGGGTTTCCCACACTAAGGACACTAAGACTATGGCAGTTGGGATTAATGCAATCGAAGCGATCCTGGAGGGGAATCCTCATTTGCGCACACTAAAGGGATTTATGGGCTTCATGGACCAGCTGCATGAAGCCCAGGAGGTGCTACAGGCTCGGGAGCTTGCAGCCTTTGCCCGCGCCCAGTATTCTTCGCCGAAGCCATCGCATCGGCAGCGGCCGCAACATAAGGAGCTCTCCGCGGAGTCGCCCGCCGCACAGCAGCAATTGCCACGGGGGAGAGGGGTTTCCGCACCGCGGCCACAGAGCTCCACTACTTGCCGCTCAGGGCTTAATTCACCTGCCTCCTGCTTGGCGGCGATGTGGTCGCAGGACGAGGACGTCTTTTCTCCATCGTCACCAGTTTCTCCTGTCGCCTCAGCCCCTGCCGCCAGGAGGAAGCAGCGCCACCGCCGTCATTCCTCACTACAACCGGAGCCCAATCACTCGTCAGAACAGCAGGCAATGGTGAGTGATGTTGACTGTACCCCTATTGCTTCACCTGCGAATAGTAATGGGAACTGTTTTCTTCTCACGGCTAAGAGTAGTGAGGTGAAGGCGGTTTGTTCCATGGACATTCATCCCGGCCCTGTAGAAAGAAAAGACTCCCTGACTAATTATGTTGATGCTTTTTCCGCTGAAGTATCAGAATGTATGGGCAAAACTCTGATTGTGCACCCTCTGTTGGAGCCAACTAAGAATTTTTCTGTCGATACAGAGTTAACCCCGGACAGTTTGAATTCAGTTTTGACATGTACTGCTGAATCTATGAATGACGCTGTGGGTTCGCTATCCAAGAATGGGGAGGGAGACTTAACGGGCTGTTTCTGCCCTGTTCTCTTAGAGCAGAGAAGCCTAAGCAGAACTGTTTCTTCTGAACTCGTTCAGCTAGTTAAAACCGAGCCCTAGAGGCTCAGGGGAGCCTATACCACCCCCTGCATCACGCTCACTACAAACACCTCTTCAACTGTTAGCTCATTCAGCAGCCCAGCTAGCTGTTCAGCTGCCCTCAGCTCAGTCAGCTGCCCAGTTAGCTCCTCCATTACCTATAGCTCAATCATCTGCTCCTTCACTAGTTTCGTTCTCACCACAACTGTCACTTCAGCCTTTTTCAACCCAGTCTCCTGCTGAGCAGCCATCTTTTCTCACTCGTGTTAAGCAGAAAAACATTCCCAACAGGACTGTTTTCGTTCCTCAAAAGCTGGCCCGATTAGAGACATTTACTACCTCCAGGGCCTCCCCAGAGTCCGAGTTTCAACCCGCAGTCGACTCTGGACCCCTGAAGGCTAAGGAGTCAGCCGAGGACTGCACCCAACTGTTGCCTCCTGAGCCAAACCTATGTGTTGCTCAGCCCCAGTCAGCATCAACGCTGCCAGAGGCCCGTGCGCCTGCTGGTCCTGTTCTGTCCCTGCCAGAGGTCCCCGCACCTGCTGGTTCTGTTCTGTCCCTGCCAGAGGTCCCCGCACCTGCTGGTCCTGCTCTGTCCCTGCCAGAGGTCCCCGCACCTGCTGGTCCTGCTCTGTCTCTGCCAGAGGTCCCCGCACCTGCTGGTTCTGTTCTGTCTATGCCAGGGGTCTCCGCACCTGCTGGTTCTGTCCTGTGTGTGCCAGGGGCTCCGGTGCCCACTGGTTCTGAGACTGTTTTCGCTGGGGGGCCAGAGGAGCCCGTCCAGCTTCCTGCCTCGTCAGCTGGAGGGCCCGAGGAGCCCGTACAGCCCCAAGACTCGTCAGCTGGAGGTTCAGGAGAACCTAGCCAGCTTCCTGCCTCGTCAGCTGGAGGGCCCGAGGAGCCCGTCCAGCCCCAAGACTCGTCAGCTGGAGGTTCAGGAGAACCTAGCCAGTTTCCTGCCTCGTCAGCTGGAGGGCCCGAGGAGCCTGTCCAGCCGCCAGCTGCAGCCTCATCATCCTCGCCAGCTGCAGCTTCATCCATGCCACCTGCAGCAGCCTCCTCATCTGCTTCAGCGCCGCCTGCAGCAGCAGCAGCAGCTTCATCCACACCGCCGGCAGCAGCAGCGGCTTCTTCCACGCCACCGCCTGCAGCGCCACCGTCTCCGGCTTCCACGCCGCCGCCTGCAGCGCCACCGTCTCCGGCTTCCACGCCACCGCCTGCAGCGCCACCGTCTCCGGCTTCCATGCCACCGCCTGCAGCGCCTCCGGCTCCGGCTTCCTCGCCGTCGCCTGCTGCAGCCTCGTCATCCTCGCCAGCTGCAGCCTCCCAGTCTTCATCCTCACCAGCTGCAGCCTCCGAGTCTTCATCCTCGCCTGGTCCAGCTCCGGCTTCACCCTCGCCTGGTCCAGCTCCAGCATCGGCGTCGCCTGGTCCAGCTCCAGCATCGGCGTCGCCTTGTCCAGCTCCAGCATCGGCGTCACCTGGTCCAGCTTCAGCATCATTGGCGTCGCCTGGTCCGGCCTCCTCATCAGCTTCAGCATCATCGGCGTCGCCTGGTCCGGCCTCCTCATCAGTTTTGGCGTCGCCTGGTCCGGCCTCCTCATCCGCTTCGGCTTCGCCTGGTCCGGCCTCCGCTTCAGCTTCGCCCGCTTCGCCTGGTCTGGCCTCCGCTTCAGCTTCGCCTGGTCCGGCCTCCGCATCCGCTTCTGCCTCGTCTGGTCCGGCCTCCACCTCGCCTGGTGCTGCGGGGGCCACGCAGCCTTCAGGTCTACAACTGCCGGCTCAACATCGTCGGCCATCTGCCAGGCCGCTTGTTGGGCATCTTCGCCACTGTGGACGACCTCCTGACTTGCATTGCCGCTGCCGCCGTGCGCATGGTTGGCCCCAGAACTGTTTCCACGCCGCCATTGCCGTCCGCGCGGTCGGCCCCCGGAACTGAACTGTTTTGGCCTCCTGCACTGTCGGCCTCTGGGTCAGCCCCCTGAACTGTTGGTTGGATTTGTTTTTCTTGACCACCTGGGTTTTTGGTTTGTTTTTGGACTCTGTTTACCGGCAACCTGCTAATAAAGCGGTTATTTTGAGTTCTACTTCGCCTCACTGAAACCTGCATTTTGGGTCCTTTTCTCCTTGCCTGCCGGTACGCGAACATGACACAAATATTCATTTTACTCAATGACATGGAAGTTAGATTATAACTTTTATATGTTTATGTTTTTTCTGGTCTTTTGGTTGATATTCCTTCATAAAACTGTCAAAAAAAGAGACTGTTCATTTCTTTGTAAGTGAGCAAACCCAGTGGGAGATCAAAAACGTGTGGAGACATGTTACAGTTTAAAATGAGTTTTCTGAACACACTGACCGTAATATATGAGTAATTAGAATGACTCATCAGTCAGACACACCCAGGGGCATGTCCAGAAAGGTGGCATCGGCTCCCCCTGAAATAGGATCAGTGTATCATTATAGGGCTGCATATAAACCTGAAAATCATGGCATATGTTTTGTACACTATTTTTAATTTGATTTCATGCTGTGCAGTGTATGTAAATGAATACTGTAGCTTCCATATACTGCATATTTGTGTAGCATAGTATAAGGTGTCCTTGGTTATGATAGGAGATAGTATTATTACTGTTTCTTTAGTTTAAATGTTAGCAGTTTTATTACAAGGAGCTTTCATACACAGGATGAGGAGTCTCCAGACTTCTAGACCTGGATTTGGCCTCTGCTAGGATTATACTACAGACACAAATGTCCAGAATTAGTTTCTGGGTTCACCCTTATGGCATGTTGGGGGGGTCAAATATCTGGAAGAATCTTAATGTAAACAGAGCCAAATGGAAGCTCCCAAATGAAATGCTTCTCACATTCGTTGTGGAGGTATTGGTAAATGTTTGCAAATAACTTTTAGCCATAGACCCAGGTGGGCTAAGACTTAGTATTGTGTTCCCCCAGGAGAATCTGAAGGATGTGGCTAGAAAGAAAACTACTGTGACAACTTTGCCACATGACTCAGATGAGCTGTTGTGGGGATTTTATGCCTCCACATTGGCAACAGCTATAGCCAGGAGGCATTATGTTCTCAGTTGTCTGTCCTTTTGTTCAGTTGTTAACAAAATATCTCAGGAACATCCTGAGGGAATTTCCTCAAATTTGTCACAAACTTTCACATGAACCGACTGATTTAATGAACTGATTATCTTTTGGTTCTCAATTGGCAATGTGAACTCACAAAATAGATTGTGAAGACGATGATCATGCATTTTGAAGTATCATGCATTTTGAATTATATAATTGCATAGTAATTCAATCATAAAACATTCCAATAGTTTATGCAGCTTCTTTAAAAAAAAACAAAAAAACAAACCCTTTTCCTTATACTGGAAATACACTACTCCTGCCAAGGGTGTGACAGTATTGCGCATGGAACAAAAACACTAGTGGTGTGGTGTGTGGAGTGGTGAGATTAGATGCTAATGCAAAAGAAATGTTTAAAGCTGTCAAAAAGTTATGATGGCCCAGTACAAATTCTATCAAATACAGCTAGCATGTCACAAATCTGGAGTGGTTTGGGGTTTATTGTTGCAAATAAGGAACAGTAGTTTTGCATGAGGTGCCCATCCCTGGTATGAAGCAAGTATTATGTAAATCTGGACACACATAGATGTAAATTGTAACTTAATTGGTTATAATTCTAGTTTTTATACTGAAATTGTAAAGCTGTTACACATTTGTAGTTTTACACCTACAAAGCACTGAGAAAATTAGCTTCTAGCTTGACATAGCTAATCACCTACTAGATGACTCATTTAGCAGCTACTTCTACAAAATATTTGGACACAAAACAGAAGCCAAGTAGCATATCTCACATGTAACACATTTGCGATCGGGTCTAGTACACTTGTAAGAGTTTGCTTACACACCCAACATACCAGATAAATCACTTTGTGGTTTATAAGCTGCATTAGGAGAATTTGATGATCAGAACTGGAATTCTTATTAGATCATGGTGGGAACTTTTAATTATGGCCAGGTACTTTCTCAGGTCAAAAAATCTGGGTAATGTGACTTCAGTTCTCAGCAGTTTAGTGGTGCTGTGCTGAGCCTCTTTCCCACACAGATAGTAGGTTATTAACGGTGAGTGTATTCCAGGAATTTACAGAACGGTACAGCTAATCCTCATAAAATTAAGATAGTGGGTGGTATGGGAGGGGGGCAGGAAGCAAAGAGGGTTTTGGAAAGGGGGGAATATTAGTTCCAAAGGTAAAGAGTTAAGAGGAGGAAGAGAGAAGAATATAGTTAAGAAGAAACGTCTTGGTGGAGAATGGTGAATCAGAAAAGAGGAAAAAAGAAGAGAAGAGAACAGCAACAGGAATCACAAGAAGCAGGTCTGTTTTGATTATTTACATTGGAGTGGCACACCTTGATCCAGTTTTATTTGCTCCCTTTTTCAATTACACTTCCATCTAAATACATTTAAAGCTTTACATTCTTCAGAAACAACAAATAGCAACATCAAGCTACGGCTTACTGACTGGTTACACAGTTCTAAACATTATAAATTAAGTTATTCATAAAAAGCTCCATTAACAATGGATTTGGGTGTGTAGAGTGAGTCATATTTGCTGTATATCCTGTGTTTACTTAACATATCTAATGTGGAAGATAAATGTGCTATTCAGTTTATTACTCATGCATCCTATCCTTTCCCTTTGCCACTGCAGCAAGCTGGACTTCTGGGAAATGGGAGCATTTGAAAGACATTCTTACTATTTTTGTGGATGCTAATCTATGAATGCACACGGTTCATTATTTATGTATGAAGAGAACAAAAATGTTTTAACAGCTATATGAGGCAAAGGAGCAGCACAATGAGGTGAAGGGAGGTTTCTACAGATTGTCAATCAGAGGTCAAAGCTCACACGTGTGGCATAACCAGATTTACAACTTCCATGTGGTGGAATCTGCATTGTCTTGTAAAGATGCCGTGCTCACACATAAAATCTCAGTTGGACAACACAATTTTTCATAGAGGCATTTTTAATGGCATTGATGAAAAACTGAAGCATGGGCCACCAGGTCCTTGCATAATTAAAGCCTGTTAATGAGTTCTTAATGATTGTTAAAATAATGGTGTAAAAATACTATGGTAAGTACAATACAGTTATTTGCTTTGAGCATAGAAATGTCAGAAAATAACTTTATGTCTTTTGCAAAGTGAAATAATTTTTATTTTAAGAATAATCTTTGTTTCAGTGAAAGTCAAAATGACACTTAAGTTACAGGAAGTTTTAGCATCAAGTAGAAAATAGAAAGAAAAGCAGCAACAAGAGTATTCATACAGAAACATATGGCACTGGTCAGCACTTTTGCCTCACAGCAATAAGATTCCTGGTTTAAATATTAGCTGGGGGCTTTTCTGTGTGGAGACTGCTGTGCCTCTGTGGGTTTCCTTTGTCCACAATTCAGCCGCATGCATGTTAGGATAATTAGATTCTAAACTGGACACAGTGTGTGATAGATGGTAAAGTGCTTGTACTCTAAAAGCCTTTGAGTGCTATATTAAATTAGGATTATTGATTTGTTGATGTGTATAGCCATTTTAATGCTCCAGCTGGAGATGAGTTTAATTATAAACTGTTGAGTAGTTTTTTTTTTTTTTTTTAAAGTAGTTTTATATTCATTGGCACAGGAAAATATGCAGTATTAGTGGATTTTTTAAAAAACTCTGCAAAACCTTTTAAAATGAATTGCACATCATTAGAAGTGTACAAGCATCAGTACATTCAGTCACTCCAAACCATTATGAAGTATTGTTGGTCACTGTACTACTCAAGCTCAACAGTGTTGTGGCAGATATATGAAATTTATGCATTTTTATTACTGTATTTGCAAACTGCAGGAGAAAAACTCTTTGGAGAAAGAAAAAAATGGAAAGATTATAACATTCCTCATTTTGACTCTTGGGACATTACAAGCAGGTGTTACATGTCAGCAGCAGATGCTAGGTATCCAGGAAATTGAAGATTTATTTCTATAGGCCCAATACCATCTAATTGTTATGACAGAAATATGGTTCTGGTCACTACCTTCTCAGACACAAACTAGAACCCCCCCACCCCCACCCCAGCATGTTATATAAAATCTGGAGCGACATAAGGGATTTTTCCCATATCCACATTTACAAACATTTTATAATATACTGCATTTCTATTATTACCACTTGTTCGTTTGCTTTGGATTTCTTTAAAGAACTATGATTTTAAAAGTTAAAAAATGATAAAAACATGGTTTTTATTTCACATTTTTATTGTTCATCATAATGAAACAGCATCACCGATACAAAAAAAAAGGAAAAAAAAATCCCCTTTGTTTAGGTAAAATTACAAATCTGAATGTTCAATCTGATCCATAGGAACACTGTGAACAGCAGAAACATTAAGCCAGTGCTTCTACACGGCTGAGGCTCCATAGAAAAATAAGGCAGGTGGTTTTTCTACACCTTCTTTCGAAACACATTCTGGGGACTTGTCTGTTTTACAAATCCATGAGAAGACTTGTCATTTAGACCAGCACGGCATTGTACAGCTTGGCTCGATCACACAAAAAAGGAAAAGAGATATGATACGAGTCTATCCGAAAGTGAGAAGAAAAGTTCAGCCAGACTGAATACCTGAGATACTAAAGTAGGTTGAAAGAGCTTTCTGATAAAAAACTGCTGTCTCTTCTTTTTATTGGATGAGCTGCTTGAAAAGACAAAACTCATCCTGAGGAACTGAGAAAAACTCTTACATTAGTAACAGACCCAGAGGAGAGAGTGAGGCAGATTTTCAAACACCTATTATTGAATATTGATAGTGAGTACTGCACGGGTCAAGTGACCCTTTAGTCGAGAAGCTTGGTGACTTTATCAGGCTGTAAAAATATTCAAGTAATGCCTTGCAAATAAAACCTGACCAAAAACTGGGCTTTTTAAAGATGTCTATGACACCAATGCGTCACAAGCCACTGACATACATCCAGCAATGGTGTATGATTGTCCTGGTAAAGCTTTGAGCTGGTGAACGTGGAAGATTCTTATGCATAAAGATATACGCTTACAGTACATGTTAGTTTAAGTGATGGCTACACTGCATTGCACAGTGCAATAGCAAAAGAACCACTTGGTCTTGTAACAGATGACTAACGTGTCTTGTAAGAAACTTCCTGTAGTGTGGTCATAAAATACTTGTCTCGTCCTAATTTTGTTGAGTGTTAAATTACATGTTTAATATCAACACGGCTTAATCGTGGCTTTAAAATTCAACCCAGTGACGGTCAGCTAGTGACATAAACCCAGTTGCCTTATTTCTGAGACTCCTGGGAAAACCGTGTTGGGAAGTAGGCTGTTGAGTTAATGCATTGTGACGACAGGTTAATGTTAAAATATGAAAACAGATATATAGCGAACAACTTTTCTACAAATATACAAGCTTCAAATATAGGACCAAAAAAACCCAGAACAAACTACTGTCTGACAGCAAGAGAAAAAAAAGGTCTAATACATACTTAGAAACTAAAACAAACACGGATTGCAGAAGAAGTCAAGTAGAATTCATCCATCAACCCGCTCACAAGCAATGAGTGTCAGTGTACCATAAAATAAAGATTATTTACAGAGCATATACAATTGTTCAAAAAGACCATGTTTGTAGGCCAAAAACATGCACATTATATACTATTTCATTTGAAATATCTATTTGTTTTTATGTACGTAGATCCACAAAGGATCTATAAATGCTGTCCACTTTGGCTGCGTGTGACTCGCAATGGCACGGGAGAAGCGGTGAAACGGAACAAGTCTGAGGTTGTGATGCCGCCATTCACTGTTACATTTAAGGCACCTGTTTCAAAAGCCAATTACAATACCAAGAATTCAGAAGGCACAATAAAATAATGAATACGATTACCGGTTGTATATTATTCTTTTAAATTAAAAAAAACATCAAGAATTATATATATATAAAAAAATATATTGCTAGGGGATATCCAAATGTTTAGCTTTAGATGTTGAGGTAAAACATCTGGAGTTGCAACTTGGGATCTTGGTAGACACCCTTCACAACATACTTAAAAATGGCTGACACCTTTAGCATGGTCATCTAGGTATTGAAGCATTCTTTGTTAGTTATTATTTACCGCACCCTTACTTCTAAAAATTACTGCTCTTTGATATTTTGTGTGTGAAGGGAACATTTTCACTTAATTGTCAAGACTTACACGTGAAGATTGATAACAATCTCGTTTATATGCCAAGTAAAAACAAAGGAACCTGGAGACTTGTTAGCCCTCGCTAGCATATTGACTGACTAGCTAGCATGGTTTGGCGTAAAGTTAAAATTTGCCTACCACAGCCTCTAAAGCTTAATAACTGAAATATTATATTTCCTTAAATTAATTTCTATATATCCGTAAATGTTTAAGCATTGCATCACACTTTAATGGAGCGTTTCAATCCCTACAGGCCTGACAGTAAAAGGTTAACTTCCTACTTAACGTGCCTACATGAGATTGTTATCAATCTTCGCATCTAACTCATAAACTTTTACAAAGTGTCAAACAATTACTTCAAACTAAATAGCATATAATTATGCAAAAAAACAAAAACAAAGGACGTACATTCGAATAAAGTTCTTCTTGAGCATAATATGGCACGAGTTAAAATAATTGTAATATTTAGGTCAACCTATTCATATGTATCTTTTTTAGCTGATCTTTTTTAAAAATTGTCTAAAATGCATACTTATTTTTTCCCCATATAATTACTTATTTAAAAAAAAAACAATTCAATGTTTATCTCATGAGTTCTACTGTATGTGCCTTAATAATGATTCCAGCAGGTATATGTATACTGCTAGTTGGAAATGATCATCCAGCTGAATGGGAAACAGCCTTAAGAGGCCAAGTAAGATATTATATACAACAACCATTTTGTCAGTAGATACACTTAATTATGTACATTCGTATCTTGCATATTTAGATCCATCTGTGAACAGTAATACTGAAAGCACCCACTTAATCTTGTGTGCACAGCCGAAATGAAAAAAGACCAGCAAGGAAGATCCTTGTCTTTTTGGAGCTGAAAATATCTAGCATAACTCTACTAAAGAAAATTGTTTGTGCGTGCCAACTTTGGCAAAGCTTCTGGTTGTTAATACGTAACACAGCAGCAAATCGATGTTGAATTTCCCAAATAAAAAATGGAATTAAATTGCTCATCAACCGTCATTTTGAGAAGAGATGAATGCTTAATCGACCGCAGGAATTTTAGGAAATAGTAGTAATAATTATAGTAATGGCTTCTTACACAGCTACTACTGAACACAATGCTAGATGTGCTCCTTTTTCCATGGATGATGGCACACTCCAAAAGACTCCTTAAAGTTCACAGAGGACTGATGGACCTACATGATCGTTCCAGCCCTTCCAGCTTCAAGTACAGGCTGCAGAGTATCTGTTCATTGTTGTTTCTTCTTAGCTGGAAAAGAATGATCATCAAGATGATGGTGACGATCTAAAGCTGTCTCGGTGGCATGTTGGCATTTTAAACCAGAGACCGGTACCCCTTGTTGTGATTCTTTCATTTGTGTCGTTTCACATCCAAAAAAAGAAAAAAGAAAAAAAAATACAAACTAAGCTAAAAGGATCCCCTCCAGTGGGACTTTCTGGGAGGATACTGAAGATGTCTTAACCCAGTGCTGCACTCATGTCTATAGCCTGAGGTTCTATAACGATTTGATGAAATGAAGGAAACCAGTGGGTACGGAAAACAAGTGATTTGCTGTGGGGCAGTCAAGGAAGTGGCTGCACTTCTAAATGGGAAACTGAAGACGGTAGAAAAGTGTTTTAATGGTGTCCCCCAGAGCCTGGGGGGTTGTGGATCCAGTCAAGAACGATAAGCGTCAAGCTGCCAATCATGAAGATGACTCCCATGACCAGGAAGATGGCTGCCTGAAGAGAGAGAGAGAGAGAGACAGAACAAGAAGGGATTCAGCTTGATGAGATACACAGAAGAAAGAAGGGGTCTGTGGAAATTTCTGGCAGATCACATTCATCTGGCCCTCAGTGGATACATGGAGAAAGCCAATACAGTGAGACAGCAGCAGAAAGCATTGTGTGTCACTGCGAGTGTGTTTCTGTACACTTACCCCAATCTTCTGTGGGGAGCGCAACGGCAGCGACTTTACCAGGCGCAGGTAAAAGGCAGCGGGTAGGATGAAGATGAGCATTGTTGCTGCAGAGGCGCCTGCAATTAAACCGAGAGGAAAACTGAATCTGCCATCAGGTGACAACAACTGAAACAAACAGCCAGACCAATCACTATGAGGAATTCTTTAAGTGACACGTTGAGTGACAGCTGTGTTTTTTAGACTTTTTAATAATTAAGGTGCATAACATAAGCTTTTAAAATACCTTTAATAAAGCATCAAGCCTCATATATTATAGGCATGCCATTAAGTATTGATTTGAGGTGCTGGTACTCAGTTACAAAGTAGTACTCTTCGGTTTGATTTAGGGATTAGTTTTGCAGAGCTGATTTTTCTTTTTTCTTTTTTTTAAACTTTGCTCGAAGTGATCGTCTTTGCTCCAACAGAACATGTGCACAGGCATCTGCTGGCAACTCTTTATTAAAAAGGGGGTGAGTAGGAAAGTGTTCTTCCTGACAATCTTAAACCTGAGAATCCTCACCAGGTAAGGATTTAACCTGACATTTTAAGCTTCTCTGTACTTCCAGCGGCTTTATCCAATTAAACAATCCCTCATCTGAAGGTGCCAATCAGGCGTGAACCGGCAAACCTCACTGACTCACTCTGGGTTCATGTGTCTTTTTGAAAGGGCAGAAATGTTGCTCTCTGTTCACACTCAGTGTCAGGACTCACCGATGAAGCCAAAGATGTCCCGGATGGTGGGGACACAGATGACCAGGACGTTGTTAAAGGCCAGGATGAAGGCGGCAATCAGCAAGTGGCGAGTCCAGCTGAACTCTCGCCCGCTGAACAGTAACGTGGTGATGGACGAACGGATCTAGGAGAAACAGTGACATAGTGGTGATGAATGTGGTGAAACAGTGTTTTCAGCTTTCTTGTAAATAGAGAAATAAACGTTTGTTTGATAAAAACAATTTATTCCAACACTAAAGTCAGTTGCTCTCTTCTTGTCTCAGTCAAAGAACCGAATCATTAACAAATATGCACGGCTGCCAGCCTGCGACTGAAGCCGATTCCTCACATTTGGCCAGTGATTGAAGTGTGTCAAGAGTTATGAACTTGTGTGTGTGTGTGAGTCAGAGAAAACCAGGAGATCCTTGAGCTACAGGCAACCTGTTAAAGCCTGAACTGGGTGAAAGGTTGCAGGTATCAGGTAAAACCTGAGGCCCCTTTAGCCCGTAAGCCTCTGGGAGAGAGGTCACAAAGAGCCCTGCTTACAGCGCCCATTCAAAACTGTTTGGGATTATCTCCCGCAGCGCAATGGAACTATGGGATTGCATCAGCCAGTGCAGAGAGGAGGGCGGGCTCAGCCCCAGGGGGGGGGGGGGGGGAGGAAGAGGAGGAGGCGTGTCTTTACGCCTTTTCTCTTTTTTTGTTGCTGCCAGCATGTGCTTTCTTCTCTGTGACAAACTAGTGGCTCACAGCACAGATAAAATGAACGATTCAAACCCAAGTTTCTCTCTTAGCCGTTTTAAAACAGCCCCTCCTCACTGCCCCAACCCATACCTTCACTTTACTCCCACCAGCGTAATTAGGACTGCTTGGAAAACTAGAGCCTGGACGCAGCATTTCACTCCAAAGCTTCAAGTTATTCAGCATCTGACTGTCATCTGGCACTATGACTCTTGGGAGTGCACCCTTTGATATCTGCGCACTCCTAACCTATCAGTATGGCCAGGCTTCGGTCAGTCCAAAACAAACCACAGATGAAGATCTAAGGTAATAAATAGGCAAGCATATGTGACTTTTTCTGAGCAAAGTTAAATGTGTGACTGACAAAACCAAGTGTGAACTGAAACTACAAGCAGCACAGTAAGGAAAGCCCCTTCTCGGATATACATATATACATATATATATATATATATATATATATATGTAAAAAAAAAGTGTTGCCTTGCTGTAGAACCACTGAAGCTTTACAAACCATGACTTCTTCTCTAGGCAAAAGGCTTTAATGCAGCCAAGCAAACCTAAGAAGAATATTTGTGAACCGTGCTCTCTAGCGGTGACACCGATCCTGATGGACAACAACTGCACTGTGTGAGGCACAGACTGCCCTGCCTTCCCAGAGGTTTACATACAGAACACGCTTTGTACTTCAGCAAGAACAACATTCGGGTGTTGAGGTTGTGTAATTTCTGTCTGGGTGGTGTTTGTCCCCTCCAGCATGACACCAGTGTCATCCTTTTAACCTAAATTCAATAGAAGACCCCTCAGGCTTGTTTGCCCTCGGCTCTTTTGGAAGCGTTTCAGCACATCTGGACTGAAATAACACAACTGTTTACAGAAGCACACTTAGGAGGAGCACACCTATTAAAAAGTAAGACATTCACACGCCTGGATTAATCACCAGAAATGACCACTCATGACACATTAAATATATTTAGCTTGAGTGGCTATCTGCAAATATTCACAGTCACATGTACATTACTAAAGCAGGAGCAGAGGAAGTAAAGAGAAACCAGCTGTAGCATACAAGACTTTACATACATGTATTTAAGCCAGAGCTACAAAAGGAACATTTTTATGTTGATGATAGTAAGTTATTACTGGCTGTAAGTGTTAATCAGCTCTCTTACAGCCGTCTTTTGTGGTTTCCATCTCCTGCTGGAGCCTGAGAACTGGAGCATGTCTGACTCCACATAAAACCCTTTCATTATATCCTGAATCCTGGCAAAGCCTTATGTGATGTGGACATTTATCTCCCACACATACAGTTTTGTCTCGTCTCTTATAGTCCTCTACAGGAGTCAAAGACAGCTGCAGATAAAGCTAAAGTTAGTCTCTAGCTGAAGGTTGGCCACATTTTCCTACAAAATGAAGGTCAGGAGCATTCAAGACAAGATTCTCAAATGCCACACGGAAACTTGGCATAAGCGTTGCTGTGACTGAGCAGTTCTTTTGATCCGACGCCGTGCACGGATCTAGATCTAGCCAGTCTTCCAGCAGTGTTATGGCAACGGTGATTGTAGGAATAGTTATGGTCAGTTAATTAAAACCTCCCCAACTTTGTGTATTTTAATCAGAACGCTGTTAATCAACTTTCCCAGTCACTTCATTCACACTGTCACCAGTTAAAAGTACACCCAAGACTGACTAATGTTATGTGTCATGTCTTTACATGCAGGCATATTCAATCTAAAATCAGTTTGCAAAGCAGGATAACTAAAAGAAATCTCCTTGTAACAGCTTCAACGCTGATAAAACGGCCACGTGCACATTAGTTTTTTAACTCCAAGCCAAGGCTGCATAGCTGCCTTTTTCCTAATTCATCACAGCATCCCGTTTCAGTCTCGTGTTTCTCTGCTGCTATCAGTTTTCTATGTCCTCTGTCAAACTCTCTCTATTTCTCTTGAAGGACTCAGCTGGATATGTTTCACACAGTGACTAGACATGGATCATAAATACCCAGGATTACGTTTTTTGATATGATTTGAACATAATTTCACATATGGCCGCAATATTCAATTCAATTCAATGCAATGTATTTTATATAGTGCCAGATTTCAACAATAGTTGCCTCAGGCACTTTATATTGTAAGGTGAAGACCCTACAATAATACAATACGATAACACAATAATGCTAACAAAGTAAGTCCATTACACTGTCTTCCTCATTGACAGAGTGGGTACAGATGCATATTTCTTATCAACAAAACTACACAATTGGAGGACTGTGCGGTCCTGGCAGAGGTTTGTGTCTGTTTCTCTTCTCTAGCTCGTCTCACTGGCTCCACCTCTCTATCGCCCGGAAGGCAGCAGTTAGAGTCGGGGTTTTTCCACTGTCCACTCCGAGTCTGTAAACTTCCACTGCAGAGACTGAGGGGGCTGAAGGGATTCCCCTCTAACATAACAAAACACAACAAAGGAACTGAGGCGGAAGTGGCACTGTGCGGGCATAAGCTCCATCCATGCGTCTAAAATATAACAAAATGTGTAGGCTGTATGTAAGAGAGCACCGATGTACAGAAATGTGTCTGTATAAATGTGTGTGCGTGTGTGTGAGTGCGGTGTCGCAGTGTGTTTCCATAACATGCCATCACTTGCTGCATCATTCTCCATCAGCACTTTCCTCTGATTGAATGCTCCTGCCCCCTGGTGGCAGTCTGCTGTAACTTCAGGTATTTCCGAGAAGAATTCATGCCCCAGCTGCTCTTCTCTATATTAAACCCAGTTTAGATGTGTGTGTGTGTGTGTGTGTGTGTGTGTGTGTGCGTGAGTGCCTGGAAGCCAAAACGGGTCAGGAAACTTCCTCTGTCTAGCAGCCATTCTTGTTCTCCTCAAGTCAGATAAAGGTCAAGCTAAAATTAGTCCTTGACCATGTATGGACAGGCAAGTAAGAGGGGAAGCGTACGTGTGAATGAATGTGGCTTGTGAAGTTGTGGTGACTGGAAATCACACACATGCAGACTTTTGACTTCATGCTGAGAGAAAGAGCAACATAAACGGGTGTAAAAAAGAGTCGGGCCTCACTGCTGAAATCTTACAGTGTGTATGCCTGTTTGCGTTAATGTGATAAAAAAGTTTTGTTTTTTTAAAGAGCCTTCGTCTGTGCATTTGAGCTTTGAGGTGACGGCACAAGATGGAGCTCCAAACTGAACAGTGTGTTCTTTTTTACCAACGCCGGGAAAAAGCAGCTGTGTCCAGAAAATGACAAAAAAAAAAAACAAAACATTCTGAATGACTGCAGTGAATACAAAACACAGTCTGTAAGCAGACTGACAGAGAGTGGCAGCAATGTTCAACATTTACAGGCGTGGTGTTTGTGCTCGTGTGCTCTGACGTAAATCAAATTAAACTGCTGCCTAAATGAGGCTCCAAATGATGAAGGCGAGTGATGAAAGAGGTTAGAAATAAGCTCTAGGCATGATATTTTACCATAAAGGCAACTTTTTCGGCTTCCAGAAGACAAGACAGAGACAGACTGTGTGTTTATGCAGGTTGTACTTACAGGGAAAAGCACGATGGGGACAGTAAGAGTGACGGCAGTGAGGACAGCCAAACGCACCAGCAGCAGCATCGTGTCAAACTTGTACACTTTAGTGAAAGTGTGCAGCAACTCTGCCTCCACGTTGTCTGTGATGCAGAGGGATAAAAGAGCAGTCCGTGAGAAATACTGAGACTGAAGAAATGGAAAAATAGGAATTCTAGCAAGACAAAAGAACGGAATGGCAGAACAAAACAAACAAAAACCAATCGTTTTTTTCTGTTGGTTAAACTGTTGCTTATACCATAAAAGGTGAGGTAGCCAAAAAGTGCCGACAGCATGTACATGATGAGCATCGCCAGGATGGACAGGTTAGAGACATTCTGCATTTTCTTCCGGCTCCGACTGTAGATGGCAAACACACAGACTTTTAGAGAGGTGACTTCACGATCGAAATATAAGGATTGGACAAAAGGGTGAACACAAAAGGAAGTGTCGAAAACAAACCACTTCCTGCAGAAGTAACACCATTATCACGCCACTTCTGCAGGAGGTGGTCTGTTAAAATTAGGTAGTGACCGACAGAACAAGATTGTAGACACAAGTGGCAGAAATGACTTTTCTCCAAAGGACTTGCCTCCCCCTTAGCGATTGGGTGCCAGTTGAGGTTGTTCGGGAAAGTGACGAGTACGCCTCCCGGACACCTCATATGTGAGGAGTTCCAGGCATTTCCTATTGGAAGGAGGCCCCTATTTCTCTCTAGTGTGTCCTCGGGAGATTATATCTCTTGACTGGCCTCAGAATGCCCTGTTGTTTCCTCGAATAAGGTGGAGGCGGTAGCTGGGAGCTAGCTCACAACTAGCACTTCCCAAATGACAGTATTACTGAAAAATGCTAATTAGAAATCCATGTTAAAGTCCCTGACAGCAGTGCACGAGGAGGTATCTGAAACCAGATGAATGTAAACAATACCAGCTCTGGCAGAGGTCCACTACTAGGAGGCATCCACTAATCCACATTAGGAGTACCCCACATAGACACCACAATTTTTGCCATGTCAGAATTACTAATCAACTTTTTTTTTTTGCTTTGAACACATCAAGAATATCGAGAACTAACTGTTTCTTCGCTTCCTCTCTCTTGGAAGACGTCATTGCAACTGGTCAGCATATGATGATTTAAATGTATGTATAAGATGTTTGATGGTTTTTCAGGATGTGATGATGTAAATGTAAGTAACATACTTACTCTTTAAGCTCGCTATAGATAGGCAGCACCTCAGGATGGCAGACGAAAGCAAAGGCCAGGATGGGAACAGTGTACGCAGTCTAAGGAAGGATGAAAAAAGTACGGAAACGAGCCATTAACATGATGTAATATATATGAGAAGTATTCTTCTACTGGGTAAAGTAGCTGTAAAACAGAAATGCCTGCTGATATAGCCTCAGGAGAAAAGAGAGGCGGGAGAGCACTAAAAAACCTTTTCCTCAGCATTTAAGACTTCTGATGCACTGGACAGTTGAACACAGCAGTGCTGCACTGCTGTCTTCTCAGGTCATAAAAACTGGTATGCATAAAAAGACACGGAATATGTTTCCTTTCTTTGTCTCCAATCAAAGCATGACATGCAGACAATACAATGACCTTTACTTCTACCAGCTGCTACTTTTGAACGGTCTCATTTTTCTACTTAAATTATGTGAAAGGTATCATCGTGAAATTTTATTTGTAAGAGCTGTTATTACACAAAGTTTGGATTTGGATTAACTCGCTTTTATGAAGTATAATGCCACATTTAAAATGTGTACCCTGATTTATGATTATAATTGCCCACAGATTAAACAAAACATTTGTCACTCAAAGGCCGAAAACACAGCACCAAAGATGTCAAACATGTCTTGGCTTGGCATACTGGTGTCTTGTCTATTCCACCCCTACAGCCCCATGATACATTGTGTACATGTTTTCAAGACTTTACCCCAGCAACAAGATTATCTTCAACTTTACTAAAGTCTTGGAGTGTCTAATTAATTGGGAACTGATCAATGGTGAATATTTGCACATGTACAATGACAAACCCAACAGTTCTCCATTTCAGAAGCTAAAACCTCTTAAAATAACAAATAAGCAATGGACTGTGAAGGCAATCAAAGGTTCTGCACCAGTACAACGAACTAACCTGTGAGTTGAAGACAAAGTATTTCGGCGTGCACATCTCCTCAACGTCTGGGTGAGGTTCAGAGTGTATTCCCGTGGAGTGCTGGGTATCGTGGCTGCCAATGATTGCTGGGGAAATGTCAGCGTGGGAGAAATCCATCTGTATAGACTTGTTTTGCAAGGCGTAGAGCCCTGGCATGTCCGAGCCATTTATGCTGAGATTGGATGAGTGGCCATGGAGGAAAGGCAGAGGGCAGGGTAGCTGGGTTTTTTTGTATATTATCTGAAAAAGATTGACATGAAGTCTGACTGTGCTCTTCAAAGTAGAATTGTCACATATTGTATGCTAACGTACTAGCTAACAGTTTTTATTACGACATCCAAAAGATACGGAGCAACATTAGCATCTCAGCAACTTAGTGATTTCAAACTCCTTTTAGCTCTTTTCTAGCTTCCTTCAACTCCATAGAAAAATAAACTGGCAACTTAGTTGCTAAATAATTGACTGAGTTCTCCAGTTAGCAGCTAAAATTATCTGTTTTTTGATGCTGCGGAGGTAGCACATGCTGGGTTTATCAAGACTGTTCACTGAAGCAGGCTCCTTTACCAAAGAAGGTGCACGTGAGGAGTGACAGTGAATCAAGAGTTTAATATTGTTAAAAAATGTCATCTTTGTAATTTGCATTTAGTGTAATTTTGTCATACTACCTAGCAAGAAAATGCCAAAAGATACCATTATAGCGTCAACCATACTGAAGGGTTAAAACAAATAATTTAAGGACGGTTGTTTTACTGCTTAGTTGAGGTGTGAGGCTGTATCTTAGGTTTTAGTTGCACCTTCTTCAAGAATAAGAAGTTGCAACTAAAATTTATTAAAACGTGGTAACAAAAAAATTATTTGACCCTTTTCCCTACCACTTTTGTTCTTTTAGGCAACAAGTTGAGTGTTGACCTGGGAAAGTAAATATGAAAAGAAAGAAAAATCTACTTCCTCCGTTAGTAGTCCTGACACTGGCAAATCGGAAATCTGAGTAACTGGCAACAGGCCGTAACACAGAAACTATTAGCTGAAAGATGCTAACATACCCCAAGTGACAAACACCTACGTACAGATGGTTTATGTTCATACTGATCTCTTGACATACAATTCTTAATCACATTATTATTAGCACATATTACGATTGCTCACACTCAACTTACCACACCTAGGAAGAAAACCATGCAAGAGAGGGAAAAACCACTGGTGTAGCCCAGGTAGCCTAAAAAAGAAACGAGAAAACAAAAAGTGAGTTCCTTTCTTACTCTGAACCTAGATAGCTGTTTTTAATGCATTTTGATGCCTTTTCTATTATATGTGTCACTCTTGCTTGTCAGCCCTATTAAAGAAACGCACCAACCAAGTGTGATCTGAGCAGAAACAAATTTAAATAGTGACAGATGCAAAAAACCCCACCATCATCATCATCAACAAATTCAGTTCTAACATAAAGAATTTATCCCGTCTGCTGCTTTATACAGCTGTCTGTATGTTTTACAGACAGCTGCAAGAACATGGAGGCACTGAGGAATTTGGCGAGACATAGCAGGAAGCGAACTTTAGAAACTTTAGTGAAACTGGAAGTCAGTCTGTGGTGGGAGCAAGTGGATAAAGTTTACAAAACATGTGAAGGAGAAAATATGACGGTTTTCACTTGTGTTCCTACCCAGATTTTTGAGGAGGGATAAAGGCAGAATGATTCCGACGGACACAAACAGCACCAGGTAATTTCCATTTAGGTACCATTCACTGCAAACACAACACAAGGTTAGACCACAAGAGATGGCACACGAACATTAGTTTGCTTCATCTTTAGAGGAGCCCATTCTCACCCAGAGTTTTCTTCTAAGTGCAGGAATGCGCGGATCACTTCTGGCAACTCATACTTCACTATAAAGAGGTAGCTGGACATCGCTGCAAGAGGACAACAAGGGCAACTTCAGGTTTCATGCAAACTACAAATACTTCTTTAGAGGTGCACATTACAGATATTATTGTAGCTCCAGTAATGCAATTAAAAACACATATGTTTCATTGAAATACACTGATTTAGGGCCTACCTCCAATGTTCTGCATGATTATTGATCCAAATGCAGCCATTTTTCCGGGCCAGCCAAATGCCCTCTCTCCAAGCTTCTCATAGATGAGGGATCCTGCCAGAACAGAGAGAGTGACTAAGGATACCAGCCTTAACTAGACAATCAGGTGTATGTTACACAGTCTCTTTTGCAATTCTTACTTAGCCCCTTCTTTGTAAAAAAAAAAAGTTATCTTTGCAATAACTACTTCATTCTCATTTCTTCAAATGCCTTTAGGTAAGGGTGTGGAGATTTCCAACGAAAGTTGGCATAACAGCAATTACTTTTTTGTGCTGTTACAATCACTTGTCCGAGCATTTTCTCATGCGTCATACTCCTCCCTGTGACCTACAGTAACCTCCCAATTAAATACTGTATATAAAATGTTATCATCTGTGGAAACATACACTTGTAATCCCTTAATCAGCAGTCATAACATTTAACGTCGTAACATTTAAAAATGTTTAAAGGTCTGAAGAGCAAATACCAACCTCCTTCCTTAGCAGTCACAAGGAGCAGGTGTACAGAGTATAAGGAGAGAATGGCTATAGCGATGAGGAGGACTCTGCGCAGAGAGAGAGAGAGAGAGGTGTAGAAGTATGAAAAACTGGTACTGTGTAACTGAGTATCTACCCCTTGCTGTTAAAAAAAACGTAATGACATTTGAAGCTGCTCTGGCTCATGTTTGTGTTCGGTGGGGGGGGATTCTGTCCTTTCAAAATGACTTTGGCATGGTTGTAGCATGACTAATGTCTGTGTCACGTAAATGCTACAAATACATCCATTGCTGCATTCTTCAAATACCATACTGTGTGTCAGCAGTGAGATTATGACGGAAGAGGGACAAAGTTGTACAGCTTCCTGTAGTTATTTCACACCCCCAGCTAGTTCTCATTTTTAGGCTCTGGACTGCAGCCATGTGCGTGGACAGTGGATGACAGAGGGAGTTGCGGTGGGTACACCGGGGGCATTTAGGGGGTGTTGGATAATGGAAGTCATCCACAGTCCAATAATGCATATGCATGGGACCAGATTGGTGAGGGAACTGACCACTGAAGCTCAGATGTCCCCGTGGGGAACAGGTGCCCCCTAATCCGAGTGGTACGTGACCACAGTCTATATCTAAAAGAGTCATAAAAATCATTTTTACTTTGTCAGTGCAACAATTAATAATCAGACACTCTGATTTCCAAACAAATTAGTGACATTCCCTTCAGCCTTAGCTGTACCATAATTATCACACTATTATACCATACAAAAGATTCCAAAATGCTGAATTGTCATGGTTGTTGTGGTAACACGCGATTGTCACCTTTTCTAACAAAAAGTGAAAAGAACTTTCTGCCATCATTTGGTATAAGTTAGTTAGTACACACACTAAACACTCCACCTAGTGACGCAGCAGAAAATCTTTGTCTTTCCTGCCCAACCCATAATTCTGTCATCTTAAACTCCACTACAATAAATTCTAAGAAGACATGAATTAATCTGTGGAGAACAATGCAATGCTAACCGGTGTTTATTTTAGGTCTCTTTTCAGGACTGTAAGGAGGGGTGACACTGACAGGGAGCTCTAACAAGCTTCAGCTTATAATTGCATTAGTTATTATTAATCCATGTATTTTGTGCTGTCTCCCTCCCCTCGATCTAAACTGGTCGTGGCACATGGTTGCCCCTCTCTGAGACTGGTTCTGCCGAAGGTTTCTTTCTGTTAAAAGGGAGTTTTTACTTTCCACTGTTGCCAGGGTCTTGCACATAGGAGGTGGTCTGATTGTTGGGGGTTTCTCTGCTTTATTTTAGGGTCTTTACCTTACAATATAAAGTGCATTGAGGTTATTGTTGTTGTCATTTTGTAATTTGATAAGTAAGTTGAACTGAAATTGAATAATCTTTCAAAGTATATCCTGTGGAGCAATCATTGTTTTTGGCATTTATAACCAAATTAACACCTAATCTCTATCAAACATGTAACACAATGCACTATATATCCGCTAGTCCAAACATACTTACGTAAAGAGAATGATGCCAGTGTTTGCCATGGCAAAGGACAGGCCCAGGATGCCGCTGCCCATAATGGCGTTGCTCAAGTTGAAGACGGACATGCCGAATGAGGCGTGGCCAGGATGCTGCCCAAAGTCAAAAGAAAAGACAAGAGCTTTTTAAGGTAAAACTACCTTCAGTTGAGTGATGAACTATTGATATTTACTACATGAATCATTAATGTTAGCATCATATGCGCCCTGTTTTAGAAAAAGAAAGAGCTAAACATTTGGCATAGTAAGCCACCTACAGACAGATAGAAGCTTTAGGAGACAAGCTGCAGTTCTTCTGCACTATTCTTATGGTTTTGACCTCACTCTCCTACAGCATCTCATAACTGCTAACAACTTAGAGACTGTGGTCTGCCATGTGGTCTAATTTAAAATAATGAGCAGTGAACTGAACACATGAAAAATTGATGTAGAACAGTAAGTGCGTCTGTGTGTATAATTAATACTTTTCATTTACTTGAATTATGAAGACAGGATGATGAATTGTTGACATGTGCATATGCATTATATGGTGAGTAAAACCAAATATAAAAATAATATAACAGATTATATTGGGAGTCAAAAGGAGATACATAGTTGATGTGACTAAATCCTTACATATTCTTCTTCATATGTCTTCTTCTTTGGTATACCGTTTGACAGAAACCTGTGGCTCTCTCCATCGTCATTATCATCCCCATTAAATTGGCTGTCAACATTGAGAAAGATACACGTTAGGACAAACACAGTGAGAGGTTCACTTCAAATGTGTATCAACTTTCAGTGCTATATTTTATGATGTAACCGCCTGTCATCAAATGCAGTCTTTGTGCGTAAGTGCAAGCGTGAGTGCAAGCAATAAGATGCTCAACTGTTTATATGGTTATACCGATCTACACTGCTCTCAACCCAGAGACTTCCTCTGAAGTAGAACCAAGTTCAAATGAGTGATGAAATATGTAGATTTTCTTTTGCAAATTATTAGTGTTAGCATTCAGTGTACCTTGACTTGACAATGTGCAGGAAACAAAAAGACATTGGTGCCACTTATAAAAGATTTGTTAGACACAAGAAAAACAATCTACCAACACATAGTCCTCCATCCAGGACTATGGTCATCCATAAACTGACTGTGAAAAAGATATACATTAGCACATGCAGTCTCTGTATCAACTTTATGTGCTACAATTTACTGTTCACTACCTAAAATCTGTAGCCGTAGTCTTTACGTTTAAGTGCGAGTGTAAATGCAAGCAAGAGAAAAGAA
Source organism: Astatotilapia calliptera (assembly GCF_964374335.1). NCBI lineage: Eukaryota > Metazoa > Chordata > Actinopteri > Cichliformes > Cichlidae > Astatotilapia > Astatotilapia calliptera. Next base: position 5,859,350 of record NC_137438.1, read on the forward strand.
GCTGGACTGGTTATGCTGGTTATCTGACGACATTTGTGTGTGTCAGGGTTTTAAATGTAAACGTAAAAATTGTAACTGCACCTCTTTACACCTATGCCTTTCTTCATTTGTTCTTAAAAACGCATCAACTCTAACAACTCAGTTTTTTTTTAAAAAACTAGCTACCCGCTGTGGCAAGGGAGCAGCAGAAAGTAGCTAGCTGGACTGAAACACCTTCCCAATTCAATAACCACCAGTGTGCCTCACCCTGATAAACACATTATTTACATGCAATTAATCTGCCGCTTTAAAGCCAAAAGATAGACATGCCAAATGAGGAGTAACTTCGCAAGTGCAAGCACAAGTGCAGGGAGCAGAAAAGGTACTGGACTATCTATGTTGGTTATTTGTCATGAATCTGAACCTTCTGTAAAAGATTTGTCAGACACAAGGAAAAATCCACCCTCCCATAGTCCTGTGCTAGTTTTATAAAGTTCTTATTATCACCTTTGTCCTTCTCCGTCTTCATTATCATCCATAAATTGACTGTGAGGATTGAGAAAGATATATATTAACACATGCAAACACAGCTAATGGTTAATGTCACATATGAATCAACTTTCTGCCCCACAATTTGCTTTTAACCACTTGCCATCAGCTGTAGTCTTTATGTTAAAATGCAAGTGTCAGTGGAAGCAACAGAAAAGAAGTTGGACACCAACCTATGCCCAGAAAGAAAAGAATGGACAAGAATCTGTAATAATCTGTATAAACCAACCTAAAATGAGTAATAAAATATGTTTATATTTATTCTATGACTCATTAGTGTTTGCCAAGTCTGCTAGTCTTAGTGGATGCTATGTGCAAGCAAACCAAAGCCTGGTACTGCTGGTGGTGAAAGATTCACCAGTAGAAGGAAAAACTATTTATTATCATACTTTTTCCTCCTTCGTATCTCATTTGGAAGGAACATATCATCCATGTTATATTCACTGGCAGAATAGAGAAAGCAACAGAATGTTTGTATGTATTATTGTAGGGTCTTCTATAAAATTGAATTGAATTGAAAGTTATACGTTGGGACCAGTGTTGGTCAAGTTACTCGAAAAAAGTAATCAGTAACTAATTACTGATTACTTCCCCAAAAAAGTAATCCCGTTACTTTACTGATTACTTATTTTCAAAAGTAATTAATTACTTAGTTACTTAGTTACTTAGTTACTTTTTAAAAACACGATTTACAACCTGAAGAGGTGATAAAGCGATAGATCTTTCAGCCCAATTCTACTTTTTCTACATAATCCATCATACAAAATGTAATCAAATGGAAAAGTCTCTTTTTTTTAACTTGTTTTATCATTTTTAATCTTTTAACTTTATGCATCAAGCAAAAATTTAATTATATGCAACATTCTCTGAGTTGAATAAATGAGTTTAACATTTAAACCTATTTTCTGCACATTCCAGCACATAAAATAAAATAATTTTTTGTGTTTACACTCACTCTTTCAAATAGATGCAAGTAAAACACAGCAGAACATAAATAAAGTCAAAGACTCAGCGGTCCTGTTGCTCTATTTTCACCTGTAAAGCAGGACTGCAGTAGGCGGAGGTTTACCCTGGTGCAGGTGTGCAGCGGTCAGTGGAAGGATACGGCAGTGTCTCTGTGAGTTTCCCATTACGTCGTTGCGCTCTTGGTGCTTCCTTGGAAGTTTAGGGTTTTTTTTCGCTGTAAAAAGAAGTTTTCTTCCCACGCACGATGGACGCTAATGTTTTTGTCACTTTTTATGGAATCAAACTCAAAGTAAGGTCAGTACTTCCACGCTTTAAACGCTGCATGCTCATACTCTCTCCCACACTCGATATGTGATCCATTGTTGATCTGCACACAGCTGTTGTCACTAACGGCGCACTCGCTTACGTCACTGTCGTGAGACATTCTCGCAAAAAATCACGGTTTTAGTAACGCAGTAACGCAGCGTTCCTACGGGAAAGTAACGGTAATCTAATTACCGATTTTGCAATAGTAATCCCTTACTTTACTCGTTACTCGAAAAAAGTAATCAGATTACAGTAACGCGTTACAAGTAACGCGTTACTGCCCATCTCTGGTTGGGACATGCAAATGTAGCTAATGGTTCAGTTCAAATATACGTCAACTGTGGCACATCTTTTTTGTAACCAGCTGCCAATAGCTGTTGTAGTGTTTATGTTTAACTGCAAGTCTTAAGTGCAAGCAAAAGAAAATAAAGTAGAGTCTATAGTTTTTGTCAAGCGGTTGTCCTCAAACACACCAACCTTCACCAGACAAAGACTTTTATTTATTTCATTAGTGTTAGCTTTAAGTTTACACTGTCAATGTGCAGCAAACCAAAGGCTTTGGTGCTGTTGGTGAAAGATTTGTCAGAGAGATTGAAAATCCAGCTTCCCATAGACATGTGTTAGTAATATAGAGTATTTATTATCATACTTCTGCCTCTTTGGTATCCCATTTGTCAGGAACACATTGCTTTCTCCATCGTCATTATCATCCACATTATACTGACTGATAGGATTGAAAAAGATATGCATTAGGACACAAACACAGTGGTTCAGTTCAAATGTATATCAACTTTCTGTGCTATGTTTAGCTTTTCTTTTTTTTTAGCAAACTGCTAACAGATGTAATCTTTATGTCTATATGCAAGTGCCAGTACAAGCAACAGAAAAGAAGCTGAACTGGTTATGCCACTTGTCTGAGGTCATTTGTGTGTCCACGTCTCAACTATATATGGAAGCTATGTGTAAAAAGATTCACTGTGCTGCTTCAGACTAAAACATATGCAATTTATTCTTAGAAACAGATCAAACATCCCAAGCAGGTGTCCTGAAGTGATGCAAACACAGAGAGTCATTCATTGAAAACATTACCGTGTTACGATTTATGATTTAATCACCTTTCTGTGCAACGAGCAGAGAAGAAGCTGTCTACGCTGATTATTTGACACCAATTTACAACTTCTGTCATTTATTCTGACGCACCAATGCACACCAATTTATACCCAATCATGGTAAAGCAGGAGTTCAAAGATCCGCTTGTGATTAGATTGCCATAACCAGAGGCTTGCCCACAAAAATCCAGCCTTCTCTAGTCTACTGATATTAAGAAAGACATCACAGTCACTGACCTGCTCATGGTGGCCTTCTCACAGTCGGTGGGCTCTGTGAGTTGTTCATCAAGGCTGTCGTCGTCAGCCACTGTGGAGACTTTCCTCAGTTCCATGCGTTCCACAATTCCCGGCATAGTGGTACAGAGAGCAGGACCAGAGGCAGAGAAATGTACCTTTCTAGGATTTTCAGGGTTTAGACTTCACTGGCACAGGATACAAGAACCTTGTCAATCACCTCAGCTATATCTTGTTACCGTTGAGAAAAGTCCTGAAACAATAAAGGAAAAACAAGACAAAGTTTCAGTAACAGAATTGGCTTTTTGTCTGTTTATATGTTGCTTTCCTTTTTTTGCTGGTCTTAAACTGTTCCAAGAACTGGAATAACTGATTACAGGGGCTGTCAGTGGTTTTATTATCTGCCCTTATCAGGTTTTTGGCCATGATGAGGAAGGCACACAGAAAGCCTTTTTGGCAGAAAGCCCTGAAGGCAAACTTCAACTTAAACATGGTTAACCATGATGTTTAACCTTTAACTATCCAAGTACTTTATGGCAGAAAGGGTTTCTTGTAGAAAGCCCCGGGGGAAGACCACTCCCACAAGAATAAAAAAATCCTTTAAGGTAAAAATGGAGCCCTCTACTCTGGAAACCATTTCCTGGAACTGAGGGGCTTCCTAAGAGATTATATGTGCCTTGGCACTTGTTACGCAGCTTCACCTGTACCAGGAAGGGTGACTTTGTGTTAATTTTATTGCCTTTTACATTTCACACAGGCTCAATTAGTTGTGTTAATGACTAAAGTTATTTGTATCTCTTGTCTCTTTAGGAAGATATCACAACCAAGTGCTGACGTACATAATGACTGCTGAGCGGAGTCGAGTCAGCTCCAGTGACGTGAAACTAGGTCATGGATATAGCATGTCCGTGGGGTCGTCGGACCACCATCAGCTGCGCCCTTGATAATGCATGAGCTGGTTTACACAACTTAACCCTTAACATCAAAGAAAAGAAATGACACTCCACTTAGGGGCACCGCCTTCAATTTCTGTAGTGTTTAAGTTATGTAAGAAGGAGCTCAACACACTGAAAGAAGACAACGTGATTATAAACGAAAATAGCAGCAACGTGATTTACAGTGCTGTTTCCCCCCTCACACAAAGAGCTCTTTGACTGAGTTGGAAGAAAAGAGCCTAAGGGCGACTCACTAATGAAAAACTAATGCAACGTGTACAGGACCAGCCAGAGCCGTGACACCGATGAACCCATGAGAAAGGACACTTCTGACATCCTCTTTTGTTTCACGGCACTCGCAGCAGTAATGATGTGGTGTAATGCATTGAGAAGAACAAATATGTTAATGTAAAGTTAAAGGAACAGCTCGGCAAACCACATTTACCTATTCACACAGCTCTTTCTTCTGCCATGAACTTAACATACACTAATGCAGACCTTCCCAAAGTATGGGGCCCGCCCCCTAGGGGGGGCGCAGAGCCATGGCAGGGGGGGCACGGGATGAAAAGGGGGGAAAAAAACAAAACGCTTGGACACTGCTAGCACGGGCGCCTACAGAAACGCAAAGCAGGAGATGAAGCATCGCTGAATGTGTTTCCAAACCAACTTCATTCTAAGCCAAAGACTAGAAAATATGGTGAAGCATATCTTCCCTTTGGCTTCACCTGCACAAGTGCCGAGGTAGGTCTCCCCTGCAGAATTGGTTTTCCCTTTGTTGGGAGCAGCACTGGGCTGTTTAAATCACGGACAAACAGTATCCCACATTCGTGATTTTTAGTTCACAAACACTTCCTGTAATGACTAACTAGATATGGACAGGTCTTTATTCTACCTTGATTACCTTTATGCATAATGATAGCTTTGCTTCTTTGCACTGAATCAAACAGTGTTTCTCTCTGTTTAAAAAGGTCTTATGTTTTAAACCAATCATTGGGTTTTTCATGCAAATTGCTGATAATGCCACAATACGACAACAACTGTAACATCAACGATGAACAAAAACCTTCCCACAACCACCTGGTGATGATCAAGTGGAGCAGTAAAAACATAGTTGAGCTACCATCCATCCGCAAGTGGTCAGTCTTAAGGACAGCTGATAGAAATACAAAGACCTGCAACTTAAGCAACAGCTTTTAAAGAGGGAAGCGGTTGAGCCACTTCAAAGTGTAAACAAGCGTTTGCAGTCAAAACTTGAGCTCTTTTAGATACACTACCAGGGGTGTTCAATGTCCTGGCCGATGCAGTTGAGACCTTCTTTCACAAAAACTTATTGTTACTGACAGGTTGTTGTACTTTCTGTGAAGTAAAGCCATAATAGTTTTGAGCCAACAGAGATTAGGTGGCTGTGTCATCGTTAAAAGCCACATCACACACGCCGCTACACCTAATCTCTCAAAGTCCTTGTCTGCCGTGCTGTTAGAGGGAAATGGAGACTGGGGTTCGCTCTCTGCAGCCAAGAGGATTAACCTGTCAAGCTGGGTTAAAATGATGTGTTGATACAACCATTACTTATAGAAACCCACATTAAGTACTTCCCACCATCGGTAAAATTAATCTTTATAGGTTGCTGGAATTTGTTCATTTCTTTTCTAAACCCGACCCATCTATCTCACTCCTGAGGCCAAAACATTTTTAAAGACTCCAGAGACAACACACAGTTCATACAATATGCATTTAAAGATTTTGACTTGGTTCTTTCAACATGTTTCAAGGCAAATCACACAGCAGCAGTCATTTTAAGTTTCTTCTCATATATAGAATGTCTGCTATAGTGATATAGACTGTATGCAGTCATGTTAAGATAAGATATTGGTCTTATCTAAAGTGTTTGGCAAAAAAGGAAAAGAAGCCAGGCTTAAAAAAATACAGTAATTTGTAAATTTAGAATGAGAGCCCTTTACCTATTTAGTCTGAAACCATTCGCCTTCAGTGTACACACAAGCTGTTGCATCAGCCACGGTCTACAAGTCTTGGCACGAGCAAACACACCCCTTTATAGCTAAGTGAGTGAAGTCAATGCTTTAAACTGCTACGTGTTACACAGAAAATTCCTTGAAAGCAAACATTACACGTGTTTCTGTTTTACCCCCCACTCAACATTTGCACAACAGAGGTCCTACCTGCTGTGCATGGCATGGCTCACTTTTTCAAGAAAAAAAATCTCCCTAAACAAACAAGCTCACTTACTGAAAGGTTTCTTAAAGCGGTTCTAGGAAGGTTCCTTGTTTGTCCTCCCTTTTTGAATGAATAGATTTGAAGAAAAACAGACAGAAGAGAGACGAGTGGATGGGTGAGGTGCTCTGGCCCTTTTGTGACTCAGGTAAGACAGGAAGCTTTTAAAAGAGAGGAAGGAGGGCCTCTGTCAGCCAATCAGTATGCGCAGTTTGCTCAGACTCCTCCTTTTTTGATCAGTCATAAGCGGGGTCGTAACCCTGATAGCTCACTCCCAATCTCCACCAACACCACCCACTTGGTATGCATACATGTATATACACATCTGACTCAACAAATATAATCGAGGAGAGCACACGGAGAATAAACTATATACACTCACTGAAGGACAGATAGAGCTACACTGTAACGTGGCCAGTTTGATCATCGGCATCGGACTGAAGATACCAGCGTGCACCAACTCTTAAATACCCTCAGCAGCTTCAAGACACGACCACATGACAGGACACATGACCACTTATAAATGGACCTAAATCATACAGATCAAACACAGGTGGTCTGTATGATTTAGGTCACAGAAAACTGCTGTCTGGACTGGTCTCTGACACACACACACACACACACACACACACACACACACACACACACACACACACACACACACACACACACACACACACACACACACAAAATTGCTTGCACATGCAGCAGGCACACAGATGCCCAGACACAGACATACTGTAGGCGACTGTCAGTGTTTTCAGTAGTAGGCCGTGCCACAGGCTGACCAATCAGATGGCTCACTGTCTGGATGTCGGCGTGCCCAAGGTCATGTTTGTGTCAGAGATGGGGTTTTTTTTACTTTGTAATGCAGTTCAAATAGAAGAAAACACACACATGTACAGATCACTTAAGGTAAAAAGACACTATTTTCTTCCTCAGAACATTGGGCACTGAGCTTGTAAATGCTGAACATGAAAAGATATGTTTTAAATATAGACTCCAAATGCTGAACTGCTACAAAGTCTTCGTTTATACGATACTTTACTGTGTTTTAATGTTTAAATAAAATCAGAAAATTTACTTGAGCCCACACGAGCCATTATTAGTCCGCATACTTGGCTGCAAATAAGGACTAGCTGCTGTCCAGTTTGTAGTGAAACTGTGAAAAGTATAACCTAAAATGGGAAACGGGGACAGTTTGCTTTTGAAATATGTCACCTGCAGCTCTGCACAACTTTATCTCTTATCGTCTCAACTTTTTACCATCTCTGTTGCACTTTTTCACGTTTCACTACCACTCGTCTAGTAGTTAGCAAGGCGAGCACAACCTGACAAATCTTGAGCAATGTGTGTGTGAGATCATGTGAGAAACTTCAAAATGTACCAGAGCAAGAAAGCAGTAATAATAATTTCACTTTAAATGCAAGTAAAATCAAATTCATCCCAAAAGTTTGACACAAAGAAGAAAAATGATGAAGCAGAAAAATGCACAGGAGAGACAATTTCTGTGAAAGCTAAACTGTGTGTGTGTGTGTGTGTGTGTGTGGGGGGGGGGGGGGGGGGGGTGTCTTCACACACATGCTCGGCTAATCACCTGTGACTAAGCATCAACCCCCGAAGACACAGATTCGGGGGTTGGGAAAGAAACTTCTGAGCCGAGCTGAAAAGCAACTACCAACCAAAGTGTCTGAGGTCAGAGTTTGAGGTCACATGATTAGCACTGCAAACAAAACAAAGACTTGAAGTATCCGTTGGAGGCAAAGACACGTGCTGGCTTCAGCCAATCCATTCAATGATCTGTATCTGCCTCAGTTCCAGCCTACAACTAAAAAAACATAAACCCAAAGGACCAGTCCACCAACTTTGCTCATTTAAAATGAAGGTTTTTAGTAAGAAATATGTGGCTGAAAATATTGCAAAGTTGCTACAAGCATCTACAAATACAGATATTTATCCTTTTTTGAATCTTCCGATTCTTCTTTCTTTTAGGTGTTTTTTTGAGTAATAATAATAAGTTTCAATCCTGGAATTGAAACTTCACTTATTTACTGATAGGTTTGTACAGAACAGGGTGTAAGAGTTCATGTTCTCAGTTCTCTTCTCACTGGGTTCAGTAAAGGTTGATCATTGCTCACGCTGATATCTCTACCCACATTTTGAGCCATTAGCATGTCCCCAGTCAATGTTTTGGGAACACTTTGTCATTTAACTGGCAGAGCCCACCTACTGCTGGTGTTTGCCACCACACTCTGGCTATTCTTAAAGTTTGCTAAAGTGATTGCCTAAATAAGAGCTGAGGTAATCATGTGGTTCTTCCAGATTAGAGAGTACACGTTGTTACTCTCCCGCTTTAACTGCATGTCTGTAGCGGGAGAATAACAAAGTATGTTGAAATCAGGTGGCTGACAAGAGGCCACGAGGGACGTTTCCATCATGGATCGAGGGTTTATTAACCTCCCATTTTGACCAAAACATCGTTGGCACCATCAACTTTAACTTCTCTGTATATCTTTATTGTTAGTGAAGCCCAAACCTCTCAACTCAATGTGACTGGGTGCAAATACCAAACAACTTGCAAGTAAATCATTAGTTGTCCTCTGTCAGCACGTGTTTCTAAGTAAGTGCTATGTACATCATATGATACTTAGCAATTATATTTGTGGAGATCCCTTCAAGATAATCTCAAAAATATTCAATAACACATACATTAAAAATATAAGCTTAATTCAAATGACTAAAGTTACTTTCAACATTTTTTTGTAAACATTCTAAAAGTTAGTGCAAAGTTGTTCTGGCGTGCTTACGTCAAAAAGAAGTCACACACGTCACAGTAGCTGCAAATTGCAACCACATTCCTCCACCTGAAACCACAAATTCAATTTAATGAGGCAGTTTGGATGTACAACGGTAGCTGTTAAGGAGAAGTTGAACCAGCTGGTTCATACCTGACACCAGTAGCCTGCCAGCCTCTCTTGGGCTTTAAACAATTAAAATGAACAAAAAGTTATCAGTCAGCAGAAATGGCCGCTAGTTGTTTGCAGGTCAACAGAATGAGTCACTAAGAATCAAACTGTTCTTCTTATGATGCACTTTGCTTTAAAAATTGTGCTACAACCAGCCACAAAACTTCCTGTTAAGAAGCAATTGGGTACCCTGCCACTAGGTGAAGGTAAAGCAATATTCTGGGTAACAGATTAAATAACAAACTGTATGGTGTCATAGAGAGGCGTGAGGCAGGGTACACCCTGAACAGATCGCCAGTCTGTCACAGGGCCACAGGGTGGTAGACATAGTTTATAGAAATCGACATAAATATGGGCCTCATTGTATGTTTACATGCAGCAAACTCTATTTACCTGCATGCATGCATCAATGCTCAACTACTACACTCAGTCAGACACTGACCACCTCCATTGAGTGCATAATAAAAAATTAGAATGCAAGATTTTGCTCAATCAAATAAACATCCATGTAGGAAAGGAGATTTTCATACCTTAATTTTCATTAAGTTATCGTTTAATTATGGTTTACCTGCACATCAGCAACATGCACCAGACAAAAATGCATAAAATGCTGAAACAAAGGTGACTTTGAAAGCTGGATTAGATCACGTAGCCTAAAATACATGCATACAGTTATCTGACAACCTTTTGATATGGTTCCTAAGTACAGTTAACTTGACTTACTAAGTTACCCTGTGAAATGATGTAATACTAATACTAACACTGGACTAATATGGCACACTTTGGAGATGTCAAAAATGAGTATACTCAATATTTGTTAAATTAGATGTTACTGTTATAAAATCAGTATCATATGACACTTTTATAAGGTGTTACTATTCATAAATGCTAGAAACTAGCCATTTTAACCTATTGGTCGGAGGTTGCTAAGTAACACGATGACACCCGATGAACAAACGCCACATTCCAACCAGAAATATCACCAAGACCTAGAAGAACAGTGTTACTACCTCGGACAATCCCTGCTTTCTAAAACTCGTGAAACTTTTAAAGCACAAAACAGTTTTGCTAACCTTAGGTTTGCTTACACTTTCCAGTCATTTCACAATTGCCAAAACATGAAACCCTATGATAGATGGATGAACAATAAAGTGTTATCTCTAAAGTCTTATCTGTGAAGAGCCATACAGCCAAGACTGGAATCCCCAACGAGAGATCTTGCTATGATTGCAACTCGTTTTGTAAACAGTCTGAATATGTACTGATAACAGATAAGGACAGCTGAAGCTCACGGAGCTAAAAGTTCTTTTTCATGAGCGCAAAAAATACCAAACTGTCCATTAAACCAGTGAAGTCCATCTGCCTCTGCTGCCTAAGAACAGTGACAGAAATCAAAGCGTTCTGAATCTGCAAAGAATTATGACAGCCTAACCATAGCTACTGGTGAGGCGTGTCATCTGTGGATGGCTTAACATTCACTTGTGTCCCTGCAGCAAGAACTATAACCACATATGAGAGAGTGTGACAGAGGCACGCATGCTCCTTCAGATCATCCAGTTTGTCATTGTTTGCATTTGGGACGAATCATCATGTGTGACATGTGGACGACAACTCCCTCCTCCCTTCTGTAAATTTCCCTTGCTGTTGCGCTGGAATCGAATATCACGTTTTCACATGTTGAGAGCATATGAACAGACTATCCTGGAAGGCTGCGTTCATGCTATTCATATCTAGTTTGAAACTGCTACCATATGGAAGGGTTAGGAATCTATTTCTTGATTTTGATGTTCCATAGAGAAGTTTGATTTTTAATGTTCTGCTTCTGTAGGGTAAAGTAAGCACAGAGGACTGAGTGTTCCCAGAAAAGGTGTGGTGGCTGGTAACTATTTTTTCAACCTCAGTCCTGAGGTATTCCCTCTAGTCTGGAACAAATAATCACATACAACGACTCTCCTGAATAAGGGCAACTTTATACTACATCCAAAGTGCTAGGTTAGCTGGTTAGATAATTCCTCTCAACTGTTTTCCAACATTTTCTGTTCATTTCCCGTTATCGTTTCACAGCGACGGGCTAGATGTGTGAAGGTAAAGAAGAAGACGGGGTTTGAACGCACCTCTGTCATTTCATGCGATCACTGTGACGTATGTGGCCACTGAAAACAACTGCAAACACTTTTTGACGTAGCCAAACCGCACATGGTGTGACCTATTTCTAACATAATATGGAACGGCCCTTATTGCCTGTGACATTTAAGATACCAGTTTGCGTCCACTGTTAGGCGACAGCAGTGTCGGAAGTGAAGGAATGAATCGTTTCATTTATTCAAAAGAAACTGTTACATAAAGATGGAGATTTCTATGACGAATATCAAACAAGTAACACACAAAAAACAACCCAAAAAAAAGCCCATATTGACAAAAAACTTTGACCTTAGACCTAAAGTAAACACCATATTGACCTTTTGGAATAAACCTGGTGTGTCCAAACCTGTTTGTGAACCCTGGAGACTTTCTCTCTCTGTCCATCTTATCAGTTAATATTGATTTGCCAGCTCATGTCTGCTAATAGTGACGACAGCATTTTGTTTTGTAACAATGTGTAATTCTTCACAAGCTCAAGGTTTCACCCTTGACTCTAGCTGGAGGTGTGGATGATGACTTCAGAAGGGGCTAATGGGCCAGAGAAGGGTTTTTGTTTCCTGTTACGTCAAAGGCTCAGTTCTCGGTGTCTTCAGTTTCAGTTTGATTAAAATTAAGCTAAAAGACTAAAACCAGTTCCATCTGTGGTCTTTTCCACCATGAAAAATAACCCGTGGGTGTAATTTGAGAGCTTGGAGCCAGTAACTTTTGTTAGGTCACCTGTATAAAGACGTCACTACCTGATGCACAGAGGAGACAGACTGTTCTCTCAGTAGGAGAACACATTTACAAAATAACCTGCTTCTTTTCATGTTTCTCTAGTTGGCACCATTTTGAACTCTGGATATCTTCATCACGCCATAGTAAGAACTTTCCACATAACAGTCTGCATTTTAAGTTCACTTTAACACAGAACTACTCTGGCTGCTTATGTAAAGCTGACACCTTTGTCCCTAGTAGCTTTATAAAGTGTAATTGAAGCATACAATATTGGATTAGGAGAAACAGAAAAAGAGTCTTTACACTACACAAGCATGAATTCAGGTCACTTTAATTACATTAACTGGGTCTAAGGAAGGAATTGTAGAAGAAAAATGGAGAATATTTTAGTAACCATCAACCCGGTGTTCTCTGATTATTCAGAGGTGCTATGTGGGATATTTAGAGCTACAATCATATCAAGTGCTCTGCACTAATCTCTTGCTAAGGCACTGACTCATAGTTCTGATTCCTGGCAGACAGATAAAAGAAGAAAATATTTAAATATATTACCTCTCTCATGCACAGTGTTGCCTACATGAAACTCGTGTTTACCTTTGCAGGGACTTGCTAACATTAGGTAAACTCAGAGTTACTCTGGGTAAATTATAAATGCTACATTTTTAGGAAAGGCAGAAGTATCTTGGGAAGTCTGTATATTGTCCTTTCTTCAGAGGTTTTAGATGAGAATATTCTAAAACTCTCAAGTCTGCAGGACAAATATGAAGGCAGAGTAAGCATGGGGAGACAGATAGCCTAGCTAAGCCCCCAGTCACACAGGCCTATAGCCAGGTTGTTAACTGCAAGGAAACCACTGATCATGAGGGGAAAATGTACATTCCCCAACAAGTTGCGAGTGGTTGAGAGCAGTCAATGTGATATCACTTGCCCCATTCACACAGGCCTTGAGAGCTGGCAGTCACCTGTCCTGCTGTGTATTCTGCGAATGCTTAGCAAGTGGTTGCACTGTCACTACCATGAAATTGCGTTGCAAAGACGTGTGCAACTATGGATAACAATTAAGGAGGTTTTTGAAGCAGTACTCTTTTTATGACCTGTTTCACCTGGTGAAAGCTAGCAAACTCCAGCAATCACTTGTCAAACGGTCGGGAAATACATGGGTCGACAGGTCTCCAGGGCTATGTGACTGACACCTGATATGCTTGCTAGCTGAAAAAAATAGTTTACGAGTTTCTATCACTCCCTCTCTTTGCCTTCTTTTCCTTTTGTGGTTTTCTCCTTGACATTTACCCCAGGTGTACCACAATCAGTCAACTGAGGAATGCCCCCTAAAACTACAAAAAAACAAAACAAAAAAACCTAATCAGGAATCACACCTTATTCCCTCCACAGGAGTTTTTAAAGTGCTCAAGCAGTTGTGTTGGCAAACATCCCACAGTGCTTAGAGGACACTGAACCCCTGCAGCTGACCCCTGACCATCCTGTTGGCGAGAAAAAGAAAAGGGGTAAATTCCTTCCAAGGTTCTGCTAAGTTTTACATTAGAAAAAAGCTGGATTACTGCATACAGGCAGGTGGTTACCTCAGTGAACAGCCCAGGTTTGTGAATTATGCAATCATTCAGTTCACACATTATACAGTGTATTTACCTTTTCACATTCACATTGAATGTGCCGACAGCATTCTGGAAAACTGCCAGTTGCTTCTGTGCTTTGTGGCACTGGCTCAATGCATCTTTGTATGATATCCATTCCTTTGAAACTGACACGGCATCTGGCTTGTGGATCATTTGCTCATACTCCAAGTTAGATCAGCCAGTGCAGGCAATATTTCAGCTCCCAGCTGCGCAGCAGGATCTGACCTACATGTGTCATTCAGGTATCCATGGGGTCAGTGAGGAGTAAGGCTTCACGAGCTCCAAGCTCTAACATGTGCAGGAATTTCCTTCCCACCTTTATCTTGGAAAAGCAGTTAAAATAACTGTAATGGCTGCTTTCACAGAGACCTTTACAGTCAGCTGGTGTAAGACTGAAAGGCACTGCACGGATATTAGACATGGAGGTTAGTTTAACCAGCGTGCAGCTGGTGAAATAGTTGGAAACTGCTCAGTTGGTACGTGATCCACAAAACCTTTTCCAAGCTGGAAACACGCTTATGTTATGCTTCTACAATCCTTTGACTCTGACCATACTCTTTAAAAAAAGTTACAGTTTAGGAAGTTGTCAAACTTCATTAAAGTGCACTTCTGCTCAAGAGCTGGAATGACCCACTGCCATTGAGGCAATGGGTCATTTCAAATTTCTTATAAACTTAGGTTACACATTTACTCTGTAGTAATTATTAAAGCTGCAGCAAGGTAATAACTTCTCTTCAATAACTGATAGCCATTATGTCTCCACACAGTCTTTACGACACGAGTGTGTACCACTGCCACCACCACATTCCTCAAAGAAAACACGCCCACATCTAGAAACTTAAATATCCATGTAGGTGGAGTCATACTCAGACCTCTATTATGCAAGTAGGTTGAAAAGAAAAATCTAGGCCTTGGTTTGAAAGTGTACGGTCACTGAGTAGCAACTGGGTATTTTTAGCTTCCAGAATGGCAGTGACAGAACCTTAAGTCACCACTTGAATACGCCCAAGCCTGCAGATTCTCCAGGCTCAATCTAAGTCTTTGTTTTCAGTCCTGTGCTGTCACCTGGCTGTCTGCCACTAAGACCAGTGTTCTCCAATTTCAAACCAAAAGACGCTCAAGAGAGTAAAGTGGAAAGTGAAAAGCATCCCATTATAAAAACCTCACTCTTTACAATCTGTAATCTATTATGATGCCCACAGTCAAAAAAAAAGATCTTCCAGGTGGTAACTGAGGGGCACACCATGACAGACAAAGAAAAAGAAAAAAAAAACAAAAAGCGTGGACATGAAATCTCGTCAAAATAAACTGAGATTAACCATATAAGCATCTCCATCAAAGCATGGGGACAGTATGAGCTTGTGATTGCAGTCGTAACATATCTATTAGTCCTCAGAGGGCTTCCTCAAGCCACGCTCCGCGTGCCTCGCTCCGCTGTTACATAAACCACGATCCTTTCTTTCTTTAAGCATCTTCTCCAGCTGCTCACCGCTTCAAAAATCATTACTGGAATTGTATTATATACAGAGAGACTTTATGAGTCACAGAAACTATGGAAAGTGAAAAAAAGCAGGGAAATGTTAAATAAAAAGCGAGATGAAAATTGGAAACGTTATTAGCCGCCTTTGTGTAGCTTTTTTCCTGCGGTTTCAGTGAACGCGGAAAAGCATGCAAAACACACACAAGCTCCACGCAAAATCCACGTTTGCTGCATGCGATCAACTGGTGGCTCGAGAAACCCTTTTGTTAAGACAATAAATGCTCACACCAAAAAAAAAAAAAAAAAGAAAGAAAGAAAAAAGCGCAATTTTCTCTTATAAATAAAGACACGTTTGGCGCTGTTTATTGACTTCAGGCACCACCCTGCAGGAAGCCTCCGCACACAGACGCTCCTTATCTAAAGACACGCTTTACTGTAGAAAGAAACCCGATAAAAACAAACAAAAAACAAACAAACGAATAAGCATGCATGCAAACCCAAATAAACCCGCGCACAAGTGAGCTCTCTGTCATTATTATTATTTATGATTTGACTTACATGTTCTAATTTTAGTCATTAAACCTCACCACACTGCTTACCAGGCGGGGGGAAGCCCTCCGAGTCAAACTGCCCGCTTCCAGAGTATCAGAAAGGGAGGGTAATGATTAGGCAGCTAATCACAAGAAGGATGGAAAAAAAAAACTTAAAGTAAAGAGCAGATGTTAATGGAAATGTCGGGGTCTTACCTACTGTGTAAGAGCGGCGCAGGAGGAAGCGGACTACTGGAAACGAGCGCTTCAGACCCTTCCCATTTAACAAGCAAGGACACTGAATGGAAATTTCCATCTGCCATGTGATGATAGCAACTCTTTAAGCGTCGTGTTACACCCACCGCTGCTGGGGGCTCCTTCTTCTCCCAATTACCTCATTTGATTTGAGGATACACTTAAACAGCCCAGAGCTCAGAAAGTGACGGTCTTTTACCAGTTTTTCCACCTGAAACAGGCGTTGTAGTCTTAGCCATTTATAATGAGTGTCCAATTTTATGTTTGGGCAGTGTTTAGGATAAATACAGGTTTAATGACAGGGAGTCGTTGTTTACATTCTGGCTGACCACATTGTTGGAGAAAAACAGCTTCACGCTGCCAGTTCAGTGCAATTCACTGCTTTTAAAGCGAGCAGGACCTTGAACGGACTTATCATTTGGGCGTTCCTGTGGTGGTGGCCAAGTTTGAGGAAGCTGCAGTTTACTGTCGCCTTTATTTGCCATGCATTTATTATCCATTGTATTATTTTACTGCCTTGCATTAACTACTTTCCCCCCAAAAGGAATAAATATTACACAAATACACATTAAATCTTAGTGTCGTGAGTTTTAACAGCAGGCATAGAAATCTAAGCCTTTGTGGGATGGATTCAGCAAGGTGTTGGAAATATTGCTGGCAGATTTTGGTGTGACAGCATTACAGAGTTGCTGCAGATCTATCAGTTACACGTTCATGGTGCGACTCTCCCGTGTAACATCCCAAAAGTGCTCTATTAAATTGGGATCTGGTGACTGTGACACTGGTTAGTGCACGTTAGAACAGTGGTCCCCAACCTTTTTTGCGCCACGGACCGGTTTATGCCCGACAATATTTTCACGGACCGGCCTTTAAGGTGTCGCTGATAAATACAACAAAATAAAACTAGTACCGGTACCGAAAAAAAGAAGATTTATTCATAACACACGTGAAAAGACCCAGGAAAACCGAGTTAACGATAAAAACGATAACAAAATGACGCTGAAAACCGATAAAAACCCTGAAAACCATACATTTCTCACCTGAGCGTCAACTCTCGCGGCCCGGTACCAAACGACTCACGGACCGGTACCGGTCCGAGGCCCGGGGTTGGGGACCGCTGCGTTAGAACAAAACTTCAGTTGGCAAAGTGTGCCAACAAAGTATCTCCCACACGTTACACATTACAGCAGCAGGAGACAGATCCATGCTTTCATGTTGTTTATGGCAAACTCTGAATGTCACAGCAGAAATTAAGACTCAGCCCATCAGGCAGCGTTTTTTCCGGTCTTTTATTGTCCAACTGCCGCTCACTGCCGCTCACCGCCACCAGAGATGGGCAGTAATCTGCTGTAATCTGATTACTTTTTTCAGGTAACGAGTAAAGTAAGGGATTACTATTGCAAAAACGGTAATTAGATTACCGTTACTTTCCCGTAGGAACGCTGCGTTACTGCGTTACTAAAACGTGATTTTTTTGCGAGAATGTCTCATAACAGTGACGTAAGCGAGTGCGACATTCCTGACAACAGCTGTGTGCAGATCAACAATGGATTATATGGGTGCGGGAGAGAGTATGAGCTGCAGCATTCAAAGCGTGGAAGTACTGACCTTACTTTGAGTTAGATTCCATAAAAAGTGACAAAAACATTAGTGTCCGTTGTGCGTGGGATGAAAACTTCTTTTTAAAGCGAAACCCCCCCCCCCCCACCCCTAAACTTCCAAGCAAGCACCGAGTGCGCTATGACGTAATGGGAAACTCACAGAGAAACTCTCAGCACACCTGCACCAGGGTAAACCTCCGCCTACGCCACTCCTGCTTTACAGGTGAAAATAGAGCAACAGGACCGCTAGTCTTTGACTTTATTTATTTTCTGCTGTGTTTTACTTGCATCTATTTGAAAGAGTGAGTGTAAACACACACACACACACACAAAAAAATATTTTATGTGCTGGAATGTGCAGAAAATAAGTTTAACAAATTTCTTCCAGTCAGAGAATGTTGCATATAATTAAATTTTTGCTTGATGCATAAAGTTAAAAGGTTAAAACTAATAAAACAAGTTTTAAAAAGAGACTTTTCCATTTGATTACATTTTGTATGATGGATTATGTAGAAAAAGTAGAATTGGGCTGAAAGATCTATTGCTTTATCACCTATTCAGTTTGTAAATCGTGTTTTTAAAAAGTAACTAAGTAACTAAGTAATTAATTACTTTTGAAAATAAGTAATCAGTAAGTAACGGGATTACTTTTTAAGGGAAGTAATCGGTAATTAGTTACCGATTACTTTTTTCAAGTAACTTGACCAACACTGACCGCCACTCATTTCTGTTTTTCAGACCATTCTCTAGAAAAACCACAGATGGTTGTGTGGAAAACTCCCAGCAGATCAGCAGTTTTTGAAAGACTCAGATCAGCCTATCTGGCATAAACAATCATGGCACATTCAAAGTCACTTAAATCACCTTTCTTCCCCATTTTGGTGCTCAGTTTGAGCACCTTTTCTTCCATGAAAATAAAATAGGAACCACTTGTCAAAGAATTTCTTGATGCGACGGGTCTGTTGCTGAAAACCTTCTTTGCTATCTTTTCCTCATCACTGGGCCAAACACTGTTTGACCGATTTAAAGGAGATATTACTGGATAAGCCTATTGAGACTGGGTGTCTTCACAATATGGTGTGTTTGTATGTAATACATCGAACTTAATGCAAACATTTTAAAACAATATGAAATGGACTCAACAGTTTTTCTTACATTTTGTAGACTTTCAATATTTCTTCCAGTGTTTGCGGTACTCTCTGTCTGTCTTTCATTACAAACAATTATCTGCCAGATAACTTAGCTATATATGTACAATATCTCTCTCTCTATCTCTCTCTCTCACTCTCTCTCTCTCTCTATATATATATATATAGCAGAACAGGGTGGGGATACCAATCTCGACCATGATGTCCATCTGGCTAGGCCCCCCATGCTACCTAAACCATACAGGATGCCATGCTGGCTCGAACATCTCCTAGATTAACAAGTACCACATCAGGTGTTAAGGAATCAGGGCACATTGATGAGAAGTGGGCTACTGGAACAAGAACGTAGACAAGGGATGGGAATAGGGAGCTGTTGGAATGCTACTACACAAGTAATCCCAGCAGAAGGGGTTACATGAACCTATAGCTTGTTCGACACCCAAACTAGGCGAGTGGCTCCAGCAGATACTAGGAATGACATTTGAGCTCTCCGTCCAGAAGCGCACAGTCCTAAGAAGTGTAAAGATACTGTGCAGCACCCTCAACCTCCCGGGCTTATGGTAGAGGACCCGAGCATGAAGGAAGACTGCTTACAGTGGTGAGTGGGGATTTTTATATAGATAGGCCATTTTCTTCATTTAACTGACTTTCATCAGCTGTCACTTCAAGTTTATTGCTGTGCACCTTTGTGCATGTTTTGGTTTTACATTTGAAAGCTCATTATCGTCAAACATCACCGAAACGACACACTGAACACGTCTGTTTATGAAAACATTCCAAGTGTGCTTTGTTGACCTGCTGTTCTCTGCTACATCCTTGCTCCGTATTTACAGGATGGAAAGAGGAAGCTGATGTTGGTTCGACTTTATCCGCCTTCAGGTTTCACCTCTCAGCAGGCATTCATGTGGCAACAAGCAGGCAACAAGTGATAGTTTTCTTTATTATATGCGCAGTACAGCTGATAACAGTGGGCAGAACAATATTTTGGAATAGCATGGGTGATTGATTGCATTAAAAAATAAGCTTCTTATTATTCTTATTCTTATTATGCCTTCTTATTATTAGCCAACGTGCCCACTGAGGTCAGAAATAGTTGTGTGTGGTGTTACAGGCCAGCTCGACATGCTTTTCCCCCTTTTTGGTGCTACGTGTCATGTGTTGTCTCATGTTTTGAATAACAGCACAGAAATGCTATAAATCATCTCATGAGAGTCGGCTCATTTCAGCTGACAGCGATTATGAATACTTGAACCACACTGGCAGTAATTAGACGGAGCATCTGTCAGCAGGTAAGTAAGTCCCCTGAAGAAGTCTCTAATACCTCAACGAGTTAACCATCCAAAAGTTGGCATCTTCGTCCGCTTCTACATCACTTTGGCTTTTTCTGTCAGGTAACAAGTTCATGTGAACTATTGTCACACGATAGCTGGTCCATGGAGCAGCTATATCTGAGACCAGAGGATTTGCAGGCAGATATTATAAACTGCACATCCCAACAGTGCAACACGTGTATGAACATGAAGCCAGATGACCTACTTTTTCCGAGTTCCTTTTCAGGCACAGAACATTGCTGGGTTCTCCACGCTGTTAAAGTGCAGGTAAAACACATGCAGATAACTTTTAGTGTCACTATTCGCACAGAGGACACACACGCAGATCGCTGATCACAGATTCATAACGTTTAATAAAAAAAGCAAAGATGGTTTTACAAAAGCAATAGAAGTTAACCATGGAGCTTCTTAAAAGCTGGGTGTTCAACTTAGGTGAGAATTTTACGACAAAGAAACAGGTGATACTCCTGGGATGTCTCAGAAACGTGAATAAGCCACTCAGGTAGGCTTCTTGTTAGAAAATCAGACAAGTTTCTGCAGTCACCTGAATGTTTTATTCAGGTAAGTAACTCGTCACTGAATCAGAAGTGTCTTTCCTTTCTGTCCTCTATCGATGATACATGGTTGACTCCTAGTCTGGGATGATAGTGGGTCAGGCAGGTATGTAGATGTGTATGCTATTCCAAGAGTAGGAGGAGAGAAGCAGGTAAGTGAAAGCACAAGTTAACAGCAGGTAAGTAGAACATAAATCTGAAATGCAAGCGGCCTGCACTTCACAGCCACATGAAGTAGGTTAACAATCTGGCGAAACGTGGAGATGAAAGCTGGGTTTAAATATTGCCAGTGACTACAGATGGAAAACAGGTGCGCCTGGGCCAATTCCTGGAAGACACACGCTCATGCTCACTGAGAGGAGAGCCAAGGAGAGAGCAAACGAGGAAGAAGTCAGATCTTAATGAAACTGCATAAATATTGCCTACCTACCTACCTTAATACTGCATTCACCATGTGCATTTCTGGACGTTTGGTGTTCGAATGCTATGTTTGTTGTAGTTTGTGCATGTTGGTTATGCTATGCATCTTTATGGTCACTGCAAAACTGCCATCTTTGCAGTGCAGATGAGTGGCCGCTAACTTACTGATATTAGCTAATAAAAGCACAAGGTAGGAACATAACACAGCAGAGCAGATGTCAACAACATCGGGATAAGAGGTAGGAGTTTGGGTGAGCATCATCATCATCATATCATCTACAACTCATCATCAATGCTTCAACACTTAGTACAGTGTAATAGTAATATTTTATACCCTCAGACACTTAAAGCAGATAGCTGCTCCTCCATAAACCTGGCTGTGCCATAGGTTTCTTCCTGTTAAAAGGGTATTTTTCCTTCCCACTGTCACCAAGAGATTGTTCATAGAGGATCATTTAATTGTTGGTGTTTTCTCTGTATAATTGTAGGGTCTTGAATGTACAGTATAAAGGACCTTGAGGCGAATGTTGAATTGAAGTAAAGTTTTGGTACCATATATTTAAAGCGTTTTATTGTAAATGTAATGTATATTACATAAATATATTTGCAATGTTGACCATCATTAGGTGATAACAGTTCAAGTAAGACTGTTAAACTCAAAGTATGTGCCACATTTTCAGTGATCAAACAAGCACTGCAGGCCAGGCAGAATCCACCTGTATGAAACTCAGAGACTATACACTTACTCACGCATAGCGCAGGGATTTGATAGATTATGTTTATGCTCCTCATGCTTTCGTTCAAACACACCTACAACACTGATGAACTAAGCCAAGTTACCATTATGGGATTTTAGAAGCTCTGCGTGTGCCAGACTGTTGCACTTTTATGTTTATGAAACAATGCTGCTGCCAAAATGTGGAAAAAACGGCCTGATGCACCACGTTCAGGCTTTGTCCAGGGCAGCATCTGTTAATATTTGCTTTTTAAAAAAATATTAGTCTCCCTTTAAACTAGTTTGAGCAGAGGACACCTGCAGTTGTAATCGTATTAATGTGACGTGTGCTGTGCTGACAGTGACACATAAATGTTACTATAGTTTTACTGTGCCAGATCAACCTTGTAAGATTGTAGTCGCTAATTTTATAGAAGAGCGACAAGTGTGCACATTCGGACATGAAGCTGACCTGATCAAATGCTCTCAGATTAATGGAAAGGAGTGCATGTCTGGGACTTGACCTAAAAATGGATTTCAATAGCAGAGCTGCAACTATTTGAGAGCCTTTGAGCTGCGGGTTACATTCTGTATCTAAAAACAAAACCGGCACACATGAGCGACGTTCTAATTGCAACATGCCGTTTATAAATAGATATGGTGCAAAAGTTGACACCTTGACACGAATACATTTAATTAAAAACTTTTATGTTTAATGTACAGGATCATAAAGGTTGAATGAGATTTATTCAGTTTTATAGATGACTGCTTCCTGTAATAATGTGGCTAATTGTAGACCCAGAGAGCAGACTCAAAGAACAGCTGGGAAGTTTAAGATTTATTTTATTGACAACGACTGAATGAAGAAGTAGTGGATAGATGGTCGGGAGGTTCTGCAGTTCATTAGTGAGCACTGCCTTTAAATAGGGAGCTAAAAGCAGTCCAGTAGTGGGACACTGTTGACAGAGGTGAAAACTGTGTCAGCCTTACTTGTTTTCTAGGTGAATGGAGTCATGGAGGAGGTTTGTATTTCCAAAGAGCCAAAGTTTCCACAACAGCTCAGACAGGTAACTGGGAGGAAACAAACAGATTGTCATCACCATCATGGCGCCCATTGAGCCACCTTCATTACCTGTTATTTGTAACAAACCTGCAAAGAACTGGTGAATCCACCAGCCAGATATACCCAGCACTCGATCGCAAATGTGAAGCAGGTGTATGAAGGAGGGAACTATAGGGAAATGCTGCCCAGAGGCGGACCCAGTGAGAGAAGCCAGCGCAGCAATTCCACCTGAGACTGATAGCAAACAGTTTAGAGAAACAAAGAAAATTGGGCTTCAAAGCCATCCAGCCACTCTCATCATAACACTCTCATCATAACACTCCCATCATGTGCTTCTTTTGTTTTCAGAAGAGAAACAGAACCTAAAAGTGCCTTCTATGTTTAGATGCGGTTACCACGAGGAAAATTAGTCCTTTATAAATAGCAGTCAATGGATCTAAAGAACTAACATTTTCAAGGCCAATTTTTATTTTAGCTTTTGAAATTACAAAATGAATTACATAGAATCTTAGAAGTGAACTGTAATGACCTTTGTTCTTTCCTACCTGAAAAGGAATGAATGCTGATGGTTAGTTAACTGTTTACAGCAGATTGTGACAGGATCTTCTCCTTTGAAAAATGCTAGGCTTTGTGGTTCATTCATACTTTCATTCAAATAATAACTCTTAAAATATAAAATATTCCTTCCAAACGTCTTCATAGAACATTGAGGCCCAATCACACAAGCCTAAAGACTGGCTGGGACTTCCTGCTAATCACTGCTGACAAGGGGAAAATGTCTATTCCCTGATGTCAACTACCTAGCTTCTGAATTTACTGGTGATTTAAATGGGAGAATAAAATCAAAATCTAAAAAGCAGGAAACAAAACACAATTAAAACTAAACACTTTATAATGGACGATGTTGAACAATTGCAGTACAGATACTGCATGTATTTAAGAGCAAGGTGAAACAATTAATCACATTACTACTAAAATTCTGTTATATGTTGCTGAAATGTGCTGCTCTTTGTGACTTGTATAACGTTGAAAACACACATAATGTCAGTTTGCAGTGTGGCAAACACCATATAAGCAATCTCACAGGTATCGACATGCCTGTGTTGAACATAGTATAACCAAAAACTCATTGTGACAGATTTGGTTGCTAGAAGATTGCTACAGTTGCCCATACTTTCAATGGAAAACGGCAATTTATAGCATAGCATATCACTAGGTTTGTTTGACTTATGCCTCTTATGCCTCTGCTGTCTGGTGTGGCAGTTTCTTTTCCATGTAGAAAAGCCAACTACTTATTAGCAAATGACAGATGAACAGTTAGCTGCAATGTTAGCTGAGGAAAAAACCCCAAACCAAAATATTTCCTTATGTTAGCTAAGAAGGAAGAGATTTTGCTCTGGGGTAAGCAGAACAAAAGTCTTGCTAAAGTGGATAAGTAACATAAACATAATGATAAATATCGCTCTTTATTGTTGAGCATGTAAAGAAGAATGTGCTAATGCTGAGCAGAAAGATAATAATTAGCAAAAATGATAATAAACTTTCTAGCACTTAAGTTTTAATTGAAGGTAAAACATAATATTATACTCACAACTTTCAGAAAAAGAAAAGAGGGTGAAAATACTAAAACATGATTCTCAGAATTGTGATTTTTGCTTAAATATTAAACAAAAAAAACGAGCTAAAAATATTTGTGCTGTAGAGCTACATGCTGCTATGCTACTTTGATGTTTGCCTGCTAATAAGAGGCTGGTGTAACCACGGCTGGTACATAATAACAATAATTGGTACATTTACTTTGGACATATCAACAAACCTTGTGACTAAAATCTACAGCAATCAATTTTAGTGGTTACAGAAGGAAGAATAAAACTGATTATTAATATTTTATTAATAGTGATCACTGTGGTGGGATACACATGCACAATTCAAGTGACAAAGTAACAACAATTAAATATAGATTAAAAAATGTTACAAATTAAGACAAATGTCACATTTTTTATCATGCTGCAATTAAAGGGCTGGCTGCTTTTAAGTATATATTAATAAGCTATTTAAAAGCAGTGTGACCTTTCCTTTGATTTGATGTTACACATGTGTATCCCGTTTATCGGTTATCGTGATTGGCCCAACAACGGTATAAGAGTTCTATTTGCTCAAAGCCATCCCACCCTCTCTGTTCAAATACTGCTGAACTTCATAACTTGGACTTGGATCGTAATATTAGCAAACAGAACTTAGATAAACTTTAGACTGGAACATACCTGTTGCTGCATGATAATACTCCCACTCAGCAAACCAGTCAAACGAACGCTTGCGTTATGTAACTGACAAACTGAGAAAGACATTGCACAAATGCATTTGCCAACTTTCTGAACTTTTGCTGGAGTGATCGCTGGGACAGGTTGAGTTTACTGCACGTGAGCTGGGACAGATAAAAACTTTAGATTTGGAATTTGGAACTTTTAGGCCCTGCAGGCCCTTGTTCAATGTCAGACCCTGTTTTCTGAATAATAACCACATCTGTGTTTTGACACGGCTGAACAATGTTCACAAAAATCAAAGGGGAGGGCAAACGCGTAGGACCCCAGAGTGTTTTTGTTAAATCTAACATCTGTCTTCCCGATTTAGCATAAAAGAAGTGTTTGAAGACGAGAAGCGAGACCCTGACAAAGACCCTTCACCTCTTACAAATAGATGTTTATCCAGATGGGTGTTTTCTGACCATAAGAGCCAAAGCACATAATTGATTTACAGAGGATAAAACTTTATTTATGACTCACTTGTGGTAAGAAAGTCGCACAAAAAAAATCATAAATAATAGTAATCAGATTCCTGGTTAATTCACATTTAATTAATTGAACGTCAGTGTAGGCTGCTCAGATGTACTGCACACGTGAGACCAAATAAAGTTGTGCAATAGTACTAGGAAACAAAATCAGATCTGCTGGCATGAAATCCACACCCCCTGTAAAACTGCATATGTATATGTCAAGCTTTATCTGACAGAAGATAAATTCCTTGATTATGCAGTGTGTCCATATGGTAAATTTGTTTCATACAGTTTTGTTGAATATTTTGGTATAATAGGCTGTTTTAAATTTTTATTTTAGCACTTGTCAGATTTGATCCTAAAATGCTTCAAAACATGCAAATTATGTGTATATAATTTGTCCAATGTTCCTTTTAGATATATAATATTATGTGTAGAATAATACACATCTTCATTCAATGCAAAAATAAAATGCTATCAGCTATTTAAGGCTGAGCTCACATAGGTTGATATCAGTTTGCATTAGTGAAAACAGTGCAGTTAAAGTAGGAAATATATTCTGCTGTGTGTGAAGAACATAGACCCTGCACATGAGTTGTGGTTAAAGATTTAATTCACCTAGAGTTAACTACATTTAACCAATTTAATGTTGTTTTCTATTCAGGAATCAAGTGCTGCTAAATAAATGTGAATGCCTAATTGCAAAGCATTTTAGAAAGGGTTTATAAATGCGCATTACAGATGTTGTACTTTGCATTTGCAATATCAGTTCAGTTACACTTACACCACTTAAGATTAGAAAAGGCAGTGTCATAACTAAATTAGTTTTTACATATTATTAGTTATAGTAATGCATATTCTTACACTATTATTATCATGCACTTGCTACATTTACCTAATTCTAAACATTACTTGAGTTGTTAATTAACAATATAATGTTTAACTCTAATTATGTAATTACAAATTTCTTTCATAGGTTTATGTCCTTTGTCAAAGCTCAATACATATTCTGCATCAGATCCACGTTGTAATTTACGTTATAGCCTGAACCCCATTTTAACCCCACGCCACAACCTTCTACATAACTTGATGTGCACCTCTTGAGAAATGTAACTACAAATCACGTCGACACATACCCCATGGTGTGGAAAGGTTACAGTGTCGGGCTATAAGGAATTTCTGGTTTAAAAATAAATTTCTGATAGAAATCTCAATCACGCTTAAGTGCCAAGTATGCATCTTCTATGTAAACTGGAGGAGACTATGGCAATCTGACCAAAGGAATCACGAAGTTTAGTTAAATTCACAATTTGCAAAGCAGTTGGTGAATACACATTATTCCTGACTGACCAGTGGTTGCCAAGAGGGTCAGATTTCAGTCTCTAGGCTTGGTGACTGAGTAGTAGTAACTTAAAGACATAGAAATTGCTCCAAGTTCAAAGTTTGTTTTCATTAGCAGATGCCTTGAGCCGTCAATTCATCAAAATCTTTTACACTTGCCACTTTATACTGTTCAATCTGCACCACTCATTATCATGAAAAACAAAGTCTTCAGGCTTGCTATGGGTTAGATTAGTTAAAACTTCCCTTCTGGTCTTACTAAAGCAGAAGCCAGCCCTGCTAGTGTCAAAATAAAATTTCAAAAACAATGCTTCCCTTTTCTGCACAAGCATGCATGTGCTGCACCACATCACTTCGATGCATTGTTATCAATACCAATCACCCCACTTCCCTTGGTGTGGAGAACTGTCATTGGCCTAAAACCAAAGACAGGAAACTAGCAAGTTTCTTCTTAACTCAAACTCAGTCTTGAGTTAAAATGTTTAACAAGGTATAGATCACATTTCCTATCTTACTCTGTTCTTATGGCATGTTTTTATCTTAACTAGTCAGGAATTTATCAACCTATGATGAACCAAAAGACTTGGAATTACTGGAAAAAGCATCAGGTTGTTTTAGTCTAAAAGACGCTTAGTCTAATAATTTGTGAATTTTTAATCTATCTTGAAAGTCTGAAACTCTTCAAACGTTCTGTTCTCATCAAGCAGTTGACATTCCCCCCTAAAATCCTTTGAGCCCTCCTGTGTGCCCCTCATGCCAGGGCACCGATACAATACTGCAAGGCCATGGCATAATTTCCCAATTCTTCCGCCTCTCTGCCCCATCTATTAATTTCTGAGGCTTGTTACATAAGATATTATGCAATGTCTGATGTCTATTTTTCAGGGCTCCGCTCACTAACAGGTCCGGGGGCACATTTTTGATGGCTGAAGATGCTGTTTATATTCAAAAGCTCACCCCCTGCTCCCCTTCCTGATGTGGATGTTTGGCTCTGATGAACCCAAACAGGCCATAAACAGTCGGCTGTGTCGGAGAGCCCACCGGTCACGATCCACACGTGTGTGGAGAAAACAGGGGACGTATGCAGTTTGTCAGTTACAGCGCAGCATGGGCTATCCTGTGGGTAGACTTATTTTTGTTTGGAAACTCGACAGACAAAAGAATGATTCATGAGCAATCTGGTGTGACATATTTGTAATCTGGATTAACAGTGTCTGTTTTGTCTGTTAAGATAAAGGAAAGTGAAATAATTAATTAGTAATAACTTCTTGATGACACAAAGTGGGAGTATAATGGATAGATCAGCTACTTGCTGTCTATAGGCTGACAAATACAGGGGATTTTTCAGGACTTTAACACTAATACAGAGTCAATGAGACTGAAACTATGACTCTAAAACTGAAACAATGAGCTCAAAGACAATAAAGGTTTAAAGGAGAGTACATTTTTTTGTTTTTCCTCAATGACAGCATCGTCCACATGTCTCTAGTCACTCATCTTTTCCTTTGACAACATAAAAATATTCACAAGAGCAGGTTTAAAACTGTCATATGTTCACATATTTCGCCCTGTGGTTCTGGGGTTATTTTAAGGAAATGAACTTTAGCCTCCTTTCCTAGTTGGTAATACTGTGATAATGTGATACTTGTTTTATTTTTTCCCTCTCCTTTAGAGGTTGGTGCAGCTGGGAGAAAGCCTGAAAAGTAATTAGTGGACCCTGACAGGCAGAACACCTTATCCTGGCTATATACGCTGTACTCAAGGTTACCACAACTACTGATTGTAAATACTCGTCAGATTTAAAACAGAATATTTCTGATTTGGCACTGATTTGTAGTATCGAATAGCTCTCCGTTTATTTTAATTACTACATTTAAAAATGGTTATGTGCAACAATGCAAATGTTCACTATTTGTAATATAATAAATACAAGGAATCAACAGGGGCAACGGGGACACCAAAATAGACATCAGCTATCTTTGTCCTCATGTGACTTACAGAAACAGCTTCTAGCTACCTTCACTGTTCACATGAGCAAATATGATTGGTCCCTTAGTCTTTTGCCTTCCCCGAACCAGTGGGAAGCCAATATATATATTGCTCAAAGATCCTTCAGCAGAAAGGATATTTACTAGTAGAAGTGGCTTTGTCCTTCTCATTCCATTTAAATGTCAGCTCTTATTATGACAGTTCAATCAGTAACACTGTGAATATGGAAAGAACAAACCTTTGTGGGAGTTACCATTCAAGAGTGCTAAGGGTATAGATGGGTTTAGTCACATATAACATTTCCTGTCCTTTAATAAACACCAGCCAGTGACCACGAACCAGGAAGGTAAAACAGCCACTTGTTTAAAAACTTGTATTTACTTATACACAAGCAACTTTAGTATAAATTTTAGGTTTAGTCTTTCTGATATAATTCTTTATCAGATTTATTATTTATTTATTATGACCTGTTCCATCCAGCCAATTTAGCAAGCAGAGTCATAGTCTGAATGCTTTGTTGAGCTAAACACATTGGAGATTAAGTTCAGTGATAGTTGGGTCCATAATTTCTTCGACAAAGACACAATTTTCTATACTTCTGCCTTTGTACACCACCACAGTGGATTTTACATCATAGAATCGAAAAGTCTCTGTGCTCTGCTCTTAGATGCACTATCCACAGCACTGTTGATAGGCGTTGCGTCCCTTTCCCATATGCTCTTCCGGCATTTCTGTCTAAAGCCTCGGTGGGGCTGTTCCCGCTGAAAGCGCACCTTGGGTGGTTCAGAGCAGAAAATCTGGTTTATTCTCCTGGCTTCTGTCTCTGGTATACCTCTTTAGGCAGCTAGCCAAGGCTGTTAGTCATTGCTTGGCAGTTTCTAAGGCCTCAGCTTGTTGTATTTCTAAAGAACCTCTTTCTTTACCACACCTTTCTGCGGTTCTGATAGTTAGTGAATTTCTCTTCGTCTAGCATGTGTGCCAAGGTTTAATTTAAGCAAGCACTTTTTTCTATACCTTTTAGTGCAATCTACAGTATTTGTGATCTAGTCTGGCCTCTAGTCTCCTTCTCCAGGGAGGGTCCTGCTCCTTGCAGGCGTTTATATTGTAGCCAAGCATCTCAAGGATCACTGTTGCTGTGGTGTATATCAGCTGGTTGGTTTCAATGATGGTCGCAGTAGAGATTGTCTGTAATACTGCATTCACTTCTTCTAGGAGACTTTCAGAGGGTACTTCACAAAGTCTTGGTAGTTGGCCATGGCTTTGGCCCTCTTCCATTTATGTTTTCTTGCTCCTGTAGCCCACTTATCATCAGAGTGTCCTGGTTCACCTGACACCTGACGCGGACCTTGTTAATGAATTGCACAGTGAAGTGTTCAGGGCTATACTCAAAACTGCAAAACCATCTGACATTGCTTCACAGTGCACATGGATAATGACCCAAAACATACTGCAAAAGCATCCTATGAGTTTCTTAAGGTAAAGAAACAAGATATTCTTCAATGGCCAAGGCAGTCATCGGATCTCAAACCAATAGAGCACACTTTCCAGTTATTAAATAGAAAACTAAATGGAGAGGGAGACCCACAAACATGCAGTAAGGTGGCTGCAATAAAGGCTTTCCAGATCATCTCAAGAGAAGAAACATTTAGTGATGTCCCTGGGCTTCTAGACTTCAGGCAACAAACTTCAAAGGATTTTAATTAGTGCTGTCAGCGTTAATCTCATTAGAATGACGTTAACGCCACAACCGCATTAACGCAACAATTCTCTGTTAGCGAGTTAACACGGATCGCCCGGTGCGTGCGGCTGCACGGCGTCAACGCGTTAGCTCGTTAATGCGTTAGTGCTGTGCAGCCCCATGCACGGGGTGAACTCGCTAACGGAGATTTGCCGTGTAATGCGGTTATGGCGTTGACGCCATTTTAACGAGATTAACGCTGACAGCACTAATTTTAATCTAAATTATAAAAATATTAGCAGCAATCCTCAAATGACAATTATTGCATATAAAAATGCCCTAAATAGTAAATACAGTACTTTAGTTAAACCCCTTGACTTAAAGTTGAAAGTCAGCCGTTCAGTCATATATTGATTGTATGAAATCCACTGTGGTGGTGTAGACAGGCAAAACAACAAAAACTGTGCAATTATCAGAGAAGTTATGGGTGTAACTGTCAGCAGGGACTGTACAACAGGGTTTAAGGTCAGATGAGGAAAACATGAAGTTAGTGAAATAATCAAAACTGTTCTTGGCAGAAAGCTGTGTAGATCCTTTACTTAATAACCTGTACTTAAGAAAAAAGGCTTTAATTTCTCAAAACACCTGGATCGAGAACACAATATTCCAGTGTCCTTCCCCGACTTGTTTTTTCTGCTGTGTCACCACTCATAATGAGAAGTCGCCCCTCGTGAGAGTGTCTGCACAAACAGGGATTTGTGCGATGGAACGTCATGCGCCAGTTGTTTTTCTCAAATTGAGTTGTGCTAATTCTATACACAGAGCAGCGGCTCAGGAGGATGATGCTCCCATACAGATGATGATTAGGCGTGTGGGTGGCAGGCCAAAGACCTGTACTTTTCCATCAGACAGTCGAACAACTTGCAAAGGCCTCTTGAATTTTCTAAGCAGCCATGTCTTATCAAGAGGAATGAGTTTTTCCCCTCGTTTTCCTCTCCTTGAGTTTTTAACCTGGATGGTCAGGAGGGGTTAGGAGGGGATTCAAAGAAGTCCCTGAGCGACACTGTTATTGTTTCCGGAGCTACGGATGGCATGCTTCTTAGTGACTCTGCTGAGTGTGAAGCCAGTGCTTTGTTTAAATGCCTGCCACCTGCAAAATGGGGCCCGCCCCCTTCCTGTCAACATGATATTTTTAGAAATGAACATTTGGCTTAATAAACTGACCACAAGTGGGGGCAAACCATTTTACTTTGCAGAGGGGAATAAAAAACGTGTCTCTGAAAACAGCATTTTTCATGATTTGCAATGATCAAATTCTAAAATTGCATCAACGAAAAGCTGGAATAATAAACACAAACCATTGTAGCTTTTCGTTTCTCTCAAGGGCACAATCAGTTTACATGTTTTCTATCTAGAATGCCAACTCTCACCTTCAGTGCCCTATACCGCTCCCCATTGAATGCTGGGAAGTCTCTCAGAGTGTGTGTATAGTGTATAGTGGGGAGTTGTCTTTCCATGCAGCAACCGTAGCATGACGTATGATTTGCACATTGTTTTTTTTCCCCCCCACGTAGTTTTAAGGGTGAGCACACATGTGTCAACACAGCGATAAAAGAAAACGATGCCTCACAGGAAACGCCACACACAAGCACACACAAATCTTGACAAACAGGCATAGACGTACAGCTACGCATTCACAAAATGATAGTGTGTATGTTAAGCAACAGTGGCAAGGCAGAATGTATCTGATGTGATTACAGATTATGACCAGAACAGGTTATTCTATATATTCATGGAGTTTGCTTCCTGGTTAGCTGCTAAAACACTTGCATGTCTAATAAAGCCTGTTTCTGCTAGGTTAACCGTTTTATGCTGTACAGAAATTTGAAGAACTAAAGCTAACTAAATGTAGTAAACGTATCCTTTACCAAAAAAAAGCAGATAGTGGTATAAGTAGAAATGGAAAATTAACATAGGCTTCATTTAGCCAATCGTTACATAATCCCCTCACTTTTAAACTGTGGGGTTGGTCCCACTTGTGGAGCTTGAAGACCTTTGTATTGCTTAATGACTCTGGAAGAAGAATACATGCTATTATGTCATCTTGGTAATTATTTGCCATGATTTTTTTTCACATAAGCACACGGCCAAGAGCTCAATTCCCCTGCACTGGCCTCTTTTCTATGGCCCTCTGTATGGTTTCAGATTGATTTTCACTTAACTGTTTGCTTACAAATCATTCGATGGGCTAGCTCCAACCTCCCAACAAGGTTACTCATGTCCACTGACCAGTTGGGTCTGGTTATCCCAAGATCCAGCCTGAACCACAGGGGGGAATGTGACTTATCTCTGCGAGCTGAGAGGGCCTCAACACTGCCTGCTCTTAAATTCTGTCTAAATAACATGTTTTTGCGGTAATGTTATGTTTATATGACTAGAAACATTATTTCTATAAATTCTTATCTTTTTAATTTTTCATTTATTTGATGTTTGAACACTTTGATTGTATAACATAGTTTGCTTTATAAATACGTTTGAGTTTATCTCTATTTCTCAACATATCTTTTGTGGTCCTTGGTCTAGTTTTTGTATAGCCTTTTTCTGCTCAAGCACTTAAAGCACTTAATACAGCCTGCCTCATTCACCAATTCATAGAAGCATATGCTTAAGTACTTTCTATCTAACATTCACACTCTGCTGTTAGTCCCACCACAGTCTGTCTAAAAAAGTTAATGTCAAATAATTAAAATCTAGTCCACTAGAATACTAGGAATTGTTTTACACAGACATAAAGACATTTATCTTGCATTAAAACAGTGGTTCTCAACTTTTTTTGCTAGGCCCCCCTTTGTTTTACCCCGGAGTTCGTCTCACAACATCAAAGGTATGTGCCTTTTTTCACCTCACGCCGTGCACCACGTTATTGTTTACATGAAATGAATTTCTACAATGGCGGATAGAGACAAAATACTGTTACTGTTAATCTTACTATCTTCAGATTTTACACGATTACATATACACACGCAATTACTGTACCTCCATTTAGAAAGGCAGAGGCGTCACGGTGTAATTATTTTATGTGTAGTTGTTTTTTCTCCTGTGTAATAATATTCAACATTGCTATTGTAGGGAGGCCCCTGCACTGGTTGGGTTACACTATCAATACATTTTTCAAAAAATGTCTCTCTGTGCAAAATGCGTTCAAAATTATTAACAACCGTGGGGTACTGTTTGTCTGTGATTTGGACAGGGGGAACAAATTGTGGCAGGATCAGCCTGATGTTATTTATATTTGACAAAGAATAATGTCCTGATTTAGAAAACAGGACCATTCAAAGATCTTATGAAATCAGAATTATATTTACACACCAGCCAGTGGATGTGATGTTAATCACACTCATATGATACTGTTCCCTGAATCAGAAAATCACATACCAGTAGCTAAACTCTTTTACTTGGCAAGTTAACTGTAACAAAGCTAACTAGCTATTGTACAGAGTGACTGTAGTCACAAATTTAAAAACAGAGGTTTCACAGGGACCCATGTACGGAAGAGGATTAGGGCCACTGGAAAAAAAATCTGAGAAAAAAGTCAGAATTCTGAGACTTTTCTTCCCAGTGGCCCTAATCCTCTTCCGTACCCATGTGATTTAGAATGAGGCAGTGCAAGATCTCTGACTAAAATGCCAACAGTACTGATAAACCTGATAGAAATGTCCCTTTTGACATGTGTTACCACTGACACTGTTATCTGCTCAACTGAGAGGGACTGCTTGTTTGTCATTTGATGAACATAAGTTATGAAAGCTTGGGCAGTCAGCTCACAGGTATGTAAAGCAGATAAAGGTAGTTATGTTTAGCTAGTTGCTAACGTGATTTATAATTAAATTTTTCCTTACTACTTCACATTTCAAGTCTTCACTACTACTAGTCTTTTCCCACTACTAACTAGCCTCATAATTTTGTAAATTAAGGGTTTGTGTACCTTGCAACTTAAAAGTCAACATCTGGGTGTGGATGACATAGTTGGGCTCTCAGCCAAAACCAACCCTTCCAATTTCCCAGCTCCACCCTCTCAACAAGACCAGGACAACCAAAATGGAAGACTCTCAGAAAGTAAGTCCAAAAGCTAATAGGTGTCAACATAGTTAGGCTATAATTTGTGTATATATATATCTTAAAGGGAAAATGAGTCACTATACATGTGTTGCTTAGTAGGCAGTAGAGAGAGGTACCTCATATATCCACCGGAGCGTGCTGTTTCTCCATAATAATAACACCACATGAGTTGCTCAATGTAGTTAAGCTGATAGTGCCTTTAAAAAGAAAAACTTTACATTATTTAAAGCATTTGGAGAATCACTGAAAATGTTAAATCCTTCTCCATAAAGGCAAAATGCCTTGTCAACACATTTAAGAAAGCTGTTTCCAGCTGGTAGAGTCTTTCATCTGACAGACAAAAGAATTGTTTTAAATGGGACAAAGACCCTGTGATGAAATGTGATTTTCTTTAAGCTTTGATTGGCGGTGGATTGGAGGATCTGTTGGAGGATCAGAGCTGAGACTGTTAATCTCCGAGTAATATTTTACACAATAAAAAAACAGCAATAGCTGAAGCACATAGCTTCCCTCACAAAGAACTAAATCTGCCAAACACATAAACTAGTGCAGCAGCAGCAGCAGGAGCCATGAAGATCATTTTATCCAGAGAAATGAGCAGAACTAATGGAGGGAGAAATCATTTTTAGTTCTTCTCATCATGTGTTTGTGAAATGCTTTTGGTACACTTCATTAGCTTTAATGATAACAAGAACATTTGGTTATTTTTGCAATAATCTGGTGACGTGGATATTTTGTATTGGATCAGTAAATCACTCTTTAAAAGGCACAGGACAGCCTGTGCTTCTCTGTTTGCTTATATGCTTCTGTACTTCGTATGTTATGTGTTATCCTAAATCGGAAAGTTCAGGGCCTCTAACACCTCTGAGATTTCTTCAACAGTAATTTAACACTAGAGTGAAGATGGATTTAAAAACTTGTTTTTGCTCTTTTTTTTGAATCATTGTTTATGAGCCATTCGTGTCTTATGTCCCCGTTTTCTGCTGGCGGGTGAGGCTTGCCTTAATGGCTTTAAAGGCACAAAACTATCTTGATGACTTTGGGAAAAAGATCATAGTTTGAGTCTAGTGCAACATTTTAAAACCTTCATTTTACAGAACCCTTCTCATCAGAAAGCACTGAAGGCAAACTTCTCCTGCAGCTTTTATGTGCAAAATAAATTTAACTAATGAGTTAAGTAAGCCGAGGGGCTTTAAAAAAATGTTCACATAAATGTGGAAATGTTTATCATTTCTTTCTATATGTCGAGATTGCCTTCAAACCAGAAGGTGAACACCTATCTGAAGATTCAGAGGACTGACTATGGAAGAGAAGAAAGCAGGTAACAACAGATCAGTTTAAAAAACACACACACAGGAGAGAATACGTGGCCCACACTTCTGCAAGTGGGTCACATTTTTCAGAGCAGTTTATTCAGCAGGAAGACAATGACCCCAACAAGCCGAAAGGTCTGAGGCCAGTCAAGTTAGTCACTGGGCTGTGATGTAGCATGGTTTTGTCAAGGTGTCCTTTGGCATCGGTGCACTGATGCATCAGCCGCTGCTACACTGGCCACCTCGGCATAACAGTCCCGTTTTAGAAACCTCGTCGCAGT
Source organism: Astatotilapia calliptera (assembly GCF_964374335.1). Taxonomy (NCBI): domain Eukaryota; kingdom Metazoa; phylum Chordata; class Actinopteri; order Cichliformes; family Cichlidae; genus Astatotilapia; species Astatotilapia calliptera. Next base: position 5,895,710 of record NC_137438.1, read on the forward strand.
TTTGTCAGCCAGGCGACTGCGGTTCAAAGACAGAGAACCCCTGCAGCTGACGGAAAAAACATTTCCAAAGACAACTCTAAACACAGCAGGTCATATACTCGCAAATATTTGATGCTTTGGATGTTTTTTCGTTTATCTGTTATTCACAGCTGGTTGCCTTTGAGTTGCTGGGCATTAAAGTGACTCTTTGTAGAAAAAAGTATACAACTATTTTTGAGTTTTATAACAAAGAGCATTTTTTTGGTATAGAAGAACTGCTGAACGCTACATCTTAAATGCAAGTTAAAAAAGAATGTTATTACATGCTGTGGCAACCCCGAGTGAATAAGGGAGCATCTCTGTATTGAAAAGCCGAACATGCTTTTGGCAAACAGCAATGAAATTGGAAATGAATGTTTTGGACTTTGCTTTCACCCTGCTGTCCAATTTCTCCAAGTACAGCTCAGCCACAGACTGTGTGTTTCTCCAACATTTAGAGTAATGATCTTGCTGCAGAATGAACCACAGACCAACCAGCCTCTCTTCCTTTGTAAGCATTGACTCTGTACAGAAGAAGGGGTTTGAAAGAAACCAACACATTCATTATTCCCCACTATAGCAGGCTGGTTTTTCCAGCCTTTCAATATTTGGAGTTTTTTTTTTTTTTTTTACTTTTCCCATATTTCATTAAATAACTTTAACTTAACTTTAAGGTAAACTGTGATCTTCTAAAACGTTTTACAGGTGCACAGAAAATTAATGAAGTGCCAAAGCTTAAAAACAGTCTCTGTTTTTTTGGGTGTCTTTTAAATTCCTATAATAGCACAAATATCAAATTTCAACCCATGATATAGGTCACACAGTAAATAATAATGTGAGAGGGAGTTTTTGGTTTTAGGATCATGTGACAAATCATTCTTGATTGACCTGAAAAGGGTCAAAGGTCACATGAGAAGAAGCCAAAAGCCGTGTCCAAATTCATAGGCTGCATCCTCCTGAGGACCCGGCCTTCATGGTCTACATGGGCCGGGCCCACCGAAGGCCGGGTCCTCAGGAGGATGCAGCCTATGGGTCGGCCAGAAGTGAGTGGCTGTGGAGTGGCCTTCAGCCTTCAGATTTGCGTCACCAGCTGTCTCGGTGGCGTTTAATAAACTCAGCCGTCTGCTCCTTGCTATGTAAAATATATCAGGACACTGGTGTAAATTCTCTATTATCTCACACTTCTGTTTAATCAGTTTTCCGTTTGAAGTTTGTTCAGCTGTAATCTCAGCCAAACCGATTTACTCAGGAACAAACCAAACATTGCAAAAAGCCAAATAATAACATTTTTAAGTAATCTAAGTGACTTATATATCATGTATAACCTGAGTAGCGAAAGACTGTGAGGGGTTTGAAAACGATGTGCTGGGAGTTTGCTGTTCTTGCTGGCTCTAGTGAACCTTGACCACCCGGTCAGCTATCGAGCTGGTGGGTAACAGACGTCTCCGAAAACGTTGGAGCACTTTTGCAAATATGTGATATCTTGATAAACCGAGCAGATATTTGAAGTTTACACAGCTACATTCTCCTCTGAAAATATGTTAAAGGCTTATTAGTAATACTACTTAGAGTAATATTAAAACTATTAACTATTAAAACTATTAAAACTAGATAGCTACCGCGATTGTTGGAAACTGGAATTGACTGGGCTGCGCTATGAATTCTGGGATATGGTGGGCCACGAAGGATGCACCTGACCCATCCTTCAAATCTGGGGAAAAGAAGAGTCTACGAATGTGGACAGCCTTCAATGCGTCACTGTGACGTAATCGACCTACAAATGCAGCCCCAGGAGGATGCAGCCTATGATTTTGGACACCCCCAAATAACGCCACTGCGTTGTTGTTGTTGTCTGTCAATTCGGTTTTGTTATAATTCTACCACGAAATGACTAAATCCCATTTAAAATGTTCCTTACCACTACAGTGAAATGATTACTATTTAGTATAAATGCTATTGGTATTACTAATACTAATAGTATTCACTGTGAGAATGTGGGCTTGGACACTCACTACAAAGCACTTTTAATGTCATGAGGGTCCTGCAAGGTGCTACATGCATTATTTAACCCACACACTACCTCACACACACTCAGAAAGAGGAGGTGGTGGTAGGCAGCTTTTGAACAGGGGAGAAATGTGTAACACCAGTGTTTTAAGTGCAAAACAGGAGAGTTTGGTGTATGAACATAGACATAACACTATAGTCACCACAGCTGAGAGCAGTAAAGTGAGTGGAAGCATGAAAACTGTCTGCATCAAGAGATAATACAGCTGAATTTGAGAAAAACACGTAAGGAAACAGTAGCTGCGGATGAGCCGAAACAGTAAGCTGAAAAACACTAAAAGAATGTCCACATCTGTTCTTTTGTGTGAGCTTCCTCTTTGACTTTGAATGTAATTGTTACCAAGAAAATATTGACTGGTACAGCTTTAACCCTCTGAGATCTAATGGGGAAATTATGGTTCAGCAGTATTAGTGTGTTGGCAGGCTGTTGGCTGCCCATCTACCTGCCGAGAGTGTCGGTTTACAGATGGGGGCAGTTGGTTCAAGACCCCTCTCTGGTTCTCTCAACAGGCTCTCTTTTGTCAAACACCTTGGCAAACAGACAACAGTAGCAATAAATTAACCGACCGTGTTATCATCGGTGATTGTTTTGTCTTTTTAAAAAAATTAAATTGCTTGTTCTAGAGTTGCCTGTTTAGCTCATTGTGTTGAACAGGCAATCCATATGCTGCATGACTATTGCAGAGGACATGGTTTAAATCTATCCCCAAATCTATGTCTTCCCTCTGGTCTTCTGGTCTTTCTTCCAGTTTACTTGTTTTCTTTTCATTGTGCTATGAAAAATACTGTCGGAAAAACTCAAAGATATGCTTAAAGACATAATGTATAAAGTTTTCACCACTAGATCTCAGTCGACTGAATTCTGCTGCTTCTTTTAGTCAGCCAAGATTAGATCAGACCAAAAATATTACATTTAGATTGTACCCCATAATGATGTGTTTCTACTACTGTTTATGTAAAAAAGAACACTTTTGTTACCACTTTATTATTAGAATATAATAATAATAGCAACATGGTAAAAACAGATATGTGCCAATTCAATATTCTGTACCCAGCTAGCAAGCTGAGGTGTTGTGGACATCCTGAACTTGTTTTTGCCACTGTTAGCTACTGGTAGCCTGAGTTAGCACGTGTTGAAAAACTTTATTTGAAGTGCATATAACATTGTTGGACTCAGACATGCAGTAAACTCTGATAACATGTGCGACTACAATCAAACTGCTTATCAGAGAGAAAAGTGAAAGGAGGGAAAGTTTGATTTTTAGGACACTCAAGCCTAACATTAGCTGGCTTTGTGTTGACCAGCTAATGTTGTTGTTCTTGCTGTTAGCTGACTCTTGTGCACTGAGTTGTACAGAGAGGGATTGCATGTTTAATCTGATCGAATCTAATCTGAGAGTAAGTTATTGCATGTTTATGCATACTTTATTTATATTTCGTGTCTTCAGGTGAACAGGAAGAGGATGACATTTTATTCAGATACCAGTCACATCTCTTTCCTTTGTGTTTCCCTTTCCCTTCTCAGATAATAAAACAAAGGTATGATGCTTCACGTCTTGAGTCGGAAGGTGCCGACATGAATTAAAATTGCGTCCACAGCACATGAACGCTTGCAGCGTCTCTGCCTTTGAACTACTACGCATTTGTCGGGTCTCTAGCTACATACACAAAATGTGATTAAATTCAAATCAAATTCAAATTTTATTTGTCACACACACAACCATACACAGTATGACATGGGGGTGAAATGCTTGTACCTGTACAATGCCCGACCATTAAATGACAGAAGAAAAGTTTTACAATATTTACAATTTACAGTTTACTACAAAATTTACAAATTAACTTAGGAATTTACAGTAATGAATGTGCAAATAGCAGAAGAGATTATAAAGATTATAAAGATGATAAATTATAGGAATTATAGGATTATAGGAAATGTGTGGTGGTGCGTGTGGTGATGTGTGTGAGAGTCCAGTCTTATAGTGACGTGTGTGGGAGAGTCCAGCCCTGGTTCAGGGCCCAAATAGCCTGGGGGAAGAAGCTCCTCCTCATTCTCTCTGTTTTGGCATTAAGGGAGCGGAAGCGCTTCCCAGACCTCAACAGTGAGAAGAGTCCATTCTCTGCATTGCGGCCACTGATTGGTCCGTCCAGCGAGCGACCTCCCTCCTGATTGGTGGTTGCTGCTTTAGCCTTTGTTTGTAAGCAGGCATGAGGAAGATGGCGGCATGGTCCGATTTTCCAAATGCCGGCAGGGGCTGAGCCTTGTAACAGTTCTTGAACGGGGTGTAGCAGTGGTCTAATGTTCTAGTGCCCCGGGTGGGGCAGTTGATGTGCTGGTGAAGGTTGTGAAATGTCCATTTGAGATTCACTCTGTTAAAATCTCCCATAACAATGAGTGCGGCATCTTGGTGAAGTGTTTGTTGATGTGTGAAAGCCTCATAGCTCACATAAGGCAGTGAATTCCCGAGGGAGATAGAAAGGGCGACATTTAACGATCAAAATCTCCAGATTGGGCGAGCAAGAGCGTGTGAGTGGGGAGATGTTTGTGCTGTCGCACCATCTGTTGTTCACCATCAGACACACTCCACCACCTCTTTTCTTCCCCGACTCCATTGTCCTGTCCATGTGGTAAACCGAAAAGAACACCGTCGGCTGCACGGCGTGGTCTGGTATTGCTGGGTTCAGCCAAGTCTCGGTGAAGCAGAGGAGGTTGCAAAATGTCTCTCTGGAACTTGATTCTGGCTCTGAGGTCATCAAGCTTGTTCTTGATGGATTGAACATTGGCTAGCAGGATACTGGGCATGGGTGCGCGGTATGCGCGAGCCCGTAGCCTGTTCCTGATGCCGGCTCTTTTACCTCGAGGCTGTCGCTTAGGGTCGCGTCCTTTGTTCTCTCTCAGGATCTCCTTTGGCCAGGTTGGGTCCGGAGTTAAACATGGTGAAATGTTCGTGTTTAGGTGGAAGAGTGATGTCCATCCTGTGTTCATGATGGTGAAGAAGTGAGACACATCAAAAACATTCACATTTTTTTCCACAAAGTCAGTTTTGGCTGTTTGCAACATATGTGGTTAGGGTCAGAATATGATGACTGAGTGCTCACAGGGTTAGGACATAAATGCATTATAAATATCTTCCAGGCTTAATTTTTTTTTAACATTGGTAGTTCTTTTATTTTCATCATATTGTTTTCATTGTACTCTACTGCATTGAAAATATTCCATTTGGTTGAGTGGATTATAGTTTAATAATAATGGAGTTTCCAGCATTTACTTGGGAAACTAATACAAAAGAACACCCAAATTACCTCTAATAGTTGAAAACAAAAGGCAACTGACTATGCATCGGATGTTTAGTTCACATTCGATTAGTTTCAGCCGGTATTTGTGCAAAGCCAGTATACCTACAGTACAAAACAATATTAATAGAGAATCAAATGACACTCATTGAGTTAGTTTACATAACTGAAAAACTCCTAGGAAAGGCTAATTATGGTAGGAAAATTACTTCTGATATTTAAAACCCCCCCAAAAGTTAGTCTGTGGGGAGTGACTCCCTTTTGGAGCCATTTTCGAACAACTCCTGTGTTTACCCTTTCGTCATTGGTTTTGTTTTGCAGCTCCAGGGGTTGCCCCTTGGGTCTAACCTAGTGATGTCAGACATGACATCATAAATGAAAGTGCAAGCTATCCAAAACCCAAAGCAATCTTTTGCATCAGGCTGTAAATATGTTTTTTTTTTTTTTTTTTTATATGTGTTGTTAGTTGTCACTTTCAACCCAGGAGTCTGTGCAACATGTGGGTCCATCTGGTGTGGTGACCCTTTGGGGAATTAGAGAGCAGCTGAAAATACCTAATCTTTGGGGATTGACTCTTTTATGGAGCCAGCCTTGAGGAACTGCAGTTTTTAACTCCTTTGTCATTGGTTTTATTTTTCATCTCCAGAGGTGCCCCTTGGGTCTAAACCTAGTAATGTCGGACATGATGGGGAGGGGGGATGCCTCTAAAATAATAGTCTAACATGGAGACTCATAACAAAAGAACAACGTTTAAACCTGCAACATAGATACAACAGATACTGGGCAAGGTTACATTAGCAATGGTTAATTACAGTCAGTGGTACTAGGGTCTGAGCAGAGTGACACTTTTCCCCAACCTTGCTGTAGCTTACATGACATGGAAGCTCTTTATGTTGTGTTTTTGTGCATTTTTTGACCTTGCATAAGCTAAAGTGCATTCAGAGGAGGAGGAATATGAGGGGTCAGCTTGACCTTCGTGGATTAAAATGTAAAAAAAACATGTTGATCTAAAGCTTCTGCAGGTACCGTCAACACACAGACATCTCATGGAAATGGGCTTAAGAGCAGTGTGCCCTCCACAAAATCACTGCTTCCAAATGTAGTTATATTTAGCATCAGTTTTTTAGTATGACAATGGTGATGCCTTTTTCCCCCACTGAGACTAACCAGATGGTTCCTTTTTAGTTTTCCAGAAACAAATCAATGGCAGTTTCATTTGTAATGTGTTGCATTTATCCCACAAATCCCACTGAATTAGCTCACACAGCATGTAATATGCTGCATAAAATTTAGCTTTGGTTACTCTGCGTTTAAAGCTCAGAATCTTTTCTTGGCTTTTGTAAAGCTTATCCTACATATGTAGATTATCAAGTCAGTCTGCCGCATTACAATTCCTCCCTATCTCACTGTGGGCTAAATACTCATCCCTTCAACGAAAGGGATGAGCTCGCATCAGTCTCGCAGCACTGAATCACATTCCCTCCTCTGTCTACCTACCTCCTCCACTGAAAACATCCTTTCTCTCTCCAACGCTCTCAGTGTTCTGGGCTCAAGCACTTTATCACTGTAAGCTTGCAAAAACATGTTCAAGCATTTCAACTTGCACTCGTATGGAATTTCAATCTTGTTGCTGGACATTCTGGGCAGCTCTGCCTTCATGTTGCCATAATGGAAAGTCATAGATACCTAAAGTGAGAATAAGAAGCTTTTATCATAATAAATAGCACGTGTGCTAACAGAATTCTATTAAATACATTGTTCTGACACACAACACAAAACTATCCACAACACTACACACTAACTACACAAGACAACACATTAACTACATACTGCAAACACGCTAATCGTCACAAATCTCTCACATCTCAAAACTCTCTCTCTCTCCCTCTCTCTCTCTCTCTCTCTCTCTCTCTCTCTTGCCGTCACTCCTAAAACTTCCCCTGTTTTTTTTGTTTTGTTTTTTTTTTGCTCATAAGCACAGAGTGCTTGCTGCGGTGTCCTTAGACAGTAAACGTGACGAGGAAAAAACGCCGCGAATATACTGTTATCTTGGCCGATCAACACAATTTATAAACTGGTATATATCACCTTGTTGCTTTGTCTTTAAGTGGTCATGTGATTGGCTTACCACGACTACTTTATTCTTCCTCAGTCAAACAGCAGCACTCATGCGATTGTTTTGCCCCCTTAGCTCCAGCTCTTGTGCTAGACCAGGGGTCAGCAACCTGCGGCTCCGGAGCCGCATGCAGCTCTTTAGTCCTCAAAGTGCAGCTCCGCGTGGTTTGGGAAAATAAATTGTTTTTTTAAGTAATTAGCTGAAGTGTATTTTATTACAGTTTTTCTCGATTGCTAAAACACATTTCTTGAAACTACGCCTCATATCCTCACAACAGTAAACACAAATCCATAACATCTCACTCAATTCCCCAAACATCCTATTTCCAGGTCAAAATGAAGCTCTACACTCAAAACTATTCACTCCTGCTGAAAAACCAAACTTTCCCCTCAGACATCAAACACAAGCCCTCAAAAACACACACACTACAACAGAGTTTTGCACACTGGTACAATTAATTCAAAACAATAGTTCCAAAACAATTAGGTTGCTTATGGTTCTCCCCTTCAAAACCCTTGTCACATGATAAACACAAAAGACGCAACCAATGTATGTACAGTGGCACATTGTCATTCATGTACTATACAGTACAACACACACCAGAAACATTATCCCACCTCAGCATCTTGTCTTTGGTCTGGGTCAGGCCAGAGAATCTCAACCACATCACAGGCTATATTGGCCCCAGCCAGGCAGCGGGGGTAAAATCCTCTTGCATGCCTGATCCACCCCTGGCATGCATCTACTGATATGTCTAGGCAGGCCTCTTCCATGGCCTGAAGGAGGTGAACACGGACATAAGGTTCTCGGTCATACACTTTCCACCGCCATGCCGAAAATAACGCCTCTATCGGGTTTAGAAAGGGAGAGTATGCAGGCAGAAAGATATTAGAAAACCTTGGGTTATTGGTAAACCAGTCACGAACCAGAGCAGCGCGATGGAAGCTGACGTTATCCCACACAACAACGTAGTGAGGCTGCTCTGGCTGTGCTGGTTCCCTGTAGTCCAGCTGGAACATATGTTGTCTTAAACCATCAGGAAAAGCAAGGAGAAGCATAGTGTTATAGGGTCCTAGTACGGCATGGTGGTGGAGTACCCCTCGTTGGCTGATGGCTGCGCACATAGTGACATTCCCCCCACGCTGACCAGGGACATTTACAATAGCCCGATGGCCAATTATGTTCCTCCTTCTTTTGGTCAGGTTAAAACCTGCCTCATCCACAAAGATTATTTCATGGGGAACAGGCCGTCCTTCAATCTCAAAGATTCTCTGCAAAACACATAACACAGTAGAGTCAATCGGTACCCTGAACCACAGTGCAAGAGTGCTGAAATGGCAGCATAAACTGCCATGCTGTGATGGTACACAATACTTTATACAGTATCAAAACTCATACCTGAACATATTCCACACGTTGGTTTTTCACTCTGTCAGAGTTTCGTTCGAAAGGGACTCGGTATGCCTGTTTCATCCGGAATTGATTCTTTCGGAGGATGCGGTCAATTGTGGAGAGGCTGATGGCATTTATGCCTCGAAAAAGATGATCATCCTCAATCACTCTCCTTTGAATCTCTCGCAGGCGGATTACATTATTTGCAATTACCATGTTTACAAGTTCCCTCTCTTGCTCCTCCGACAAAAGCCTTAACCTGCCTCCACCAGGTGGTCGTCTCTGTGTCCTACAAAAATAGAAGCACTCATTAGTGTAACTGTCACACATTCATTTTACAGGCAAATAATGGAAACATACTGAAACTCAAGACACATAAGTTCAGTAACTTAAACGTTACTGTACAAAGCAGTCTTACTGCAAGTACACCTACCTGTTTTCCTCCCTGACGGTTCTGATGATGGAGGCAACAGTGAAGCGACTCAAATTTGGTTGTACTCGTTGCCCAGCCTCCCTCATAGTCATCCCATGGACAAGGACATGGTGAACTAAAGTGGCTCGAATTTCATCCGAGACTGACTGTCTTCGTGCCCTTGCTCTTCCCCTTCCTTGTCGCCGTCGTTCTCCACCTCCACCTCCTCCACCACGTCCTCCTCCTTCACCACGTCCTCTTTCTCCACCACGTCCTCTTCCTTTGCATCTCTTTGGATCCATTGTCTCAAACCTGAATGAGCTGACTTTGGCCCTTTTATCTATCCATCGCAGGTTCTGATTGGTGTGTGCTAAATTTTGACTCCTAGTGTTTCCACCTGGTTAATTGTGTGCTAATTGAGCTCAAGCTATGCTGACTTAAGTTAACATTATTGCATGCTAGTGCTTTCTAAATGACTACATGGTGTAAGCACTGTAAAATGTAGGGATTTGTGTGTAGAGTTTTGCAGTAACAGTTCACCAAATTTGAGTCATGTGTCAAAGCAGGGAATAGTGTTTATAGTTCAGGGAAATGGGTGAGCTTTTTGACCAATAGCGTTACGGTTTTGAAATTTTAGTTTAGAGGCCTGGTTATAGTGTTTAAGCAATCGAGAAAAACTGTAATGTTAATTCTTTTTTAACTTGTAGTTCTAAATTGGAAGATTATTGTGATGTTGAAATATAAATATAAAATTATATTTTTTGATCGCTCAAAATAAGAGTCGCACTTGCAGAAGCCGGTGTACCCGCTGAAACGCCGTGCATTTATCGAGACTTTCAACCCCAGGGCCCTATTTCAGGAAGCCGGTTTAGTGCAAACTCTGAGTAAGTATACCCTGAGTTAACGAAAACTCTGGGTTTTCGGTTTCACAAAGCGAGTTTAGATTAATCCTGAGTGAGTCACTATGACGACACACTCCGTGAAGCTAACCTGCCCCCTAGCAGGTTTACTTCAACTAACCCTGACGTTCTCCGCCTCTTTGTCAGAAACCTGACTGTAGGAAGTGTCAGACATGGCGTGCCCCTTCCTTGAAGAGCCAGTAGATGTTGAAGCCCAAATTCTCTGCAGAGAGAGTGATTAGAGCGCGTTTTATCATTTCCTGATGATTTCCTGTGTGAACGTTACCGTTGTTCAGCACAATCTATAATTCATTTGAATAACATCCTCAGGCCTAATATTGCTCATGTGACACATCGCGGACATTCTCTCAGTTCTGTACATATTATTTGTATTGCACTTCGGTTTTTTGCAAACGGGAGCTTTCTGTATAATATTGGTGACGCTGAGCACGTTTCCAAGGCTACCGTCTGTCGGGCAGTCAGGAATGTTACAGTTGCACTGAAACGTCTCCTGTACTCGTTTGTGGTGTTCCCCGGTCATAGACCCACAAGATTTATCAAAGAGGGATTCCACAAAATTGCAGGTATCAGGATGAACGAAACTTAATTCATGATGTGGTGATACTTGAACTACTACTTAAATTTTACATTTATTCTCACGGTTCCCAGGCGTGACTGGCTGTACAGATGGCACTCACATTCCAATCATTGCTCCTTCAGTAAATGAAGGAGACTATGTGAACAGGAAGTCTTTCCACAGCATTAATGTGCAGGTACATAGTTCCCTGTAGCATTTCAAACTAACAAATTATTTCATTATAGTAATGGATGCTAATTTGTGTTCTCTGCACTGTGAAGATCATATGTGATGCTGCCAACATTATCACAAATGTGGAAGCCAACTGCTCAGCCTCTGTGAGTGGTGGTGGTGGAGGACCCCCACCTGTTTTTCAGGCCTCTGCTTTTTTCTGTTGGCTATAACGGGTCACATTTGAGTATACAGAGTAAGCAAATATTTACTTGTAATGTGCTCAGATAATTTCAATAAGTGCTTACAGAAAGAAAATTAATGTAGCCTCTAACTGCAATTGATTTACATCGGACAAACAGACCAAGCACTATGGCTCATAATACAATTACACCTTACCTGTTTGGACTATATTTTTATATTTCATTTTTACTTGCTGCCAGGAACGTTTGGGACCTGTTGGGTTGCACCTGCGCTCACATCACATCACGAAATAAAATGTATAAAATAAAAAATAAAATAAAATATAATAAAATAACGTGTTAAATGGGTGGAAATCCCTCGATCAATGTTTGAATTAACACTCACGCATTGACTCTGTCGGCTATGTTTTGCCATGCATGCTCCCTTTCTTTTGCAGCTGAGGCTGTGTTACTTTTTTTCCGCAAAATTTGCATGTTATCGGCATATGCTGCCATCAGAATTTCGGCCTCAAGCGCTGTAAAATACATTGACCGCGCCTTCTTTCCCTCCGTCTCCATGGTGACTCGCTTAATCTGTGCTCCACTAATCAGGGCTTTATGTATCCTCGTGCGCGCGTTTAACTTGGGGTTAAAGCAACTCCGCGTTGACTGAACTACTTGTTATCAGCCTTTCTGAAACCGAATATTCCGAGTTGGACAGTTCGGGGTTACTCAACCCTGAGTATCGTTTTTCACTCTGAGTTTTCTAAACCGGCTTCCTGAAATAGGGCCCAGGTGCCCATAGGCCAATTATGGATCTTTGGATCCACATTATGTCAGCAGCTCCACCGTGAACTATACATCGCTCGCGCCTCACAGACGACAGCTTACAGTCCTGCATAAAGATGAAAGTGACTTCGTACAGCCCCGATTTCCAGACGCTGTGCGCAGAGGTTCAGGAGCAGAAGTCTCATTGTAAACATATCACGGCAGACCCGACGATGTTTGCATGAACACGCTTTTCAGTATCTCTTTATTGACCACTTTTCACACACAGTTGCTGACACATACAGTTGGTGTTAAAGCTCACAGCCCGACACATACCAGCACAGATAGCACAGACGTTAAGGCGGCGAGGCTTGAGTGCGGGTGCCGCTCAGGTGCGTCCGCCTCCCCTACAGCGGCGCTGCAGACCACGCCCCGCCACACACAGTAACCAGGTAAAATACATATTTAGGCTGAATTTTGCAAATATCTATTTTTTTTTAGCAGCATAGTGCTTTTTTCAAATTATTTTTAAAAGCCAGGTCAAGGCTCCAAAAGCCCAAAGGCGATATAAGGGTGGCGGCTCAAAACAGTTTTTGTTTGCTACATGGATCATTTTAGTTCAGCTGGGTGTCTTTCCTTTTGTTATTTTTCTTTAAGAGTTCAAAATGTGTTAATTACATAAATAAAAAAGTAATTTTCTCTGTAGCACTTCATGGATCTAGGCAACACACCTTAGTTGTTCACACAAAGCTTAAAGGTAAAAAAACAATATATACAGTCTTATCTGCATTTTAGAGGTCAAAAAGTATTTGCGGCTCCCAGTGTTTTCTTTTGTGTGGAAATCCCATCCAAATGGCTCTTTGGGTGTTAAAGGTTGCTGACCCCTAGTCTAGACAGTGATTGCGATTACCGTCCGCGGAAGTGCGTGCAGCTGCTTAAAGCTGTAGCGTCCAGATTACTTACGTAGTCAGCTACTTCGGTGCAACTGATACAAGATGCGGTAAGCTGAACACAGCTTCAACCGTCTGTTTGTTGAAAAATAGTAACGGGCCGCATTTTCTTGTTAGTAACTGTAACGGCGTTGTAGCAATAGGAATAATAATTAGTTAAATTACTAGTTACTGAAAAAAGTAACGCTGTTACTTGTAACACCGTTATTCCCATCACTGGTTTTAACAAACACAAAACATTAATCTGAAAATGGACAGATAAGACTAGATGAAAATGCAGCCAATGCCCAAAGGACCAAGCCTTGAGAGCTAGACCAGTGTAAAAACTATGAGAAAGTCTGACTCCATGGAAACAAAATGTCATGGTCACTGTGTCTACCCGGCTGGCTCAGTGAGGCTACATGCGTTTTTGTTTTGATTCTGCTCTCACTCTCTTTCTCTCCTGTCTCCTCCCTGCCTGGGTGGAGCTTCTCAGTGCCATTGTATTGACTCATGTTAGGGTAACCCTGGCAGCACATCAGCTTATATATTTTAGAGTCTAGTAACAAAGTCCACAAACAATAAACCTCAACAGAACTAGGAGCACCTGCTATACAAACAAACGCACTGGAAGTAGAAACTGCTTCATTCATTCGTTTGTCCCTGCTGCTCTGCTTCTGTGGAACTTAGAGTAGGAAACTCTCACATGGTACTCTAATGAGGCACAATGGTACCAAGGCTCCAGGTTCAAACCCCACAAATGTCATTAATTTTTGAATGTAGACTTTTAATGACAGAATCTTTATTACTTTTTACAGCATGTCCTGCTGTTTGATTCCAGAAAGGGAGTGGACACAAAGCAGGTCTGCAGGAGGTAGGAATCACCCGGATTTTTGAAAAGACAATTCCTTGGACAGAACTGTGAGGATGTGGCAGCTCGACCACAGAGTTAAAAGGACAACATTAATAAAAATCATGTTAATTAAATAGTGGAAACAATTTGCTAAATGGCCCCATTGTCTCGATGGTGTTCACATTAATGCTCTTGTTTCAGCTACGACCCACACATCCATTAAATTTCTCTGTCATTTCAATTATGAATAGTCAGGAAATTACTGCGTTCATATTGGGCTCAGAGGAAATTAAATGCCTCTGTGGTGTTGGACTATATTTGTGTGTCTTACTATTGGCTGTTTGAAGAAACTCAGAATGTGATTTTAATTAAATTAAATGATATAAATTCCTACTACCCCAGCCGTTTCTTAGTACTGCTGCTACTATTTAAACATGTCTATGAACGAACAAAAACAACTAATTTCATAGACAGAACAGGATAACACTTTGCCAGAAAATGAAACATTGGCTACAAGTCACAACCAAATAATTATGAAAATATCAGACAAGAGCCAAGGGACAGGCAGTCGCTTTGAGCACCATGATTCTCAGGGCAGGGCACAGTCTACCACAAATGAGATGCTAATGAGCTTGAAGATAATTCCAGTCATCTGCATATCAACTGGAGATTGGAAACGAGTGGGTGGACGAATGTTTTTAATGGTTTGAACACTGCTGGGTGGTCAACATATGAAATGTACCTTAGAAACATGCCAATTAGGGATCTGGATGCCCAAATGTCTGAGTAGTTAACGAGAAAAACAAAAAAACAAAAACAAAAACCTCCCTTTGAGCTCTGAAAATCAAAATGCCTTGATGGTGATTGAGCTGATGATGGCCATTTGAAGCTGATAGACTAATAATAACTCAAATAACCACTCTTTCCTGCCAGACAAGGACATGAATGTGAGGCTAGTGATGATGTTGCCCTGGTGCACAACAACTCCTTTGCACCAATCAATCATGGTGTGGATGCCACACTCCATCTGAATATTGTTGCTAACCACGTGCACTACTTTATGTTTGACAAATTCTAATGGCTACTCCCACCAAGAAAAAGTCTCCCCAGTTGGTATGGAAACTGGCAGCATGACTGTGCAACAGCCAAATCTGCAGAAATGATGTGGTGCTGTCATGGCAGTGTGGAGCAGCGTCTAAAAGGGATTCTGCCAAAATCTTGTGGAATCCATAAACCAAGAACTGGGGCTATGTTCAGAGCAAAAGGAAACTCAACTCATTATTAGCATGGTGTTTCTAATAAGATGTTCAGTGAGCTGTACATGATATAAATGTGTAGATGCATTTATTTATAAAAAATATAGCCCTGTATCTAGAAGAGGCAAAATCCGGTCATGCAAGATCATAACACCTTATCACAAAGTTTCATTGAAGTGACCATTTACCATCTCTATTCCAACCCAAGCCCCCAGTTCAACGACTGCCACTGGTATCTCACTTGAGAAATCATGAAACTGCTATAAAAGATCCTTACTTACTTTCTTACTGCATTTAACGCTGGATGACATCAAGTGTCTTGTAAAAAATAAAGCACAAAAGACAAAAAAGGGTTTAAAGAGGTTTTTCTATCTTTCCTAGCAGCCACAGAAAGCACTTGTACTGTAAGAGGATTTCTGAAAAGGCGATTTGTTGACTCACTAAAAGGTCATTGGTCATCCCTAAATCCTTCTGATGTAACACTACTTTTTATTTTTCACCCAAACTGCCTCTTTGTACTCATGACAAAGTAACAGTGAAACATATAAATCTCTCTTTCATTCATGGAACAGGGAGAACACTTCAACTCAATTGAGGCAGAGTTTTGTTTCAGCTAACACTGTAGCTGAAGTGAGGTCCTGCTTGGACACTTAAGTTCACATTGTCTTCAACTGATTTTATCTTTAGCAAACATTTTTCATTTTTGTGAAACCTTAAAATTTCTTATTACACAATCAAAGAAAAATAATGATGCAAAAGCCCAGCCTATACTCTAGTGCAGACACAGACATATGGCACTACAGATGAGTATTTATTCCTGTAGTCGGCCATCTGGGGTGCATGTGTGGTTCATTCACTGCAGTATAAATTCTCTGCAGACAAGTCCGCATGGTCACAAAAACAGACACATATATCTTTCCATTTAAATTTATCATTACTCATACCCGAGTGGAACCTAGTGGAATATAACTAGAAAGTGCATTTTCTGAAGAAACTGCAGTGTGAATGCTTGAATCTGAATGTATGCACTGAAATGAATTAATTGATGAAATTAAGTTAAAAATGTTGAATGAGATAAAAAAAAAACCCTGCATTTTTAACCTGAAAACAAAAGTGCTGAACTGCTAAAAGCTGACATTTACATAAAGGAAGAATTTGGAAAATAGCTGAACATGTTTATGACGGCAGCATGGTGGCAAGGTGGTTAGCACGGTTGCCGCACAGCAAGAAGAACCTGAGTTAAATTCCCACATCAGGCTGGGGTCTTTCTGTGTAGAGTTTGCATGTTCGCCCCGTGTTTGCGTGGGTTCCCTCTTGGTACTCTGGCTTTCTCCCACTGTCCAAAGACATGCAGCTTGTGGAAAAAGCTGAAAAAGGATAAGCGGAAGCAAATGGATGGATGGGTAAGAGAAACACCTGCATAATATACATTATTTAGACTGATGAAAAGCACAGATTTTATTTACATTTGGGTTAAAAAAATTAAAAACAGTTTAAAGATGACCCTCGAGTTGCACTGCATTAAAAATGGGGATGATTCTGTGTTGAAATGACTGCACGGACTCAACACACGCCTAAATCACTCTCTGTGATCACAGTTCACTGTGCCATCAACAAATACAGAAAAAAAGCTTCAAGTCATGCCAAGAAGACACCATAAGTGAACATGATCCAGAAACGCTTCAATCAGCAGACAAATCAAAAAGTTACATTCTTTTTGAAAAATAAGGACATCGCATCATCCAGACTAAAGAGGGATTATCTGACTTTTTGTTCAGCACTGAGTTCAAAAGCCTCTGATGGCAGTGGGGTATATTAGTGGCTTCTGTGCTGAAAGGTATATAAAGCTTCCCAGGTAAGTAGCCCTCCATTTCAGATGACGCCCTTTTCAGGGAAATTCTTGGATATTTTAACAAGACAATGCTGAACATAACATTTTCTTACAGTTGTAATTTTACAGTTACAGTTGTAATTTTGGCTGTTTGTGTGCAACCCACCTCTTTCCCCTGAACTGAAACATAGCTGTCTCTTCCAGACCATTACTTCAGGTCTGTGTGTTTAATCGTGTAATTTACATCCACATGGAAGGGAGGATAGATCGTGTCGTTGAAGCCATATGAAACGAAGAGTCCCATCAGGAAGAAGATGCCAGCAAATATGAATTTGCTATAGGTTGCTATAGAGAAATTAGAAATTAGAAAAAGATGAGTAAAAGTCACAACTAACAATTAAACGATGACATATTTTTCATTTAATCACAATAAAACTGAAAAAATAGAGAAAATTCATATGCAGACAGCACTAGGCTAACGTGTGTACCTGAACAAACTTTAACCTTCTTGGCAGACTGAAAATTTTACACATACCTATAAAAATGAAACAAACACGGACTGTGGAATGTGGGTCACAGTAGGCTCGGGGTTGAATTGGCAAACTTCCTTCTGATGTCTGTGACAGTGATCCGAGCTGGCGTGTGCTTCTTTGCAGAGCCCAAACTCTGTTCCTGTCTGAACCAATAAGGATCAGTTCCTCAGTGAATCTGTTTAGCTGCAGGTCAGCGTAACAAGGTGGAGACTGACCAAGTCCATTTTTTAAAAGGATGGACTGAGATGAAGTTGACAAGTGTCAAGGCTGCCAACCCAGTCACACCAGCTCTGGGTCAGTGTGTTTGGACCAGAACTCTAGTTCAGGTCCAAAATAGTTCTTCCCTTTGGGAAGTGTGTTTTGATATGGTGCTCAATCATGGCAACATATAGTTCCTGTAGTTTTCATAACTGAAATATTACAAAACCAAAACCAACCAACCAAAACATTTTCTCTGATTCCTCTAGTCATATCTGTGTGATGGTATTTTATATAAGTGATTGTCCATCTATCCATTCGCTTCAGCTTATCCTTTTTCAGGGTCGTTGGGGGGCTGGAGCCTATCCCAGCTGTCTTAGGGCGAGAGGCAGGTTATAAGTAATCAATATTAAAAAATATTTTTGTATAAATGGTGAGAGCCCTGACACTCGCTCTTGAACGATTATTAGGCTGATTTTGCATTTCAACAGCCACATTCTAAGTTTTATAAAACTTAGTATGTGGTAGTACTACACAATACCCTGGGTATCAGAGTGTAAACATGCAGCCAAGTCCATAAATAGTTGTACAATGACACTTTTCTTTTCGCTCTACATCCACAAAGGACATCACTACCAGAGCAAACAATTACAAAGTAACTGAAGTGCAGAATTCCAGGTTTAATTAAAGGATTTTAACATGTGTCTTATATTTGGATGCTTAAAAGTAAATGGACAATTGACTGACAAGGAGTTGCATGGATTATTTCATTACAAATTAAGCAGATTAAAGATTTGGAGTTGATTCCAAATGTTGAACTTGACTTTGGTAGCTGTTCATTTGAACTCTCAATCAATATATTGAGATATTGATCCAAGTGAAGGAGTCCATTATTAGGCTGAAAAATCATAATAAATCTCTTCAAGAGATAGCAAAAACATTCGAAATGGCCAATCAATAATCAGGTATCTTCTTAAAAAGAAGGAATGCACTGGGCAGCTCACCAACACCAAAAGGCCTGAATGAAAGAAAGAAAAAACAACTTCATAACATCTAACCAAGTCAGGAACATATGCAAAGATGTAGGTATATCACTGTCTATAATCAGGAGATGACTTCTTGAATGGAAACACTGAGACGTTATAACAAGGTGCAAACCACTGGTTACACCTAAGAACAAGAAGGCCAGATTAGACTTTGCCAGAAAACATATACAAGAGCCAAAAAAATCTTTGGACTGATAAAACCATAAATAACCAAAGAAAAGAAAAGTATGGAGAGTATGAAACACACCACCATCTGTTATGTTCCACCTGGTGGAGGCAGTGTTATGCCTTGGGCCTGTATTGCTGTCAGTGGAGCCACTTCACTGGTGTTTATTGATGATGTGACTGCTGATAGCGGGATGAATTGTGAGTCTGTGAAGGTTCTCAGTCATCCAGGTCATCGTAGTCAAAGGAGCTCGCAAAGAAAAGCGTCTGGACTTCTTTAAGTTACTTGAAGACGTTTCACCTCTCATCCGAGAAGCTTCTTCAGTTCTAAGGTCAAATGGTGGAGAGTCCCAGATATAAACCTAGTGGGAGTAACCCCCCACAGAGGGACAAAAGGACCCCCTGATGATCCTCTAATCGCCTGACCCAAGGTGTGAAACTGGGTGTGGGTCCCAATCAGCCACACCTTGGGTCAGGCGATTAGAGGATCATCAGGGGGTCCTTTTGTCCCTCTGTGGGGGGTTACTCCCACTAGGTTTATATCTGGGACTCTCCACCATTTGACCTTAGAACTGAAGAAGCTTCTCGGATGAGAGGTGAAACGTCTTCAAGTAACTTAAAGAAGTCCAGACGCTTTTCTTTGCGAGCTCCTTTGACGATGAATTGTGAGGTTTACATGGCTGTACTCTCTGCTCAAATTCAGGATTCGCAAATGGATAATGACCCAGAGCACAGTGCAAAAGCTGCACAGGAGTTTGTCAAGAAATTGGATACACTTCAGTGGACACGTTAATCACCTGATCTCAACACAATGGAGCATGCTTTTCAGCTATTATATACAAAACAGAAGATGGAGACAAGCAAACAGCAATTGAAGACAGCTGCAGTAAAGGCCTGGCAGAGCATCCCTTGGGAGGAAACACAACATCTGGTGATTTGATGACTGCAAAATATTTTCATCTAAGTATTAAAAACAAGTCTTATATTTAAAATGATAGTAGTTCCTCCAATTAGTTTTGAGCCTCTGTAATGTTTTGGTAAAACTCCTTGAATTAAAGCTCAAAGTCTACACTTCAATCACATCTTCAGTGTTTCATTTAAAATCCACAGTGCTGATGTACACACTCACAAGTGTAAACATTAGGTCACTGTACCAGAGTTTATATTACCCCTATGTAGCAAGTAAGTCTGCCATGTGTCAAGAATGTGTTAAACAACTCGTTTCAGTGACTTTAACTTTAAACCCAAGTGACCTGTTGCCTGCAAAAGTTTAATGGATGAAAAACAGGGGACATTGATTGAGCCCAAGGAAGCCAATAGACACATGAATATGCCTGTAAATTTTATTGCTAAGTAATAATTTCAAATAAATTAACACTATTTTTCAGACAGCAATGTGGTAATACAACCACACTTTTAACCACACTTTTAACCAGCAGCTTACAGGGAGTGCAGAATTATTAGGCAAATGAGTATTTTGTCCACATCATCCTCTTCATGCATGTTGTCTTACTCCAAGCTGTATAGGCTCGAAAGCCTACTACCAATTAAGCATATTAGGTGGTGTGCATAATTATTAGGCAACGTCCTTTCCTTTGGCAAAATGGGTCAAAAGAAGGACTTGACAGGCTCAGAAAAGTCAAAAATAGTGAGATATCTTGCAGAGGGATGCAGCAGTCTCAAAATTGCAAAGCTTCTGAAGCGTGATCATCGAACAATCAAGCGTTTCATTCAAAATAGTCAACAGGGTCGCAAGAAGCGTGTGGAAAAACCAAGGCGCCAAATAACTGCCCATGAACTGAGAAAAGTCAAGCGTGCAGCTGCCAAGATGCCACTTGCCACCAGTTTGGCCATATTTCAGAGCAGCAACATCACTGGAGTGCCCAAAAGCACAAGGTGTGCAATACTCAGAGACATGGCCAAGGTAAGAAAGGCTGAAAGACGACCACCACTGAACAAGACACACAAGCTGAAACGTCAAGACTGGGCCAAGAAATATCTCAAGACTGGTTTTTCTAAGGTTTTATGGACTGATGAAATGTGTGTGAGTCTTGATGGGCCAGATGGATGGGCCCGTGGCTGGATTGGTAAAGGGCAGAGAGCTCCAGTCCGACTCAGATGCCAGCAAGGTGGAGGTGGAGTACTGGTTTGGGCTGGTATCATCAAAGATGAGCTTGTGGGGCCTTTTCGGGTTGAGGATGGAGTCAAGCTCAACTCCCAGTCCTACTGCCAGTTTCTGGAAGACACCTTCTTCAAGCAGTGGTACAGGAAGAAGTCTGCATCCTTCAAGAAAAACATGATGTTCATGCAGGACAATGCTCCATCACACGCGTCCAAGTATCCACAGCGTGGCTGGCAAGAAAGGGTATAAAAGAAGAAAAACTAATGACATGGCCTCCTTGTTCACCTGATCTGAACCCCATTGAGAACCTGTGGTCCATCATCAAATGTGAGATTTACAAGGAGGGAAAACAGTACACCTCTCTGAACAGTGTCTGGGAGGCTGTGGTTGCTGCTGCACGCAATGTTGATGGTGAACAGATCAAAACACTGACAGAATCCATGGATGGCAGGCTTTTGAGTGTCCTTGCAAAGAAAGGTGGCTATATTGGTCGCTGATTTGTTTTTGTTTTGTTTTTGAATGTCAGAAATGTATATTTGTGAATGTGGAGATGTTATATTGGTTTCACTGGTAAAAATAAATAATTGAAATGGGTATATATTTGCTTTTTGTTAAGTTGCCTAATAATTATGCACAGTAATAGTCACCTGCACACACAGATATCCCCCTAAAATAGCTAAAACTGAAAACAAACTAAAAACTACTTCCAAAAACATTCAGCTTTGATATTAATGACTCTTTTGGGTTCATTGAGAACATGGTTGCTGTTCAATAATAAAATTATTCCTCAAAAATACAACTTGCCTAATAATTCTGCACTCCCTGTAATGCAGAGTCAGTTTGCTTTCAGTCTTCAATTGAATGGAGTCAAGTTGGAAATTATAGAATTATATGTTGGATGTTTTTTTGGTTGAACGGATTTATTGTAAGTTTGTTCGGCTAATTTTGTCTCGGGATGGTGGTGAAGGACACGAGCCCTCTTGTTGGTAGAGTAGTATTCCCAGAACATTTTAATATATTCATTATTTATTGATTTTCATTTGAAATGTCAATATTTGGTGTCCCTATATCAGTACATACACGTGATTCTGTGCCGTATAGATTTTTTTCCCCCACCCCAAAATGGCAGACCACAAATCTACGGATGACATACTTTTAGCTACATCCATCATTTATTTACAAAAGCCATGACAATAACAACAATATATCATCATGGTGTATTTTGGAAATGTGTTCTTCTTGAAGTAAACCACCCCTGTAACAGTTCATCAAGTGTTTTTTTTCTGCAACAATAGCAAAACAATGGGTTTTGTGTGTATTTTAGTCTAAGAAGAAATTTTTACAGATTCATATAGATTTTAAAGGTGAATGGCAGACATAGTTTCATCTGCACAACATTGTTAAACAACATTAAGATAAATTCACAAGTACGACTGGCATGTTTCAAAGACACTATGCCCCACGGTACAAGACAGATGCTAAAAGAATGGTCATGATGCATTGAAAATGCAAGCACAATACCCAACAGCCGCCACTGCCTCTAACAGCTCATCACATCAGGTGTGAATATTTCTCTCGGCCCAATATAAAAAACCCACCCACATTTCTATCTTTGTGATCTTTGCTGTAACAATTTCCTGCGGTAACACTGAAATTTCCATATGAACTCTTAATATTAAAAAAACAGACACCACTTACAGTCGAGACATAATTGAAATTCTGCCCACAAAAGGATTGCATTTTCTGCTTTAGACCAAACACCCAAACCCCACAGTGCATAACTACTTCACAAGAATCACTGTGCAGTACTCACATCAAATGGATTTTTTCATGATGTACTGAAAGAAGACAGTGAGAAAAAAAAACTTGGGTTCATGCTGTACAGAAATGTGCAAAAGGTTCTTTTTCTTGCTATGCCATGTGAGTGGGGTCTGTGAGGGGCTGTCCCACTGTCCTACTTCCATTTTTAAGAATGCCCTCGGAAGTGACATGACTCAAGTTAACTGCTGCAATTTTGGTGCAGCCAGTGTCAGAGTCTTCGGTCTGAGGCTCTAAGAAAACCACCTTCTTCCCATTTGACCGCTGCTGTGTTGTCTCCACATCTCTGGGGTCTGAACACAGGATGATGGCTCGTCCGCCGCAGCCTCTCGAGTCCCCGCCGCGGCCATCCCGACACCGACAGGGGGTGAGGTAGAGATAGAGGAGCACCAATATGATGCTGACCACGCAAGAAGCCAGTGTGGTAAATGCAGTGTTGAAATTTTCTGCACTATTGCGATGCGCTGAACCGCTGGTGGAGGTAATGCTTAAATTTCCAACTACCACTGTGACCTCCAGAGAGTGACTGGGATTGTAGTTATGTCCGCGGGGTATGACACACCCATATGTTCCAGAATCTTCCGTCAGCGCTTCTCGAACTTCAAGGGTGCCATTGGGAAGAACTGCGAGGCGGGCACTTAGACCACTGTTTGAGGAATTCAGTACCGTTGTAGGGGTGACCCAAAACACCACAAGCCCCTCCTGAGCAGGCAAAGTCAACCCTGGGCATGGCACTCTTAACCACTGACCAGGCTCTACTTGGTAGATCTGTGTCTCAAGGGGCATAGCTGACATTTCATGCTCCTTACAATGAACTCCTGACTTTGCTCCTTTTTTACATGGGTAGTCACCTCTGAAATCCAGTAGAGGGGGATACTGTTTCCACATCCAATACTCCAGCAAGGCAAGCAACGCACAGTCACAGACTAAAGGGTTTTCCTGCAAATAAATTCCTCTTTGGCGAGTGAGGGACAGGAGGCTTTGGACAGGCACCTTAGTCAGTCTGTTATATGACAAGTCTAGAAATGTCAGATTTAGAGGTCCCTCGGGTTCTTCATAAATGACTAGGGGGAAGACTGACAGCCTGTTTGTAGAGAGGTAGAGCCTCTGTAGGTTGCAGAGGTCCTTGAAGGCGCCTGGATCGATTTGAATAATCTGGTTGTCAAACAGCAGCAACTCCTTCAGTTCTTTCAACCCACTGAAGATGGATGAGTTCAGCACTGTCAGCTGATTGGACGAGAGGTCCAAGTGGAGGAGATGTGGTGTCACATTGAAGGTGTTCACGTCAATGCTTCTTATGAAATTTTTGCCGAGAATCAGCGTAACGAGCCGTTGCAGCGGTTGGGAAATCCAGCCCACATGCAGGGCAGTGAGTCTGTTGTGGCTAAGGTCCAACCGTGTGGCATAACCTGGTAGATCAAAGGGCACCACAGACAGATTGCATCCGCTGCAGGAAATTATATCACTGGCACAAAGGCAGGAAGGTGGGCAAGCGGCCATAGAGGGAGGGAAGCCAAGACACAGCAGGAACAGCACTCCTGCAGCAGAGGGATTGCAGCAACCCCTGACATTGGTCTTGCCTAAAAGTTCCAAGGTAATGGAATGCATCCTGGTTTTTCCTCAGGATGGACCTCAGGTTACCGTCTCATTAGGTGTACACATGTCAGGTTTATATAATCCTCAGTCTACAGCTTGAAGAGACAAAACAAGAAAAGTGAAAGAGAAAGACAATGGAAATTAATGCATTATACTACCTGAGAATAAAAATACACATAGTAGATGACGATATCAGAATAAAAGTGTTTTCTATTTAAAGTTTTTTTTTAAAGGCACCGAGATGACAAGAGGAACACACAGTAAGACTGTTTAAGGAAATGGATAAAATAGGTAAAGGCATGACATGCATGCAACTCTAAAAATAATTTATAATCCACATTTGAATACAACAATGATTGCTGCTGGCATCACCCATACATGACAACTGGAAGTAAAGACTGGAACAAGTGTAACCTGATATGTGCACAGCAGTAACACTCCTCCCCTATTCCCCACCAATACAAATACAGTCTGCTTACTTCACTGCTCACAAGACCACATCTTTTGTAATAATGCATCTGTTTACAGGTTAGTATCACATTGTACACATAAAGAAAACAGATTAGCATATGTTTTTTTCCAATTGCTACTTTCTACTTGCCCCCTCAATTTTAACAAATGCATCAGTAAATCTATGTAGACCTTTTCATCCATTCAGAAAACAAGGTACCAGATAATATAAACACCAAGAATAAGTCAGAACTATTATTAATTATTATGTTAATCAAGAGTCATTGAATAATTCGGATACACAACTCTTCAAATCACCATAAGCAGCTGTTTTCCCTGATAAATTTCTCTCATAATGGTAATTTAAAGAAATGAGCAGTAACGCAAGAGCGGATTAATACCAGAGGCACGGGAGAAAAAAAAAATAAATGAAGTCAATTCAGAAAGGAGACAGCCAAGCAATCACTAAACAACTGACAGAAATTAATGTGATAATCAACAAACATTTAAATAATTTCTTACGCTGCAGTGCCAATCATTCTGTGTTTACAGGCTCTTGTGCCACCTTTTGCAAACCTAATTTCAATTTGAAAACCCAGACATGTTTTAACTCAGAAATAAACAAGTGAAGAAAATAATCCCGTTCACTTGTATTTTTGTATTTATTATTTGTTACAGAAATGTATTTAGCTACTTTGGATATACGTTTAAATGCATATCCATAATCAAGCCTTACAAATATGTATTCTAAATAAGATTTTCTTTTACTTAAACAAAAACCTGATTTTTAGTTACAAATCTTAAAGAATTACTGCAAAAACTATATTAAATGCACAGAAAACTTGAAAAAGATAGTTTAAAAATATAGAAACGTGACCGTGGGTCTACATTATTGCCATACTTATTCATCTACAATGCTCGCCTGAGTTAATCAGTTATTTGTCCTTCCTGCTCTTTCCCCCACACACGGCTCAGCAGAACAATATTAACCGGCTTTTTTGCGACTTTGAAGGAACCAAAACGCAGACGCACAGCATAAACCCAGCTCACCTTTACATCCACATCGCTGCCCGTTCAAATCGTCGTGCCGTTATCCAGACCCGCTCTTTTGGGGGGCGACCGGGTCATGTTTCACGAGTCTTTCAAAAGCAACTTGGAGCTTTTCGCAGCAAAGCGCATCGTTTTCAACCCTCTGAGCAATCCACGGAGAGGTGCCGGAGCAGAATTGTTCACCTGAAGCTCGGGTTACATGTCACCGTGGGAGGGGTCGTCCTGCGAGTAAACACGAAACACAAAACAGCAGCCAATACAGCGACGATGCGAGAGTGGATGATGCCAAGAGGAGGAGACAGGGCACCCTGCAAGGAGAAGGAGAGGGAGAAGGTGCGGCAGAGGCAGAGAGGACAGCATCAGCACCACACACTCTGCAAATCCACTGCTTTATAGCCTAATTTATCAGAAGGTGAGTGCAGCTCAATAAGTCAATCATAACAATAACAATAATAATAAAAGTAGACTAGTATTTTAGATTTTATTGTTTCAGTTAAAAGGCGATCAGACGATCATCAAAGTATTTCCAGGATTTTCCATTAATACTTCCCGTTATTTCCCGTTTTCCCGTTTATCCATTTGCAATAATATTTTAAACATGGCTCAAATTGCATGTGTATTGTGAAAAGTGACAAAATGTAGCTCAATATTTGGGTTTTACAGAATTTGGAAAGTAGTATTAGAAATGTAATAGGTAAGTTTTAAAGCCCTCTTCAGGACTATTTAGGGTTGGATCAGGTGACCCTGAACCCTCCCAGAGGTACGCTTCAATAGGCCCAGGCTGCTAGGGGCTTCCTTTAACGGACTGATCACTTCTTTTTCACTCACCTCTTTATGTGTTTATACATTATTTTGCATTTTATCATTAGTTGTAATTAATCTCTGCCTTTCTTTCACAGCATGTCTTTTGTCCTGTCTTCTTCCCGTGAGCAGATGGCTCCATGAGTTTGGTTCTGCTGGAGGTTTCTTCGTGATAAAAGGGAGTTTTTCCTTTCTACTGTTGCCAACTACTTGCTCATAGGAGGCCATCTGATTGTTGGGGTTTGTCTGTATTATTGTAGGAGCTTTACCTTACAATACAATACATTACCTTGAGATGACTGTTGTTGTGATTTGTCACCATATAAATACTACTCCGAATAGCTCCCTGTTGGTTAACCTCATAAGTTTTTCCATTCCCAAATGATATGTTGAACCCATCACATGTCAATTGTTTCTGTGAGCTGTTAAATGCAAGCAAGTGCCAAAACCTAAGAGAAATAATAATAGAAAAGCTGTGGACCTTCTGTACACCACCTGCCCAGCATTTAACAGCTGATACCCAGGTTAACAATGTAGGAGACATGGCACTCAAAGAATTCTGAGGGCTATGGGAGATTCCTGTAATAGCAGATATGGTGTCACCCTGCCCCTACTCCCAAAAAGTCATGTTGTTGGGCACATGTGCACAGAAGAGGTTCACAGGACTTTTCAGTGAGTTTTAACTGACTGGTGATAATCTATTTGTTATCACAGAAAATATGTCAATTTTAAAATAAATTGTTTACCATCTTCTGGGCTAAACTAAATCTGTTTACATAATTTTTAATTCAGCTGCATGTCCTAATGATCACTAAAATTAATATGAGTTGTTCTTCCCCATTCCCCCATAAAACAAATAAAAAAAATAAAAGAACCCAAAAGAACCTACTTCAAGAAAGACTTATGGAAATTGTAGTTAAAGCAATGCTGATTCGATATGGGAAACAATCTCCTTTATCTGCACTTGCCCAGTGTTTTGTCAACTCGTCCATCCACCCTGACCTCCTCTCTTTAAAAGTGGCTCCCATTTTTTATCACAGCCAGTAGAAGGTAAAACTGGATAAGACATCCCTGTTGTGCTTTCAGCTTTGGCTGCTGCACATAAACAGTGATATTTGGTGATTTTTGTGAAATCAGTTGTTATAAAACTAGGGGTGGCACAGTTGCCTCACAGCAAGAATGCCTGGTTTCTAATCCACCAACCAGCTGGGACATTTGTGTGTGAAGTTTACATGTTCTCCCAGCAATTGAGTGGGTTTACTCCAGGTCCTCCAGCTTCCCTCCACATCCAAAGAAATGCATGTTAGGTTAATTAATGATTCTAAACTGGCTGTAGCTGTGAATGTGAGTGTGAATGGATTTATCGTTCAAGACTATTTTGAATTTTGACCTGTGTAACACTATACACTGTGAGAAGTATAGCTATTGTTTATTCAGTAATCGTTAACCAATTAATCAGTGTGTTTACTGGCATATGTTTATGTCACAGTTATACCAAAGTAAACCAGGATGGTTAAGAATATTCACATTTATGACAAGTTTATTAGTGGTTTTACTAATAAATACTGAAATATCATAACAGATTAGCACTACATGACACTTTATGTTAGTTCTTATATAATGCATTACCTATTTTGCAAGTAATGTATTCCTCTCACAACAAACAGGGTGATCATGGTAGAAGTGATCTATACAATACCTGAGTATTGACGTGAGTTGTGTCCATGTTTGATTGTGTTTCTACTCTACCGCACACAGACCAGGAGAGCTTTTCTTGTTGCGTATGCTCTTTTGAGTTTGTCTTTTTACTGTCACAGGGTGTAAATGGACTCATGTGCAGACCAGAGATCCTTGCAAGGAAGACAGTGAATTTATTTACAAAAAGACAACACCAGGTGATAATATGTACATGTGCAAGTGGGGGGAAGGGAGGAGGTCCAGGGTTCCAGGGTCCGTGAGGGAAAAGGAGGGGGATTGAACAGACTCCAAACGTTTCCAAATTTCTCTCCTCTCTCCACCACAAGGTCGTACACGCCACACACTGGCTCGCAGGCGGGTCCAGGAAAGATCTGTACACAGAAACTCCAGTTAGAAACAGACTGACAGAAAGAAACTCACAGATTCTAATTTTCTGACTGCAGGGGGACTGACACTGATAGCTCAACGATCCAGCGACGAGTAGCACCGTGCTCAGGATTACGAAGATAGGCAGCAGGTGTGGAGATGGCAGGTGCGTGGGCCAGGGGCGGGAGCCCATAATGAGAACCGCCCCGGCAGGAGAGAGAGAGAGAGAAAGAGCAAAAACAACAAAAATACATGTTGCCTAATACGGGATCAGCTGATGAGGCACAGGGACCATGACATTTATATAAACCATCCTGCAACTGAAGTTGGATAGTAAGCGGTAACTTGCTGTCCAACTTTTTATAACTTTTGACTACAGATAGAAATCATTTGAAAGTATAGTTCAGAGAGTAAATCAGGCCTTCCTTGCATTGTTTGCCCACAACAGAAAACTTCAGTTTGCCTAAGAAGCAAAAGTAAAATCAGTATCTTCTAATAACTTCAAAGAGTGTGTTTTAGACCCAAATTCTATGCTTCAGTGGTGCCCAACACTCATTCTTCATCAGTTACCTGCAGTGTTGGGTAAGTTACTTTAAATTAGTAACCTAGTTACATTACTAGTTACTTCTATCAAAAGTAACTCAGTTACTTCAAGATACCCGTTACTTTCAAAGTAACTAGTTACTAGGGAAAGTAACTTTGGTTTTACTCAGAATTCTCTTGTTAATGTGTTTCTTCCATAACTTTGCCAGTCTTCTAGCTTGCTTACTTGCCACAAGTGCACTGTGCCACCTACCAATAGAAAGGAAAAAATAATATGCATATTTCCACAAGAGAAATCCCACGCCTGGACCGTCGTTGATCGTCGACATGATTCTAGCCTACGTCACAGCATCATGTGCGCTTTTTACATCCAACACAAAAACTGCAGTCGTGGTGCTTTCGATTGTACTCAGAACTCGGAAATTCTGCCTTCTGAATAGGAAGATGTAGGTAACACCAGACTGCAGACGAGCTGCTTACAGGGCTGGACTGGGACAAAAAATCAGCCCGGGCGTTTTGACTGACCGGCCCGCCATTATAGGAAAAATCCTAAAGCCTTTGAATAAAAACAAACGCTGTTGTGACAGTGATGTACACTGTCTTGATGGTATATATGTATCAATCTATCAATCGTTTGTTGTAAGATTCAGATAAATATTTATTAAAAGCTAGATATTTTAAATGAGAATAAGAAAGAAAAGTACTTCTTTGTGTCCCCCTTTCCCTGTCAATGCCCTACCTGGCCCCCCTGGCAACACTTTGCTAGACCCGCCCTTGCACAGCTGCCAGCTACGTAAAAAAAGGATCCTGGTGTTATTTCTCAGAAACAGTTCATAACTTCCTTTCAACTCATTCATGTCACCTAAAAGGTAAACCTGTTTCTCCATCACAGCTCTGATGATTCAGTAAGGACATCTCCTGGTTTCATCTTCATGTTTCCCTCTCACCACATAACCAAACTGACATCATGACCAGCAGCTTTACAGCTGTGGCTCCAGCAAACGTCAGCTGATACCAGAAATTAATATTAAATAAATTCTAACAACAGCTGATCAAGCTTAAACGTGCTGCTGTTGTTTAAAACAACCACAGCTGGTTTCTTCTTTCTGGCGCAAAGTGGGCGATAAACAAACAGAAGAGAGAGAGAAAAGCCGATCAGCTGATCATTGATCAGTTTCATGATTGAAGTAGCAACAGGAGACGGAGGGGGAGAATGAGAGAAGAAGAGGCAGCTGCAGAGTAAAGAAACGGAATAACTCCAGCTTTGTCTATTTTTCATTCTAGCTGAAGTTCGGGACAAACTGCGTTCCTTTTCACCTCAATACCAAACGCGTGATATTTTCTCTGAATACCGAACGATTCCATTTTTTACGGGATGGTTGGCAACTCTAATAATTAACCTTATGAACAAAATAAAGTTCACTAACATCATAGCACCCACCCAGCTGTATAGAAACCCCGTCATGCTAGCTAGTACGCGGTACGAAAAAGTCAGCACAACGAAAGTAAACTCCACCTAAACTTGGTTTATATCTGACCCGGATAGACTGCAGGTCATAAATTCTTACCTGAAGTTCAGTTCACCTGACACTCGGGTCTCTCCTCCTCCTGCCTCCCCTTTCCCTCATCCACCTGCTGGCCTCCACCACTTGCTAATGTTACTGAATCTGTGGAAGCTCCGCCACCACACGAAGTAACGAATAACGAGCCTATCTAAATCCCAGTAACAATTAACGCGTTCCTGATTTTGGTATAATAACTAGTTACCGTGCTCGTTACCACAATAATAACGTAGTTACTGTAACTAACGCCTTAGTCCCAACACTGGTCACCTATCATGGAAAGAAATGGAAATCTGCACCACAAAATGAATTCCTCAAATAACTCCTAGGTCACATTAACCCAAGAAATCTGAGATCTCTAACAGTGAGAGTGACTGATACCCTCAAATCTTTTAAGGCCCATGCCTGGTAAAGGTTCCCCTGCGAATACAGCAATTTGGAAACTTTGCTTTTGTTCTTGGAAGCTTAAGGATTATAACGCCTGCTGAGATTTCTGAGCTGGCCCCATGGCAGCAGAGCTGTCGTAGCATTATGCCGTTAATGGCAGCTTGCCAAGGACAATTTGGTTCATTAGCGATAACATCATTGTAATTAAACATCTGTGACCTTAAAGATGCCTGTGGCGTTTTCTCCAACGGAGCCTCTGCTTCATTGCTGCTCAGTCGCATTGCACAGCAAAAATGTGCGCCAGAGAAAGTGCACTGAGTTGTGGAAATATGTAAACAAGCAGCTGCAGCTCACAATAACTCCCCTAGGCTTCTTTTTTATTTTAAAAGAAGAGCAGCATTTTAGGATTTGCTTGTTGAGGCAGAATATTTCAGATGGCGTTAAGCTGAGCAAAGGGTTTACATAATCCCCTCTCTTTTAAAACTCCGTTTATCTGTAAAGTGTTGGAATAAAAAAATGAACGTATGAAAAAACCGTATGAATCCCCTGCCTTATTTATAAGTGAATAAATAATGCAGGGGATTCACATTTGGTCTGCTCCATTCTGATGGGGCTCAATCTTCTGAAATTTCTTTCTCTGCCTATGCAGTTTACCACAGCGTGTGTGTGTGTGTGTGTGTGTGTGTGCGTGTGTGTGTGTTTGTGGTTGTGTTGTGTGTGCTTTAGTTTGACACTAGCAGATGGAGTCTTTCATGCCACACAGAAATATTCTTTACTGTATCCGTTTGTCAAGGTTGTAAACTCTAAGCTTGAAGCTCTGACAGCTTTTGTGTTTTTTTCCCTCTTGAGTTCTTGTTCAGTTTCCTGAATGAAGATGTAGACGTCCAGCTCAATAACTGGCAACATGAAAGAGGAAAAGAAATCAATGGAAATCTCATTTCTGAAGATGAGTCAATTCGATTAGGTGAAAGAGAAGTGAGAGTGAGGGATCTTATAATCCCAACTTCAGTCTAATCACAATGCACTGGTAATTATGAGCTTTCCACCCAGGACTCAGTGGGAGATAAATCACTGTATGTTTCCATGGTGCCGATCATCAAAGGGGATGGCTTCTGGGGATTTTGCCAAAGTGTCCATCTTTGCTCTGCGATCACTTACGTAGGTTGTTGATATGCATGGGACGGATGGTCCAACAGTTTTCCAATTACTTATTCATGTCCAGATAACTTGCTGTTAAAGATGCACAGGATATGAAGCATATTCATCATAAATCTCTTTTGGTTTTTTGTCTAATCAGAAACAGGTGGTTTATAGCTTTAACCATTCGATCCGTTTATTAAACAGTATTAAAGCGGGCCAGGAACTGCATCCTACTCCTTTTCGAACATGTAGATTGTGTGGTGTATAAAGATAATCATGGCAACTCGATGTCTTCTAATTTGTTTTTTTCTGTTTACAACAAATTTTGTTTGTTTTTACTTATATATAAATGTTTGAAATCAATCAAACACTCAGCCAATGCCTGCAGGTGTTTAATCTCGCCTGGCTGTTAAATATTTGTCATTGGATCCATTTTGCATCCTTGATGTAAATTAGCCTCTGATTACACGGTTAGAACCAACACCAGCTGGGTTCTGACTGCTGGCTGAAGCCAAGCTTTGAAGAGTACTGGTCTAGATGGGTTTTAGTTTAGCTAGAGTTCAACAGGCCATCTGTCCACTCAGGGCTCTAACCACTTATTACTCTCAAGGGTGATGAGAAGAACATGGCACACTTCCAGTGGGCACTGAGAATAAGTCAGGTTCTGATGTTCTGCAGGTTACAGGACGTGTCTTATAAAAGGGTTTTTAATCATTTTGGAAAATATGTAGAATGCAGAATCTATGTTTCAATCTAATCTAGCTAATCTATTAGCTAACACTGCTGAGAGGACCAGTCGCTGGCTATGGTTAAAAAGGGCTGACATCACTTGGGCAGCTAAGGCAGTCAGCTAACCGCGAGAGAAAAGAAAATGTTCTGCTCTTCTCCCCTCTGCTCTTCTTCCCTTTTCTGGGAGGCAGTGGGGAGGTAGAGTGCACAGCCCGATCCGGCGGGGAGGTGTGGGAAGCCAGATCAGGCACCCCCCTTCTGGCTCTCCTCTCTGCTCTCTCCTATCTTGTCCCTTTAGTCTTACTTCTCTCTATCACCTTATCTATCCCTTTGAAGAAGTGAGGCTCCATAAATGCAAAAGAGCTAAGTATTATTTCTCAGTTGCAGTGAATAGATAGGAGAAAATAAACTGTAGCAAACTAAACAGAAGAAGATGTCATGATACGTTGTGTGGCAGGCAGGAGAAGGACCCAATAGCAATATTCACAAACACGGGGATGAACTTAAGAAACACAGCTTTAATGCTGGCAGGACAGAATACAGGACATGCAAAACTAAACCGGAAAAACGTAAACTAGTACTCGAAGGTAGACACAGGGAGATCCACACAACATGAGGGAGAACACGACGCCGAACAGAGGGAGACTCAGACAGAAATACACAGAGGGTAAACGAGGAAAGTGGGCACACACGGGGAACACAGGTGACACTGATAATCATAACGAGACAGGGCGGGGTGAACTGAACATGACATGTAGAGGCACAGAGGTTCCGACAGGAGGAGAGAGAGCACGGGGAAAACACAGACATAACGGGCTGGGGAAACATGAAACAACCACAAAGGGAGACGAGGGCTCATCAATACATAGAGGGCACACAGGGGGGAGAGAGCCATGAAGGGAAAAACACTTAGGGAACAACACAACAGGGCAACTCAGAAGACATGGCTTAAATAAGGAACGAAATACGAGAATACAAAGAACTAAGAATACTGGGCCCACATGGCCCAGGACCATGACAGAAGAGAAATAACAATTTAACATAAACCAGTGACTCTGGGGCCTGATCAACCCTGGCAGGGCCTCCTTGGATGAGGGTGTCTAGTAATAATGACCGAAACACCCGTTGAATCCAAGGTCCACTACTGACGATGTGTCCCAAATTTTAATATGATAATCTAGATCAGATCTCTAATCCCCAAAAATGGCAGATTAGCTTGGGTAAATAGATGAGGCACACAACGACGTGTGCTGTTGGTAAAGTTTCTGGGCTGCCTTTCCTCATAATAGCCATCCCTCAAAATTTTCTCCATTTAAAGCAATGCAATATCAGGGACTATAACATCTAGTCCTTTTACTGAATTTACTGAATCAGGAAATATGGGAAGACTCTTGCTTAAGATAGGCTGGAGGCAGGCAGGTTTGTTTAGCATTGCATTTAGTTTTTTGTATGACTTAAAAGCAGTACCTTATCAGACCACTGTCGTAAGTCCAAGTAGGAATGCCTAAAAATGTATTTTTCTAAAAGGTTTACGGGATGTTACAGAGATTGTGTTGTTATCAGTAATGT
This sequence comes from Astatotilapia calliptera, assembly GCF_964374335.1. Lineage (NCBI taxonomy): Eukaryota > Metazoa > Chordata > Actinopteri > Cichliformes > Cichlidae > Astatotilapia > Astatotilapia calliptera. Next base: position 5,930,248 of record NC_137438.1, read on the forward strand.
GGTTATTTATGACAGTCGTGATTTTATGAGCTGTAATCACATGACCATGTGTTTCTTGTGTCTGCAGGTATGTAGTGTAGTGAGCATCAGCCAAAAAAAGGGAAGCAACTTCAGCAACTCCTGAATGTAATGCAAGTTGTTACTAAGAGACCAACTTATATACTTCAGTGCTGTTATACTGCATATTTAATATTTATATGATTAACCACCTTAGATGGTGGTGGTGAAGAGTTTGCATATCTGCAACTGTTAAACACTTGAAACAGTCTCTAGAAACAGTTACCTGGAGAGGGGCTGGACTTTTTTCCAATTTGGAATGGTGAGTATGATTGTATCCCACAGGCTCAGAGCCATACCTGTGAGTTTCCCCAAGTGGGCCAGATGATTGGGTCCCTGTGCATTTGGGTTGGGGACTGTGGTTTGCACACATTTTCCAGGCATCTGACTAAGATGCCTCCTAGTTACCTTGTAGGTAGGCGAGATGTTTCAGGCATGTGGACACTCAGGACACACTGAAGAAATCATGGGCCTTGTAATTACAGAGGATAAAGTTTTCAATACTGCAGCTTCGATTTATTATAAGCGTTATACGTGCTGTTCATTGTGAAGATCAGGACCAAAGTGTAATGAAATAAGGTGTAGAGGCTAAGCCTACGCTTGAAGCCACTGAGGTGGTCGTTAACGGGGGTGACGCGATGTCACAGGTATGCATGAATTAAGTTAACAGTCCAATAACTCCAGCAGTATGTATCTTGTCCTTTTTGGTCTTTATTCCGTATCGACTTAGCATAACAGCGCAATGGTCACAAACTGTTTGCCTTCTCAATGACACACCTGACGCCAATTACGTGCGTCTACCTTTACATTACATAATCAAAACAGAAAAAGGTGACCTCTAGTGACCACATAAGGTATTAACCCAAGAATGGCTCCTACACCCCGGCCCCTAATTGAAATGGCTATCAGACATGGCAATTCTAATCACAAAGAAAATAAGGAGCCACTAATACAGTCTACTTTAGACCTATACATTCACATAAATAAACATCAGTAACACACTTTTAACCTTGAAATGGGAAAGCATTTGCAAATCACTGAGCCAACCTTTCCACTTTTGCAACATGGTTTGGGGTATTGGTTCATCCCATCCCAGTTTTCTTTTGCAAAGCTCCTGCTGCATTCCTTTGGCAGGCAGCAGGACTGGTGCAAGAAATCCCTATGGATCGTAAATGGAACTTGATATTGATAACATTCCACGCCTAGTACAGGATTTTTGAGGGATATCCATTTTGAAGTTGAATGTATCAGTTTCCACACACCACTGCAAGCCCAGAGCTCTTTCTACCGGAAGTTTGTCTCTGTCAAGATTTAATTCTTTCAAGTCGTTAGCCCTTTGCTCCTCAGAGATACTTTGCAACAGGGTGCGATTGTTACTGACCCACTTGGTCAGTGTAAATCCTCCCCTTTGACAGAGTGCTGAAAGATCTTTGACCAAATCAATAGCATCTGAGGTGGAGGCCACACTCTTTAAACAGTCGTCCACATAGAAGTTCTCTTTCAGCATTTCACATACCTTGTCTAGGAATTCAGTTTTATTGTCCTCAGCTGTTTTTCTCAAAGCGAAACTGGTGCAGCTCGGGGAAGATACTGCACTGAACAGATGAACAGTCATGCGAAACTCAATTATGTCCTTGCTCAGATCTCCATCTGGCCACCATAAAAAACGCAGAAAGTCTCTGTCCTCTTTGGCAACTTTAACTTGATAAAACATTGCCTTTCTGTCACCCATAAATGCAACTGGATCCTGTCGAAATCTAAGCAAAACCCCAAGCAATGTGCTTGTGAGATTAGGACCTTGTAAGAGCTGCTTGTTTAATGATGTCCCCTGGAATGATGCCCCACAGTCAAATACAATTCTTATAGATCGTTTTCTGGGATGGTAAACTGCGTGATGAGGAATGTACCACTTCTTTCCATTTTCGCAAGACAGCTGCTGTGAAGGTATTTGCTCTGCATATCCATTACTTATCATCTCGTCCATAAAGTTTTTATATTCTTTATGTAACTGTTCATTGTTGAGAAGTTTTCGTTGTAGACTTTGCAATCTTTGTTTAACTATGGAGAAATTGTCTGGCATCTTTATGTTATCCTTTTTAAAAGGTAACTTCAAACAGTAGTGTCCATCTTCCATTGTTGCAGATTTTTCCATGATCTTCATGAACTTAAGGTCCTCCCTTGACAAACCCTTTTCCTCTGTAACCCTTTCATTAAAGTCATAGTTATATTGACTTTTCAACATCTCCTCCAGCTTACAAACAGATATCCTATTTACAACTGTTGGTGGGTGCTCGCTGTCCAAGTTGCATTTACCATTTTCCATGGGCCCATTTATGACCCAACCCAATGCTGTTCTTATAGCATATGGGCCATTCCCCTGGCTATGAATGACCTCCCATGGTTCCAATAACTTGGGAGCGTTGCATCCAATCAACAGGTCCACATTAGCCATTATGTGGGGGATTTGAACCTTTGACAGATATGGCCACCTGATCAGATCTTCTTCCTTTACAAAGTTATCCGTGGTGACAGGCATCCTTTCCTGTGTTAGGATTTCTGGAAGTTCATAGAAGGCATTGCTGCCTAAACCAGAAACTTCAAGACCAGTAAGTGAGTGGGCAGAGACTACCTTTTCTTGACCCATCGTTTGTAACAGGAAGTGAGTTCTTTTGCCCACAAGATTTAGCTTTTGCATGAGGTGCTCTGAACAGAAGCTAGCTGAACTGCCAGGATCTAAAAAAGCATATGTCTGTATGACATGACTACCTTTAACAGACTTTATTTGAACTGGCAGAATGGAAAGCAAGCCGTTTTCTCTTCCGGCCCCTGTATGACCACAAGTTTTTACATTCTTTGAAGAGGAGGGCTCTCCATAGCATTCAGGGCTTACACCATTGTTATCAATATGGAGGACAGTGGGATGACCTTTACCACACGTTCTACATATCAAACGCTTAGCACAGTCCTTGCTTATGTGCCCAGCACCTAAGCAACCAAAACACAGCCCTTTCTCCTTTAAAAAAAGTATTTTGTCTCTGTGCTTCTTCTGCTGAAACTGTTGACACTCCTCCAGTGTGTGTTGTTGAGTACAGCAGACACAAGATGGCTTTACTGTAAAGTCATGGCTTGTTGTAGTAATCAGCCTTTCCGTGCTGTAGGTTTTATTCATGTTCATGGGTGTGGCTGTAGCAGCAAAGCTGTTCCCTTTAATTTGTTTGCTTGGTTGTGACTTCAGTCTGTTGTCAACTTTTGAGACGGGGATTGTTGACGTTACATTCTGAATGTCCCCAAACAAAGGATCTGAAAGAATTTTCACCTGCTTTTCAATAAATGCAACCAAATCTTCAAACCGAGCTCTGTGTTTAGAGGTTTCCAATATATCATATGCAAACGCTCTCCATTTCTCTCTCATTTTATATGGCAACTTGCACAAAATGATTTTCATGTTCATTGGCATGTCCAGTTCCTGCATATGTTGCAATGTTTCCATGACATTACAACTCCCACGTAAGAAAAGGGAATATGCTTGCAATGATTTCACATCTTCATTTTTACTTGCAGGCCAAGATAACGCCTTGTCAATGTAAGCAGTTGCAATTTTATATTCATTTCCGAAGTGTTCTTTGAGCAGTTGCTTTGCTTGTATATAGCCTTGTCCTGCAGCCATATGTTGACAACTGCGTACCAGCTCTCTCGGCTGTCCTGTTGTAAACTGCTCCAAATAATACAAGCAGTCCCTCTTATTGGCCTTTTCTTCCACTCCTTGTTCAAACGCATTAATGAAAGAGATGTACTGAAGAGGATCACCATCGAATACAGGTATTTTCCTGGATGGTAATGACGATGCACGCTGATGCTGAACAAGGGTTGCAGTTATTTCATTTTGTCTTTGTAAAATGGTACAAATGTCCTCCGACTGTCTTTCTGCCGCTGTAGGAATTGACCTGGGTGGAGGATCCACATTGTGAAATTGCGTTGTGATGACCATTTGAGCTTGTGGCTCACTTTCAATTTCCGTTCCTGGCAGGATCATTGCAGATATGTTGCTTTCAGTCTGTACTATTTGCACTGCAGGTTTATCTTCATTGACTGGTGTACTAGGCTTGACTGTGGCTGAAGCAGCTGTTTTCTTGATTTCCCTTTCATAATATGAATTCATAGCATTGGACGATATGTTAGATATACTTTGAACTTCAGCAGCTTGGAGAACAGCTAACTTTGCAGAAGAGGCAGAAAGCAACGCTTCAAGCTCAAGTTGTTCACGTTTCCTCCTTAGCTTTAGCTCTTGCTCCTCCAAAGCATGCTTCTCTTTTAAGACTGCCATACGAGCGAGTAATGCTGCCTTTTCTGCTTTTGCTTTGATTTTGGCAGAAGAAGTTGTGCTCACTTTACCACTAGATGAGCTTTTAGTGTCTGAAGATTTACCAACAACATTTGAAACACTGTCCTCTGGCTTAACACCATCATCAACACCATGATCACCCTTTAAATGTAAATGTTCGCAACCTGACAACCATTCTTTCACTTCATAAGTGAACTCATCATAATGCATTGTTTTTGCTTTAAACCATTTTGCATGCTTTTCCTTTTCATCATCTGGTAACAAACACATCAATGAACCATGAATTGTTTTTGCTTCATTACACAAACCAACAAAATCATTGAATGATGCTTGAATCATAGAAGTTTCATTTTTTTCCATTGAGACCTTATACTCTCTTTTAAATTATTAAGCTTTATTTAATTTAGCTTTTCTATCACGTTGCAGTCTGCCTAGTCTCACTGCAAGTGCCTTAGCAGTCAATTTCACCACTCGTTTTTCCTTTTCTGGATGTGTCCCAGCCTTGCTGGCGTTGCTACTTTGCACAGCTGATTCTGCAGCAGGCTCCGGGGGCCTGTCAGCAGCTTTATTTGTGTCCATAGTTCAAATGTTCCAAAACTCAAATATTTATCAAGTATTGAGGGTTTATGCGCACGTGCGAAAGTTTGTTTATAAATCAGTTTTATTTGGGTTGACCACCAATGCATTGGAATTACGTCTTCTTAAATAAGTGTGCACACTTTTATAAATGGCCATTTATTAGTAGCGCTACTCATACCTTGCGTTGGGCGCCGTACTGATTCCGATGAAGAATTCTGAGTCCTCTCCAACATCCACGGAACAATCGCCAAGCATTCCACGTCGTCAGCTGACAGACCGCTAGTCCAGCTGTCCGCTCCTCGTGAAACCTCCACTTTCCAAACGGCATTCAGCTCTCCGCGGCGATCGATCACTCAGACTTTAATTGTCCTGTTTACGCCGAGTCTCCAAAACACCGCGGCGAAGTTGGCACAAACTTTTCCCCAAAGAAAAGCAGTTTGTGACTCTATTGTAGAGGCTAAGCCTACGCTTGAAGCCAATGAGGTGGTCGTTAACGGGGGTGACGCGATGTCACAGGTATGCATGAATTACGTTAACAGTCCAATAACTCCAGCAGTATGTATCTTGTCCTTTTTGGTCTTTATTCCGTATCGACTTAGCATAACAGTGCAACGGTCACAAACTGTTTGCCTTCTCAATGACACACCTGACACCAATTACGTGCGTCTACCTTAAATACCTTTACATTACATAATCAAAACAGAAAAAGGTGACGGAGCTTGCAAAGAAAAGCGTCTGGACTTCTTTAAGTTGCTTGAAGACGTTTCACCTCTCATCCGAGAAGCTTCTTCAGTTCTAAGGTCAAATGGTGGAGAGTCCCAGATATAAACCTAGTGGGAGTAACCCCCCACAGAGGGACAAAAGGACCCCCTGATGATCCTCTAATCGCCAGGACACTGGCGGACACTCTTTCGAGGATGCCAATGTTCACATTTTGGACAGAGAGGACAGATGGTTTGAAAGAGGAGTGAAAGAAGCCATCTATGTCCACTGTGAGCGACCATCTTTGAACAGAGGCGGGGGTTTACGACACCAACTGTCTGCCATCTATAATCCAGTTTTGAGATCCCTTCCCAGACGCCTTAACGCCCACTCACATCCTGGGCCATCTGACCTCAGGAATTCGCATGATAAGGTGGGGCCAGGTTTCACAATGAACACACCCAAAACTCTGGCTGATTGGGACCCACGCCCAGTTTCACACCTTGGCTCAGGCGATTAGAGGATCATCAGGGGGTCCTTTTGTCCCTCTGTGGGGGGTCACTCCCACTAGGTTTATATCTGGGACTCCACCATTTGACCTTAGAACTGAAGAAGCTTCTCGGATGAGAGGTGAAACGTCTTCAAGCAACTTAAAGAAGTCCAGACGCTTTTCTTTGCAAGCTCCTTTGACTACGATGACCTGGATGACTGAGAACCTTCACAGACAGAAAAAGGTGACCTCTAGAGACCACATAAGGTATTAACCCAAGAATGGCTCCTACATAAGGTGTCTTATCTATGACAGAAAAAAAGAGACTGTTGGGTGAGCTATGTTGACTTATATCAACAGAGAGAGAGTAGAGCTGTTGTGCAACCAATAGAGCTGACTCTACTGGTTGCACAACAGCAACTCAGCCATGAAGCCATGTCAAATCAAAGAAAGGTTGCCAACTTTCTGGAGTCAATCACAACAGATCTCCAAACTTGTGGACTTCAGATTAGCGGGACTCGGTTTCCATGCATCCAAGCCTTACATCATCAAGTGCAATGCAAAGCATCGGATGCAGTGGTGTGAAGCACACCGCCACTGGACTCTAGAGCAGTGGCAATGTGATTGCTGAAGTGACGAATCATGTTTCTCCATTTAGCAATTCGATGGACGAGTCTGAGTTTGGTGATTTCCAGGGGAACGATACTTGTCTGACTGCACTGTGCCAAGTTTAAAGTCTGGTGAAGGGGAGATTATGATGTGGGGTTGTTTTTCAGGAGCTGGGCTTAGCCCCTTAGTTCTGGTGAACTGACTTTGTGGGAACAATTTGGGAATGGCCCCTTCCTGTTCCAACAAGACTATGCATGACTGCACAAAGCAAGATCCATAAATACACAAAGCAAATTAGGTGTGGAAGAACGAGACTGGGCTGCAGGTTCCTAACCGCAACCCAACAGAACACCTTTGGGATGAATTAGTGCAGAGACTGTGAGCCAGGCCTTTTCATCCAACATCAGTGTTTGACCTGACAAATGCTCTTCTCCTACACTCCTACTATCTTGTGGAAAGCCTTCCTAGAGGAGCTGAAGTGATTATGGCTGCAAAGTGTGGGTCAACATCATATTAAACCTATAGATTAAGAATGTGATGTCATCAAATTCATATGCTGGTGAAGGCAGCATAGCGTTTGCTCAATGAAATACTTGTACTTAACATTATAGTCAAAAGGATTTTTGTATTTCCGTATAATGTTGGAGGATCATGCTGGCTATGAGCCAGTCATTTGTTGACCAGAGTTGACTGGTATTGCACACTCCTATGCTGCAAGCAACTCAATAAGCAAGTGTCTCCAGGTTGGACAGAAATGTCAAATGCCTTGAAGTTTCACTGAAACACCAGCAAGAAACACATTCCTATTTTATAGATAAAACAGTAAGAGTACCTCATCTGAACAAAAAAGACATAACAGCACAGGACTTAATTGCAGAAATGAGGTGCAATTTTTTTTTTTTACACTTATTAACTGCCAAAGGATTTTCAAATGTGCAAATTTTGCATTTCAAGTAACTGTTGTAGATCGTAGCCGTCAGGTATCATTAATGGTCTCCATTTGCAGCACTCAAACTTCAAGGACTGAGTATCCAAACCTGAACTGTGGTTTTAAACACCAGGTGAGAATGAATAAATGCACAAATTAAAATTTATTCATCATGGAAAACCGCAGCTCCGGATTTAAAACCACTGAAAGGATCAGGTTGTGTCATTTCCCTGACATAAGACATCAAACAGAGGGATATAAATAGTGTCTTAATACCATGTATTAAAATTTCCCTGGCCTTCAGTGATTCATCTTAAACATCATCATCTACTCTAGCTGCTCTATGTACTGCTGTTAATGCCCCTCAGACACTGAAACCTGACTTTCAGAGTGTAGTTTAAATGAAATGCTTGATTGAGTACACATGCACCCTAAATGATGGTGCAAACATCTACTATATCATATAGCAAATAGATTGTGTGAGAATGTGACTTTTATGTTCTGGATGCTAAGGATGTCTGGATCCTTAGCACTTGCAAAAGCACTCTCCCACATAGAAATGCTAGGAAACGTTATCCTGTGTGTTAGGGTAAAATTCAAAGGCAGACTTGAAGACAACAGGCTGGTGGATGTAAAAAGGTCACTTTAACAAAACAGGTTGAGCTGGATAGTCAACAAGCCCAGAGTCTAACAGAAAGCCCAGCTAACAACTAGGACCAGAAAAGAAAGCATAAACTCAGAGGGATTAACATGGAGACAAGAGGGATACTGGGCCGTCACATGACAGGCGGACAGCAAACGCACACTGACAACTGACAAAGGACTATGAGGGCAAGGCACACAATCACAAGGAAGGAGGCAAAGCAGCTCCCCCCCCCCCCCCCCCCCTATAAAGCAGCTAACACAGACAAATGGGATGCAAAGAGAGAAAAAAGGACATGGGGAAATGGGCAGGAGAAGCAAATGGAAAGGCTAGAATTAAATGTCACAGAACAAAAAAGAGCCATCAATAATTCATGTGCATTACATGACAGTCACCAAAGTTTCCTTCAGAATTAATGACAATGGCAGTGCAACATATACATTAGCAAGAGTGGGGGTAAAGGGTGCATGGATGTCTTTTAATGCTTGCTTACAGGGGCAATAGATAACACAGTTATGTCAAATGTTTGCACCATTCTAATATAAAGAAATATAAACGTAAAATATTTGCTCACTTTAAAGTTAATGATAGTAACACGTCTCAAAAAAATTGGCCATGTAACATCCCTTCTTCTTTTAACTTCAATACACAAATTGGGACTGATGACATCATTTGCTGGACTGTTTGGGAGAAGAATGTTGTCCCTTTCCTGTCTCATACAGGATTCCAGCTGCTTAACAGTCCAGCTGTGGGCTTCTGTGTTGTATTTTTAGTTTCACTATACTCCAAATGCTTTTTGTCTGGACTTCAGGCAGGCCTGTTGAGGTTTCTAATGTGCATGAAAATAAAGCAATGAGAGCACACTAAGCATTAAAATATTTCATTAAAATGAAAATGTAAATTGTACCGCTATGTGCGCTAAAGCCCAAGAATAACAGTTTTTGTGCAGCATCAATTTCATGTCTTATTTCAATGTTCTGGTAATATATATATATATTTTTTTATTTTTTTATTTATTTATTTATTAAGGGTTGCACCGATATTGAACCATTCGATAAAGTGCTATCGGTTCGGTACGCATATGAACAATACAAAATTTTTAATTTATATTATCAACTTTTCTTCTGACAATGCTGTCTGTGTTGAGAGCTCAGTGGATCTGCGTTTGACTACTCCACCTAGGCTGCACTGTCGAGCGCAGATCCACTGAGTGCAGCGCAAGCTAGCAAGACAGAAGCTTAGCTCGTTGCAACATGGCAAATTGAACCTCCCCCACCCTCATTCAGATCTGGCCTGTGGAACTATTTTGGTCTTCATGTGACGTATGACCCTGAAGGTAAGCGTGTCATGGGCAAAAGTAAAACAGTATGTCGGATGTGCCACGCAATGCTCAATTACATGGGTGGGAACTACTGTGTAGTTTGCTCGTTAAGGTGTTGACACAGTCCAGCCCCACGCACGGGGCGATCCGCGGTAACTCGATAACGGAGATTTGCCTGTTGTGGCGTTAACGTCATTTCAGATTAACACTGACAGCACTAGTGGGAACAAAATGAATATGACTGCACATTTACTCCGATATCATTTGTTGTATAGGATGCTTTAAGTGCTCTATACACTCTCTGCTTTATGAATATGTTTCATATAAGCAGCCAATATTTAGTCATATAGTAATAAAACTACTAAGTGTCGCTCAACTGTGAAGTTACACCAATTCTAACTGTGCATTGTCACTGGAAATCACACACACTGAAAATGTGACACAGAAAATGTATAACACAAGTAAATGATTCTTGATCCTCATGAATATGAAGCAATAAATGTGAATAAAATACAAATGAAATATAGAAAATCAAGGGCTTATATATTCAAATAGTTAATCATTAATAAAAATATGGCCAATATAAACTGAACATTTACTAATCAAGTAAATTTTATTTCCATTAAAATGTAACCAATTAATTTTACTGATACATTCTAATGGTTTTTTTAATAGATCTTGAACATGTTGCACTGTCAATGGTGCTGCTATGGAGAAGGTATGCAGCACCAAGTTCCTGGGTGTGCACATCTCAGAAGATCTCTCCTAGTCAAAAAACACATCATTGCTGGTCAGTAAAGCCCAACAGTGACTCTACTTTCTCCACAAACTGGGAAGAGCAAGAGCCTCAACCCCAACTATGAGCACCGTTGAGAGTATTTTGCCATAGTTACAATGGGTAGTAAGAGCAGCGGACAGGATCGTAGGTACCTCTCTTTCCTCTCTCCAGTACATCTACTGCACCCACCTCATCCAGAAAGCCCTCTGCATTACAGGTGACTCCACTCATCCGTCTAACAGCTTCTTCAGTTTGCTCAGGAAGGAGACTGAAGAGCCTCTTGGCCAGAACCAGCAGACTGAGAGACAGCTTCGACCATCAGGCTGTCAGGATGCTGAATTCACTCCCTGCTCTCACACACGAACTGCAGACCTGCGTTCACTTCTTCCCTGTGAAACATACAAAACTCTGACCTGCCACCATTGCCTTTTCACTGACTGCCCCACCCCACTCGCACACAAACTTGCCCACAATCACTATAATTGTGTTGGACACTGCTGTTTAAATAAGATTGTATAGTATTGTGTTGCACATAAGGCTCCCATTTTATTTTTATCTTTTTATCTTTATATTGTTTTAGTGTACACTGCAGAGGTGGGACCAAGTCATTGTTTTGCAAGTCTCAAGTAAGTCTCAAGTCTTTATCCTCAAGTCTCAAGTCAAGTCTCAAGTAATGTCAGGCAAGTCAGAGTCGAGTCTCAAGTCACTGGTGTAAAAGTCCGAGTCAAGTCACAAGTCTGAAACTTTGAATTTCAAGTCCTTTCGAGTCTTTAAAAAAAACCCGAAAAAAAGCATGTTGCAGTTATGCTAAATGTAAATATTAGACCATGTAATTTTAAAATCTGTGTTTTTCTCAACACATGACAAAATAGTGAACTTAGAAAATATACACAAATTGTGAAATTGCACCTCTTTAAAATGCAGCTCAATTAAACCTAGCTCCAAGAATAATTTTCACCGACAGTTCTGAGATAAGCTGCATGTTATTCTTGGATGCGGTTGTAGGACCGGCTTTAAAATCGCATGACAAAAATATCATACACATTAAAAAAAACTGTATCACCAACGTAGCCTGGACAACATTTGCTAGTTAGATGAAGTCAGCTATCTCATCTTAGCATATTTATATGCATATTTATAATTATACGGTTCTTGGAGTGAGTGCATACACTCATGAAGTTTAGTAACTTCAGGTCACTGCAACAAGCCTAGGTACAGTTTACCGACGGATGGGTGCAGGACCTTGAAATGCACCGTGTAGAACGAAAGACCATCGTACGTATCATAAGTTTACCAGTCTCACAAATTGTCGTCATAAATACACATTCCTTAACCGTTTATTAATAGGACCTTTGAGCTCAACGGTAATTAATTAGTAGTGGAAATAATTTCTGGTAGCGTTACAGAAATGTAGCAGTGACAACAATATTGTATGCTGTAATCACCGCACGGATAGGAGGTGGCTGGCTTGACCGCGGCTCACAAATGACGGCTCACTTTACCGCAGTCTGTAATCGCACTGGGCAATTAGTGATACAAAAAACCTGTTTTATCCTGTGAATAAAAGTATATGTTTTTGTCAATGTACCATAATAACAGAAGCGAAATGCAACATTGTGTCAGGACAATTCACTATTTATGCACAATAAATAAAGGAGCATAGCGCGACAATTTCTGTTCAGCGCCAGACTTGCTTGTACCCTATATCACTAATTATGTTATGAAAATGACGTATTAACTACTAAAAAACACTGACCTTCGTGTAAATGCTTGGAGCAGACTAACCTGTGAGCTGGAGTGTTCTGGGACGTTATATTTGATCTTTGAATGGCTGCAATCCAGGCCACCCGTTGCGTCTTTGTTACTTCGGAAACATGGCTCGAACAATTTCTCTTCAACGACGTAATCCGATAACAACCGATCTCTTTACCCGTCGGCTTCCTGTGGCTGTCATGCGACCGGCTATTGCAGTTAATAATACAACGGCTTCTTGACATTTTTGTGTTTCTTTTTATCGCTGTGTGACTGATTTTAATTGAAAGCCTGCGTGCCGCTTGCCACGAGTTCCCAGAATCCTTTGCGGTTCTACCCGTGAATGACGTCACATTTTCAATCTCTATATAATATGCATGTTAAATTTTATATTTGGGGTAAAATATCAAGTCTTTTCAAGTAAACCGGTTCAAGTCCAATTCAAGTCCCAAGTCATTGGTGTAAAAGTCCAAGTCAAGTCACAAGTCTTGCAACATTTTTTCAAGTCAAGTCTAAAGTCATAAAATTAATGACTCGAGTCTGACTCGAGTCCAAGTCATGTGACTCGAGTCCACACCTCTGGTACACTGAGGGCCATGCGAGCATTGCAGTTTCAAATTCCTGTGTGTGATTGTAAATATGGTCTTTGACAATAAGGCTAACTTTGACTTTGACTTTGATAATGTCTCTGATTTGAGTAGGTGGTGTTCAGCTGAATCTCCCCAAACAAATCAAATGACGTACAAATGCTTTCTTTTATGTCAACATGCACAAAGCCTGAAGCAAAGCCTTCAAAACTGTTTTATATATTTTTATGCAGATGACACAGTTTTATATGCCAGTGGCTCTTCCTTTGATCTGGCTATTGCAAATGTACAACCTGCTTTTTTTTAACGTTGGTTTTCTTAATTTTTGATTGTGTGGAATACGTAATTTTATTTTATATGGTAATAGCTGTCTATCTTGAGAAAGAGATGTCAAACCCAGTGACAATACCTGTTTAAATAAAGTATTTAATAAGAATTTGTTTTTGTATCTGATGCCATTGAGACCTACTGTATGGGTTGTATTTTATGCTACAGAAAGTGCTCTCTGCCACCTCCATAAAGCCAAACACTTTGGGTGGTAGCTGCTCCTCTTTTGCTGTTGTTGTCCGCTTAAATGTCTGTTATATTACATCTGTATGTGCAATCTGAGGTTTCAACTTGGCTCACATATTCTCCTGGGCTAGCGCATTGCCCTTCAAAAGGCAATTACTCGTTCTAAGACAGCCAGTTTGAGGTGCAGCATGCGATGAGACAGTAAGAGACTGTAGAGACTCAATCGAGGGGCCACTGATACAGCAGATGAAGCTGACCCAGATTCTGTGGGAAGAAGGCAAGAAGAGAGTCTCATCTACAAAGTAATTTCCTCTGTGAGAAAAACACTGGCTGCTTTGCCCTTAAAATTGTCTGATCAAATATTTCAGTCTGAATGTAGGGTCGGTGTCTGGAGAAGATGTGATCTGCTAAGGCATGTTATTAATCCTCATTATCTGTCTAGTGGTGCACACTGCAGATGTGCGAGTGTCTCTGTTACTAAAGACTATCACAGCCAAATGGCTTCACAAGAGTAAAATAAATGAGATGTTCTCAGCTTGAAGAACTTTTAAAGGATTTTTAAAAATTAACTACATTTTTTTTAGTATCAGAAACTTCTCTGGGATTCTTCCTAGGTCTGTATACTATAAGTTCTGCTGTACTTGTACTTGCTTTAGTTTTCTCAGTCTCTGTCCCTATTTGCCCATCTCTTCGGTTCTGGCTGCCAACCAATCACAATATAAAGAGACAGACCTGGGCTTAATCACAATATTTATATGTAAAAGTGTCTTATTTCACCTGACCAAAGTCAAAGTTAAAGCATTTTTTGTCACAGTCCTCTCCTCTTGTGACGTTCTCTCTCTCCAACTCATTTGTATGTAGATGTGTGTTTAGCAAAAGCAGGACTCTCCTTTTGCCTCCAAACACCTGGTTTAATCACAGACCTGTTCCTGATGTCCTGTTCAATCCTCACTGGATCATTGTCTTGCATCAGTTAGTGCAGCCAGGCTCCAAGCCTTAAGTTAATGTTTCCACTTACCTGTGAAAGAGCTGTTTCCCTGTGCTCAGGTCTGCCTGGGGACGGGAGAGTGGTGAGCAGTCTTTGTTTGGATTTGAGAGAGTTTGGACACTGTGGAGTGTCCTAGTGGAGTCTGGGACCATCACAACTGTTGTACTTTGACTAGGAGCTCTACCTGTGCCCAGATCTCGACATTTAGCGGGAAAACGATAATAAATATTTTTATATCAAGGCAATTATCATGGTCTCCATGTCCTCCATTGCAGACCTGCTTTCAGTCTCCCTTTCCTCCTCTTTTGATCTCCTTTTCTCTCTCCCATCAGTTTGCATCCCAGGCAGGTGCACCTGTTTACCATTCAGTGGTACCATTTCAGTCAGGCTTTCACCAGAACGTTACTCATGCGTCGCTTTTGCTGTTTTCAGTTCTACTTTTTGATGGACTTGCCTGCTTGTCTCCACCTCCTCTTCCCATTAGCTGTGCCTGCTGGATGTTCTTACCTGACTCTGTCTCTCATGTGTTTTCTGGAAAAGAAACCCTGTCTTGGAAATCTGGAGTGTAGGAGCTGACCCATGTTTAAGAAAGGAAGACAGAAAGCAGAGAAATAACAGGAAAGACTCTTCTAACAATCACAGACATGACTTACTGACCTGAGATTCTGCTTTTGACCTTTAGAGAACTCTTGGTATTGTGAAATAATCTAAAGTTTTTTCATTAAGCCACTCAGTTGTGTCATGTGTTTGAGCTCTCTTAACTGATTTTATTACTACAATGATGTTATTTTCCATCCAGATCATTTTAACACCTGCTGAGTCACAAACAGCTTCTCACATCAGTGATGTGATCTTACACTATTTTTGAAAAGGGTAGTCCTGTTTTTCTCTTTCTTTCACATGGAAGTGAAAGAGTAAGAGCGCTTTAATGTGGAAAATGGGAAACTGCTTGCTCACCTGAAAATGATCCAGTGCTTGTTGAATTGTTTCTAACAGGCACATTGGTAAGGCCATTTCACATTTGTCCCATTCCTACAGTCATGTGAAAGTTTTCACAGCACTCTGTTGAGGCCGGGGAAGCTCATTCACTCAGTATCTTATAGAACCACCTTCAGCAGCAATAACTTGAGGAATGTCAGCATACTGTTCTTTATGACTTTCAGTTAATTAAGGGTATGTACAGTTTTGTCAAGATCTTGCTAAAGAATTTCAATCAGGTTTAAGGTCTGGACTTTGACTTTGATAGCAACGCCTTCATTCTTTTCTTTTTCTGCTCATTCTTTAGTGAATTTTCTGTTTTATTTGGGAATTTTGTCTGTTGCGTGAGCCAGTTTCAGCCAAACTTTAGCTGTCACACCAAACTTGCCTGACTCTTATGAACTCCCATCCTCCTCACTGCCCTCTCTGCTCTCTAATCATTAGTACACCTAAAGGGCCCTGGGCTAACCCCAGAGACAACAATCCAAAAAGCCAGGAAGCATTCAGCCGTCTCAGTCAGGCGAGAAAACAAGCTGAGAAAACAAAGGTGTCTTCAGTTTACATCAGCATTTCACTTTGTCAGTTTTGAACTGCAGTCAATGTCAGTGGGCATGAACAGTTCATTTTTGATAGTTTTCATTTTTCAAGCGCTGCTATGTCTTTCCTGTAACGACCCACCTTTCAACTGATCGTGTTATAATAATTCCTTCACTGCTAACAATTTTTGTGAAGCCTTCAAAGCCTCTCTCCACCCATTTGAAGCCCTTTTGTGTAATATTTGACTCTGGCTTTAAGTTCGACGAGTAAATTGACTCAGTGGTTAAAAACTGTTTTTCTATTCAATTCATCCATCCATCCATCCATTCGCTACCGCTTATCCTTTTCAGGGTCGCGGGGGGCGCTGGAGCCTATCCCAGCTGTCATAGGGCGAGAGGCGGGGTACACCCTGGACAGGTCGCCAGTCTGTCGCAGGGCTAGGGACAGACAACCATTCACACTCAGATTCACTCGCACATTCACACCTAGTGGCAATTTGAATTATCCAATTAACCTATCCCCACAAGCTGCATGTCTTTGGACGGTGGGAGGAAGCCGGAGTACCCGGAGAGAACCCACGCAAACACGGGGAGAACATGCAAATTCCACACAGAAAGACCCCGGCCCGATGGTGGAATTGAACTCAGGACCTTCTTGCTGTGCGGCAACAGTGCTAACCACCGTGCCACCGTGCTAACCACCGTGCCACCGTGCTAACCACCGTGCCACCGTGCTAACCACCGTGCCACCGTGCTAACCACCGTGCCACCGTGCTGCCCTATTCAATTCAATTCAATTTTATTTATATGGCACCAAATCACAACAATAGTCACCTCAAAGTGCTTTATATTGTAAGGTAGACCCTACAATAATACATACAGAGAAAAACCCAACAATATGACCCCCTAATGAGCAAGCACTTTGGTGACAGTGGGAAGGAAAAACTCCCTTTTAACAGGAAGAAGCCTCCAGCAGAATCAGGCTCAGGGAGGGGCGGGGCCATCTGCTGCGACCGGTTGGGGTCAGAGAAGGAAGACAGGATAAAAGACATGCTGTGGGAGAGAGACAGAGATTAATAACAGGTATGATTCAGTGCAGAGAGGTCTACCAACATATTTGAGTAAGAAAGGTGACTAAAGAATAAATACTCAATGCATCATCTCTACTTCATATCAAAAATTAAGCATTTCCTTTCTGTGAGAGATTGTGAAATTGTTATTCATGCTCTAATGTCCTCCTGCTTGAGATACTGCACTTCACTTTACAATAGTCTCAGTCAGTCTTCTATTTCCTGTCTCCAGCTTGCCTGAAATGCTGCTGTTAGTTGAAACTGAAGTGACATTCACACTGATTTTGCACTGTTACCAGCATGGCCCAAACCAAAAGGAAGATGGTTGACTGAAATGCCTCGGACATGTGCCCGTGTTTTCAAAGAGAAATAAAAGCTCTACTTTCAGTGTTTTACTATGTAGTCAGTAGTAGACTCCAAGAATATGAGAACGTGAGTTTGTGTGTGGAGGAGAAACAGCGTGAAGAATAGTAGATGGAGGAAAATAGAGATGGACATGTCAGCTGTGTCGCTGTGGCAACCACACCGCAAAGCAGCAGGAGTGAGGAGTGTTCAGTTACCTTTTCTTTTTTTTGGTTTCCTGGTATTTGCTGTGATGATCTGGGATGTCACTTCAGGGACTTGCTGTCTAAGGCTTGAGTGTGTGCAAACAGTCTGCCAGGCAGCTTCCAAGAGGTGCTCGTTAACTGTGTACAGAGTAAGCAGCTGGAGCCTTGACATTTAAAGAAGGCGGGTTTCTGGCACACGGCGAGATTTGTCTACATTATGAGGGGGAGAAAACATGTGCTGCCAGCCACCTGGCCTTCTGCTTAAGCCACTGATCGATGCAAATATTACACATGAGAAAGAATTTGTACCTGAAGCCACGATGAAGCTGTGAGCTTTATTTTGTATGTGCATTTGATTTCATCCCGCAAGTTTCATAATAAGAAGAATAAGAAATATGTTATTTATCCCATATTTCAAAAATTATTTTGTAACAACAACAACAATTAGCTGTATAAATGAACTTTTATAAAGTTTTATAAAAGATTTAAAAAATATTTATTATTAATAATACTAATGTATTACATATTTTATATAATACTTTCTCATTATTAATTCATTAATTAGGTGTTCTCGCCTGTAAATGGTGCACAGGGTGGTCAGGACGATCCATGAGGGATAACAGTTCAGGGACCTCTCTACCAAGAATCAAAAATATTGAATTTCAGTCTTTAGTCTTTAGTGTCACTACGTCCAATGCTGCTCCCCCTGGCAGACCACAGCAAAGCACACTTTACTCACCAGCACTAGTGATAGAAAATCTCCATCACTGCAGACACTGAAGCATCTCAGTTTACTTAAGAAACAGAACCCAGACATGGACAGTGTAGACATCATCCTTTTCCTTCTGAAGTTGATTTCTTCCAGACCACTACACAAAATCCTCTACTAGTGCCCTGCACTCGTCCTCCTGTCCATCACTCAGTAATTCAACCAGGTGAACAGGAATGGAGTAAGCACAGTTCCCTGAAGAGCTTCTCTACAACACATAGCCAGCCTGTCTGTCTGGTAGTCAATGATCCATGGGATGGTGGGCATGTTCCTTGACATTTCCTGTTGCTTCTCTCTCTCTCCGCAGCAGCAGCTGAATTGTATTAAATGCACTTAAGAAATCAAAGAAGGCCATCCTCAACGTGCAGCTGTTCCTTCGGGATCTCTGCAGATAATCAAATGTTTGCATCATATGTGGTGTGAAGGCAACCGCCTGATACTTATGGTATCAACTTTGGTACAGGATCCAGGCAAGATATTTTCCACCACACAGCAATGGCTTCATGCTGACTCGGGTTGTAAATGTGACGACTTAGGATCACAGACTCCTGGCTAGCTGCAGGTCCTCAGAACCTTGGGTGTGTGTGTATGTGTGTGTGAGAGAGAGAGATAGAGAAAAAGAGAGAGAGCGTGAGAAAGCAGTGAGGATATGTGGAGAACAGGGTGTGTAGTGGAGGAGGTAGCAGGGGGGCTGTGAACTAGATGTAGCAATGTTTCAGCAGGCTGCCCACCGGTTGTGGTTACACACCACAGTGCTTAAATGGAACAGGGAACTGACTAGCCATTATAACAAATGACTGTCTTTTCCTCTTCCTCTAAATTTGTATGTAAATCACTGTGCAAGTCCACCAAATTAGAGCCAGCAGTAAAATAAAATTATCCACAAAAGTTTAGGTGCTGATGCAGCTACTCACAGAAGCTGGCATGATGCCACAATAATGAATGCATTAATTTCAAAGTCTGGCTTTCCTAATTGTTGATTTACTTTAATGCTAGGGGGAATACAACTCCTAGCATTTAATGTCTGAAGTCAGCTCTCTGTGAGATGCTTAAAGAAAGTTTGCAATGTTCTGTATTTTTTTTTTATCAGCCAAGCTACCTTGACTAATAATACAGCCCAGGGACTCTTGTTAAAGCAGCTATGAGGAGACTAAGACCTTCACGTTACCAACAATTAAATTCATCACACACAACAATCACAGTATTGACAAGCATTTATGTTTCTGTCTGCTTGCAAGTAAGTAGAATACTTTTTGGAGATGGGGTCCGGGAGCCACCGCCAGCCCCCTTCAAGGCCTTCGTCAATTCATGTTTAAGCCATGCACCTCTATCTACTAAAACGCTGTCAAACCTCAAATGAGGACGTGGGCCCAGTGAGTGAACTCTCCTTTTATCTTTGTTTTGGTCTCCTCCACCGCCTTTGCAGACAAAAATCTGGCTGTTTTGCCACAGAGACCTCCTCTCAGGGGGTTTATTGGCTAAAAAAAACAGCAAAACAGCAGCATTCTGCATTTAAAAATGGCACTTAAATGAACAGGAGTGAATGGAACTTTAGGGTTTCAACCAACTTTCTGTGGTTTCACTAAACAATAAGCAGTACCTTTCATGTTAGACTTAGTCATTTGATCCATTTGAGATCCAGAGAATACAGAGCTTTATAACAACATAACCTGAAAACCACAGAGATTCTTTTAAATGTTGTCAGTAAGAGGAGAAAATGCTGAGGTTAGCTCTTTCTGCCCTGCGATGCATTCTAATTTCCACATATGCCTTGTTACTTTTTCACTGCATGCGTACCTTTCAACTATAGTGATTTCACAGAGTGCCGAACTGCCAAAATACAGGATATGAGGAAATGTCAGATGTTATCCTCTGACAGCCTTATGTAACTCCTGAGCGTGTGTCAGGGGTAATCCTCTTACAGGGGAGAAAAGTCCCCTTAATAGGAAACAAAACAGTTTGCCTCCTCTGTCCCCTGCTTTTAATAATCAAATTGCAGCTTGCGCAAAGGCCACCACACCAAAGTAATCCATGCTGGAGGACAATCCTCTGCTCTTTAATCTATGATTATTTGCATGTTCAAAATGACCAGATAGTGACAGACCATTGACAAACAGATGTGTTTGGGCTTAGGAAAACATCTTATTGATGATAGCAATGATTCCTTCATTTTTGTGTATGATCTACAAAAGAGTGCAAATCTAGAGGCTGTCGTGGAATTTATAGGAATTCATTAATTTGCTTTGAGCTATGGCTCTGTCTTCATCGGGGTATTATTAATATTGCAAGAGGTTGCACAGTTAACAAAATGTGAACTGCAAATTAAGGCTCTGACTCCCTCTGTTGGTGTGGGATGATAAATGCTGGCGTTACTCAGGATTAGAGTATTTCAAATGCACAACAATTCACACCTCTGAACTCAATACCTGGTGGTGTCACGAAAGATTTGAGCAGTGAAAGTGATGTTAAAAAACAGCAATACAACCCTACAAAACAGAGTCCATTACAGATAAAGTTGCTCTTCTTAATACAAGAAAGAATGAATAAAAAAAGAAGACTCTGTGTTAAATTTACTTGGATCTGGCACCATTTTAACGATATCTGGTTGAGATGGCAGACTTTGGAAAAGTCAGTGACAGTTTTGTAAAGAGTAACCAATCAAAAAAGTTACAGCCATTGGTTTCACTTTTAGCAAAACATGTTAGAATGATTATTTTCTTCGTTCCCTGGTTACCAAGACTCAGGAGAACGATTCAAATAAAACCAAAAATTACATTTTCTGATTGTGTACTGTTAGTAGAAAAGTACTGGTTTTTACACTTGCCTGGAAAGTGAAATGTTACTTCATTTCTAGCCGGGGACAATAATCCCCTTTGGTGATGCATCAGGAAGTGTGAAACTGTCAAAACAAACATGTGGAGCTACCTGTGGTGGTGACCCCGTATGGCAGGGGAGCAGCCAGAAGTGGCTCTCAGTGATGACTTCGACCTCAGTTCGTTAATGTGACCCAGTGGTGAGTGCTTTTCCACATGGGAAGAGAGTCCTGGGTCAAAATCAGAGTTGTGAACCTCATGTTGTTTGTCTTGGCTCAGAGCACTCTCGAAAAGAGACTCTTAATTTCAAGAGTTCTACTTCCTGTTAAAATAAAAAAGTAACTTGAAGTCTGATATCTTCCTCTCAAATGCGGGGTAATAAAAGTACTCTATGAAGTAGCAGAAAATAGTTACTTTACCATGTTCACTTTTATTTTAACCTTTTCATTGGGAAATATATTTTAAGAAAATAATGAACCAATTGTAGAAGAAGTATGAGAGTAAATACTCATTAATAAAGTTATTATCCATTTGATTATTGCTGACTGTTTTTATCCCATTGGTTCGTATTGGTTTGCACCTCTAAAGAAAGTTGACACTTTTGCCTCTGTGGTTTTACTGTGGAATTAATTAACTAGAAATATATATGAGTCTGTTTCCTTGAAGTAGGAACTCAATTAAATAAATACACCTTTTTCACTTTTTAGTGAGTGCTGACTCACCTGCTATGAAAAAAAAGTAAAAATATGTAAAAAAAAAAAAAAAAAAGCTGGATGCAGTGAAAGAATTTTCCATATTCAATTTTTACAGTTGTCTCCCTGTACTTTTAAACCATGCATTAAACTTACCATGACGTTTTTTTTTCAGTGTTAATGACAATAATGTCTAAATAAAAAACATCTACTGACTCAAGATATAATCAAGAAAGGGAAAGTCAAATGTCTTTACAATAAATAATATTTATTACTGCAGTTATCAATCTAAATTCAAGTGGAAAGCATTTCCAATATAGGCAAACTGTGGACAGCGCCATAGCCTTGATAGAATAGGTCTTTACATTACTTAATTTTTCTTGCACTACACTATAGCAGAGCATATAAGCCTGACATTCATTTAAATACATTTATTTACAGTGAAGCAAAATGTGAACTCCCTTAGCAAGAAGAAATGTAAACAGGGTTTGTTACCTAGTAAGCTCAGGAGAGTAGGTCCTCTCATCTAAAACAGAAAATGTGGAAAAGTTTCATCTTGCTTAAAATCTACATTCAGGATCTGAAGATGTACCCTGCTGAGAGTCCAAACTGGAAGGGAAAAAGTAGCAAATCCCACTGCCAAATGTTCCAGAGCACTTCTCTTAGTTTTGCAGACATGGGCTCCAAAGTCACTGTTACGGTGAGCTAGATGCAGTTCAGAAACTGTCCAACAGGAGGGGCTGGTCTGACATAGCAGGAGGAAGGGATGAGAGTCCAGTACATGCAGGAAACCCGGCACTCTCCCTCTGCTGTGCTGTGAAAACCAAAGACCTGCTGACTACCTGGAAATAAGAGACACTCGTGTAAAGCTTGCAAACACCGAGAAACATTTCAAACAAACAGCTTTATTTACATTTTTTTGGATCGCAGTTTGAATACACTTTGTACTGAATATACACGGCATTCATCCATGGCAGCAGAAAACTGCTTTTAATGTCATCTTTTGAGCAATAACTTGAACTGTAGCTTAGTAACTTTACTCTGTAATGAATTTAAATGTCTGGGTTTTAGTCCAGTAACAGAAAATGCCAACTAAAAGTGACTATAACACTTATTAAACACAAGAACTTTCATTTCCTGGTCATACAACTGTACATTTATTAAGTCGATATTAGATGGGCTTTTGAATTTCTGTGGATAGACTGGATATAGATAAAAAACATAAACCAGGCTTTCAATCAGTTCACATTTTCAGTCAGAACTAAACGTTAGCACAATTTGCTAGTTAGCTAGAGTAAATACAAGACTGCAACAGCTGTTCTGGTGGACTGAAATTTGTAGTCCCCATAAGAAGATGCTAGTTGTGAGTAAATGGCAACTACCAGAGCTGAAAACGGAAGCTAATGCATTAATGCCAAATACTGCATTTCCTCAAGACTGTCTCCAAAGACCCCCTTGGTAAAACATCATAGCGGAAACAGGGACGCTTACAGCCTTATACAAAAAAGGCTTTTGGTCTCTATAGCTGAGTCACACCGCTAAGTATTTAATAACTCGGACTTTTTAAACTTTTAAAACTTAGCGGTAAAAATCTTTAAAAGGTAGTAAAGCCAGAACATTCTCATTCCCAACGCGCAACATACTGACAATTTCTCACAGCCCGAGGAGTCTCATAGTGACACGAGAGGTACCCTTCTGCGTCCTTATGAGATGCTCCAGATTCTCAATTGAATCCAACAGAATGCCGCTCGTGGTGGGAACACACGCTTCGAGCAGAGGCTCCAGCCCTCGCTTCCAGCCTGAACCAGAACCTTAACCATAAGCTTAAACCTATCACGTAGTGTTTTCCAGAGTGATTCATGATCAGAACATAAAACACATTTACATGTATAGATTCATTCCTTTCGGCTCTCATGCCTCAGAATGCGTAACATACCGACGATCTGTCACATGCGCCGGTATGTTATGCGTTGGGATGAGAACGTGGTGAGTAAAGCGGTAAATGCCACTACAAATCAAACCTCTCTGTGTGACTTAGCAGACACTTATGTCTGCATATGTCGCCCATCCACTTTATGGTATTCTAATTTTAGGCACTAAATACCGGCTAAAAGAACAGCAGTGGTCAAATTAATAACTTTAAACCATCAACATGGGTCTTCACCAGTGTACTGGTGTAACGCATTACAAAGTAAACATTACACCAGTAACTAATACAACGCATGCAAAGTAATATGATTCATCACATTACATGTGTCCATAATACTGTAATGTAATATGTTAATATGATACTAAATTCGGCAATTATATTGCAGTTACAATTATCTCTTTACGTCTGTTACAAAGGTTCTTCAGTTATCAGCAGCAGAAATGAAAAAAAAACCACCCCACATCGAACACTTTTTTTTTGTCTTGTGTACTTGCACTACAATCAACTGAATTTGGGTGGAGTAAAATGGTGGAGCGGCATCAGCTTTGAGGAGTTATGTGCATCACTTTTATTTTAATTTCACAAAATTAACACAAGCCCACAAGCCACATTTTACTGATAAAGCAACTTTATTTTTTGCACATGTCTGCACAGACAGCATGCTAAGGCAAAGCTAGCCAAAAACCCAGAGTATATGCCGACCCCAACCCAGCAACCAAACGCTGATCTTTAATAGGCTTGATCTTCACTTAGTTAAATGATGAGTCATCAGACTTGAAGCCTCTGTTTCCACCTGTTCATGCCACTTAAGTAGAATCACTGCAGCAGCCCCTTTGAGGTTTCTTTGCTTTGTGTTCATATGCAACTACTAAAAGAAAGATTGTAGGCCTGTCCTCACTAGGATAGGGATTTGGGCTGATGTGTGGGACTGTAGCCTCAGGTTTGTTAAATAGTAATTACATGACACTGTGTTTCAGGTCATTTTACAGAGTAACTGGAAAGTAATGTAACGAGTAGTGTAAAAATTTTTTACTCTTTCTGGTGAGTAATTCAGTAACATACTTACATTTAATAAAAGTAATAAAGCAATACTTTTCCTAAATAACAACCCCAACGCTGGTCTTCACAAACAAATAAATGACATCATGGTAGCCATTTTTGATATACAGCCTTAATAGAGCTGAAGAAAATCTCTCTACATGTACCTGTTGGTGTGTTCAGGGCCATTCCTTATGGTGGACCCTGTCTTTCTTCTTCTTCTCGTTTTTTTCCTTTTGCAGTCTCTCTAACTCAGCCTCATACATCATCTCCTGGATCAAGTATTTCTCCCTGCGCATTCTGTCTCGCAGGTCCTTGGGAAGGTCGGGGATCAGGTATGCGATCAGAGTCTTGATGGCAAAGACCATATGCTACAAAAACACAGAACTTTATCAGAAATCCCAGAGCTATACCTCCACTATGCTAAGAACTTTGAAGTGATAAGATGCAGTAATGCTTTTCTTCTTTGATTGTTATGTCCTAATAGGAAAGACTGGCTCTTTATCAGTTAAATGCTTCACAAAGCATAACAAATGATTTGAAAGATGGTAAAAAATTTCCGAGTGACACGTTTATTTGAGCCTCTTCTCTGATAAATACACTGTACCCGAGCAGCTCTAATCTGGATTTATAAAATGCTTTTTTTACACCTCCTAAATCTGGATTAGTTGCAATGTTACTTAGAGCGTGTGAGCTAAAATAGAAGAGTGCACTCCTCCAGCCGCTGAAAGCTGGAACAGGTCGCTCAGAATGCCAAACACAGGAAGCAGAACATGTTTTTTTTAAATTGCATGACTCTATTTTGGTCACAGCAACGTTAGAACATGACTGGGCTTCTGTGGCTGCACTTTTCTGCAATTCATCAAATCTTTAGTCTCTAAATGATTTGAGTTGATGGGTCATGGTTAAAAATATTCACTAGAGCCATGTCTCTATTAGGCTTTTTTAGATTTGAGAAAAATATTGAGAAAAATACAGTTCTATGAAAATGTATTTAACCCCTTCATGATTTCTTACTTTTTTGCATATTTGTAACACTTGCATGTTTCAGATCATTGAACACTTTTATTATTATTCAAAAGTAACCCCAGTAAATGCAAAATGCAATTTTAAATTATTTTTAAGGGGAAAACAATCCATCTAAACATAACTGGTTGTGCCGCCCAAGAACTGCAATCAAGTGTGCCAACTGGCAATGAGTCTTTCACTTCATTGTGGAGAAATTGAGGCATTCTCTTTGCAAAACTGTTTTAATTTAGCAACACTGGAGGGTTTTCAGACATGAACGGCCTTTTAAGGTCAAAGATTTAAGTTCAGACTTTGACTAGTCACTCCAAAACCTGAAGTTTCGTTATTTTTAGCCATTCAGAGGTGGACTCTCTGGTGTATTTGGGATCATCGTCCTGCTGCAGAAGTGAGCTTGTGCTTCAGGACATGAACTGATGGCCTGACATTCTCCTTCAGGATTTTCTGGTAGAGAGCATAATTCATGGCTCCACCAATTACAGCAAGTTGTCCAAATCCTGAAGCAGCAAGGTAGGCCGAGATCACCACACTGTTACAACCATGTCTGCCTGCTTGTATGATGTTGTGTTAGTTTTATGGCAGATGTTTTTCTTCTCTCGCCCCAACCGGTTGCAGCAGATGGCCCCGCCCCTCCCTGAGCCTGGTTCTGCCGGAGGTTTCTTCCTGTTAAAAGGGAGTTTTTCCTTCCCACTGTCGCCAAAGTGCTTGCTCATAGGGGGTCATATGATTGTTGGGTTTTTCTCTGTATCTATGAAGCGCCTTGAGGCAACTTTTGTTGTGATTTGGCGTTATATAAATAAAATTGAATTGAATTGAATAGAATAGATGTAAGATAGTTTCTGGCAATTGTGAAATGAGCCTTTATGTTCTTTTTGGTCAGCTGTGGCTGTCTCCACCAACTCTCCCCTGGTGCCATTGTTGCCCAGTGTCTTTCTTATTTTTGAGCCATGACCTTTGACCTTTAGGGACAATTTACGTCTGCAGTTCTCTTGTAACCTCCTTGATAAGTTGCTGATGCACTCATAGAGAAATTTTGGAAGGGTGGACTTTCCTGTGAATGCTCCAAGTTTTCTCCATTTGTGAATAACGACCTCCCTCAGCCTTAGAAATGCCTTTGTAACCCTTCCACCCCGGTGTCGATGACTTTGTCTCTCATCTGTTCTCTCAGATCTTCTTGAGTTTCTTTAGATCGTGTCATGATGTTCCTCCTTTATGAGATCTCTTAGACCTCTTCAGCTTCTCAGACAGGTTCTATTTAAGTGAATTCTTGATTCAACAGGTCTTCCTGGGTGTGGCTCGTAATCTAAAACAAATTTTTCTAAAAAAAAAATATGGTTCACAACAACTAATTCACCTAGACTAAGGTCGAGGTAAGATAGCTTTTTTGATCAATGAAATCATAATTTAAAAACTGAAATTTGCATTTACTCTTTTTATCTTTCTATAAAATTAGAATTAGTTTGAAGGGGGAAAGAAGGGAGTCAAGTACTTTTTCACAGCACTGCTGGTTGGTCCTGATAAATAAGAGAGAAAGGTGAAAACCTGTTGACAAAATAATAAGAAGGAATCCAATTCCAAAGGCAGCCTGCAGCCTGCTGTCATTTGTCAGTGACTACAAAAGACTGACCTCAAAAACAATGATGAAGGCCAGCCGGGCTGCCAGGACGTGCCAGAACTGCAGAGTGTAAGAGTAAGGCTCTGCAGAATCTGGAGGCTCCCTGTAGTCACGATACCTAAAAGGGGAGGGGAAAAAAGAGAAAGGTCAAAGTTCATCCTACAGAAACACTGATGACTCATTTACCGTATTTCCCGGACTACAAAGCGCACCTGAATATTAGCCGCACAAGCTAAAATCCGGGGAAAATCCTGTTTTGTACATACATTAGCCGCACCTGACTAAAAGCCGCAGGTGTTTCAATGTTGACTTATCATATGTAAGAGAATATGCACAAAGGGAATTGTCAGGAAAGAGATGGCTGTTTGGAGACATCACTTTTATTAATATTTTGAAAAACAAGTTATGGGTACATATTTGCACATGTAGTACATAACAGTAGCCTACAGCACACCAGAAAAATAGATTCGGACTACCTTTTAGGCTCAGGTGCAGTAACACGGCTTTAACAAGAAGAAAAGTCAGTCATTCACCATCTTTCTCTTCTTCCTGCGCACTAAAACCACCAAAGTCCTCTTCTCCAGTGTCGGAAACAAACAGGCTCAGGATGGCTTCGTCATCCACTCTCCGCTTCTCTCCTTCGTTGTCACTTTCAAAACCAAAGAAATCCTCGTTGTCAGTGTCAGAGTCGAACACCCTCAGAAGGGCCGTGGCGGTGTCCTCCTCTCCATCATGCAGCAGTCCAGCCCTTCAAAATCCGTTGGTGATCGTGGATGTTTTCACACTTTTCCACGCTGTCAGAATCCACCGGTGGAGTTGGGCATAACTTGCTTTTCGCAAGTTTATCGCCGCTCATCATCCACGCCTCCCGCTGAACGCGTACCGCTACTTTGAAGTTTGTTTTTCGCGCTACTTCGTACGGCACTACGTTGCCTGGCGGACGGACATGTGACTAACATACCACTCTTGAACCCCGATCCTTCCGCCAGGCAACGTAGTGCCGTACAACAGCGGAACACACAAAACAAATCGTCTTACGATATGACAAAAATCATGGACAATCCATAGAAAAGCCGCACCTGACTAAAAGCCGCAGGGTTCAAAGCTTGTGCAAAAAGTAGCGGCTTATAGCCCGACAATTACGGTACTCATATTAGTGAGCAGGAAAATTGGGATACTGGCAGAAAATGGGGCGTTTCCAAAATGATGTTCTGTAACTTCAGTTCAATGTGGATCTCAGTAAGATCACTCAGTTACCAGAATTGTGAATAAAGTAGTGGATTATCTTATAGTTGACCCTGTGCTTTTAGCTGAAGCCTTTTTAAAATAAACAAACTTCTCTTCCCACAGTGTTTCTGTTTTCTACAGCTGCCTCAAAATAACAGCTTTTCACTTCTCACACCACCTGCAGTACTTCACGGCTTCTCCAAACAGCTCCGAGCCATTCGTCCTGGGGTGCGACCTCCTCTCAAAATCTGACACCCGGAAAACTGAGAGACTGGCGTTGACATAACCCATCATGCACCTGCGGCACATACGGGAAATGATTTTACCAACTGCAGCATGCAGCAACACAGAATTAAAGCAAAAACTGTGAAATCATCCCTCACCCCTCCCCTGCTCGGCCCTGACCAGCGCAGGGTCCGTACTTGTAGGCGTAAACAAGGCGGGGGATGAAGTCCGAGGTAACGGCGATCACAAAGGCGTTGGTGATGACGGACAAGATGCCGATGCCCTCCAAAATGCCATACCAGATCCCTGCCAATAAAGAATGATTTCAAAGACACCCCACAAACAGGAAAGTGTTTCTGTAATAAAGGAACGTACTGCATTTTACTCTTTACCTATGTCTTTGGCTTGTGATGGCAGAGGGCGTCGCCACTGTGTGACAAACTTGTAAGCGTCTAAACGGATCTCGATGATGTTGTTGATCAGCGCCAAGAGAGGGGCCAGAGGGAAAGCTGCCACGAAGATGGTGGTAAAGCCAAACTGTAAAACTGAAACAAACAGTGCAAGACTTCAGAGGCCTGCACTACAGCCGGCCACGGCAGATGCCTGGTTCTGTTTGAGGTTTCTTCCTGTTAAAGGGGAGGTTTTCCTTCCCACTGTCGCCAAGTGCTTGCTCATAGAGGGCTGTCTGATTGACGGGGTTTTGCCTGCATTAATGTTGGGTCTTTATCTAACAATAAGAAGCACTTTGAGGCGACCGTTGTTGTGATTTCTACTCAATTTAATTACAAGCAGGATTTGTGGTTGCCATGGTAAATCCAGACATTTATGCTGCACAGTAGCCTGCTACCCTGAGCAAGCTACATTTATAAAATCTCTGTCTATTGACCACTCAAAGCTCGAGCAGACCTCAGTGCACAGATATTAAAAAAGGCTCTGTTTGTTTACTACTCGCTGTAAGTTTTTGGCTGTTTGACATCACCATGGCTGGATCATAAAGATCATTAAGAATAGGGATACATTTAAGGGATTTACAATCATATCTACTCATGCACAAATATGAAGAAATGATACTGTTGACCCTAACCTTTATTTATCGAGTTGAAAACCAGTGTTGTGAGAAGGTTTCGCCTGATTGTGGTTATTAGGTTTAATGAAGCCAGACTGTATAAAGGTAAACTAGCTACCTTGAACATCAGGCATGTAACAAAAACATGCCTGATGTCCAACATCTCCTTTAGATGTTCATCATGCTTTCAAACAGTTTTTTTTTAGACTGGAATTTAAGAATTTAGAGTCATGTTATTGGCTGCTGCATGAATGTAAGGCAGTAGTTTCTGTCCTGTTCAGCTCTTTATGACTTGAAGAAAGCGTATAGTGGATTTATTTGAGCGATTTCAAATCTGGGAATGGGTGAACTTAAAAACTGTAGGATGAAAATCCAAAACAATGATCAAAAACATCAAATGCACCTTAAAGCTCCTTAAAGCACGTGGAAAAGCTTCTAGCTCTAATTCAATATAGTGCAGTGTCAGAATTACATAACATGGATTGAAGCTGCTGGGACCAAGATAAAAAAATTGTTTAGATAAATTCTGAAGATTAAACTGTAGAGTGCATTTTAGGATAGCCTTAAAATACAGAACTGATATCAAAGGTTACCAGCAAAGCGTATTTCATTCATATTGTGCTTGCATCCAACATACTCATCTCCAGGTATTCATCAAACAGTCCATAGGCATTCATTGGCTGTAGGTTAAAATCCCTCTCCCACTGTGGAAAGCCAGCCTTTGCATTTTGGCCGTGTTCTCTCCTCAGCCTCCGCCGCGTCCACCAGTTCTGCATCAGTCTGAGTAAAAAACAAAAAAAAACTGGGCATGATCTTCTTGTGCAACTACACTAAGTCCAGGTGTTTCGGAACACGAGAGACTGCTGTTTTCAAGTTTAAAAGCTCTCCGGATCTGTTCTTAAACACAGTACATGTAACCATATGGTAACTGGAGCTGCACACAAGCACAGTTGAGTAATATGGGAATGTTATTAGCTAGGTAAATGACCATAAGTAAGTACTGGTCAAATGATTGATTTAAAAATAAATAAATAAATAAATTTATAAAAAGCACGAAAGAGAAAAACACTTTATCAAACAACAAAAAACAAAATGGGAGTGAGACCAGTTTTGCAGTAGATGATGAATCACAAGGTTAGAAAAGCAGGATTCATTGCCTGGGGATCATGAATGTTTACCATGGCAATAGATTCAGATACGTTCAGCACCTTTTCAATCTGACACTACGTTTCTCAACCAACATAGACTGTATATAAACGACGGATGTATCCACTGTGATGTACCCAGCTGTGAACAACAGTTTGACAATTTTGCCATAACTGTGTTTTTTTTTGGTTTGTTTTTTTCAAATTTTCAGATGACGTAGAGTTAGAGAGTTGCCAGCTAATGCTAGCACTGGCTAGCTAGCTTGGATAGCAAGATGCATTTGCAATTCAGCATTAAATAAAATGGGCTAGTAATGGGCTAGAATTATATATTTTTGTAGTTACTCCGTATTCATACACGTAAGAGGTTGCCATAGTAACTAGCTCCATATATTTTATTTTTTACACCAGATGCTGCTTTTTGTCTAAACACATAACAGGTTTATATTATTTTAAGGTTACAGCGGCAAACGGAACTCACGGGTAGCCGAGCTCCATAAAGTTGTTCCACGTCTGTTTTAGCACCATGATGATTCCCATCTGCATACAGAGGTCAATGAGACAGCCACTAGGATGGCACTGAGGAGACAAGAAAGAGATAGCATGAAATCAAACTTTAGCCTTTGCCAACATGGTGTTTTAAAGTGTAAACAAAAGAGTTTCATTTTCAAGAAGGAATCCAGGATCGCTAGAACTAGTCACTGTTATAAGCATGAGTCTAACAGGATTTGCAAGCATCACTTGCTGGAAAACACCCACTGCAGCAATGCAAGTGCAGTTTATTTTGGAAAGGCTATAGTCACAACCTGTAATTATTTTTCATACACTTACGATTATGATTTATGCCTGCAACCTTTAACAGCTTTTTAAATGTGCAGCCGAGGCAGTAATGTCTTTAAGGACAATAATGGTTCTGCATGGGAATGAAAGGCTGACTGAGGCTACACTTGTACTGTACATGTCACATTATAGAGACTTTTTCCATTTCTGCTGCTGAGGGAAAACATTAGCTCAGCACCTAAAAGCGTCGGCTCAGGCCTTTTGTCCCCTTAGACCACTCCACTGTATTATTTCCCTGCATGTTCCCAGAAGTACCACTTACTAATGATGGGGGTTAAATGCCTGGTGGTTAGCCATACAGTAATAGCTTAATGCCCAAGTTAGAAATATGTCAATCCATAATGCCTTGCGATTATTCCCCACTGGGAAAAGGAAAGTCATTACTCACTTCTTCCAGTTTCCAGCGATTTATGAGACGCAGATATGAACCAGGTCGACCTGTGAATCTGTAGGCCAAGGGTCGAAAAAAAACAACAGGAGTAAGGAGTTAATAAAAGAGCACACAATTAGAGCTACATGTTTAGCGTCACTATAAGCTACGTTAAGCCCAGAGACGGCTTTGCTCAAAGTCTGTAAAATGTATCAAAATGGACCCGATGGTTAAAATTATAGATGTCACTGAAAAATAAAAACTCTTCTAGATTTGAAAGCCTTGGTAATGCAAAATGCCAGTTTTCTGGTACTGAAAGACCTGAGACATCTTTGTATCCCTTTGGTTGTCCTTTTAAGAGAGATTAAACAATTTTCCTGTGACACTTTATTACTCTTGGATAATTACAAGATCCAGAAAACCTTAAACTTATTCCTAACTGTACTTAACAGGACAATTTTGATGGCTTTAAAGGCATTTTATTTCATGTAACAAATAAAAGCTGGAAGATTAATCTAAATCGGGGTGGGCAACTCCAGGCCTCGAGGGCCGGTCTCCCTGCAGGTTTTAGATGTGTCCTTGAACCAACACAGCTGATTTAAATGGCTAAATTAGCTCCTCAACATGTCCTGAAGTTCTCCAGAGGCCTGGTAACGAACTAATCATGTGATTCAGGTGTGTTGACCCAAGGTGAGATCTAAAACCTGCAGGACACCGGCCCTCGGGGCCTGGAATTGCCCACCCCTGATCTAAGTGCTCACAATAATGTGTGTAAAGAAACAGGCTTCGAGAACAGAAGTACACAAAATATACAATGCTGTTATAGATTCAATGAGATACACTGCGCTGCATTAGGTTACATTTTGTAAGCTACATTTTACATTTTTTACCTAACCAACAACCAACCAGCATTTGAACGTCAGCTGTATAATTTACACATACAGTACTATCGTTGACCGTCAGGAAAATTCCAATTTGTCCCTAATTACACAAAAGGTGAACTCTTCAAAGGGTATCAGGATAACTATCCCCAAGCAGCAAGGCTGAAAGATGAAGCATATGATCATGCACCAAAAACTGCAGTTCCTCGAACGGCCACTTGAAGCTGGCTAAAAAAAAATGAGGCAATCTCCACAGACTTCTATTTTCAAAAGTTTACAAATGCTCTTCCTGTTTAAAGTAATATAAAACTTAATCTCTGTCAATGGGTTATTCACAACTATACAAGCAATTCAAGCAACCCCCCCCCCCCCCAAAAAAAAAAAAACCATCTCTTTAAAATGTATTAAGGCTATTCTGATTTAAATAATAATAATGGATTGCATTTATATAGCGCCTTTCTAGACACTCAAAGGGCTTTACAATTCCACTATTCATTCACTCTCACATTCACACACTGGTGGAGGCAAACCATGACAGGTGATTGCTTTCTTATAGGTCAGCTGTACTAAAGGATTCAGTATATTTTGTTTAAGACTTTTGGATATTCCCTAATGACTTTAATATCACAGTAAAATATACAGGCCCCTTTGCTAAACAAGGCAACTAGCCAGTGTAAGAATAAGTAATAGGAACTCAGCTACGTATATTTGTGTGAAACTGGTTACATGATTCAACTAATACTGGTCCTGTCCTGTATTTGTAAATTGCCTGTGACTTACTCACCTTCCCAAAAAGAAGGCGATGTAGAAAGTTGAACTGTTAAGATTGACAAACTGAAAAAGAAACATCTTGAAAGTAAAGCTGTTCTCCCACTCAGACTCTGTCCTCGGTTGCTCTGTGGTTAAACAGAAAGAAGGAGTTCATTTTAAGAATATCGTAACATTATTCATACAAAAAGAAATTGCAAAATTGTGTGTCACCAGCTTACCTAAATTGGTAAGAAGCAGAGCAACTTTTTCATAAAGCTGTAAAAAAGGGTGAAATTAAATGTATTTCTCTAAATTTATTGTCTAAAAATGCTGTTAAAAGCGTTAGAAAGCTATCAAAATAATGATAATGATAATCTTATATGTATCCGTGTAACTATTCATACAATGCATGAATTAGCCGTTACATTTAAAACAGTATTTATCACACCTGAAATAAATGCATTAACTATTTCGTCATTGCTCTACTTCTGCACAGTGCAGTCGAAAAACAGCAGAAACTTACCACGTTAAGGAGCATGATGATGCAAAAGTTGATGCATACTGCCGTGCCCGTGGTCGCCACCTGAGAGTTGTTCCTGATGAGAGCCCAGCCAAAGGCAGCGAAGGTACTGACAGTGATAACTCGGTAAATGACGATGCCAAATACGGCAGCAATCACCACCAATATCTGTGACGTGACAGTGACAAGAAAAAGAGAACATTTCAACTGTAAACACTTATGAATGTATATATGATAACTGAATTTTTCAGTCTATAAACTGAGAGGTCTAGTTTTAGATGGAACAATGGAAATTGTAATTGCAGACAAAAAGCAGTTGACACATTTAGTAACACATCTTTTACTTAATGCTCACTTGCTCCAGAAACTCACCATAAAGAATATTCCAGATGTGGAAACGATGAGGCGACTGTATTTGTCAGAGAAGGCCTGGTAAGGTTCAGGTTTTCCAGATATAGGGTTCATCCTCTCCTTCTTTGAGTATTTGGCCTCAAACTGCGGGCGTATTTCTTCCTGAAAGATAACAGACTACACATATGAGCATAAACTGCAGTAAGAAAGCACACATTTAGTTACTAGTTAGCAGCCATTTCTGCTGAGAAGTTTTTCACAGGATTGCATAGTTGAGGGTGCAAGTCACAGGCAGTATGAGGTATGTATTAACACAATCTTCACAGAAGTGGAAAGCGTAAGGACTCAACAGACTTCAGTTAGTGGGATAAATGACATGACATGTCAATGCAATTAGAAAAAGACTGAACAAGTACTACTTTTTTTAAAAGGGTTACCACGGAGAAAGCTTCTTCTTCAGGGTATCAGCACAAATATTTAATACGAACTGTGTAAAGCACAGATCATGGGTATCATGGGATGTACCACCAACAGATAGAGGAAGTCTCTGACGTCAAGAAATCCTACCAGCGGCTAGAAAAGGCCACAGAGGTTCTGATTATGGCAGCACAAGAACCGGCCCTAAGCACCAGATCTATTTGGGCAAGAGTCTAGCACAGCCAACAGGACTCAAACTGCAGGCTGTGTCCAAAGGTGCCTGACACATAGCAACAGGATATAATAGCCAAGCTGTGACAGTGTAGAGGCACAACCAAGTGGCTGCAAACCACCCTTATATCCTCAAGCTCTGACCAAAAGCCTGTCTTCTCACGTTACGTACAAAGCAGATTGAAATTCTGAATCACATTTACATCGAAAGAAGAGCAGCCTTCAAAGAACACATTCACTATCTATTATGTGATTGACAGATGATGGTTGGAGGTTGATACACAAGACAGGAGAGAACATAAAAACCCACAGAAATTACATTATGACAGCTGTGTGGGTCTTTAGTTTGTTCGTGCTTTCATTGTAGAGCTGCAGATTTTCAGTGACTCATAAAATCAACTGAGACAGACTTGACACAGGCTCTTAGTACACCATCTCCACCTTTTTAAATATATGCTTTGAGATTGACATGGACTGAAAAGGGTATGAGTAGGCCAACATTTCTTCAGGGAAGAAGTGCTTGTTCAAGAAAAAAAGAAATAACTAGAAATATAATTGACTATCTTTTCCCTCCTAATTTCTTTTCATACTATTTATTTATGTTAAAGGGAGCAGATAAGCTACAGGACTTTTACCTCCTCTTCTTCCCAGTCAATGAGGTCCCAGTCATATGCGAGGACAGCTCTACGTCTCTTCCAGAACTCCAGGAAGACCGTTGCTGGAAGACATGAACAAAAAAGTTTGCATTGCGTCCTAAACAGTCCTCAGGATGGGATTATATGGCTCCTACCAAGCACTAATCAACTTTCTATTAAATTTCTTCTGTTAGATGATTCTTCTGTCATTATGTAAACAATACATTATTGATGAGCCCGTCATGTTTTTGCAGATAACATGCTTCAAATTTAGACGTACAAGTCTTAATAATGAAGAAATCGTCACAATCTTTAAATATTTGGCCTGATATTAATCAACAACACAGATACTTGTAATAAAAAGCAAAGTGCATGGGTCAGAAAGCTAAGTCAAGCTTAAAGTCTGAGTTTTCTGTTAAACACATAACCCAGGCTTTGTAGTATGAAGCAAGTTCAGCATACTGAGGGCAGTTTTCCTGTATCTGGATTCACTTACCCTAAAATTGATGATCAGAAAAACTTTAGACCCTCCTACCATCCGTGCTTAGAAGACCAACAGGATTAGTAGTGTTATTTTCCAGAGAACTGATTGTTCAGTTGGTGCTGATTTCATATCTGCACATATTATTCCAATAATATGCTCCATATGTGGTTATTGTCTGGACCCCAGTTTCTTGTATGCGTACACATACTTGGCCAGTAAAGCACCACTTTCAAGACACAGAGATGGCTCAACCCATTATTGTAGTACACCCCTCAGATTCATCTTGTAGTTTTGGACTGCAACAACTTCGCTTGCTTAAAGCATGCTAGCAAGAATTGTGTCATGTTTCTGACCTGGCGTTTTGAGTTTATTCTGTATTTTTGAGTTTCTTATGTAAAGTTTGTGATTATAAGTTATTGTGTTAGTCTTATTTGGGGTCTAGTGGAGTTTTAGTTTAGCCATTACTATCATCTGTCTCCTTGGCTTTTGTGTCTTGTTTCTTGTCTAGTCTGTCATGTCATTGTCAAGCTTGTGTTGTCCTGTCTCTCCATGTTTCCTGTTTTATTTTGAAAGTCTTGTGTTTCTATATTCAGTGAGGTTTAAGTTTACTTTTCCCTCTGATGTCATTATGTTCTTTCTAATCAGCTGTTTCCCCATGTGTTTCCACTTCCCCTGCTCACTTCCTGTGTGCATTTAGTCTGTGTGTTTTCATTCATTTCTTTGGGTCGTTTGCTATGTTCATGCTATGTCATGTTTCTAGGTTTGTTTTTATGTTTTAATCTTAGGTCACCAAGTTTAGGTTATTGTTTAGTTTCGCCTTTGCCTCTTGTAATGTTTTCCGGCCTTGAATAAACGGCTTGTTCTTAGATAGATTAAAGATTTGTTTTGCATGTTTGTACTCGGGTCCTCCTCCTCACTCCACACAGTCAGCTTCTCAGCTAGACTGTGACAAACTGTAGAAGGACGCAAGAGCAAAAGCTGTTCTTGCTGGCTGTTGCAAAGAACCAGGTTGATAAAAGTAAACCAAAACAACAAACCTGACCAATTAGCCTAAAGATGCTCAAACTCGTAATAGAAAAATAAGAAAGTGCAGGTAAGTCTGCATTAGGGTAGCTTCTACAAATTATGCCTTTTTACAATACAGTGGTCCCTCGTTTATCGCGGGGGTTATGTTCTAAAAATAACCCGCGATAGGTGAAATCCGCGAAGTAGCCAACTTAATTTTTTTACAACTATTATAGATGTTTTCAGGCTGTAAACCTCCTCATGGCACACTTTATACACTTTTCTCAGACATGCATAAACATTTTCACACCTTTCTCTCTCTTTTAAACACTCTCAGAGCTCAAGCCTTCAAATAAGTCCAGTACTATACTGTAGAATGACACCAAAGGCACCCGCGGTTGCTTTTGACGGTGCAAAACGTTTCATCGACATTGTTGTGTTTGTTGGGGAGAAAACCTACAAACATACAGAGCAGCACTTCAGAGTCACACTGCTAGTGAAAGATTTATGTAAATTTAACAAGCTGAACACATTCTGTACTGTACAGGAGACACGGCATGAGATTGATTGACAATGGTCTACAGCCAATCAGGATCTAAAAAAACAAAACTAAAAAAACTAAACTAGCAAACAAAAAAAACATGGAATATTGCACAAAAAAATCCACAAAACAGCAAGGCCACAAAAGGTGAACTGCGTTATAGCGAGGGACCACTGTATATATGTAATTTGACCAACTCTTTATATAAAATAGGCACAAAAGATGAAACATTTCAGCTTTTATTTGTTTAAATTTTAAAACATCACTAAATAAAAATAACGTGCATCACTCTCCGGGTAAGAGAATAGTGTTTTGGCCATTATTTTCTACACCACAGATCACAATGAAGTTTAAATTACTGACACAAACTGCCAACACTGGTTAATGAGTTAATCTTTACTATTGCTTCCGAGTTGATCTTGCACTGTGTAGGGAAATGCCTACTGGTCTTCTGGATCTTTATATATGCACTATTAAGTTAATCCTAACTGCAGAGTGGTAAATAGTGAGAGGTTGATATGATGCCCGTGTTATCCAACTGTGTTGAAAATGGCACGTGTCAAAGTGCTTTCTGATCCAGTGTTTACAATGCACGACAACTCAGAAACAGTGCTGAGCCATGGAAGTTAGATCCTGCTGAACAAAGTCCTCCGGATGGCTTACTTATTGCAGACGCTGCTCAGATCAGAGGCCTTCATCCTCAGTGTTTCAAACACAAGCTTTTCATTTATTTTCTCTGTCATGCCGTCTGAAGCTGCATAAGAGAAAGGTATTTTCAGAGCGAACACTCAGCTGTATGAGCAAACAGCAGGGGAGAGAACTTCTGAGGAACCTTAATGAGGGGATTTCAGTGGATTCTGTGCTGCAGTGAAACCCAAAAATTAATTCGGACAAGCGGCGAGAAGCAGTGGATGTAAGGTCAGTACATTAATGCGCTTTCTTTTTGACTTTTCTTTTAATAAAAATAGAAAACTGGTAATGTTTTTGCTGTATTTGCAGACTTCAAACAGTGCTCTGAGATGCCAGCGCAGCTGTGAAAACAGCTTTAGTATTCTACACTGGTTGTTAAACTTGGCAAGTGTTTTTATATGTGTAGTTCAATGTCTAATAAATGCAACTATGTGTATTCAGGAATTATCAATTATTATACAGAAATAAAAAAACTCTTTTGTGGAGTTTAACTTTGTACTATTTAGAGCTCAGTTGGGTGCTTATTTGTTAATTACATAAGAGCTGGTTAACTTTGTTAGTTGATAAGATAAGGGACTAGGATTGCAGATTTCATTGTAGAGTAAAAATGTTGTAGCTCCCTATCAAGATCCCAGTGTCCTGTACAACACTATATTACTAACAGTTTTAGTTTTAGTAGGTTGTTTATAGAGGTTGTTTGCAGAACTATATTAAACGTAAACATCTTTAGTAGCAGGGAATGCCCTCTATCGATCTATCCATGCTAACTGGGTGACTGTTATTATGTCCTCTACTGAAAAGTGAATTATTTAAAGTGCCGCAGTTTTTACATTTTTTGCCTGTGCGAAGCTACACAATCAAAGCTGCCCCTTTCTTCCCGCAGCACAGATTAAATATACAAATTAAAGCAGCCAAAAGATAATCAGCAGTGATGTTTAGCACCTTGCTGTCAAGACTGTCGCTGCCTGTACTGTACCATATAATCTTCAGCAACACTTTAACATGTTAAAGTAAGACTTTAAACCTCATTTTTAACCGCTGTGTTGGACTATCACATTATTACTTCTGTGATAGGTGCATCCTAGGTGCACCTTCAGCAGCATTAGAAGGTGCACCTAGGATCATAGTCAGAATCTTAAACAGATAAAAACATGCCACATACATATGTCATCAGGCATTTTGTTTTCCCAGAGAGGAGCATTTGATTTACAGGCTTATTTATAGACAGCACAGCCCCACCAGGGCTGCTCAGTTTAAATATCCATAGTATTGATACCAATGTTGGTATTGTTATCGGCTCGATACTAGCGAGACAGGATCAATGCTTTCGTTTGATTTTCTCCTCTAGGTTCATTAATTTGCTCAATCATGAATGAAAATGTCTGAATACAAGGATACTTTTGTGTTGACTCTCAGGTCAAGTCGTTACATTGTAGGTCTGTGAAAGTGCCAGTTGTAAAATTTGTGTAAAAACTGTGAAAGCTGTGTTTGGTTTTATTAAGTAACACAACAAAACACTCTAATAGTGGAATTAAAATTCAAAGACATGTAGGTGTATTCAGAAGAAGCATATTGAGGATAGATACTTCAAAACTTATAACAAATAAGCCGCTGTTATCCCAAAAAGTTGATTCAGTTTATCTGGACGTTGCGTTTTCAGTGGGAGAAACGTTTGATGTCTCAGGAGTATCGGAACAGTTGAGACGAATTTTCTCGAAAACACAGCGTCTCTGAAGCTTTTAAACCCCAAATCGCGCTGCGCTGCGATCCTTGGGGTGGACCAAAAATTGGACCAATTCTCTGTGAATGGTACTCATGGCCACTGATCAATGACCAATGGTCTTTGATCAGTGGTTATTGATCAATGGTCATGACAATTTGCATATTTATGATCAAGGAAATGACCTCACAGCCCATTGTTCCTTCAGTGGGCTGGTTTCAGTCATTGAAGGGCAAATGTACTGTTTATAAGATTGGGGAAACCTGCAGTCAGCTGAGACTGAAGCAGTCACTTGGATGAGTGACGAAACGTTTCTCCCTCTGAAAACACTAAACATCTGTGATAATGGTCCTGTAATTACGTGGTAATGGATCAATACCAAATTTTGCAGTATTGCATACCACTAAACCAAACTGTGCTCATCTGAAGCAACGCTCAAATTGTGTTTGCTTCAAACCTAACTAACTAGTAACTAACTGCTAGACCTACAACAAATCATTATCAGATTATCAAACATTGACTGAACCATGATGAGCTCTTTTACATGCCTCAGTGGCTCTCTATGAGGGTAAATGATCTTAGTAAATAACATCTGAATTCCTAATAAAAGCAAAAAAGACATTCCTACATAAAAACAGACTAGCCCAATGACGTCAGACACGACATCATCAGCACTATAAAATTCAGGAAATGGTTGATCGATAGACAATAAGTTTTTTCACTGAAGTTGTAGTTTACTAGGATGTCTTTGCATAAGAACTCCATGTGCTCAGGTTGTTTCTTAACTTTTTTTTTTTTGTTTCATCATGCAGAGTAGACAATAGACAATGCCATGAGCCAGTTGGTACCAAAGTATGCAAATGACATCTACAAAAACTGGAAAAATCTGTATTAAAGAAAATCAAAGGAATCATTTTTGATCACATCGTGCCTTCCCAAGCAAGTTTTAAATTGCATTTTGAAAAGTTAAAAAGCCAGCGATTAG
Source organism: Astatotilapia calliptera (assembly GCF_964374335.1). Classification (NCBI taxonomy): domain Eukaryota; kingdom Metazoa; phylum Chordata; class Actinopteri; order Cichliformes; family Cichlidae; genus Astatotilapia; species Astatotilapia calliptera. Next base: position 5,971,635 of record NC_137438.1, read on the forward strand.
TTGAAAGGACGTGGTAGCTTGCTGTAACGCTGGTCTGAGCTTTTACAAGCTGTAGAGTATTTGTTTTCTTCTGGCAAATTTAACTTCTATATGAACGGATACTGAGCTTTCCTTTATTTAGTTATACACAGCTCACAAACACAAGTAACTCGTCCACCGGAGCTTTTAATTTAACTTCTTTTCAATGACAAGCTGGAATAAAATTCCAAGCCCAGCTGATCAAAATCCAAATGCCCGTTGTTTTGCCTTCACAGCAAATCTCCTGGAGCAATAAGATCTACCTGATGGGGCTCCTCCAGAACCAGAACCAGTCTCTGGTCTTTTCTCAACCAGAGGTCATCCACTTGGAGTCCACAGCACAACAATCAGCTGGTACTATAATATTTCCAATGCAAAAGAGTCCTGATTCTGTACAACTACTACAACTTCAGAAAACAAATAGAAAAATGAGATTTTGTTTGCACTGTTTTATTCAACAGTTCATTTGTACTCTTAGGCCCACCCTAGAAAACTATGAAAGTATCAATAATGACTTTGTGCCTCTTTGAACACTAAATGTAGGCATTATCTTTTATCTTATCCAATAATTAGTTCACGTTGAATGAAGCTACGCCTCATTTGTCTGTACATTGTATTTATGAAAGTAATCAATGGTAATTCATAATAATTATAAAGAAACAAAGGTCCAAGTTTTATTCCTGTTCTGTCAGTCTGATTTGTTAAAGCCTTTTTGTACCTCTTCCCTCCTTTTTACCCTCAGCAGTAAACAACATTGTCATCGTGCTGTGTGTGTTGATCTTCATCCTCCAGCTGTGTTTAGCTCTGTTCTTCATGCTGAGATGTTTTAGATATGACAACAGAATACGAGAGGCTCTCAAACAGCCGACCGATGTTAAAAAAATCCTTGGTGAGCATCTGTTGCTACTCTATTTTTTGTTTTTCCTTTACATAGGTACTCAAATTAAACACAGTTCAACAACATTTCTGATTATATATGTGAAGATCAATGTGCAGGAACACCTGTTAAAGATGGTAGTTATTTTTAAACATCAACATTGTTTTGATATGTATCATTTTGAGTTTAAGCTGTTAGAAATGTGACTTTTGAGTAATTTTTCTTTATTTTGTGCATTTTTTGTGCTCCATTTTTCTGTCACTAAGGCATTTCTAAAGAGTCCAGGGATCACCTTTATGATGCTGCTGGTTCTTCATCACCTGCCGTGTCAGCAGTGGAGGAAAGTTATGAACAGCCCACAGGTTCCTTAAGTGCACCGCACATATACTGGGACCTTGTTCAGTAGTCACGTGTCTAACAGTTCAACCAGGCTTTTAAACAGTGTTAATGAAACTGTAAATGTCTGTTTAATCTTTTAAATATATAAAATTCGGAAATGTTTTGTTTTTAGAGTATTAATACTAATTGAAAAAGAAATACAAACGACTGATGTTACTGTGTAATGTGAAAATCTTTGATAATATATAAAATAGCTGAAATAGCTCTGTGTTGAAATGTTTTAGTGTCTTCAGCTATTGGCTGCTGCTTCATTCATTTTCAGTCCATTCCTTGGACGTGATGATTTTTAGGGGAATTAACTGGGGGTTTTTTTTGTTTCTGTTGTTGTTTTTCAGTTAATTTTTATCATGTAAACAATATACAGAGAGTCATTTAGGAAAAAAAAAAATTAAAGCAGAAATCTATCCACCTATTTTGATCTGCTTTACATATCAAACAGGAGTGGGAACAAACAAGTGCACGTTTATTTAATCCTGAGGCTGAATGGAACAAAAGACAGCCAACCTGAATATAGTTAAAGAAGCCTAATTTCCATGTTCCCTGCAAAATACAAATAAATGAGGGATGGCTCAAGGCTTTTGCACAGTAATCTCTATCTTTTAGAAAACATCAGAAGAGGTTATCAGACAGTGCAGCAGCACAGCACTGTACGAACCTCATTGTTATGTGTTTCCCTGCTGCATTTTTCCAAAGTTCAATGTTAACTTACCCCACACAGCCATGAACACAGCAAAGAAAACAGTGGCCCCGTTGTCGAATAGATGGGTGACCTTAAAACGAAGACAAGATCACACATTTTTATGTCAAAAAGCAAATTTAGGAAAAATCTACACACCTGATTCAATGAGATGCATAAATGTCAAAGATTTTAGTGCCGGTTTATGTGCAGTTAGTATGTTCCTAAGAATACTTTTGGATGATAAAAATGTCATTTTCATCACAGTGTTTCCAAGTAGGATGAGATGATTGAAGGGTGAGAAACTGAGGACACTGCACATTCATTCATAAACTGGTAGCTTGTGAATCAAAACATAGGGCTACCCCAAAGCATACCCTCATTAATCTCTTTTTGATGATACTTCAAATATACAAATATTTCAATCCTACTGGACTCATTTAGTGATAGACAGCTTCTTAACACATATTTATTTAACTAACACTGAGATCGGCTACTATCACAAGTATCAGCTGCTGGGAACATTTCGTCCCCCTTTTCATGTACCTTGGCGTAGATGCAGCTGTCTGACAGTCTCAGGTAGGGGCAGTACTGGTCACAGATGGGGCACATGATGATGTCGTTGGCCTGGCAGATTTCTTTGCTGGACGACGACAAACAAACGACCAAAGCATTCAAGTAGGACAAGAATTATAACATCCAGCAAGAGACAAAGTCACAGAAAAACCCAGACAAACGCAAGTCTGAGTTCTCTTAAAAAATACAAGTGCAAAACGTAAGTGTGTGTGATCTCTGTTCAGATAAATGAAATTATGTTCTTAAGAAAAGTCATTACAGAGAACATTTGCTTCTGTGTGAGATTTTTCAGCCAAAGAAGCCTGCGCACGTTTGATTTTCTGTTTCAGTTAAGCAGCATCCAGTATAATCACGTACAGGGGACAATTTCACACTCTGTTGCCTCATCTCAAATTGCAAATTACAGTTAGCTCCATAATCTGTTGGACAAACACACATTTTTTGTAGTTTTGCCTCCGTATTATCACTGCAGTGAATTTTAAATCAAACAGCCAGGATATGATTGAAGTTTTTGTAAACATAAACGTATATATAGTTTAAACGAAGAGGCTCCAAATTCATTTTAGTACTGACTGAGAGAGACAGCAAATACCTTAGGAGCAGTGTTGGTCAAGCTACTTGAAAAAAGCAATTAGTTGTTAATTACTGATTACTTCTCCAAGAAAGAAATCCTGTTACTTTACTGATGACTTATTTTCAAAAGTAATTAGTTGTTAATTACTGATTACTTCTCCAAGAAAGAAATCCTGTTACTTTACTGATGACTTATTTTCAAAAGTAATTAGTTACTTATTACTTATTTACATGCTACACAACAGACAACAGACCTTTCCACAATAAAGCAACAGACCTTTCAGCCCAATTCTATTTTTTCTGCATAATCATCACATAAAATTGAATGAAATGAAAAAGTCTCTTTTTAAAACTTGTTAGTTTTAATCTTCATGCATCAAGCAAACATTAAATTATATGCAACAGTCTTTGACTGAAATAGAAACATTTTCAACACATTATAGATCTAAATGTATCCAAATGTATGTAAAAATAATTTAACGTTTATTCTGCTCTGCACACGAGGATTCGTGGAAAGATGCAGCAGTTTGAAGAAAATAATGCGTCTTCTTCTGTAGACGCTCAGAGTAAAGAATAGCAGGACACACATGTTTATCACTACAGAGAGGAGGTGTCTTTACCTGACCTGGCAGTGCTCCAGAGTGAAAAGCCCGTACAGAAATACCAGTAGGCCAACTAGAGCTGCAGGAAACAGCATCCCCGTGTACCAGCCGAGCCAGGCGAAGTACAGTCCGATCTTCTCTCCAAAATACCTCCTGGAACAACAGCCGAGCACAAGCGGAATGAGAAAAAACAAGTTTGTTCCCTCAGAATGGCCTCGAAACTACACCTGTATGTGGTAAAAGCTACACAACACATCATGATGTCTTAACTAAATTTTATGTAAAGATATTTCAGCTATCGCTACCTGATGATGATGATGTTCTCATTTCAATATACTTTCAGATCTAATTGTGTGCATGTAGTTACCTGACTAGATCCAGCGGCTGGTACTTGTACCAAACCCCCCACCAAGCCCAGCACTCATACAAGAGGTGCCGATGGTTGTCTGCTCCGTGCGTTCTGATGGAGTTTTTGCTGTGGTAGCTCCCCTGTTAAAGCATGCATATATATGTTTATGTACACATAGACATGATCTCTGTGTGTGATATAATATCACAGCAAAGAACTACTTCAAAACAGGTGGTGGAAATGAATGAGTGAAAGGTTTCTAGCAGCCAAATTACCTCATGAAGGGGGAAAGCTGCCTCGTATGAATTATTGCTCAAAAGACGATTAAGCCCTGCAAAAAAATTAATAAATAAATAAAAGAAAGAAAGAGAATCATTAAAGGAGTGAAGTCAGGTGGAGCCATACCGTTTCCGTGTTCACATTTAGAATTTACCGTGTGAATGCATAATCAAATCAAGCCTTGCATGAGAAGACGGGGTTTCATGCAAACACATTCATTAAAAACCTCATAAAAATTGAGTCAAAATTTTGCAGCTGGGGGTGTTTTACAGATATCGGCTGAAATTCTGGTCCCTGCAGAAACACCGTTTGAGCTAAAGAGGATTTTTTCATTGTTGTTGATGTAATGCCACAACTAACCACTGGGATAAAATCAGGAGAAATGCCTGTAAGTCTGTCATAAAAGGATTTTGAGAATTCATCCGGAGTTTTTGAGACAGCATGAGCTGCCATTTTTTATGGGCCTTGGATTAATATGCATCAGATAGGACTGTCTGGTGTTTTTTTTTTTTATAAAAAGGCATTGATAAACAGGAAATAGTAATATTAAAATGTTATAAAACCATATTTAAAGTCTGAAAACTTACACATAAGCTTAAAGTGTAAAAAAGAATGGAAACCAAATGGATTTCTTAGTCAAATATACGGTGCTTATATACAATAATATTCTGGTGCATTTTGTGCATTGATATGTATTTTTTTTAATTTATTTTTTGGTAATTTTCATTAATTCTACAGAATCTTACCCATCTTAGTTTTCCCCTCCTCATATTTGACCCGCTGCAGGATGTGGTGAACGATGCGACTTCTGGTGGCGTTGTTGAAAAATGTATCTTTGTTGTGGATGATGAAACTGGAGTGAAACAAACTGGTTAGAACAAGTCTGTCTGCCCTGACTGATAGGTTTTTTGTATATACGTGCACATATGTAAGTGCAAAAGTGTGTTTTACACTGTGCACCAATTTGCATATAAGAGGCTAAAGTACAAAAGAGGGAATGGAAATGCACCAGCTGGCGGTGTAAGATTAAGTTCAAAAAGTCTCTCGGGGTGAAGCATTCCTCAACAACTCACTGATGGATCCTCGATCGACTGAAGGGGGCGGTAAAGCTCTCGTTCTCCTCCAGGTCGGGCAGCCTGTCATTGTCGAACTTCATGGGCTTGCGGGGAAGCCAGCCGCGGAATTTGTTGATGCGCTTCTCCATCCTGCAAGAGAAGCTTCTGTTGAAGCTGCAGCAGTGGGGGTTTGCTTAGTCCACTTACACGTTGCCATGGACACTCACCTGCTCATAAACTTGTGCCGTCGGTGCATGTAGAAGATTTTCCTCCTGGAAAACGGAATGTTGATGAGAAGAGAAGAAGAAATTCATTCAGGATGCTATCACTTGATAATTAATTCATTAAATAAATAAATACAACCTTACAACCAATTTGGGCTTCCATCTATTCAACAGTGCAATAAATTCCACAGAGCTTAAAATTACTGTGTGCACTGGGTTTTAAGATATTTTTATAGAAATAAGCTACAACTTTCAGCTAATGGATCTCATTAAGTGTTAAGTGTTGTTTTAATGGTGATTTTATATTACCGTGTTAAAACAGTGGGGCATCATCTAGACAGAAATGGAACAGGGCAGCCAACATAAAACGAAGAGCTTTTTTGCTTTTTATACTGTATTTTCATGTATGTTTGAATAGTAATTATTAAATATTATATTTATAGAGTGCACAGTCACCTCAGGGTGCTTTATATTGTAGAGTAAAGACCCTAAATGAGGGAGCACTTGGTGAAACTGGGAAGGAAAAACTCAATTTTTACAGGAAGAAACCCCTGGAAGAATCAGGCTCAGTGATCTGTTGGGGTTACATTACACTACATGCAAATAACTTCTGTTTGTGTACAAGAAAATTCGACAGGGCAGCTTTAATTATTTTCACATTAGCATCATTAGAAGTTTTGTCTAACCTGAAAGGCATGCGAATGTTCATGAGCTCTGCATAGCGACAGAGAACATCCCATGGTGCATGAAGCTTCAAGAAGATCACATCACTGTTTGTTAACGAGGCCTGTAATGAAGTCAAACACACATAAATATACTATACCGTTTTATAATATGTATATATATATAAAGCAGAATTTATTTTTTAAAGGGAAGAGCTACAAAATATCTCACTGCAGGCTGTTGAGCATCTGCTCTTTTCCTCACCTGTTTGTACTTCCTGACTGTGTAGGAGTCTGTCTAAGGGTACATGAATCAGAAGCTAACTGCAGAGACCTAAAAATAACTAAATGACTCCATGCAAGAAATACACACAAGTGGGCTGAAGGTTGAAGGAGACAACAACCGTCGCCTTCCGCTGCGCACTCTAGATAATGACGACCTTGGCGGTACAGCATCAGCAAACAGAGCTGAGGTTAACACACAGCATCACAACATCCACCTTCTCCATTCTATCAAGTGACACTTTTGCTCAGTGAGAAGCAGCAGCAGGGAAAATTGCGATCGGCACATTTGATTTTGCTCTACGAGTGCTGAACGTCTCGACAGCCCCCAGCTGTCAGACCTGGCACAAAGGCTTTGAGCATTTTAAAATTCAACACTTCGGCCATTTAGATTACATGCATAATAGGGCTGTGCATTAAATAACTTCCTCACATAAAATGGTATCGCTGTTGAGCGAGACTCACAATAAATGCAATTGCAGGTTGGCTGAAGAAGCTGGTTCTCTGTCAGCACTGGAAACTATCGAGCTTCTCGTTTACTTTGGAGTCATCGCTTTTTAAAGAACTGGACTACGTTTGCTTTGCTAATGTCCTGTGATTATAAGAATTGCTCTTGAGCAATAGATATATGGCCGAAGAACGAATTGAGTGCTACATTGCTGACCTCCAAAACAAATTTAAAAATACGGTATATCATAAATGATTTATAATCCAAAGTTTGCCTCATTCATTGACTGGGTCTATTGTTTGGATTTTGCAAACCACAAGGAGATGCTTCAGAATAATTTAGGTCACATTGCTTTTATTGTTGCTGTCAAAAAAAGAAAAGGAAAAGGTCTTAGAAACTGTTTTACCTGCAAAGCGCAAAATACTAGAAAGGATTAGTGAATGGTTAACAAACACTGTGCAAGCCAGCTATTTTACCTCCTTTTCCATGTGCAGGCCCTCTGCACGGATGTTCCGTTCAAATACTTCCCTTTTCTCTGACTGTGAACTGGATTTCCTGTAGACCAGGATGTAATCGATGCGGCTCTTTCCATCACTGAAGCAAAGGCCACTGGACTTACTCCTCCCCTGAGGCCATGCAGATAAAGAGAGTCAGCAAAGAATAGCAAGTAGCCATTTAGAGGAACCGTTATCTCTGCTGTTTTGACTCAGTTATTGTCTATTATTGACGATGGATGGATGAATAAGCAAACATTTGGCTGTCGGTGATTTGTTTATTTTCACCGCTGACCTCTGGGAGACCTGCACTGGACTTTGTGTTGTCATCAAGGATGCTGCTGTGGGTGCCCTGGTTCTGCAGAGTGGAGTCGTCGTCTCTGGACGGGCTGCTGATGCCACCTGACCTTTCTCGTTCAAGAAGCACGTTAACATCCTTCACAACTGGAGAGTAAATGGAAACGAGAATAGAATCCAAGCTGACTAACTTTTAATCCAGTAAAAATGCTGACTCTTCTTCTGTTCTTATTCAATAACTGAGCAATCATAAGACAGCTAAAGAAAACCTTTTCATCCCTTATTATTTTTTAGCTATAAAAATCCAAAACAATGAGCTAAAAAGCTCAAAAACATCAACACGATCGTAGTGTTAGAAGTTTTTCTCCGGGATAGAATCAGCTCTGCTTCAAATTCTACTTTTAAGAACTATAGAAACCACAAGTGGCATCTTCAGACACAACAGGAGCTGATTATTCAAGAGCTTGTATGAGAGGAAAGGGACTTTAAATTAAATTCCAATTCAAATGGCTTTTGATTCTTTCACGATGCTCTGTACTGTATCTAACTCCTTTAATTAATCTGTGTTGTCGCAAAAAGCAAGTATGTTGGCAGAGAGCAGAGTGGACTATCGTATTTTACTATTTTTATATCAGGTAAAGGGGAACAACTCTAAATACAGTAATTGAAAATGCCAACAACCTGCACGCAAGTCTGAAAAAGTTTCTCTGAGCAGTGATGGCCTTTTATTAGCTGATGTAAAGGTATTCATTAGAAAGACCACAATGCTGTCAGCTAAACTTGCTGGGAGAAAATAAGCTGAGTGAAGTCGACATAAATGTAGTTGCTGCTGGTGGTGCTCACCCAGTGGAGGCACATCATCTTGAGTGCTGGAATCTGGGGCTGTGGCCAAAGATTCCTCCATGATGTCTTCTTCCCCACAGGAGGGGAAGGTGAGAGGTCTGTCTGCTGCCCGGTAGCCAGAGGCCGAGGGCTGCAGCTGGACTCTGTGTCGGCGGAGGCTCTGGTGCTGGAGCTCAGACCCATGTAGAGATAAACTTGCACCTGTAAGGATACACAGCACGTTACTGTCGTTTTTTGCTTCCTTTTAAGAGATAGCAATTAATCTTTTAGTGCTTATTGTTATCTTTTTCCATTTACTTGCTCTCGCTTAAGACACAACAGAAAGTCTAGTAATAAACTTGCGAGCAACTGGTCGAGTATTGACCGTGTCATCTGGACTTGGAACTATTGTGACAGTGAACATGAGAAGACTTTCTGTCAGAACGTCCCCCAGGTAAAGCTTTCTCACTAACTACACGGTAATGGCCATCCATGCAAGAAGAATACATCAAGACCAAAGACCCGAAGCTAAACGTGAGTCATCCCAAGGAATAAATCAACAAAAATAATCAGGGCCAGGCAGGCAAAACTTGCAAACTTGCAATTACTCTGCACACACACACACACGCACGCACGCACGCACGCACGCACACACACACACACACACACACAAAAGTCACAAGGGCCCCTCCAGCCAGCATCATCTGACAGCCTTGCAAAAACACAGTTAAAGTTATTCTAGAAATGCCAGAGACCATGTTGACTTCACTAACAATGCCCAAGTTGACTGGTTATAAAATGTTAACTATTAACTCCTAAGCTAACAAGTCAACTGCTGGTGTCCCAACTGTGACTTCTGCCTGTGCGCACTTGACTTGTTCACATCATGGCCAGTAGAGCTCGACACACACAAGGCTGCTCAGCTAGCTAAGTTAACTAATGTTGAACTTCAAACAAATTAAATGTTTCTACGTATATTTCACTCGCAGTTAAGGCTAGATTACTTGACTCAAACTCAACTTAATGTATTTATAAAGCACATTTTTAACACATTGTTAACAACCGGCACCAAAACCCTGTTCAAAAGACAAAATAGATTTAAAAAAACAAACAAACAAAAGCAAAAAGCACAAAAGGGAATAGATACGAAATGACTTAAATACATTTTAGTAGGTGCTTAATACATGAAGCTGAAAAAGTGAGTGAAGACACAATGAGCAAGTCCGATTCAAATGCCAGTGAGTAAAAATGAGTTTTAAGTCCAGTCCAGGCTGGATGGAGCAGATTTGACTGGGAGGGGAATGCTGTTCCACAGTTTGGAGAATGCTCTCTGAGTTTCAATTTAAAGTGGAAAACAGTCAGAAGCATCTGATCAGCTAACCGGACGAACAGACAAAGAGTTTTCGTTAGAGAAAATTACCTTTTCTTTTCCTTTACTGTAGATGTAGAGCAGGTTAATCTCACTCACATATGCTAGAAAGTTTTCCAAGTGGTCACTCTGGGTATTCCAAAAACAACAACAACAAACCCCCTCTGCAAATAAAATAAATAAAACTTTGTTGTAAAAGAAATATTTTTAAAACTACAGCTTCACAGGCAATCAAGACTGTCTTTTCTAAATCTTTAATCCATGGAGGTTTTGACATCTATAAAGGTAGCTAGAGTTTAGTGTAGAGTGGAAAGGAACAGTCCCTAAGAGGAAATGCTGATGAACAGCCGTGCTGCACATCATACAAGGTGTAAGCCAATGGGTAGAATGCAATAAATGCTGAAGACGTAGACAGAGATTCCCACTATACAAACACTTTCCTTGAGTTTTTGCTGAAGCGTAACAGCAAAATTTAAAAGGAAGACAAAAACAGCAGGAACAGATGTACAGCAACAGATAATATGGCAGAGGAAGCTGTTTGAAAATTAGAGGGAAAAAAAGAAAAAGCACAGCTCTGTAACTTCTATCTCCTTAGCAAAGATTAACCTTGAAAGACCCTCCAAAGATAGACACTCTACATGGCAACACATATGCTAATTGGAGCTATTGGTCAACTAGACTGTGCCCGTCTGGGAGGGAGAAATTATTCCAAGCTTAGCATAAAACGAACAATCTAAACAGGTCTGTGTCTCTTACTTTCAGTCCTCTGGAGAGTGAGAAGACTTCGAGAGAGGGGGTTGGCTGTCTTGAAGGTCTGCATGGTGAATTTACGTTTGTGATAGCAAAGGTGACTCAGCTAAATTTTTCTGCTGAGCGGTGGTAAGAGGGACAGAGATATAGAGGTTGGGGAGTCGTCCCAGCCTTTAATCAGCCGTTGATGCTTTGGAACATTGGACTCCATGGACGAGGCTAATAGAAAGATGATCAATCTGATACTAGTGGAAAACAGGGTGACCAACTCAACCTGCAACCTTCAGAGAGGGCACACTGAAAAAACACTTTATTTATTCAAAGAAGATGAATAAAGTTTAATCTCAAGATTTGAGATTAAAAGTTCTTCTATGGAAACTCATTTCTGCCAGTAAGTGAAAAAAGATCAAATTAATCACGAACTTTAAAGAGTGTATGAATATTTACGACCTTTTACGCTTCATTTAAATTGAAAAACTGAAATAAAGTCCTAATTTTACTATTCTTTTCCTTTGATGTCATACGTATATTATACTGTGCCTGGGTGTCTTTGGAGGAGTCGGACTCAAGCACACATAATCTGTATTCAGGAGGGCGTGCATAAAAATTAAGTGAAACAGTCGCAACATATGGATTGTGCTTTGCTCACAACAAAATTTAAAGTTTGTTCAATACCTGAACGTATTCCAGTTTTGTATCAGTTTAAATTGGTGTACTTTTCTACTGTGTAACATGCACAGTTAAAAAAAAACCAATTATAGTTTTTAATGGAAAAATTATTATTATTATTGTTGTGTTACTGGTGGAAATTAGCTTCCATAGTTCTGACATGAGAAGCTTTTTTAGCATGTTATTTTCAACTCTTAAACCCAGGCAGTATGTGATGACCTCGTACACTTCCCGACCCCGTTTCCTCAGCACCCTCAGCACTCCAACGCTGCTCTCGTTAATGGAAAGGAGAATTGCTTACTATAAATATTGGCTCTCGGAGGACTGAGACACCAGATATTAGCCTACATCGTGCTGTCTTGCCAGGCAGTGGCCAGTCAAACAATGTATTCATCAATCTTTAACAACCTTATGGTGCTTCTGTAACCCAAGCCACAACTGAGGTCACATGGTACTAAAGCTTTGGGTGTACACACATCTGTTTTTCTTAAACTCAATAAAGCCACACTTCAGCAGTGGCACTGTAGATTATTTCCTTTTCCTCTTTAATTTTGAACATCCAAGAAAAATGCATCTTAAATTTTTTCAATTACCAGATGAAGAATTTGTTAATTCTATTTTAAGATTTTATATAACATGCCATTACATGCAGCCTAGTCTTGCAAGTTGTTGCTTTATTATTTATTTTATTCTCACTAGTTTTGTATGCATAATGCAGTTTTTTTGTATTAGAAAAAATATATGTTGTGTCAGGTTTTCTCATAAAGTATTACCTGTGCCACATGTGCTCACTTACTATAAACTATATTCATACTCTTAATGTAGTTTTAATACTTGTCAACTCGTAGTAGTTGTATCAGGAAAATCACTGGGGTTGGATGTGGCAGAAAACCATACACACACCACATGTATGCTATTGTTCCTTTTTGTGGTTTAACCTGTGAAGAACAAAATTGTAAAGAAAATTCTGCATCAAGCCTTGCAGTCATATTGTTTCTGAATGACATTACGGTGGTTACCATTGCTGCCTCACAGCAAGGTCCTGAGTTCAAATCCACCAACTGTGTGGAGATTGCATGTTCTCCCTGTGGGTTCACTCTGGGTACTCTGTCTTCCTCCCACATAACAAACATGTGCTTAGTGGGGTTAGGTTAATTGATTTTTCTAAATTGTCCAAGCTGTGTTAGACTTGTCCAGCTTATACCTTGCCCTATAACACCTGGGATAGACTCCAGCCCCCTTCGCCCCCCTGTGAGCCTGATAAGGACAAGTGGCTGGAGTGACAGCTACAGTATGTACATTTTGTTATAAAAGCAATGTCTACACACGTTTTATGTTAATCAGACTCTAGACTCTAGACACTCCAAGAAATAACTCTTTAAATGAACTTTAAAATAATCACAGAAAGGTATTTTGACATTTATAAATGGCTTTCTCTTAGCATTAAGTACTTTTGCAGGACTACTCTAATTTGGAAAGGTTGGATTAACTCAATTTAATTAAATTGGACTCAACTGCAGTATATAAGTTGATTCACAATTAATGAATTAAGTTGGTTCAACTCAAGTACATTAAGTTGGAACAACAGAATTGCATAATGCTAAAATAAAGCAATTTAAGCACGTGTAAATCCTTTCCTTTGGATAAGAAATGACTAAAATACATACTTGCCTCTATCAGTGCGCCCCAGGGTGGCTGTGGTTACAATGTAGCTTGCCATCACCAGTGTGTGAATGTGTGTGTGAATGGGTGGATGACTGGTTGTGTAAAGCGCTTTGGGGTCCTTAGGGACCTTAGGGACCCCAAAGCGCTTTACACAACCAGTCATCCACGCTATACAAATACAGGCCATTTACCATTTACATTTTAATAGGTGCTAAACACATGAAGCTGAAAAAGTGAGTGAAGACACAATGAGCAAGTCCGATTCAAATGCCAGTGAGTAAAAATGAGTTTTAAGTCCAGTCCAGGCTGGATGGAGCAGATTTGACTGAGGGGAATGCTGTTCCACAGTTTGGAGAATGCTCTCTGAGTTTCAATTTAAAGCAGAAAACAGTCAGAAGCATCTGATCAGCTAACTGGACTAACAGAACAAGAGTTTTTGTTAGATATTTCCGTTTTTATTCCTTTACTGTAGATGTAGAGCAGGTTAATCTCACTCACATGTGCTAAAAAAGTTTTCCAAGTGGTCACTCTGGTTATTGCAAGTTAGCGCTTGTGGAGAAATTATATATTGTGGAGGTAAACACAGACGACACGAGAGCTCTCGATAAACACTGCTCGTTTATTACTCATCACCACAGAACTGAATACTTTCCCTCCAAAACACAGCAACAACACTTCCTGAGAACTGGGTGTGAGTGGAGCCCTCCAGTGGTCCACGGGTGGGCCAGCAGGGCGGCGTTTGCCAGCGCGGTCTTGGCCCCAGAAAATGCCTGGATGCGTTCAGGGGGCCAATCAATCGTGTCCTTAGCTGTTTTACCCTTCAAGGCAGCATAGAGAGGCTGCAGCAGGTGCGCAGCTCTGGGGAGAAAGCGGTTGTAGAAATTGACCATCCCCAAGAACTCCTGCAGTGCTTTAACGGACGCAGGATGCGGAAAAGCCGAAACGGCCCGGACCTTGTCTGGCAACGGAACCACACCGTCAGCGGAAATGCGGTGGCCCAAGAAACCCAGAACCGGCAAGCCGAACTGGCACTTGGAGGGGTTGTGTGTGCCGGCAAGCACTGGAAAACCTGATGCAGATGGGACGCGTGCTGACTCTCAGAGCAGCTGGCCACCAATATATCGTCAAGGTACACGAAGACGAAAGGCAGCCCGCGCAAAACAGAGTCCATCAACCGCTGAAAAGTCTGGGCCGCGCCTTTCAGGCCGAACGGCATGCGCAGAAATTCAGACAGTTCGAAAGGGGTAATAACGGCAGTTTTGGGGACGTCTTCGGTGCGCACGGGAACCTGGTGTTACCCCCGCACCAAGTCAATTTTAGAAAAAATCGAGGTGCCGGCGAGGTGGGCGGAAAAATCCTGGATGTGGGGAATGGGGTAACGGTCGTTCTCCGTGACATTATTCAAACGGCAAAAATCCCCACACGGCCGCCACCGACCGTCTGACTTGGGCACCATGTGTAGCGGAGAAGCCCAGGCACTATTCGAGCGCTGCACTATGCCGAGGCGCTCCATTGCGGCAAACTCTTCCCGAGCGACGAGAGTTTCGCGGGGTCGAGGCGCGTGCGAACACTGGGGGACCGACCGTCGGAATATAATGTTCAACCCCGTGCTTCGTTGCCGTGTTTGAGAAATTAGGAACAGTCAGTGAAGGGAACTCCAAGAGCAAATGCTGAAAAACATTCCCTGAAGTCACTACATTAGCCCGATTCAGGGGATCGATGGCACGAGTGAAACAGGGTATTGAAGAAAAAGACAGTGCATCGATTAAGCGTCTGTTAGCGACATCGACCAGCAGTCCGTGGGCACAAAGAAAATCGGCGCCCAAAATAGGTACAGAGCTAGCGGCAACAACAAAGGTCCATTGGAAATCCCGACCATGAAAACAAACAGTCACGAACCTTTCCCCGAACGTTGCGATGGGAGAGCCATTAGCCGCAACAAGCTGCGGTCCGCAGCCCGCTGCTAAACTGTCGGCTCCAGACGGGGGAAGGAGGCTCTTCTGGAAGCCAGAGTCGACCAGGAAACGTCTCCCAGAGGGCGAATCTTCTATGAAGAGCAGTTTTTCTTTGTCGCCAGCGGTTGCGGCCGCTACAGCGCGCTGGTGGGGTCCATGTCCCAGGGTCGGAAAAGCGCAAGGCGGCAGGCAGCGGCGCGCTCCGGCGCCAAAACGCCGATGGTAGAAACAGAGGTCCCGTCCGTGGTGTCGCTGTGCCGTGATCTTTGCCGTCAGCGAAGGATCGGGTACGTCGTGGCAGGTCAGCGGGGAAGTGGAAGGCGCCGCCGGCGAGGCTGGAACTAGGTCGTGATCGTGGAAAGTGCGGGTAGCCAGGAGAATATGATCCGCGTCCTCAGCCAGGGAGCGATAATCCTTCGTGCCCAGAAGCGGAGAGTTGGCGAGGCCGGCTCTCACGGCCGCCGCCGGCTGTCGGAGGAAGATGTGGGTGAAGAGGAATCCCCCGTCGTCCGGTCCAAGCCCGTACTTCCCTCGGGTGGGTGGGTCCCGGAGGAGAGTCAACGCACGACGGGTGGCTAGCGGGTTGAGAGAAGCCACCACATGGTGATATTTAGTGTCGTCAGCCGAGATGCCACGAAGGGCGAACTGAGCCTCCACGTGCACGAACCACGACGGGGGGTCGTGAAGCCAAAAGTCCGGCAGCTCGAGCACCACAGCAAACGTAGCTGCAGCTGGAGGCAGAGGGCTGGCGGCTGCTGATGCATCCAGAGCGGAGTCGGTGCCACCATCGGACTACAGCATGTTCGAGTCAGGGGTCACCAATGTGGAGGTAAACACAGACGACACGAGAGCTCTCGATAAACACTGCTCGTTTATTACTCATCACCACAGAACTGAATACTTTCCCTCCAAAACACAGCAACAACACTTTCTGAGAACTGGGTGTGAGTGGAGCCCTCCAGTGGTCCACCACAATATCTTCTATAGCCTGGAAATACCTTAATGTCCACCAAGAAGAACTGAAATGTAACAATCTTTATTTGTCCGACTCAGCTTTGGTGCAGCACCTCAGTTCATCCTGAACCATGCTGCTTTAGCTCCACTTCCTTTAAGGCCTCCTTCACTTCAAGCCAGCTTTCTTTCAATTGGTTGCCGTAGCAAACAAAAGGTTTAAGCATCAGGTTGGAGGGGCTTCGGTGCTCACTGCCAGAGCTGAAGCTAGTTTGGTTCATTTTAGGTTACTTGTACATACACTGACCTGATTATGTGAAACTTTAGCCATGTTTAGTACGACCAGCCACCATTGTAACAAAACGAATAGTTTCATGCTAATGCAGGTCATTTTTCCGAACTGATTGCTACTTTCCAACCACACAAGCTTGAACTAAAAATAGCTGATCACAGTTATGTTAAAGTTACCTTGCTGTGACTTTTTCACTGCGATATGCTGAGGGTCATTAAATGCTTCATGATGACATAATGACAGTTTGAACAAAAGCTGAAAAAAAGACACCAGCAGTGGAATGGTGCAAAACATTAAGCGAGAAATTGTCTGCGTCTGAAGAAAATTCATTAAACTGTGTAAACTGATGTAACACTGGAGCTTCACGTGGTCACTCAAACAGGTCTTTATTGATTTTGAAGATGCAAAAGTGACACATAAATCTGGATAGCCTGTTTGAATAACTTCAAACAACCTCGGTTTGATTATGTATTTTATTTTCTGCATTTTTAGTGTGGTGAGCCTTCTCTGTTAACATAATATCATTCCACTGTGTCAGTTTGAGCAGCCCAAATACTTTTTTCATTTACAGGATGTCGTATCAATAATTT
Source organism: Astatotilapia calliptera (assembly GCF_964374335.1). NCBI lineage: Eukaryota > Metazoa > Chordata > Actinopteri > Cichliformes > Cichlidae > Astatotilapia > Astatotilapia calliptera. The sequence goes on from NC_137438.1 coordinate 5,988,509, forward strand.
AAACTTGTCTGCTAAATAGTTTGGAGTCAAGATCTCCGGTATTTGAAGCAAGTAAGTCATCAAAATTAATGTGAGGAGAAGTAGGCCATGCTTGTTATTTCAGTGTTTTATGGTCACATCTGTGGACACACCACGAGATTTAAGCGTCCATGTTTTTTTGCCATTGTGTTTAGATTACTGTTGTGACCCGTTCACTGGCTTTGATAATCTCTTTCAGACTTACACCAAGACTTCTAATGTCTTTTAGTAAGCAAACTCACCTTATTCTTACTTTATGTGCCTGACCTTGAGTCCCAGTTGATTAGAGAATTAGTTTTGAAATGTTACATGCAGAGGAGTAAATGGACACAATTTATCTTAACTTGGTCTTAAATACACTGGAAAACGCAGTGTGTTTAGAACCTATTGAAGACTGGGGTGGTGGTCATATTAAAAAAGAGCATAACATTACTATTACACAAGAATATTTAAAGATTTTTTCTCCAGTGAAAAAGGAATTCTTCTTCTCTTCTAGTTGCTTAAAACACTCAACAGTGCGGCTCCATTTATAACACAACACAACATGGAGATGACAGCTCACGCTGATAGGAGAAGAAAGGTGTGTGTGTGTATGAATGTGTGTGTGTGTGTGTGTGTGTGTGTGGGGGGGGGGGGGTTAATGGGAAATGGGAGGGAGGGAGGGGGTGTGTGTGTTGTCAAGGGGGATTAGGTGTCAGTCACCAGTTAGGAGGGATTGTTTGTTCTAGCTGGATGCGCGAATCATACCCAGGGGCGCATTTTCTCCCTAGCAGCCAAGGGATGGAAATTTTTGCACCTGCCGAGCTGCTACTGGTGCCCAGTCACCACAGTCACAGCAAACACACACTCATACACGGACATTGCTCACAGAGACATGACTAGTTTCCGTGCGTTACAGCTGATGAATCACAGCAAAAGAGCTGGTGGAGCATGTGGGAAAAAACAAGTAGAATTACAATCAAGAGAAAGGGGATTATGAGGAGCTGGAAGAAAGAGTGTGTGTGTGCATATGAAGGTCAAATGCTTACACTGTTCAGGGAACTGCGGGTGAAAGATGAAGCAGTGTAAGGGCGGGGAGAAGGACACGGTAACAAATGAGTGAGAGCACTGCAGAAAAAAAAGAAGAGAATCCATTCTGGAGATCAAGCTGCCTTTGCTTCAAGACAACTTGAGGACACTCACCATGTGAAGGTGGGCAGAGGCAGAGAGGCAGCTTCGCTCCTCAGAAGGCAGGAGGAGGAGGAGGAGGGGGGGAGAGGCTTCACAGCTGAGCCGCAGCAAATGCCAAAACAGCCCGATGACTCCTCTACATACACACACTGACATATGCACACACCATCCTCCACCTCCAGCCCCTCGCTGAGGGCGACAAACAAGTGCGATGTCCCACGAGAGCAACCAGCATCCCCACTTTATTTTTTTTTACTCCTTATTCCTCACATCCCTGCATCAGTCGGTCCAGAATCACTGTAACATTCACACACATGCGGATCGGATCTGTCATAGTGAAAGATGCTCAAATCTGGCAGCAGGAACGCTGCAAAAGCTGTCACAGATCCTCACTGAAGGAAAAAAAACACAAGCATGAGCAGGATGTTTACAGTGTCAGAGAGAGAGAGAGCGAGAGAGAAAGGAGAGCTACTCATCGGCATTCTTAATCGGGCTTCTCTGGCAGCCAATCGGGGGTCAAGCTGCTCTGACAGCGGCCAATCAGAAAAAAGGGCCGGCTAGTCAGTGTTGCTGCAGCCCAAAACAATGACAGTTGGCACTGATGACAGTGTCAGCATGGTCCTCTGATGGAGACTCAAGGGCACACACACTTACATACAAATACATGCACGCACACATAGACACACACACCTGGGAATAAATATATCCATTAATCTATCTAACCTATTAACAGATATTGCAGGTTTATCATGTCATAATAAAAACCCTATAAGAACGATTGATTTCAATATAGAGATCTGCAGTTTGTTAAGCGAAACAAGTAAGTGGAGCAGAAACAGCTGCGCGGGGGGGGATGGGGGCAAATCTGGGTGAAGGACAGCCATATTGAAAAGGTGACACTGGTGAAGAAGTGATAGTGTACTACACCACGTCATAGAGGTGTAGCAGATGTGCTGCCCAAGCTCTTCTGCAGATGTGTACAGACATAAGAACAGACGACTGGAAAACCTGCAGCGTGGTAAAGTGAGGTGAACACAGGTTGAAGGGCCAGAACACTCTGACCAATATTTAGGAATGAAGTCCCCGATATAAACATTATCTCAGCCTCATCTTCTCTAGTCTAAAACAAGTTTTTAAGTAGTTGCATCTATGGTATCAGTTTGAAACTCCTACGTTGCTGAGTTATTGCATTAAAGAGGCTATTTTCTCAAACAAAAGGCTCAAGGGTGACCGGATATCGATACTGGTACTAGCCAAAGACAAAAGAGGGCAGAAGAGTAAATCATGTCCATGTTAAGATTCAGTATTGAGGAAGGGTACAAGAGGTGATCGAAGAATAACCACACCGATCCGGCCGGGTGAAGTCAAACGATGATTTTAATGAATACACGCGTGGGAGGACACTCTGTACGCAGACAGCCAGTAGTCCTCGACTCAATCAAAGCATGAACAGATATTTTATAGCATCAGGGTTTGTTTACTGACGCCCCTTCATACGTCACAGATACATTTTATACATAGATCAAATCAAAACCACAACGACTTTTGACACAGTTTAAAAGAACAATTGTCTCCTATCTTCACAACAGGTGCTTCCTGTCACTGCCGGATGCTCGCAGCAGTTCTGCGACAAACTGCTCTTTGCAACATCAGCAAAACATGATTAAACTTTCACCTATAAATGATTCTCTAACTGAGTGTGTGTGTGTGTGCGCGTCTGTGTGCTAACCACAATTGCACCCTGTTTCACCTCGCGACTAGCTCCTGACCCCTCACCAGACAGAGAGACAGAAACCACTCTCGTATATGTAATAATCGAACTGAAACTATGGATATGACTTTTACTAAATAAATGTTTTAATCAAGAACCTCTACTAAACATAATAACTGTGTGCATAAGCATCTTAAGGCCTTCTTAAAGCTATCTGTTACATTGTTAAAGCAATGATCATACTGTTGCTTAAAATAACTTCCTGCTTGTGCAAACTCTCTGCAAGCCTGTTTCCTGTCAGCCTGTGACTTTTAGCCTTTCTGAAAGACACACTGTTCAACCCCTGAATGCAATATCCATGCTGCAAATTATATTATTAATGCAATGACAATTATTTACCAATAGCAGTAAAATAATTTCCCTCCTCGACACTCCCCCTTTTGACCTCTGAAAACCAGAGGTCACAATACATTGTGTCCTCACGCAGACCCTTCTCTGGTGGTCTCGAACTTCGAGATCTCCAGGATCCTCGCCCCTCCTGTGGTCGCCGAGATCTTCTGCAAAGGAAACAAAACACCTTTTCTTGCATCTCCCTAACTTATCCTATCTGGGACTCTTTAATCAAAAGCCTGATCCTAATTATCTTCTTAACTTATTGACTTGTATTTATGTATACTCTTCAACGTTACTCATCACTTTAAAATTCTTTTAAGCGCTGGTTTCACGTCCGGTTGCTCGCTCTATTTTCCCTTATCTGATCATCAACATCCTGTGCACAAATTGTCGCTGCTGCAAGTTCCTCTACTCTAAAAGAAAACAACCACTTTAATCAATTAAGTTTAAGCATATAAGCAATTACTCCTGTATACATTTCATCATAGCTAAATGCTTCCTTGAAACAACTCCTATGTGTTAACTTCATTTTAACCTCACATTTCCTATGTTATAACCCATTTTGGTATAGCCTTTTTATTTCATTTTGCTCCTTTTAATGTAACAATACCTTCTAATTCTAATGTATCAGACTTAACCAAAATATATGCTTTCCTTCCTCTTTGGTCCTTCTTTAAGTTCAGTTAAAAGCTAAATGAATTTAAGGCCTTTTGCCTGGAATCAATACTGTCATGTGTGTTTCTTAACTCTGTGTCTGTAAGCGTGTGCAATCCTTCATGAACTCATATTATCCTCACAGTAGATTGGCTAATCATAGCGCTAGCCAAAGGCTCGTGACCCTCCAGAGACAAATTTGAGCCACAACTCCTTTAAAAGCACAAAATGCAATATGTATAAAAATCATTTCTATTTATAAGCTCCCCCTTTTATCCTAAAAATACCTCCTATATAATATCTGTATGTGTACGCCTACATTATAACCACTACTTCTAGAAATCAAAAAGAAATCAAAGCTGTTCTACCCCTTCAGCCCTCACTAATTTTCCCTCTAAGAATTATTCACAGCTTTGAAAAACCGGCATTGTATCTTCTAAACAGGATTCAGTTCTGTCATGGTCCTGGGCCATGTTGGCCCAGTATTCTTGGTTCCTTGTATTTTCGCTCCTTATTTAGGCCAGGTTTTCTGAGGTGTCCTATTGTGGTGTTCCCTAAGTGTTTTTTCCCTTTGTGACTCTTACCCCCTTGTGCCCCTCTGTGTATTTATGAGCTCTCGTCTCTCTTTGTGTTTATTCCATGTTTCCCCGGCCTGTTATGTCTGTGTTCTCCCTGTGCTTTCTCTCCTCCTGTCTGAACCTCTGTGTACTTCCTGTTTTACTTTGACAGTCTCTCGTCAGTATGCGTAATGTTGTGTTCACTCCTGCCCTGTCTCGTTATGTTTATCAGTGTCACCTGTGTTTCCCACCTGTGTGTAATCTCCCTATGTTCTCTGGGTGTATTTCCCCGAACCTCCCTGCATCCTCGTTTCTGGTTTGTGTTATTAGCTTACCCAGTTTAGGTTGTTTTTCCACCAGTGCTGTTTTGTGCCCACCGTTGTAAATAAATATTCACCTGCACCAGAGCTGCCGCCTTTTGGGTCCTTTTCTACAACTCCACACGGCTTGCCTCGCAAACCGTGACAAGTTCACTTTTAATCCTTTAACCTTAACTTAAAAATAACAGTTTCAGTTTTACCATATCCAAATGATCAAAAACCCAAAAGGTCCTGAAATGATCCTAAATTATTAAACAATTAAATTATTAAACCCTAAACCCCCCTTTATCTTGATACATTTCATGTGTCAAGATACTATACAAAACTTAAAAATGCTCAGTTTCCCCACTCATGATCCAATGTATGTCATAAAATAAACTTAAAACAGAACAGTTATCAGTCATGTGTTTCTTCAATTAATGATAACTGAGTTACATCAAAAAATATTTCCCCTTTAGCATTTGGCATTCTCCCAACAATATACTATAATCCCATAATCTAACCCCAGTCAACAAAACAAAACAGAAATTTTCTCTGGTAAAAACAAATTGTTTGTCCACATTAATTCATCCTCACTCACATTCAGTCACACCTTCACTCACATGCAGTCACACCATGTATTTGCTGATAGTGGAGCTTCCCGCACGATCAGATACTCCACCCTCAGCAAAATGAGCTCCGTCATTTTTTATTTTCCATAGGAAAATATTTCTTTATGCTTTTGGACTGGATTGACTCGCATAAAATCCTTTTACAGGGACTTACGACCTTGATCAGTCCCCACAGGTAGCTCTCCTCAGCCAATTGTAATCTGGAAAGCCGCCTTATATTTGCTCCTCCCGATAATTTTCAGCGCCGTTATTCACTGTTGCAGGCCTGCTTAAAACAGAAATGAAAAATAGAGCTGATTGTTAGCTCATAAAAACAAAACAAAGTCACCTGACAGGTTTTCTTTAAGTGCACTGTTACAAAATAATGGGCCCAATTTTAGACATGTCCATGTTTCCTAAAACTCCCTCTATTTAAAACGAAAACACCAACAACAACCTACCTGACAGAATCAACCCATCACCACAACAACCTTAAACACACAAGTCTTGCCACCACATAATTTCACCTCCTCAATACACCAAAAGTCTCATTAAAACCACACAATTTGCAAACAAAAATCACCCCCTTATGCTCTATAACATACTTCAATTCAGCATAAAACCCCCTTACAACAACATATCACTAAACTATAAATTTCCTACCCCAATCTGCACTTCTCGTCTCTGCTATGCTTCCTCTTCCTGAAAGTCACAGTCACACACACACTCAGGAAGTTCTTTCGTCACCACACACTCCAGCTAATTTGCATACTGAATCATCTCTCAAGAAGCTATAACAACAGAAACATATGTTTAAACATTCCCAACTCATTAAATCATTTTATTTCTTCCAACAGTGATCACTAGTGTTGATCACTCAGTACGAGAGCACTCCTAAGTCACTCTTTTTTAAAACTACTTTAATCCCTTTTTCGTTTTCATAACTCCCTTTGTCATATGGCTTATTCTATTCCTCAATTACAAACTCAAATGTATTTTATTAAACATTCACACCATTGTATCATTCATACAAAATAGCAAGCTGTTCTTCATTGCCTATGTTTGTGTTCTTAGCCAGGTTTAATCAGTGTCTATGCATTAAACTCCATGAGCTTGTCTTGACTTTATAAGTTTAATGCATTTCCTGTTTGTGTGTGTGAATTTGCATATGGTGCTTTTACAGTGTGTCAGACTCCTTCATAATTTTGCCTTTAAACAGTCAATTTTCTCCTCCCCAAATTTACTAACCCAAATTCTGATTTCCTACCTTAAATAGCAGCATTCCTTGTCCTCAGCCAGAAGGTAGGGCTCCACTTGCCACTTTCCACCTCCACCCTAGCCCAGCGGTCTTACCCGTCAGGTCCGAGAGTATTCGTGACTGTGCCTGCCTTAGGTTGTCCCAGGGTTTCGAGGTGGGATCTTACCCGTCATGGGCTATCCAGCCTTCCATACTCGCCTGATACGGGGCCCAAGTGGGCAGGGGAGGGAACACACTGGCTCTGGGAATTAAAGGAATGTAAGCTGCTTCCTTCACTGCATCTTATGTTAAACTATCTCTATAATAAGCTATCTCAATTCTGACTCCTTCCTAGAATAATTTCACATATGGCACTTTGTGTATGTGTGTTTTCTATTCACTAATGTAATTGTCAGTTATTTGCTCTCCCGGTCAGGGAACCACATTATTTTCTCTCTTCATTTTATTTTCTTTTGTTTGTTTGTGACGTTCTACTTTAGTTCTACTAAACCTTGATGTAAAAAACAATACTCCCTTATTTCATGCACACACTCTGCATTTTGCCTACACACACACTTCTCTCTCAGACTTCCCCTGTTCACACATCACCTTATATGAGCATGCAAACTTCCTGTCACCCACACCATTTCCTGTTACACACACACCGCACGCAGCTGCTCAGAGCAGCTCAAGCTGCTTTGCTGTTTCTCCAGGCTAATCAAACTTATTTTGTATTTACAATCTACAAACCCTCTGTAATTCTACTAACTTTTGACCTAAAATGTAGCATCATTCACACAATGATTTCATAATCCTCTCACACACACCTTTTAAATAAACTAAACTCTTATAACATCACTCATGCCTCTCTCAAATTAAAAACACTTTCAAAGTTTAAAACGTCCTACTTTACATCACCCAAGAAATACCTCTCACACCTTTATTCATCATGTCAAAGCTTCTAGTCACCGCATTCACACTTAAACTGTGACTAGAGTTAAGGAATATAACTCAACACACTTTCCTAAGAGTATTTTAGACATGCTTGTCATAATCAAAAAGAGCAAGTAAAAAACAAACAAACAAAAAATTGAAACCTCCATTAATTCTCACCGCACACACAAGAAATTGAAAAAATAAAACCCACCAGCAACTAATGCTGGAGAACAGTTACTACTGAAAGTGATGTGTTAGTCTTAAGTATACACAGTGCACTCAATATATTTATATATCTGCATCCAAACTCAGTCAGTTACTATGCATCCCCTACGGCAACTCAAAACTTTATTTATAGTCCTTTGCTAAACATAAATGGCATTTTAAACACACACTCAACAATGTTTGCAGCAGTATTTGTAAAACCAACTGTGGCTTAAACAGTTCACTGCTTACTAATTTGCATTTTCACTCACACACACCGTCTAAAAATAGCAGCAGGCAGTCAGTGCATTACTGACTCGACACACCGAGATCTCTCACACCAAATGTTCTTATTCTACATTACAACGACGTCTTATATTTACAACCACTGTCAGATCTGTCAGCTTTAGCGCCTACACAATTTTAGACAAATTTAAAATAACCGCCCAGCGGATAAACTCCCTGAGTTTTTTGCGACCAATTAACCAGTATCAAGACTTTAACTGTTTCTGGCCTCATTTCTAAAATCCCTAACTCAATTTAAAAGTGTCCAACACCCAAGGTCCAACCTTTGCTGCCCAAAAAAGCGCAGATACCGTTCCAAACGGTAAGGAGATTCTAACTCCTAGTTATTCTGGAGTGCCCCAAGCTCCACAGTGACCAACTGACTATCCCTCTTCGAGGACAATGCATAAGCGTCCTTTGCATTGGCAAGCGTTACCTCTGAGCACTGCGCTTCCTACCAGTCCAACTGGCGTTCTTGAGTAATTTATAATACTTTGGAACAACAGTAAAACACCCAACCAAGTGTAAGACTGAAGCAGGTCCAACCTTATAACCAAAAAATAACCAAATTCCCTAACATACTAAAAACATTGAGCAGTCCAACTGCTTTTCCTTTTAGCGGTCCAACCGCATTCAATCATTACCAGCAGTCCAACTGCTTTTAAATCCTCAGTACTGTCATGAGATTCTCATCAAAATCAAAACAGACATCCACCAGTAACTTCAGTGAGTAGACTTAAATTTTATCATATCCAATTTGGCACACTTTGGAAATAATTCAACAGGTAGTGCCTTACCTTTTGGATAAGCCGGCTTATGCCCACCCACTTAGACCACTGGAATTCATGTCTGCCCGTCAGACCACCCAAGACCACCAAATTTCTCCATCTAAACCTCCAACTCACCTTCCCCAATAACCGGACGAAGCCCCCAAATGTTAAGATTCAGTATTGAGGAAGGGTACAAGAGGTGATCGAAGAATAACCACACCGATCCGGCCGGGTGAAGTCAAACGATGATTTTAATGAATACACGCGTGGGAGGACACTCTGTACGCAGACAGCCAGTAGTCCTCGACTCAATCAAAGCATGAACAGATATTTTATAGCATCAGGGTTTGTTTACTGACGCCCCTTCATACGTCACAGATACATTTTATACATAGATCAAATCAAAACCACAACGACTTTTGACACAGTTTAAAAGAACAATTGTCTCCTATCTTCACAACAGGTGCTTCCTGTCACTGCCGGATGCTCGCAACAGTTCTGCGACAAACTGCTCTTTGCAACATCAGCAAAACATGATTAAACTTTCACCTATAAATGATTCTCTAACTGAGTGTGTGTGTGTGTGCGCGTCTGTGTGCTAACCACAATTGCACCCTGTTTCACCTCGCGACTAGCTCCTGACCCCTCACCAGACAGAGAGACAGAAACCACTCTCGTATATGTAATAATCGAACTGAAACTATGGATATGACTTTTACTAAATAAATGTTTTAATCAAGAACCTCTACTAAACATAATAACTGTGTGCATAAGCATCTTAAGGCCTTCTTAAAGCTATCTGTTACATTGTTAAAGCAATGATCATACTGTTGCTTAAAATAACTTCCTGCTTGTGCAAACTCTCTGCAAGCCTGTTTCCTGTCAGCCTGTGACTTTTAGCCTTTCTGAAAGACACACTGTTCAACCCCTGAATGCAATATCCATGCTGCAAATTATATTATTAATGCAATGACAATTATTTACCAATAGCAGTAAAATAATTTCCCTCCTCGACAGTGTGTTGACTCAGCATTGATTATACTGAATGGGAAAACCTGATGGTGTTCAAATAAAGCAAAACCCGCACTTATGGATGACAGGATAAGCTGACTCCACTTTAAAACTGCCATTAGCTGAGAATTCACGAACACCGGAGGGTCCCTGGTCTGAAGCCAAGCTTGAGCAGTGAGGGTGCTCCCATAACATTTGAATCACTTGTCGACAAAGGGCAGTTTATTTAATCCAGGGCCAGAGAGCACAGCAGATGAATGTCAACAGGAAACAGAAATGCATGGTGGAGGAAACTTGGAGGTTGAGACCACGTTTCTCCTTATTTAGCTTCAGATGTGATCAGAGTTTCCTTTGTGCTAAAAAAGTACAGACACCGTGCAGTTTATCTGGTTATAAATTGATTCTGCAGCATGACAATCAGCTCATATGTACAACCAAAGACATTAAGAAATGCCTTCAGCTCAAAGAGTAAACAGTTGTTGTGTGGCCCACAGAGTGCCAGTTTCAGCATTATGGAGATTGCGTAGAGGGTCAATCATAACTCTGATATCAACACAGCTACAGGATGTTACCATCTGACCTGTTGTAATCAGTGTTTTACTAACTGAAATGTAGATTTGCTGTAAAAAAAAAAAAGTTATCATAATTGAAAAGAATGTACTGTCACAGCTCTCAGCGTACTCGTGCTGCTGTCACACAGCGTCTCCTGGCTGGCACTGTACGTGGGGAGCGGGGTGACGGACAGCGACGCCGGGCAGGACACTGGCTCAAGATGCTCGCTGATGGGCGGGACAGCGGAGGCCTCGGAGTGAACACAGTCTGGACTCGGGAGGTTCTGGCTGCTCTCTGGAAAAGGACTGTTCCAGTGTGAGAACTCGATGGCCACTTGACCCCCGAGATCAAACCCTGTTGAGTGACAACAATTGAGGCAGATAATGAGATTCTAAACAAAAAGGGAAGAGGACACTGAAAACTTTAACATTCATCTTGTGGGAGCATTGCTACATGTACAATTTGGGACTGTGTATGCTGAACATAACAGCAAACAGTTGTTGCAATGTTGCCCCCTAGTGGTGGAAACTTTCAACTTCAATAAAACATTGAATTTTCATTGTTGCCAGGTATGTCCTCAGCAGCAACCACACAAAAGATGATTCTCAGTGTATGAGATTCTAGTTCAGCAAAGTAATTATGATAAAATTCATGACAATGTAATACAGCCACACAGACAAATAGACATAAAAGCATATAGTTAAAAGATAGATTATTAAGCATAATTTTGCAATTTCCTCCAATAGCTAAAAGTTGCAAAACAACAAGTTAATACACAGGAATACTTCAAACACCTCTGACTTATATTAAATGAAAATATAATAATAATGAGAATGGCCACGAAGAACCTCCACATCTTTCTGTCAGTTTTTGCTGCTCTCCGGAGTTCCTGAGGACCAGCCCTCTGCTGAACCAGCTCGGCACGCTTCCGGCCTTCGATTTCTCCTCAGCAGGCTTCCCTCCCTGTTTCAGCTCAGCTCTGACAAGTGACTGAGCTGGATGGTCCAGATGTAGCTGCCCCCCACCTCCCCAAACCTTTATTATCTATAATTCTTCAGTAGGGCATTATAGATGCAGCAGATCTGATTGTACATAGCTATCTTATAAGCTGCTGCTGACCCCATTATTGAATTATCAAGTGCAGTTTGGCCATGCTGACCTTCAGAATGCTGCAGTCAATTGAAATGCTTTATGCTTGTCTTCCAGGTCATGGTGCCCTACTTTACCCTTCAATTAAGACCACAATGTACATTCTTGTACCTGCTGTTAGAACACTTGATCTATGTTGGCTTAAACTTTGGAATCAGAGATCCAATAGATCCAGATGCAGTAGATGAGCTCTGTTGTAAATAATCTGTGTTCTTTTCAATTTACTATTTAATTGTGTTCAATTTATTAAGCCTTTTTGATTACTTTGTTTTTTTGCTTTTTTTTTATTAACCTTGACTTTATTCTATGCCTTATTCTAAAGAAATCTCTGATATGCCAATGCCATAATGCCAATGTTACGTATGTTTTTTACTCTACACAAAATAACGGGCAAATAAATGTCCTATTTTCCAAAATAAGTCTCGTTAAGGAAGGAAAAATGATAAAACTATTTCTTTACACTTCACAAACCAAACCTTAATTTTTTTTATTTCATTTTAAAAACAAATTATTAATTAAATCACAATATTATTTTTTCAATAGCAGCATCACTACCTGTTTTGCATTTTTAATCTGAACTGATATGTTGCGTTTGCTTACATGAGTGGACTGATTCTGCTGGAGGTTTCTTCCTATTAAAAGAGAGTTTTTCCTTCCCACTGTTGACAAAGTGCTTGCTCATAGGGGGTCATATGATTGTTGGGTTTTTCTCTGTATCCATTATTATACGATCTACCTCACAATATAAACCAATCATATGACCCTATGAGGGTCATATGATTGTTGGGTTTTTCTCTGTAGGGCCCAATTTACAAAATAAAGTGCCTTGAGGTGACTGTTGTTGTGATTTGGCGCTGTATAAATAAAATTGAACTGAACTGAATAGATGAGACACATAGTACCAAATATAAAGAGCAGCAAAGTGTGTTTTTAATGTTTTGTATATTTAATATTTCTGGTATCTTTCACTGGCAGGTGGGATAAGGGAACACCTCCACCCATGCCACCTCCTGGTTTCCTGTAAAACACAAAGCCCAGCAGATTTCAGATGTACATCAGCAATGAACAAACGCAGCCCCAATCAATAGCAGAAAAGTGGAACGCCTCACAGTCTCCAGGCCCTCTGGCTCGCTCCTTGCAATGCACATTCAGCTGGAGGATAAACTGCGATGAGGAGTGACGAGATAAATCTAAGCCATACTTTATATTTCATCGAATCTTTTACACCCTCCAGTTTTCAGAGAGAATGAAAGGAGGGATTTCACAAATGAAGTGTAAGAGTGTAAGGCTGGGCATCCCCCAAAATGATGTGCTCAAGTCAGCACTTTCAAAAACTGTGAGTAGGACTTTATTCACCCCGGGGGAGAAAACTGTAAGTGCATTACCTCTGGAAAGACAAATCTAACTCCCGTCTTTGGTTGGTGAAAATTTGACATAGTGAGATATTAATTTGGATGTAGAGCAAATACTGGAACGCATTTATGATATAGTGATGATTTATAGTTGATTTCGTAGGTGTGGAATTATAATTTTTTTTAAAAAAGACAGCCTGTAATAATGATGAAAACTTGATTTTTTTCAACTCTTTTAAAGCACAGACACCTTGTTAAAATACACTGTGTTTGTTAACTCATTACAAACATTACTGCAGTGTAACAGACATGCCCTCACACTATAGGGATTTGTTGCCCCTGATCTTATTTCAGTGTATGATTTGAAATAAGGAATAGTGAAGATATGAAACAATGTGCCATGTGCAGCTCATATTACTGAAGGTGATGAAAATAGCAGGGATGGATGGATAAATTACACTGCAGTCTCTGAGATGTATCCGTTACTGATGTACAGTGTGAGGTGGACACAGGCATATGCGCACTGCAGGGCAGTGAGAATGACCCTAAGACATAGGGAGGCTATTTTATATATGTTATTTGGGCTTATATCTATGTATACTAAATCTGTTGTTTCTTGTAGGGACTTAATAAATAATATCAAGCATGTTTGTTCTAATTTTCTAAGATATTCCAGAGCAGCCCGTCTACTCGATGGCCACAAACAGAAAGAGCACCTCAGCAGTTTATATATGCATAGTTTTGTTTTAAACTTTAGAAGCGGGTTAGCCTGTAAGATGGGTGTTAAATGTAAATTTTACTTTACGAACTGCTACTAGTATAATTTTGCCAATTTACATTTTTTCAAAAATCTTGTAGCTTATACCGTTTGTCTAGTTGATGCCTTCAAGCCTTAAAAAGGAATCTATTGATTTATGTGGGGAGGTATGGCTCCATTAATGCCTTTTAGAATTTGTTTACAGGCACACAGTGTTCTTTGAAGTTTTTGTATCCTGTACCTGCTTACATCTCTGCTGAATGATTTATGTGGTCAATCTACAGTGCTCCATAACCTGTAAGTGGCTCCTGGATTTTAAACTGTATTAACAAGTGCTTTGAGCCATCAATGCCATCATCTCATAAAAGTCACCCACAACGATGGGAAGGGTGGAGTGGGTGCTGTAATCTACACCTGGCGTGTATCCGAACGACCTCCAAAACTTATGTTGCCCGGGCATAGTGTGTTCTAAGCATTATCTATGTCGCAGTCATCAGAAAAAAGTTCCCCTGTGGCTCTCTGAGGAGAGAGAGCCCTAGATACACCCCCTCTCACTTCCTGATGCCCTCAGAGGTAAGAAAACAAATGCAGGTGCATTTATCTGGGCCACATGCGGCACAATGCATTAACACGTTTGAGCTTGGAGTTTACAGGAAACTACTGGTGCTTTAATTTGAACAGTGAATGGGCATGTGTCGGAAACTGCAGCAACACAGCCTAAGAAGTGCTGCACAGTTGAAGTTATACATTATATTAAATACTGTATGAATGGTTTTTATCATTTTAGGGACAATACTAAGTAAAAGGTTGGAAACACAGTTGTAGCTTTGCAAATCTATGTACAGTATTATTCTTGATAACAATAGCTGTCTTTTTCCATCAGAGTAAAAATCTTCATACAGTAAAAAATATCCATACATTCAATTCAGGGTAAAGCACAATGAATGAAAATGTTCATTCTTTGCTTTTTACACTATTTCAATGTAACAACCTTATGGAAGTTAAATAAAATAAACATTAACATATGTTGAAGCATTAAGTTGAGTTCCTTGCATTGGAACTGAGGGGCCACGCCCAGCTCCTGAAAAATAGCCCCACACCATAATCTCCATCCACCAAACTTGACACTTGGAGACACAATGGTGTCAGACAGGTACCGTTGACAACTGCCAAAGCCAGACTTGTCCATCAAAGCATAATTCATCACTCTAGAGAAAACATCTCCACTGCCCTAGAGTCCAGTGGTGGCGTAGTTTCAACCGGATGCTTTCCATAGCACTTGGTTGCAGCTGTTCAGCCATTGCAACCCATTCAATGAAGCTCTATAGTCCTATACACTCTATATGTTACTGAGCTAATCTGAAGGCCACATTCAATTCAATTCAATTCAATTCATTTTTATTTATATAGTGCCAAATCACAGCAACAGGTGCCTCAAGGTGGTTTATATTGTGAGGTAGATCGTATAATAATGGATACAGAGAAAAACCCAACAATCATATGACCCCCTATGAGCAAGTACTTTGGCAACAGTGGGAAGGAAAAACTCCCTTTTAACAGGAAGAAACCTCCGGCAGAACCAGGCTCAGGGAGGGGCGGCCATCTTCTGTGACCGGTTGGGGTGAGAGGATGAAAACAGGATAAAGACATGCTGTGGAAGAGAGACAGAGATTAATAACAGATATGATTCAATGCAGAGAGGTCTGTTAATACATAGTGAGTGAGAAAGGTGACTGGAGAGGAAAAACTCAATGCATCATGGGAATCCCCCGGCAGCCTACGTCTATTGCAGCATAACCAAGGGAGGATTCAGGGTCACCTGGTCCAGCCCTAACTATATGTTTTAGCAAAAAGGAAAGTTTTAAGCCTAATCTTAAAAGTAGAGATAGTGTCTGTCTCCTGAATCCAAACTGGAAGCTGGTTCCACAGAAGAGGGGCCTGAAAACTGAAGGCTCTGCCTCCCATTCTACTTTTAAATATTGTAGGAAGAACAAGTAGGCCTGCAGTGCGAGAGCAAAGTGCTCTAATAGGGTGATATGGTACTACAAGGTCATTAAGATAAGATGGGGCCTGATTATTTAAGACCTTGTATGTGAGGAGCAGGATTTTGAATTCAATTCTGGACTTAACAGGAAGCCAATGAAGGGAAGCCAAAACAGGAGAAATATGCTCTCTCTTTCGAGTCCCTGTCAGCACTCTTGCTGCAGCATTTTGGATTAACTGAAGGCTTTTCAGCGGGTTTTTTGGACATCCTGATAATAATGAATTACAGTCGTCCAGCCTGGAAGTAATAAATGCATGAACTAGTTTTTCAGCGTCACTCTGAGACAGGATATTTCTAATTTTAGAGATGTTGCGCAAATCGAAGAACGCAGTCTTACATATTTGTTTAATATGTGCATTGAAGGACATGTCCTGGTCAAAAATGACTCCAAGGTTCCTCACAGTGTTACTGGAGGCCAAGGTAATGCCATCCAGAGTAAGAATCTGGTTAGATACCATATTTCTAAGCTTTTCAGGGCCGAGTACAATAACCTCAGTTTTATCTGAATTAAGAAGCAAAAAGTTAGAGGCCATCCAGGTCTTTATGTCTTTAACACATTCCTGCAGTTTAACTAATTGGTGTGTGTTACCTGGCTTCATGGACAGATAGAGTTGGGTGTCATCTGCATAGCAGTGAAAATGTATGCTATGTCTTCTGATGATACTGCCAAGGGGAAGCATGTATAATGTAAACAGAACTGGTCCTAGCACTGAACCCTGTGGAACTCCATAATTAACCTCAGTGTGTGAAGAGGACTCTCCATGTATATGCACAAATTGGAGTCTGTTAGATAGATATGATACAAACCACTGCAGTGCAGTACCTGCAATGCCTACATCGTGCTCTAATCGCGCTAATAGGATATTATGGTCAACAGTATCGAACACTGCACTGAGGTCTAGCAGGACAAGCACAGAGATGAGTCCACTGTCAGAGACCATAAGAAGATCATTTGTAACCTTCACTAAAGGTTTGAACACATAAATTCTGACTCTGCAGAAAGTTGGTGACCTGAGACTTTTGGCAATACAGTGGTCCCTCGCTATAACCCGGCTCAGCTTTCACAGCATCGCTGTTTCGCGTATTTTTTGTATGCAATTTTGCATGATTTGTCAACTTATCAAATTTACATAATTTACATAAATCTTTGATCGCTAGCAATGTGACTCTAAAGCGCTGTACTGTATGTTTGTAAGTTTTCTCCCAAACAAACACAACAATGTCGACGAAATGTTTTGCACCGTCAAAGGCATCTGCGGTAGCACCCAAAAGGCAGAGGAAGATGCTAACCGTCATTCAAAAAGTTGGACTTCTGGACATGCTAAAGGAAGGTAGAAGTTACCATATTTTCTGGATTATTAGGCGCATTAAGCAAAACAAAACAGTTAGATAAGTAAAACTTTACTCAACTCATTCTTCTTGCTTCCACCACTTCTGTACCATTGATTCATTATTGTTGAATTATCTGGCAGCTGCTCTATTGCTATGTTCTGGACCTGAAAACAGGGTTTGATCTTTGGTTTCGTTCTATAATACTGGACTTATTTTTCTACGAAGGTTTGAACTTTGAGAGTGTTTAAACAGGAGAGAAAAGTATGAAAATGTTCATGCTTGTCTGACAAAAGTGCATAAAGTGTGTAGTGAAGGGTTTTACAGCCTTAAAACATCTATAATAGTTGTAAAAAATAAAGCTAACTACTTCGTGGATTTCCCCTATTGCGGCTTAATTTTAGAACGTAACTCCCAAGATAAATGAGGGACCACTGTACTGTAATTTCATAAGTTTTCTGCCCAACAAACACAACAATGTCGACGAAATGTTTTGGACTTCTGGACATACTAAAGGAAGGCGGAAGTAACCGTATTCTCCGGATTATTAGGTGCATTAAGTGAAACAAAAGAGTCAGACAAGTGAAACTTTACTCGACTTATTCTTCCTGCTTCCTTTGTGAACCCCAACCCTGTTTCTTTACCCAAACCTAAATTGTTTATCTAGAACAAACCATAACACCCTTTCTTCTCTTTATTCACTTTCTAGCTCACTTGATCACCATCGCTCCCTGTCCCTCCGACTGCACTGTCTCTGTTCATCTTGCTTTCTCTGACAATAAACATCTTCACTGGTCAAAACATTGGACTTCATTGGTGGTATAAAAACATACCTGTCCCTCCTCATCAATCCATCCATTTATTTATTTATTTTTTGTTCTGTTGTCCTTTATCTGGCTTCTTGTAGGCTGCTGGGTTTTAAAAATGCCACTTTATGTGGTTCTCTTCTCAGATTTTATTCAGTGCCAACAAAGACTTTTTTGGGGCCACTTACTGTATATGCTTTATATCAGCTTAATTCTTGCAAGTGAAAAGTGCTTTTAGCTGTGTCGCACTGCTTAGTTGAAGTCAGGGTGAAAAGCGATCAGTTATACAGAGGGCTGAGATGGGATGAATGGCAGAGCTGGGGATCTTTCCTCAAAGTACTGAACTTGAATTTTGTGATGACCTGATATTTTTACAAAACACCATGAATCCTCTCGGACGGCAAAATCTCACACTTCAAACTGTAAAAAAAAAAAGGATAACTTGTGTTTTTGGTTCTGGCCAGTGCAGAGCCAACCTCAGTGCAGTAGTGCTCTAAAATTTCCAGCATGACGCATTTAATGTTTTATTTCATCCTTCACTGAATCCCTACCTCAGGGTGAATATTAGCTCTGTCTATAAGCTGCACTATCCCAGTAGATTCCTACAACAATAAAGGAGGGTGGAATTGATGTGAGATTATAATCGATTAGAACGTTTAAGAACCTACGGTGATGCTGACTTGTATTTTCCTCTCAAGCAAAGGCCGGGGCTTTAAAATCACAGGCAGCACAGTAAATCTTTTTGATGTCAGAGTGTGGGACGAGACTATAGATCTTTCTTTTGTGAAAACCAACAGAGTGAGTCTCAGCGGTCCAAAGCTCCCCCTCAGCAGTTCATTAGTTAGTTGGGTTTTTTTTTTTTAATTTAGCTTCTAGAGAAGAGAGGAACACCTGCATGCAGCAGCAGCACAGTCTGAATCCCCTTGCTGTCAACAACCTTACAGGCTAACCACACACTGTGTTAATATTCATTGAAAAAATGTCGAAAGCCAAGGCCTCAATATTCCAAATGGCAGGCAGTTGCAGTTTTGTGACAGACAGGAAAATTATGTTGAACAGCTTTGTCACCATTGTACAATTTTCCATCAAGAACCTTGGACATACAAACAAACTTCCACGTCAGCGGAAATCTTTAATTTTCTTACTGCTTAGCAAATCCCAAGTTAAATTTCCCCTAACCCCTCTGCTGTCAGAACTCTAACAATTCATACGGGACTAAACTGCACTGATACATAATAAAAATAAAATATAACACCCATTATATTGCTAAAACATTTAAAGTAAATATACTCATTCTGTCTTCCTTTTTTTATTTATGATGATAAAAAATTTTCCCCATGTCGATTTTGCCTTTTAAAAAAAATTATTATCAAAATTGTTCTAGTGTGAGATGCAGAGAAGATGGCAGAAATTGCATGATAGATCTTGATAGGCCTGTACGTGTGTTTAATGCAGCGCCACCTGAGGACATGAACATCACAGCATTCAGTGTTCATCTCTTTTGCACAGCACTTTCAGGATCTTTTTAGCGTTTGATGGTATAGATTATGAAACAGACAATGAATTTTATACTTAAAAACACTGAATTTGTTCCACAATCTGTGAACAGCTCTTGTTTTTTGCAGATAAGTGAAACTCTGCCTGTCTAAGATGCTCTTTTTTATCCAAGCATGCTATTGATCTGTTGGCAATTAACCTAATTATTACCAAAATGTTCCTGCAGCTTTTTCTTTTTAGGGCTTACTTTTCCAGCCTTTTGTTGCCCCAACTTTTAAGAGACATGTTGCTGTCATCAAATTCAGAATGAGATCATATTTTTCATGAAAAAGTAAAATGTCTCAGTTTAAACATTTGATATGTTTTTTTAAGTTCTATTAATAAAATACTAGTTTTGGGGTATTTGTAAATCAATCTTTGCATTCTTTTATATTTACTTTTTTGGAATTCAGGTTGTATGAATGTATTCGGTCAGTGGCCCTTAAGTCCAAAATGTTCGAGCTTGAAATAAACATTTGTGTTTGATTAAGGAGAGTGTTGTGTTGGCCTTTTCCCAGTTAAATAAAATCCAGTGATGTTTTGCAGAGTTTGGAAATGAACTTCCCTTTAGTGTAAAGCCAGTGCTTAGATTAAATAGCTCTGTGGATGGGTTTTGCCCGGGGTGCTTACAGTTTGCTTACAGTTTTCTGAAAATGTTAGGTACAAACATAAAACTGTCCACATGGACGCTTCACTTTTTTTACTACTCAGACTCAGACAATAAGAAGGAATCAAGGTAGAGAGTACACACCTGGGGAACACGTTAGAAAAGTAAAACTGAGAGGCAGAGACATAAAAACTTGACATAGATGAAAGGGAAAGTAAACATGGAGACACAACTGAGAGAGAAAAATGAGAAACTACAGAAAAAGGGCACAGAGGCACTGCACAGACATGGGGACATGACTGGTGAGACAGAATGTAAACAAACAAGACTAACTACATGCAGGAGATACCAAATCTCCTGACCAAATCCTCACGCTGAAGGAACCATGAGACAACTCTAAAGCAGTGCACTCACCGATGGTGATCTGACTGACACAACTGTAGAAGGTTCCTGAGGAGACATTGTAGCTGCTACTGCTGGGTTCGCGATCTGTGAATGGAGAAGACATCACGTATAAGGTGAAGGCAAATATTCAGTGTAACTAAGGTAGGGTTTTTTTTGTTAGCACAGGTGACCATCAGTACCATGGAGTCCCAGAGAAACATGTATCTTGCAATTTCAAATGTGCCCACTAAGCTTTTGAGCTTCTCTTTTTCCTGGGGGCTTGTGAAAATCCATGACCCAGCAGCGTTACAGGAATCAAACCCGTAATCCTGCAATGTTAGTGCCCTGATCCACATTGAGCTACACAAGGGGAGGAAACTCTTGACCTTGGCAGAGGTAGGGGAATAAAATGCATGAGTCTGGCAGCTTTATTGCCTTTGTCTACCAATTTATATAGAGGGAATAAAAGCTTTCACTGTGGTAGAACTCTGTGGATTACAGGGAGAAAACCTCCCCAAGACCCTGATAATGTTTAAGAAATAATGCCTCGAATACCGCAAGTGATTTTCACCTTCTTTCCCTGCAGGGCAGACTGGACAAAACAAAGAGAAAATAATTAAACCCATACGAGACTGAATGGAGTAAGATTTAACTGTGAAGCATTTTGCAGTACTTTTTGCAGTCTTTGTGACACTGACCAAAAAGATTAATGATTAACAACTTTTACATTAATTTAACTTCATTTTCTTTTTGAACTGCAACTGCTATAATAGTACAAGTTTTACCCAAGTGGCACATCTGAAACAATATTATTAATATTTAATACAATTAAAGCCACATATATAATGGAAAGCCTGTTAAATGCTATCTAGGGATGCACTAAATGTGAAAGCTTCTGTTGATACCCATAATAATAATAATCAAGAGTTTACGATTCATTTGATTCTCTCTTTCATTCATCCTATTATTCCAAGGAAAAAAACATTTTCAGTATGGAAAAAACAGAATTGTTTTTAAGTCCTTTAGCTATTCATTAATTAACTAAATAGAAAGCACAAATCACCATATGAGCTACTTACACTGCTAAATACTATTTTATTTGACAATATACAATATAAGTAAACAAGAATAAAATTATTGGCTAAGTTATGTATCTATTTACAAAAGGTTGGGGTGCTATGTAACAATAAGATAAGATATGATAAGATGAAAAGGACTTTATTGATCCCAAATGTTGTGAAATTACTGCATTATAGCATACAAAACAGGTAAAACGATGAGTTCAATACGATAAATAAAATATTGGATCAGTTGAGTCAAAAAGGTAACAAAACAATAGACTAAAGAGGACATTCAGTTAAACAGAAAATACAAAAGCACTCAGTACATCAAGTGTTGATTCAAACTGGATCCAAACAGCAACGACAATGACAAATTCCCAGAGGGCAGCTATCTAGCCAACAGCTAGCTGTTCAGTGTTTACCACAGAAATGTTCTTTTGAAGTAAGTTTTCCTACTGTTTTGTTCTTGCAGCCAAATTACATAATGGCAAAATGAACACCATGAGTTTAATGTACTGTATATGTTCTGTGTGACTGAGCATCATGTGACCAGTAACATGATTTAAGACATGGCTTCAATGTGCATTATTATTTGATGAAAAGTAGGTGTACACTTAATGTTACAGTTTTGGTTGTAATAAAAAGGCAAACCTAACCCAACCCCTCCTGCAGGTTATAGATGTGCTCATATTTTCTATTTTTTAGCACTCTCTTCATACCATCACTGACAATAAGCAACTCAACAATAATTCAGTCCAGTAGAGTACAGTGTAACTGTCAGAACTGTTATAAGACAGAGACAATTTGCACTCACAGAATCAGTCATTTAAATCTATGGGAGAACTCTGCAATAGCAAAACTGGCGATAGTGGGAAAAAAGAAAAGAAAAAAAAAGTTAAGCAACCTTATCTGCGCCTTTATTTGGATTAGCGCAGTTTGAAAAACTTCTGGAAGGAGGTTTTGAGGGGCTTTGTTAACCGAGGCTCCAATTAATAAGATAAACCTGACAGTGGAAACTGAAGGCCTGATGTGGAACACCAACTTTCCTCTGGGAGACAGAGGTTAAGTCATTAATCTGCCTCAGCAGAGCAGAAGACTTTCTCTGGCACTGCAGTCACCTCCTGAAAGATACCACCCAACATTTTTGCCTGGGACTGATAAATGAACACCTGAACTGCTTTTTCTCATTTAAGCACTAAGACAACTTTAAAAAAAACAAACTCTAATTTCCTTTATTTTCCTATCTAACACCTACAGATGCATCAAAAAAGAGCAAATGCAGCACAGTGTAGACATTTATCACCGACTGGGAATATTTTTAAGCACACACATTCCCGTCCCGGTGTAGAGATAAAGCTGCAGGTATCATTTATTTCCAAAGCTATGGGCTTTGGAGTGAGCACACCGCTGAACAAACCATATCAGCCTCTGAGCAGCTTCCAGCCACATCATTAATTTAACATCAGATGAATGAATTACACCACAGCAAAATGTTCACTGAAAAATAGCACCCGTACTCTGAGGCAGTGTATATCTTGTACAACATGCAATTATATTTAAAATAAAAAAGGACTAGTATGTGTTGTGGTAGTGCAGCTCTCGCTGTCTACTCTGTGAGAATCCGTGAGGTGTTCCACTACTGTTTGTGTGCCTTGGGTCGTCCCGTGGACTCACTTTGAGCACAGTGGATCACCACACCCACATTTCAGCTTGAAATCGAAGTAATTGACGATATGAACGGAAGAAACAGTGTTATTAACGCTTGCAGCTGACAGCATGCGTCGCGCTTTCTTTTTAACCTCGTGTGCTGCATTGCTTGCCCTTACCTGCGGATCCGGATGAGAGGCGCGTCGCGATAGCGCGGCGAGGACTGCGCGGACTCCCCGGGCAAACCCGCATCACCTCATCTTGACATTGCAAACAGATGACCTGGTTGTCCTGGTTGTCTTCCACCTTGCTGCAGCCCATGTGCTCACCCCCGGCGTGGATCTTCATGCCTGTGTTGATCTTACGGACCAGTCGCATGTCGGCTCCAGCCTCATGATCCAGCATCCTCCTCACCGGCGACGATCGCACTTATTACGCATGGGTTCGGCATGAGGAGGCATCAACTTGTCCTGTACCTCAAACATCATTAACCCCACCTACTCTAACCTGTCCTCCGCACTCACCTCGGCTCCATCGTGTCAGCCTCTTTCGGCTCGTGTAAGCGGTTAGTGTTGCAGTCTTTACGCACAACTGCAGGCGTGGCTGTTTCACGTGGTTAATGAGGTCGCAGTGTCAAGTTCTTAGGGGTTATAACAGTGATACTAAATGGTAAATGGTAAATGGCCTGTATTTATATAGCGCTTTACTAGTCCCTAAGGACCCCAAAGCGCTTTACATATCCAGTCATCCACCCATTCACACACACATTCACACACTGGTGATGGCAAGCTACATTGTAGCCACAGCCACCCTGGGGCGCACTGACAGAGGCGAGGCTGCCGGACACTGGCGCCACCGGGCCCTCTGACCACCACCAGTAGGGAACGGGTGAAGTGTCTTGCCCAAGGACACAACGACCGAGACTATCCAAGCCGGGGCTCGAACCGGCAACCTTCCGATTACAAGGCGAACTCCCAACTCTTGAGCCACGATTTAATTAAATACTTAATTAAAGTCCCACAATCGATCATAGGATCAATTTAGATCCCCTCCCCTAACACTGTCAGTATCTTGGACTTAGAGAATCAAAGCAGAGACCGACACCAGAACTAAACTTTTAAATGTCCAGCCAGTATCCATTAGCAGGGTGCTTGGGTTTTTATAGAGAGACAATTTGAGCTGTGACTGGTCGATCAATCGGAGGAGGACAGTGAGGATAATGTTTTGTAGGAATGACCACACAGCAGCTCAGCATGCAGAAACTAAATAAAAAGATGAGTAATGCATGACTTTAGGTTAATCAACACACATTAATTTCAGATCTGAACCCAGAGGATGAGGCTTTGTTATATACCTCAGCCCTAAGATGTTCTAATACCAGTTGCAGCAGATGGCCCTGCCCCTCCCTGAGTCTGGTTATGCCGGAGGATTCTTCCTCTTAAAAGGGAGTTTTTCCTTCCCACTATCTACAAAGTGCTTGCCCATAGGGGGTCATATGACTTTTGGGTTTTCCTCTTTATTTATTATTGTAGGATCCAGAGGTGTGGACTCGAGTCACATGACTTGGACTCGAGTCAGACTCGAGTCATTAATTTTATGACTTTAGACTTGACTTGAAAAAATGTTCTAAGACTTGTGACTTGACTTGGACTTTTACACCAATGACTTGGGACTTGAATTGGACTTGAACCGGTTTACTTGAAAAGACTTGATATTTTACCCCAAATATAAAATTTAACATGCATATTATATAGAGATTGAAAATGTGACGTCATTCACGGGTAGAACCGCAAAGGATTCTGGAAACTCGTGGCAAGCGGTACTAGCGCACGCAGGCTTTCAATTAAAATCAGTTACACAGCCATAAAAAGAAACACAAAAATGGCAAGAAGCTGTTGTATCATTAACTGCAATAGCCGGTCGCATGACAGCCACGGGAAGCCGACGGGTAAAGAGATCGGTTGTAAATTGTTCAGCCATGTTTCCGAAGTAACAAAGACCCGACTGGATTGCAGCCATTCTAAGACCAAATATAACGTCCCAGAACCCTCCAGCTCACAGGTTAGTCTGCTCCAAGCATTTACACGAAGGTCAGTGTTTTTTAGTAGTTAATACGTCATTTTCATAACATAATTAGTGATATAGGTTACAAGCAAGTCTGGCGCTGTCGCGCTATGCTCCTTTATTTATTGTGCATAAATAGTGAATTGTCCTGACACAATATTGCGTTTCGCTTCTGTTATTATGGTACATTGACAAAAACATATACTTTTATTCACAGGATAAAACAGGTTTTTTTGTATCACTAATTGCCCAGTACGATTACAGCATACCATATTATTGTCACTGCTACATTTCTGTGATGGGTACTGTTAGGTATTTTAGTACCATGGTAGCATTTACTGGATATTGTTTTATAGTGACATTATGCAGGAAAACTCTGTCATTCAATAAGGCCCCTTTGTTTTAGTTATTTTTCTCTTTGACCCAAGAATTGATGTGTGAGAATCACAGGCTGGTACAAGGTTGAAATACCACAGAGATCACTCCCTCAGCTACATTAGTTTCTTAATCTTTTAGACGCCTGTTGAAGGCCAAATGGTTTGTTTCAGATTTCACTAATGTAAGAACTCTTCGTTTTGTGCCTTGAAAATATGTCGCTGAGATAATCACAATTGTAGCTGAACTGATACACTACACAAAGGATGCTTCTTCACCCAAGGGCAGGAAGACGCTGCCTTATCTTGGTCTGTACTGGTTTAAACTGATAAATCTGCTGTCTCATGAATTTTACCCTCTATATAAACTGTTGTACTTGTGAATAAAGTTGAGTCAATTTGGGAAGACAATCTAAAGCAGTCTCTGTTTTCTTGTTCTCCCAAGCTGCTCCCGAGCTCGTACTAACACGCTGAATGGCATGCTTGAATATTACTTGAGAATATATTTGACTGTGTTACAGACTAAGGGACATTCTCTGCTGATAGGTGAAGGTACATTCTCTGCTGATAGACGTCCACGCCTCGAAGGAAGTCGATCCACGGATTAGGCCTTGGAAACCGTTTCCTTCAGGTACCAGAAATTATTTCCACTGCTAATTAATTACCGTTGAGCTCAAAGGTCCTATTAATAAACGGTTAAGGAATGTGTATTTATGACGACAATTTGTGAGACTGGTAAACTTATGATATGTACGATGGTCTTTCGTTCTACACTGTGCATTTCAAGGTCCTGTACCCATCCGTCGGTAAACTGTACCTGGGCTTGTTGCAGTGACCTGAAGTTACTAAACTTCATGAGTGTATGCACTCACTCCAAGAACCGTATAATTATAAATATGCATATAAATATGCTACAATGAGATAGCTGACTTCATCTAACTAGCAAATGTTGTCCAGGCTACGTTGGTGATACAGTTTTTTTTAATGTGTATGATATTTTTGTCATGCGATTTTAAAGCTGGTCCTACAACCGCATCCAAGAATAACATGCAGCTTATCTCAGAACTGTCGGTGAAAATTATTCTTGGAGCTAGGTTTAATTGAGCTGCATTTTAAAGAGGTGCAATTTCACAATTTGTGTATATTTTCTACGTTCACTTTTGTCATGTGTTGAGAAAAACACAGATTTAAAATTACATGGTCTAATATTTACATTTAGCATATAACTGCAACATTATTTTTTCGTTGTTTTTTTTTTAAAGACTTGAAAGGACTTGAAATTCAAAGTTTCAGACTTGTGACTTGACTCGGACTTTTACACCAGTGACTTGAGACTCGACTCTGACTTGCCTGACATTACTTGAGACTTGACTTGAGATTTGAGGATAAAGACTTGAGACTTGCAAAACAATGACTTGGTCCCACCTCTGGTAGGATCTACCTTACAATATAAAGCGCCTTGAGGCGACTGTTGTTGTGATTTGGTGCTGTATAAAAAAATTGAATTGAATTGGTGGGCCATGGTTTCATGTGTGAACAACAGCAATAAAGTTAATAAAAAGATCATGTTTCATCAGGACTGAGAACTGACAGACTTTGATATCGGCCAACATGTGATGGTAAAACTAGTTCAAAAAAGGAAAAGCACTGAGCTGTAACATTGGCCAAAGGATCATTGCATGGGGAGCAGAGCCTGTTAGGAAGCACACATTCCTAAAAATGATATCACATCAATACATCAACATCAAAATTTCAGAAAAGTTGAGAGAGTATGTCAAATGTCAGTGTAGGCTAAATGCTGTTTTTTTCCCCCTAATGTCTTAATTTTAAATTCATTTTTAATCGATCCACCTCATTTGGCTTTCTGGACTTTATACTTTTTTGGCTGTATGCTTATTTGTTAAATAAACTGACATTTACGGTTCATAAATTCATTTCATTTATATCTTTTTTTTTACATATAACTCAAATGTTTTATTATTTGGGCTAATTTTAATAAGAAAGTCAGTCTATATGAAACATGAATATACTTACTGCACTTTATATATTTTAACCATATATAGTACATATTAAAGAATGTGTATAGAAATTGCTTGTATTTTGCTACTCCATCTGATTTTCATGATGCCCTAAAAATTTTCTCTAGATCTGCCCCCTGCTCTGGACTAAAAAGGAGACCAACCATCTAGCTCATTATCAGTACTCAGTTCAAAAGCCTGCATCTCTGGTAGTATGGGAGTGCATTAGTGCCTATGGAAGTGGCAGCTTGCACATCTGAAAAGGCACCATCACTACTGAAAGCTTATACACAAGTTTTAGCAACCTCCTCTTCAAGGAAGGCCTTTCATATTTCAGCAACACAATGCTAAACTGCATACTGCAGCATATCATCACAGTAGAAGAATCTGCAGTGCAAACCTCTCATTGAAAGAAGAGGGGATGCTGCACAGTGGTAAACACTGGCCAAACCTGTCCTCTTTTTTTGCTCTCATCAAATTCAAAACTAACATTTGACATGTTTTCTGTGTTCTGTTGTGAATAAAACATGGACTTATGAGAGTTGCAAAATAATTGCACAAGTGCAAAATCTGATCCAGACTGGATGTTAAAGCTAAAATCAGTACAAACTTGTGTAATCATAATGGCAATTAAATTTAATAAACAAAAAATGGATTCCAGTGTAAACTGATGAGCCTTTGAGGTAGAAAACACTTCACTTGAGGAAGTCCATTTGGCTCAAGGGAAACAGCCCAGATCTGTCGGATAATAACTTAACTACTGCAGAGATCCTTTATGCTGTTCCACATTCACAAGCAGAGTGTGGCCCAGACTCAGCTGAGCAAGGTCCAATCTGCTGCTCTGTAATAAAGCAGCATGTCAGCTTTGGTGTGTTTAGCCTTAAATCATTTCAAGTTTTATATCTAACCTTGTCATCGTGTCTAACAGCAATGATTCAAGAGAGTTTTTTGGGGTAGTACACATGATTTCTGTGTGTGTGTGTGTGTGTGAGAGAGAGAGTTTAAGAAAACACACTAACCAGCAAATAGCTATAGCAACAAAGAGTGTTTAAAATCTTTTGTCCATCCCCTGTATTCTGTACAACCCAATGATAAATGGGTTAAAGATGAAAGCAATGCAAACTTACTATAGATTTAGTTTGAATTAGATTGGAATGTAATAGTTCATCTTTTGGGGGGCATTTAGCTCTGTTTCGATATTTGGAGGAGCAAATCATCCTACGAACTGACCTGATGGCATTTTACCTAATTAACAGCAAAACCCCCGCTGGTTTTCAGTACCATTTATTTTTCCAGTCTTTTTGTTTCCTTCATTTCAACATTATTGTGATGTGTTGCTGCCATCAAATTCAAAATAGTCTAACATTTTTCATTACATAGTAAATGTTTCAGTTGAAAAATTTAATATTCCTCATGATTTGTTTTATTGTGTATATGGATTTGTGAGATCCTCAGATCATTGCATTCTGCTTTTATTTATATTTTACACAATGTTCAAATCTGCTGTCAGTGCAAACACTGTGAAACTATCTGCTGTTTGAACTACCTTAAATTCCATCGATCTATCGATTTTTTTAAAATCCAAACATTCAAATTTAACAGCTGCAATTTTTAAAAACAGCAACAAAAAAAGAAAAAAAAAACTACAATTTTAAAATGAACTATGCAATTAATTTAAACTGTGATGTCAGCATTGACTCATGGCCCAACAAATGGCTCAGTGGACTGGCTGAACAACATTCACATGAACTAGGTCTAAACAGGCAGCTATCGTAAAAATGCAGCTGGTTAAATTAGGGCAGAAAAGTTTTACCATCAGCAGAGAGACATGTGCCCTGAGACTGAAAACACTTATGTGCTCTTTTTAAGGGTAACTGTGGTGCCAGACAGTGGAGTCAAAATCTATTCAAATATTGACATTATGTTAGAAAAGGTCCAAACTCTTGTTGGGGCCTCAGTTAATAGCTGATCTATTTCAGAGAATTTCTTAGTGGACCGAATTTCTGTTATACCTACTCAAAGACTTGTCGGTTTGTTTATGTCACTTAAATAATTTTCGCTTTGTTTTTTTTCCCCCCTCCTTTTACTCAACCACAAAAATCAACCAGAGATGAGGACTGATTGGATACAGTAAGGGTCAGACCTCTGCCCTTTGTAGGCACACTTGTACTTGCCTGTCATTCAATAATATGATGAAGGATAACCAAACTATTATTTTTTATAAGTGTCTGGCTCTTTTTGCAGCACACAACTGACAAATGTACATTCGCTCTCGTGGTTTATGGACTGACTCCATATCCTTCTCTCTGTAATCACTGACAGAATATTCTTGAGTCTGATCACATCCTGCGCTGACAGTTTCAGCAGCATGACGATGAGCTGCTCTTGCACTTTTTCTTTTTTGGGGATGTTGCAATTTCCAATGTGGTTACTGGGATCTTTTCTAAGAATCTGTATGACAGCACTTTAGCCACCGTTTCCGATGAAACACCAGTCAGCTGTGCTTGCTCATTTGTAATACATGCCACTTTGCATGAGAAGATCGTGCAATGACGTGCACCTGTGTTAAAACACCTGGCTTGTTGGTTCTCCAGTAACCAGTCTCTGCAGAGACCACTAGGACCACCCGAATTCTTTGATGTTGGGCTGAGAACAAACAACCAATACTCAGAGCAGGTCCAGTCAATCAACAATCATTTATTAAGCACATGCATGTGGAGATGTACACAATACTACCTTCCGTGTCGATCTAAAAGAGGAAGCACTTAGATACACAGTTTTATATGTCAGGGTTCACGGCCCTTCATGCGTAGGCAGATAACATAACATGCATGAGTTACAGTTAGTGACAGTTAGATGTAATTCTTTTTTCGGCAACCTAAGAAAGCTATCTCAACTGTCTCTCACTATGATGTAGCACATCCTGAGTACATCCTGCTGCAGAGGATCCACAGGGCGATGGTGCAGCTGCTATCCACAGCTCCAAACACACTGGTAGTCATTCGGACTGTAAACCACAAAGCTTTGATGAGGCAATTACTAACTGTGACTAAATGTCCATCTGGTGGACGCCTGGCAGATGAGCTTGGCCCACAGCATCCGCCGACCACCACCCACTATTAAGAACAGGATTAATGAACTCTTTTCCTACATATTCAATTAAAACCATGACAAGATGTGCGCGCACCAACACAGAGATTTTTACCAGAAACATTTGAGTGAGGAGAAAGAATCAGAGCAGGATTGAGCACAACTGCAGTGCTGTGAAAGAGTATGACTTCACTCTGATTTTTTTTTTGTTTATGTTATAAATTTACAAAGTGTAAGGTTAGTATAAACATCATACTTCAGTAAATTTAACAGGGTGGGCCAAGAAAAAGACTACCAGGGACTCAGGGGAAGATTTGCATTTTCCCCTTTGCATTAATTTGCAGTGGACAGAGTACAGTCGCTCTTGGATAATAATTAACTTTTGGTATGTCTTTGATTCATTGTGTCACAACTGGGAAAACAGCAAATCAATGCAATGAGCTTCAGCGCTGGTTCTCACTAAAAGAATCTTCTCCGTCGAGGTAAGATGTGCTATAGACTTGAGAAGTAAATGTAAAAATGAGATTCGTTTAGCATTACAATACATTATTAATGTACTTGTGTGCTTTGTAGAGGATTTTGTGCGATTTTACGCTGTGTGACATTTTTCTACAGAAAAATATTGCCGTTTTCACTTCTGCTTGTGTCTTACTCATTTGTTCCTTAAACTGTAGACGTGTACATCTTTGACACACATCTGAACCGAGGACATGTATTAGGGAGAATTTATTTCTACGATCTCTACCAGACTTTTCTTTTCCACTTGTTTGATAAATCAAAAAATGTTTCTGTCTTTACAACTCTTTACACATTAACTGCTACTTACATCAAGATTTTCGTCCTCCACAGCTGCATATTCTGATGAGTCAATAAAAAATAATAATAGTGTCAGTTTAACAGAATATATTGGTTTCAGTAATTAAACAGTTTGTAATTGAGAGAGGATTTGCAACTGCATTTTGTTTTGTTTTTTAACATATACTTTGTTATTGTTTTTGTTTTAATTTCATTCATAAAATCTAGTATCTGGTGAACTGGTCATAGTGCAACACTGCAGCCGGAGATGTGGACTGTTTACCAATCATGAAGTTCCAAGTTTGTAAACGACAGGCCTTTACTAGACTCCCAAAATGTGCCTGGATTTTCCTTTTCTTCACTCTTTTTTTCCTGGTGTTATTTATCACGAACACCCTGGAGGTAAGAACTTGTGTTTTTCTAATTAGTGACTACAGTTTTTTGTGTTGAAAAAAAGATTAAATGAATAATGTAGGTATGATGTGTCAGATGTCCATATGAAGAGCCAGATGCAATTCTCAGGTCATACAGTGCTTTCACATGACTTTCATCTGCTATATAGGTTTTAGATTAAATAGGTAAATGTGACAATGAGCGATCCGATGACCACAGCATTGTAGTTTTTAAAGATCCTTTATTTTCCCGTTTTAAAGTAGCACACACCACTCTCCCAGAAACATCCTTAAAAGGGGAGACATGATTAGATGATGAGGTCAGGTGTGTGAATCAGCCTCCATCTTTCACCACACCCTGAAAACCCACTGCTCTACCCCTCCCCTGCAGCGGAGCCACAAACCACTCCCCACAATAGTCATGTTTTTGGATGTAGCCCTTCGACAATCAACTTGTTGGTGGTGCAAAAATACTAAATATACTAATATTTAATCTGCAACACGAGATAACTTTTTTTACTTTTTAAACTTACTTTTTTATTTACTTCTATTTAATTTTTTTTTTTAGTCCTTTAGTTCTTGTTAGGAAGAATGTGTCACCCTGACCTGGCAACCCTGTTGTAAGCTAGTAATTAATGTAGCCTTGTATGTGAGGTTTATGGTAAAATCAACTCATTGGAGAGTGCTGATTAGTCCCTCCAAATTTAAATCAATTTTGTATCTCACATTATAAACATTGGTATTATAAGATTCAAATCCTGGTGATTTTCTGAAAGGCAACATTTCTGCCAGTAACCACATTTTGCATTTGATACAACTGCATTTAGTTTGCCTTATCATAGAGAGCTGAGTGTAATCTGTATCTGTATATTTCTTGGCTTAGTTAAATTGGTAATGCATATATTTTAAGGATTTTGATTTATTCATTTATGTACAAAGAAAAGCTTTGTTGTCTTATCACATGAGAAGAATTTTTAACAGTTTTCAACTATGTTTAGTATTTACCTCTTTTTAAAATTTACCATGGCAACTAAGCAGCTTCAAAATCTGCAACTTTTGCTTTGTATGAAATGTTTTTGTTTCCAACTCTCAGAGCCCTATTCAGATTTCATTGTCTTAAACTGGATAATGGAACATGTTGATTCTTAGGTGTACTGAATTGTATTGCATGTTTTAATTCAATGATTAATATTTCAGTTTCAGAATAAAATGAAGACCATCAGCATATTCTCAAGGCCTGCCGCTGTTACCCTGTCTACTGACATGCATTATGACTTCTGCAAGTTAAAACCGCTGTCCCCTAAGGAGGCTCAAGAAGAAGACCTCCTGCTAGAGTCTATTACTTGGCCTGAAACGCCACCTTTATCATTTCCTCTTTCCCTGGAAAAGACCAGTGATCCAGACCACAGCACCTTCACCATTCTTCCAAAGAGGGGAGGGGGCCAGTGGCGAATAGGAGATAAGCTGGAGGTTATGATTAACATGAAGGACTTTCAGGGCCGTCCAAAAAAGTTTGGAGGAGACGTTTTACTTGCCCGGCTGCACAGCCCAACTATCGGTGCGGGTGTTGCAGGAGAAGTGGTGGATCATCTCAATGGCTCCTACACAGCTGTATTCTTTTTACTCTGGAAAGGAAGTGCACAAGTCCAGGTGATTAAGAAAATGTATCATTTTACATGTGGTTGAAGGCATTGGAAATGTCAACATCCCATCTTTCTTTTTTTCAGTCACTGGAATGTTTAGAAAAATACATCTTCCCATTTCTCTAGACAAAGACTTAATAGTAAAGTAATGTTTCAAGCTGATGTAAAATGTTAGCTTCCTGTTGCCGTTGGCATAAAGAAACCTACTTCTCAAATTTGCACATAAAGTCTGTTACCCCTACTTTTAGCTACTGACATTAGGACAAATGCTAAGACCAAACAGTCACTTCATTCTTATGCAATACTGAGCAGCAATCTGGGGGTGAAAAAAGAAACTAATGAGGAGGTGCCGCAAAAATGTGTTCCCCAAAAGGAACTGAGACTGACTTCCAAAGTTCTCATAGGTTGTGATGTTTATATTGCTTATTTTTGTGTTAATGGAAACTGTAATGGAGGGGGAATGTGGTTCCGGGTTATACTTCAAGATCGTGTTCAGTTTCTGCAGTAGGAGAAAACTATTAGCACTAAAGTTAGCATGTTTGTAGTAAGCCCATGTAATGAATGCAAAGTATGGTGCTCCTTGCTAACTAGCAAGGTATGGTCATGACCTCAATGCCATTAGCTGAAGCTTTAAAAACAAATTATTTCCTCCAGAGTCTCCACCAGCTTGGGTTTGAGCTGGATGACAAAATATGCTTTAACAGAAACAAGAATTCTATCTGTTACAAAACAAATTATTTTGCTGCTTCCCCAACAGACCTTTGCTGCAAATATTTAATGATCATAGCTTGCTTATGAAATAGAGCCAACTCATCTTTTCCACTGAACCATAGCTGTTAGACAATTCTAACAGCAGATGGGTTAAATTCCAACCCAAGGCCGTTTGCTCCCATATGGAAAAGAAATAGTAAAAACTTATATGTGATTACTCATGAAAGTGGCCACTTTCATGAGTAAATCATATAAGGCTTACATGATTTACTCATGAAAGTGGCCACTTTCTCATTACTTTCATACATTGTTTTAGTAAGTATCCAAAACATACAAGTTTCATTATATAATTTTTCAAGGGATCTTATATCTGTTTTCACTCTTATATGCTTTTCATACAAGTTTCACACAAGACAGATACAAACTTTATAAGATTTATATATATCTTTTCCATATGGGCTGTGTATCTCCATCCATCCATCCATCCATCCATCTTCATCCGCTTTGTCCGGGGCCGGGTCGCGGGGGCAGCAGCCTAAGCAAAGAGGCCCAGACCTCCCTCTCCCCAGCCACCTCCTCCAGCTTATCCGGGGGAATACCAAGGCGTTCCCAGGCCAGCCGAGAGATATAATCTCTCCAGCGTGTCCTGGGTCTGCCCCGGGGCCTCCTCCCGGTGGGACATGCCTGGAACACCTCACCCAGGAGGCGCCCAGGGGGCATCCTTGTCAGATGCCCGAACCACCTCAGCTGGCTCCTTTCGATGTGGAGCAGCAGCTGCTCTACTCTGAGCCCCTCCCAGATGGCCAAACTTCTCACCCTATCTCTAAGGGAGAGGCCAGCCACCCTTCGGAGGAAGCTCATTTCTGCCGCTTGTATCCGCGATCTCGTTCTTTCGGTCACTACCCACAGCTCGTGGCCATAGGTGAGGGTAGGGACGTAGATCGACTGGTAAATTGAGAGCTTCGCTTTTACACTCAGCTCCCTCTTCACCACGACGGACCGGTGCAGCGTCCGCATTACTGCAGCTGCAGCCCCAATCCGTCTGTCGATCTCCGGCTCCCTTCTCCCATCACTCGCGAACAAGACCCCGAGATACTTGAACTCCTCCACTTGGGGCAGGAACTCATCCCCGACCTGGAGTGGGCACTCCACCCTTTTCCGACTGAGAACCATGGCCTCAGATTTGGAGGTGCTGATCCTCATTCCCGCTGCTTCACACTCGGCTGCGAACCGCTCCAGTGCGAGCTGGAGGCCCTCACCCGATGAAGCCAACAGAACCACATCATCTGCAAAAATCAGAGATGAGATTCTGAGGCCACCAAAGCGAAAGCCCTCCGCCACTTGGCTGCGCCTAGAAATCCTGTCCATAAAAATTATGAACAGAACCGGAGACAAAGGGCAGCCCTGGCGGAGCCCATCACCCACCGGGAACGAGTCCGACTTATTGCCGGCAATGCGAACCAAGCTCTTGCAACGGTTGTATAGGGATCGAATGGCCCGTAGCAATGGGCCAGACACCCCATATTCCCGCAACACCTCCCACAGGACACCCCGAGGGACACGGTCGAATGCCTTCTCCAAGTCCACAAAACACATGTAGACTGGTTGGGCAAACTCCCATGCACCCTCAAGTATCCTGGAGAGGATAAAGAGCTGGTCCAGTGTTCCGCGACCAGGACGAAAACCACATTGTTCCTCCTGTATCCGAGGTTCGACTAACGGACGAACTCTCCTTTCCAGCACCCTGGCATAGACTTTCCCAGGGAGGCTGAGGAGTGTTATCCCCCTGTAGTTGGAACACACCCTCTGGTCCCCTTTCTTGAAGATGGGGACCACCACCCCGGTCTGCCAGTCCACAGGTACTGCCCCTGATCTCCACGCAACATTGCAGAGGCGTGTCAACCAGGACAGCCCTACAACGTCCAGAGCCTTCAGGAACTCGGGGCGGACCTCATCAACACCAGGGGCTCTGCCACCAAGGAGTTGTTTAACTGCCTCAGTGACCTCGCCCCCGGAAATTGGCGGGTCATTCCCCTCATCCCCAGACTCTGCTTCCTCCTCGGAAGACGTGTCAGTGGGATTAAGGAGGTCCTCGAAGTATTCCTTCCACCGCCTGACAATTTTCTCAGTCGACGTCAGCAGCGCTCCGCCAGCACTGTACACAGTGCAGGTAGAGCACCGCTTTCCCCTCCTGAGACGTCTGACGGTTTGCCAGAATCTCTTCGAGGCAGTCCGAAAGTCTTTTTCCATGGCCTCTCCGAACTCCTCCCACACCCGAGTTTTTGCTTCAGCCACTGCCCGAGCCGCATTCCGCTTGGCCTGTCGATACCTGTCGGCTGCCTCCGGAGTCCCACAGGCTAACCAAGCCCGATAGGACTCCTTCTTCAGCCTGGTGGTTCCCTTCACCTCTGGTGTCCACCATTTGGTTCGGGGATTACCACCACGGCAGGCACCAACCGCCTTGCGGCCGCAGCTCATTGCAGCAGCTTCGGCATACACAGATGCCTAAGATTACGTAGGCATCTGTGTATCTCCACCCACTGTAAATAGCCCTTACTAAACAGTTAGTCTTTAATGCTACTTGAACCAGGGGAATGGAATGCTGACCATGACAAAAGGTAACGTTTTCTTTCCATTGGCACTGTTTCTTTTTGCCAACATATAATCTGAATGAATTACTTACCACCAACCAGAAATGCAAATTCCCCAAAAGTTGATTCCATTTATCTGTATGTAGTTTTTTCAGTGGGAGAAATGTTTCGTCACTCACCCAAGTGACTTCTTCAGTTTCATGGAGATGCTCTTTTTATAAGGTTGGGGAAACCTGCAGTCAGCTGAGACTGAAAAAGTCACTTGGGTGAGTGACGAAACATTTCTCCCACTGAAAACATCCAGATGAACAGAATCAACTTTCTGGGATTTCCTTACTGGGATGATTGAGCATGAATCAAGATGCTGTATTCAAAGGTTGTAGTAATTATAGGTATTTATCTGAAAACTGGTTGCAAAACTCTGAGTCTGTTTTCTACAGGTGACACTGGTTCACCCCAGTGAGGCAGTCATGGAGCTGCGCAGGCTGAACAGAGAACACCCTGACAGGATTTTCTTTAAGAGCGTCTTCCAGTCAGGCTCAGTCACTGAAACTACCACCTGTAACATATGTTTGCGTCCAACCCAGAAGTCTCTGTGCAACTACACTGACCTCCATACAGGCGAGCCCTGGTTCTGCTACAAGCCAGATAACCTGAGTTGTGATGCCAGAATGAATTACTTCAATGGAGGATATCAACAAAGCATCACAACCATGGAGAAGCTTTTTAAGAGGTGAAGATTTCGTTTATGTCCTTAGTGTAAAAGTATAAAAGTCAATCTTTTTCTTTGTTTTACTCTCCACAGCAAAAAGAGGGAACTATCTTTTTCTCCACCTGGAAAATTCTTCATTGTTGTGTGTTAGCCAGTTTCCCTGTCAACTATTTAATGTTTAATATGATTTAATCTGTTTTTGCTGCCTGCCGTCTCTAATAAATTTCTAGTTTAAAAAACTTTTAAACTTTTCTTAAGAACTTTTATTGTGTGTGCTTTGCCTCAGTGGCGTCAACTTGAAAGTCTCCATTCGAGCTTCAGGACCTGCAGGTGTCACCATTTTTCCAAGAATGAAAGGTAAAGCCAGATGTTAACACCTATATTAAATAAACATTTGTAGAACATTTAATAGTTTATGGATTTTGAATTAACTACTAACAGTGTAACTTTTCCTCTGTATGGATAGTTCATAACATGTGGATGAAATGAACTTCAACAGTTCTTATTCCCAGAATAAAGAGGTTTATTATAAGAATGTGAGGTATGATCAGAAAGTTCTGGGAACTGACCTCAACTGATTTATATTAGGCTGATCCGTCTTCTTGAGTGTTGTCTTTTTGTGCATCTTAAGCCCATTTTCAAAAATGTAATTAGTTATAGATTGCTCCCTGGATGTCCCATTCTGTTCCCTTGCACTTATTTTGGGTCAGATATGTCTGTGTAGTTAAAAAATAGTAACAGTAACAGTTATATAGTAACTGTTAAGTCTAATATACCCTAGTAAGCTATACTACTTTTTCCTTTGGGAAGATACCATCTGTGCAGTGTGCAATTCTGTTGAAGAAAGATGTTGAATCTATTTAATTATTCTTGAAAAATAATTTATTTCTGTGCATTTTCCCCCCTGCATCAAATTAAATTTGATTATATCGATTAAGCATCATGAGGTGGAGGGTGGCTCCCTATTTTTTTTGCTGGGAGTTTGCAACCCTATTAGTTAGGTTGCTTAATATTTCTGCTAAGTACTCTTTAAAATACCAGAATAGGGAGGATGGAGTAGGTTTAAGTTTATTAGATTGATTGGTTTTGCTGAACTATGAAATATTTTGGGCGCAGTGTATTTTTTACATACAGGTATAACAGAATAGCTTTAGTGTTGTTATTTATTTAAACTTGAGTATAAACGTATACAAAATGCAGCAAGATATTAAAAAAACGTTTTGTTGATTAAAAAACACTATATCGGATTCATATCGGTATCGGCAGATATCCAAATTTATGATATCGGTATCGGTATCGGACATAAAAAAGTGGTATCGTGCCATCTCTAATTTTTAGGCAATCCTGATATTAATGAATCTCAGTAGTCCAGTCTAGAATTAATAAATGCATTAACTAATTCTTCCATATCAGTCTGAGACAGGATTTCTCATTTTTGAGATACTGCACTAATGCAAGAAAACAGTCATACATATTTGTTTAATATGTGCATTGAGGGACATGACTCCAAGTTTCCTTACAGTGTCACTGGAGGTCAAAATAAAGCCATCCAGAATGGTTTGACGCCACGTTTCTAAGATTGCACATGAAAGGGATGGGACTTCCAGGAAGTGATCTAATAACAGCAGCAGTAGTCATAGTGGTGCATAAATGCATGATAAGATGATCTTCAACAGTGGATGGTAAACATTTAAATTAGGTAATCACCAGTGTACTGCACTTATATTTTTTGGGACTAAAAAAGTCATAAACAAACTAACTGTACTTCAACTTGAGTGAGGTTAGAAAACTACAGCAAACTAGCTGTCTTATAAAATTAAAATTATAAGTAATATTAGATTTCATTCACTCATACAGGTAAAGGAAAGATTTTGTTTGGGTCTTTTCTTGTTAATAACTCAAAAATAGTCATATAGCGTGTCTGTTGACTTGTTCTCAGGACAGTCAGAGGAGAAGAGCAGCAGTGAGGAGTCTGGACCCTCGGGCTATTACTACCAAGATGTTTGGCGAGGACTAGGTGGCACAAAAATTCATCAGTTCAACACTTCCTCGGCCATCACTCAGTGCCTGAAAGGCAAGGTGGTTCATATGTATGGAGACTCCACCATTAGGCAGTGGTTTGAACACCTTACAGCAACACTACCAGGTAACTACCCCACAACCCTTTCAGGCACCCCTCTGATTTTCTTTAGACACCTTATCACACGCATTATTTCCTCTGTAATACTTTCAGATCTCAAGGAGTTTGACCTGAATAGTGAGAAACAAGCTGGACCTTTCATGGCCCTGAACTTTACACACAACATCATGGTGAAGTACCGCTGCCACGGTCCTCCTCTCCGGAGCACTACTGTCCCAGCCATTGAGATGCATTATATTGCCAACGAGTTAGACAACATGGTTGGAGGCAGCAAAACCGTTGTAGTACTTGGAATCTGGGCACACTTTGCCACTTTTCCCTTGGAGTTCTACATCCGGCGGATGTTGTCCATCCGCAGGGCAGTGGTGCGGCTGCTGTCCAGGGCTCCAGACACACTGGTGGTTATTCGGACCGGAAACCCCAAATCTTTAACATGTTTCCTTCACTCATCCACTAACAGTGACTGGTACACGCTGCAGCAACTCAAAGTGCTCAAGGCCATATTCAAAGGACTGAATGTCCATCTGGTGAATGCCTGGGAGATGGTCATTGCCCACCACCTGCCCCAAGAACTCCACCCACAACCTCCCATTATTAAGAACATGATTAATGTTCTCCTGTCGTACATATGCCCTGAAAAGGATGGTTAGATGTGTGTGTGTGTGTGTGTGTGGGGGGGGGGGGGGGGGTTAGCAGTCTGTGCACACACATTTATTTACCATCTATTTGAATTAAATTAACTACAGTAAACAGCAAAAGTAACTATTATAAATGTTCATAGTAGCCCCAGAGAAAGCTTGTAACCATCTTAATCAGCCTCATTGGTTCCACTCTCTGCATACAGTACATTTAATCCATTTTTCATTTTTAATAATAGTCCCTATTTGATTTGTTAAATAATGTTGTTTCCCACTGCATCACCTAAGAAACCAAAGCTGATTTGTACTTTAAACATGGTCAGCATAAACACAGGAAGTTAAAGGGACAAAAACAAAGGTTAGCACAAAATTTCACTCCCAGCGTGAAATGCCTTTCAGGTTTCATCTGAATCTGTAAATACTGTATTTAGGGGCAGTTATGTTTTGGGACATGTTTACATGCATCTGTGTTATTCTGTCTGTAAACATGGTTTTGAATTAATTCTGATAAAACTACGTAGGCGTGTAGGATTGGGATTGTGTTAACAATCCATTAGAATTTGGTTTATACATATTTAAGGTGAACTCGAGATGTGTTACTGTATATCTTCACAGAAAGAGAATGAGCCGCCTAGTTAGCAGTGGTAAATGGTAAAGAGCCTGTATTTATATAGCACTTTACTAGTCCCTTAGGACCCCAAAGCGCTTTACACATCCAGTCATCCACCCATTCACACACTGGTGATGGCAGCTGCATTGTAGCCACAGCCACCCTGGGACGCACTGACAGAGGCGAGGCTGCCGGACACTGGCGCCACCGGGCCCTCTGACCAGTAGGCAATGGGTGAAGTGTCTTGCCCAAGGACACAACGACCGAGATTGTCCAAGCCGGGGCTCGAACTGGCAACCTTCCGATTACAAGGCGAACTCCCAACTCTTGAGCCACGATCGCCTCAATAACGGTGTTACTAACGTTACTTTTTCCAGTAACAAGTAATCTAACTAATTACTATTTCTATCGTTACAATGCTGTTAACTAGAAAATGTGGTGCGGTCGCTTTACTATTTTTCAACAAACAGATGGTTGAAGCTGTCTTCAGCCTACCGCACCTTATATCAAGCCAATCACATGACCACATGAACATTGTGTTGATAGGCTACGTAAGACCAGAGTCATGATAAACATTATGTATGCATGTTTTTTCCTGAATAGTTTTGTCACATTAACTGTGATTAACAGTAACTGATTTACAAACGGTAACTGATTTAAACCAAGCAGAAGACTAGAGAGTTGTCTGTGGCTCTATAGTGTAGGTGTAGGGGTTTACACACTTGCCTAATAAACAAAAGGTCCTTGGTTTCATTCTGAGAGTAGACACAAATGGGGCTTCAAATGGCATAAAAACTAATAAAATCTGTCTCACTAACCACTTTGGAAACTTGTGACACGTGAATGTAGCTTTAAAAACATCTATGTAACATGTTAGACAGCCCAGTTTGAAAGGACTGATAGCTTGTGCCAAGGAGGTTAATTATCATTTGTATAGCTCTTTTGTTTAGGACTTTTAACAAGCAGTTAAGGACAATTAACCAGGTATCGGACACACTTAACTGGCTATGCAAAATAAACCATTGAAAGGCCATTGTTCCTTTGGAGCCTGATTCCCTAAAAGGAATCTATAGCTAACAGATAAACGAACTATAACTCTAGCATTAGTGTCGGCTCTACAAAGTATTTCTGGTACAATGCAATACAATGTTTTCAGTGACACTGAAACTAAGAAAAAAAATCCTAGTCATAAAATAAAAAGCTGATGTATCAAAATCACGTACCAGCAATAACACAGGGTATCAACAGCAAAAGCAGCAATAGAAGGTGTGATGAAGGCCGAGGCTTACTGAGGCTTACGGTCCTGCTACCATACTTTATCTAGAAAACATTAAGGAAAGTCTCAATAGAGCAGCAGGTCAGAGATTTTCAAAATATTATTCATACAGTAAATATCATGATGTGAAACAGGCTGTAAATAATGTTGTGGAGCTCTTATCACAATGATCCAGTCTTTAATTGATGACGTATGAACCCTGCTTCCTGGTCCAAACCTCTCCATGTTAATTAAGGCTGTTGTGTTTTTAAAGTGTTTTAATGCTTTGTATCTTCTTAATCTGAACAATGAAAGAATTTAGACAGTTTTTAACTCTCAGTGATGCCGCAGTGTTTGTTTGACTTTGGGACCTGAAGTGGAGTTTGGACCCAGAAATGGCTATTGATGTCAGACTTAAAGACCGGATAGGTATGTT
Source organism: Astatotilapia calliptera (assembly GCF_964374335.1). NCBI lineage: Eukaryota > Metazoa > Chordata > Actinopteri > Cichliformes > Cichlidae > Astatotilapia > Astatotilapia calliptera. The sequence goes on from NC_137438.1 coordinate 6,031,058, forward strand.
TGTCTGTCCATAAACAGTGCCTTGTGTTAGTATGAAAGAAAGATTTACCAACAACAGCTGAAATTCAACGCCGGGTGGGTTTTTAACCTCACAAGTGAAAGAGTGAGTCTCATCACTGGTTTTGTTTGTTTCCATGGCGCAGCGGTATTCCTTACTGTCTTGAACGCCCCACACTGATAACTCTGCTGTTGTCATTTCCAGTTTATCTGCCTTTTTCTATAACAACAACACAAGCAAAGACTGATGTTCTACGAGCTGATGTCACATGTTTGTGAATGTGCGATTTAAACATGCATTACCCGTATAGTGATGTGAACACTGTTTCTTGTCCTTGTGGCTGTGAAGCTGATAAACTCAGGGTCTGGATAGTAGGACATGTTTGTGGAGCAGGCCAAGGTTTGATTAGCTACTTTCAAAAACACAGTGCTGCTAGAAATCCCAGGACTGTTTTCAGCTGAAGGTGAGTCATAGGTGAGACTCTGCAATGAATTACATTTTTATATAAATCATAGACTCTTTATATAGCTAGCATGGTATGGTCATGATGGTGACATGATAAACCTAATGTCAATCACAGAATCAGAAGCGCCTCAACATCTATATTTCTAATGATTCAGCTTCTCTCCATAACTTGTTTTGTGCCAAATAATCTTACCGGTTACCCTCAATCTTCAACAAGGTGTTTATTTTTATCTTGCCTTTTTATTTTAATTTGACTCCCAATAAAATGTAAGTGATTTTTGTGATTACTGCATTTTTGTAATGGTGAGAATATGAAGTTACTTAATCTGTGTATGAAAATTCCTCCTCGTTTATGTCAAGACCAGTAAAGCTGACATTGGAGAGTAGTAGCAACAAAATAGAACCAACAGTCAATCAACACGTATGATATGTATGAAGTCAGACACTCTGATGTCGGTGGACTGCGTAGGGACTTGCTCAGCAAATGTAGGCGGCATAAATAAAACAAATACATAAATAAAGATTTAATCAAAGGTAGCTGTGGAGGCTTACCTTGGTGAGAAAAGGTTTACTGTTCAGCAAATTGGACAAAGAAATCAGCCCTTGCTCAACCGTCTGCCTACAACTTTCTGAAACATCCAGAGCTTGTCCCAGTTGGGACTCCTGGTGCCCCGGGAAGAAAATGCGCTCTGCATATGTTTGATAATCCAGGAAAGCAATCCCAGAGCCCAGCAAAGTATTGGACATGTCCATCATCTCTGTCATCAAGTCTAAAAAGAGGAATTAAGGTTTCGTCTTACTTTCACAAGATGTAAAAGTCCAATCCAACTTTATTTATAGAGCACTTTAAAAACAACATAGTTGACCAAAGTGCTTTCCAATAATAAAAAACAGAGATAACAGTTAAAAACCATACATTAAGCAGACAAAGAAAAATATCTAAATAACAATAAAATAAATACATACATAAATGAAAAAAGAAGATAAAAAAATAAATCAGCATATATCAAATAATAAAACATGAGTAAAATAGACATTAAAATGTACAATGAATAAAATTAACAAAAAAAGATTAAGAGTGACCATCTACTGACTAAAACTGACTACAAGCTGACTCTGGTGCTACTCCTAAAAAGCCTTTGGAAAAAAAGGTGTTTTTAAAAGTGATTTGAACATTTCAAGTCTTGGGGCCAGCCTAATATGGATGGACAGCTTTTTCCATAATCTGGGGGCCACAACAGCGAAAGCTCGGTTCAGAAGAAAAAGAGGAAGTTACCTGTGAACTCCTTCTTACAGCGGTCTCAAACACTCGTCTCCAGGTTCTCCAGCTGGATCTGAACTTTCTGATGGTCCCTCATGGCCTATTTGCTTTCTCCTGACCCACAAGCCATGATGAAGAGGTAATATTAAGATCAAAACCAACCAATATGTTGATCAAATAAGAAACTGATGCTCCGTGAACTGAACATGTTTACCTGTATATGAGCACTATGATGAGAACACCAAAGAAAAATACACTGACACCTCTGATCTGCTTGAAAAGCTTAGATTCATTTAAAAGAATTAAATTAAAACATCAATATACTGGCAACTGTACAAGGGGTAAAAAAAAGCCATCGTAAAAACATTCATGCTTAGGCAAACATTTAAAAGCAAATAATAGTTTCATAGGTTATAACTAGGCTTTATGTAGGCTGAGGTTTCGTGTCAGAAGGTGTGGATGTACAAGAACAATGACAGAGGTACATACTGTCTCACAGGCCTGTCACCTTGACCTTGCTAAGGTCCAGTGTGGCTGCCACGACGACACTGAAAGGGCTCTTGGGAATGTGATCTCCACCGTAGGTCACGCAACTCCCAGGGGACCCTGTCATGGGAAAGGGAAGCGATCCACATCCTCCCATTTAATATGATGTATAACAGCCAGAAGAACGCTTCCTTGTCTTATAAGAACCCACATAATACAAAGTAACTACAAAGTAACTACAATCCACGCCCGCATGTGTGAGCATTTCTTTTCTCGCCTGTTGCACAGGTGTATATTTAACAGTGTGTGTGTTGTTGTGGTTGTTGATGATTTCAAAGTCTTTCACAGCCTGCTGCTACTACTGCTTTGAATGGTACACAGTTCAAATGACAGCTCAAAAGGACCTGTTTACATTAGCATACCAACTATAACCCTGTTTATTCATGTTTATTCTTCTTTTTAAATCCGTGCGATTGTGATTTTAATTTTGATCTTGTCAATTTCATCAAACATTTTCATAAAAGTGTTATGAAGAGTTGTTCCATGTAGTATGACGGAAAACATTCCGACCGTATTATAGACCAACAAACTAAACAAACTCAACAGACTCGTTTTTGTTAGTACTCTCTGACTTTGTGAGGCAGTACAGGTATTCTTACCACTGCGGCTGAGTCCTGGTCCCTCTGCCTTGAGAAGGATCCACTTTGACCCTGAAGGGTGTCATTGTTATAGTCTAAACACAAACAGCCTTTGTCCTGATGGCAGAGGACAAAGGCTGTGTTAGCATGTTACCTTTGCAGGTAATGCTCTTCAGTCATTTTTAGCCTCAAACAGCAGGTGGGTTAAATACGTTTCCCTGTAATATCTGTTTATAAACATGTTTGGAATATTTCTTTGACATGATCATATGTTTGCGCTCTTTACTCTCACACACACAGTTTTATGGAGCTTTACCTTGACCAGACTCTGAGCAGTCAACAGTGAAGTATGTTGTCTCGAAGGCTTTGAGGCCCGTCTTTGCCACTCCAGGGTCAGAGACCTTCACCTTGTTTGGATGACAGCCCGCTCCGATATTCAGCTCCGATATTCATCTGTGGGCACAAACACCAAAACTCAAGAGACTTCTCAGTGAGAAGAAAAGACAATCCCTGCATGCCAGAGTGAAAGTGAGAGCGTGTGTGAGTGCATACTCACCCTGAACGGACTCTCGGGGATGTGAACGTCTCCCCAGGAGACCATCACAGTGTGCTTCACAGGCTTACGTGGGGTGTAGGTGCAGGCGTATGTGCTGTTGCCATTATCCTTAACCTGGACATGCACAGAATTACCTTCACCATCCTGTGCAGAAGACAAGGGATTAGTTCAATCAGATTTAACACACCGTATTTTTTGGACCATAAGGCACACCGGATTATAAAATGCATTAAGCGAAACAAAACAGTCAGATAAGTCAAACTTTACTTAACTCTTTCTTCTTGCTTCTTCCTGTTAGGTTTTGTATTGTTGATTGTCATTTATGCTTAGAAATATCTACTTCTATAGGCTTAGAGTTTTATAATAAGTTGTAGATTGGTAGAGGTTTGATCCTTAATAGTCTGCAAACTTTGTGTGCATTCCAGAGCACTCTGGGAGCATGGGAGAGGTCGTACCTTATCTTATTGTTTTATGGTAGGATAAACGTACAGTATGTGTACCGAACCGAAAGCACTGTATCGAACGGTTCAATATCGATACGAGTATTGTTGCACCCCTAATATCTATGTAGGCAGGGAAATCTCATCTGAGCAAGATGAGTAAATCCAGCCCATTTCAAAGATGGTTGGACGACAACAGTCACAACAGACTCCTTTGCCATCTATTAGGCCAAAAATGCAAAATTTGAGGCCCGCCTCGCCAGTGTCAGAATCTACGCAACTGCCAGGCCTTTTCGCATGATTCGTGCCCCAGAAAGGCAAACCAACCTACTCCAGCCCTACCAGTTGTAATTACACAACGTGGTCTTGTCCCTCTGCCGCCCATTTGTAAAAAAGTTGAATATACAGTGGGGCAAAAAAGTATTTAGTCAGCCACCGATTGTGCAAGTTCCCCCACTTAAAATGATGACAGAGGTCAGTAATTTGCACCAGAGGTACACTTCAACTGTGAGAGACAGAATGTGAAAAAAAAATCCATGAATTCACATGGTAGGATTTGTAAAGAATTTATTCGTAAATTCGGGTGGAAAATAAGTATTTGGTCACCTCAAACAAGGAAAATCTCTGGCTCTCACAGACCTGTAACGTCTTCTGTAAGACGCTTTTCTGTCCCCCACTCGTTACCTGTATGAATGGCACCTGTTTGAACTCATCATCTGTATAAAAGACACCTGTCCACAGCCTCAAACAGTCAGACTCCAAACTCCGCCATGGCCAAGACCAAAGAGCTTTCGAAGGACACCAGGAAAAGTATTGTAGACCTGCACCAGACTGGGAAGAGTGAATCTACAATAGGCAAGCAGCTTGGTGTGAAAAAATCAACTGTGGGAGCAATCATCAGAAAATGGAAGACATACAAGACCACTGATAATCTCCCTCGATCTGGGGCTCCACGCAAGATCTCATCCCGTGGGGTCAAAATGATCATGAGAACGGTGAGCAAAGATCCCAGAACCACACGGGGGGACCTGGTGAATGACCTGCAGAGAGCTGGGACCAAAGTAACAAAGGTCACCATCAGTAACACACTACAACGGCAGGGAATCAAATCCCGCAGTGCCAGACGTGTTGCGCTGCTGAAGCCAGTGCATGTCCAGGCCCGTCTGAAGTTTGCCACAGAGCACATGGATGATACAGCAGAGGATTGGGAGAATGTCATGTGGTCAGATGAAACCAAAGTAGAACTTTTTGGTATAAACTCAACTCGTCGTGTTTGGAGGAAGAAGAATACTGAGTTGCATCCCAAGAACACCATACCTACTGTGAAGCATGGGGGTGGAAACATCATGCTATGGGGCTGTTTTTCTGCCAAGGGGACAGGACGGCTGATCCGTGTTAAGGACAGAATGAATGGGGCCATGTATCGTGAGATTTTGAGCCAAAACCTCCTTCCATCAGTGAGAACTTTGAAGATGAAACGAGGCTGGGTCTTCCAACATGACAATGATCCAAAACACACCGCCCGGGCAACAAAGGAGTGGCTCCGTAAGAAGCATTTGAAAGTCCTGGAGTGGCCTAGCCAGTCTCCAGACCTCAACCCCATAGAAAATCTGTGGCGGGAGTTGAAAGTCCGTGTTGCTCGGCGACAGCCCCAAAACATCACTGCTCTCGAGAAGATCTGCATGGAGGAATGGGCCAAAATACCAGCTACTGTGTGTGCAAACCTGGTAAAGACCTATAGTAAACGTTTGACCTCTGTTATTGCCAACAAAGGTTATGTTACAAAGTATTGAGTTGTATTTTTGTTATTGACCAAATACTTATTTTCCACCCTGATTTACGAATAAATTCTTTACAAATCCTACCATGTGGATTCATGGATTTTTTTTTTTCACATTCTGTCTCTCACAGTTGAAGTGTACCTCTGGTGCAAATTACTGACCTCTGTCATCATTTTAGGTGGGGGAACTTGCACAATCGGTGGCTGACTAAATACTTTTTTGCCCCACTGTACATCCCAACCTCTTTTAAGAACTCCAAAGAAACCAAATGTAACACGCACCAATCAATTCCATCTGATCTCACTTTCACCCATTTCCATCAACAAGCTGTAATGCTGTACCTTAAGAGTTGTTTTTTTCCCAACTCACCCCAACTGATAAATGGCCTGCATTTGTGTAGCGCTTTACTTAGCGGACCCTAAAGCGCTTTACACTGCATTCAGTCATCCACCCATTCCCACACACATTCACACACTGGTGATGGCAAGCTACATTGTAGCCACAGCTGTCCTGACAGGGCGCGCTGACCACCACCACTAGGCAACGGGTGAAGTGTCGTGCCCAAGGACACAACAACCGAGACTATCGGAGCCGGGGCTGGAACCGGCAACCTTCAGATTACAAAACGAACTGACAACTCATGAGCCCCGATCGCCCTGTGGATTATGGTTTATTTTTTATGCTTCATTTAGTTAGTCCCGAGTTTATTCCATGTTACTTTCTTGCACATTTGGGTTCCCCTTGTGTCTTTGTCCTGTGTGTCCCTCTCTGTGTGTTTGGTGTATATGTGTGTGTCCTTGTGTCAAAATACTCCATGTTTCAGACTCTGAATTTAGTGTAAATAACATGAAAGCATCCATCCATCCTGCCTTGTATCAGTGGTTTGGGATGGTGGAGACAGTGTAATGGTGTTGGGAATATTTCTTTGGCAAACTTTAAACCTGGGCATTGTTTAAAAACCTTTAAACACAGTATTCATGCTGACCATGTCCAACCCTTCATGTCCACTGCAGTAACCTTGCAATGATATCATGGAGCAAAATCTGAGAGAAATGTTTCCAGCATCTTGTTGAATCTGTATCATGAAGAATTAAAGCAGTTCTGAGGCCAAAAGGGAGCCCAATCCAGTACTCCATCTATCTCCAAATAGACAGATAGCATGTAGAAAGGCTTTATATGCCTTTAGAGCCAAAAAGTACATATGTGACTTTCACTTAAGAGAAAGAGAAGTAACATACTATCTATTACAATAACTCTTATTGTTCTAAACATGCAAAAGGTTTAGCATACAATGTAAAAGTCTAAGACATTTTTGTCTGAAATATACAATTCCAACAATTGGTTCAGTCAGAGAACTATCACAAAAGCAGATATCAGAAAAATCTTTAATAGGATAGTGCTTGAACAAAATAATTCAACATTTCAAGAAAAGCCTTAATTAGTTTGATGTTTATATGACTCATGAAAAATATATGAAAGTACAAAAAATATATAACAACTGGAAAAATCAACTTTTAGTACAGCAACTCCGTGAAGACTGTCAGTCAGCCAGCAGAGACAGGAAAGAAACTTTAAACGTTATTTCTGTGGCACGTCTCTTCCTCCACAGATACATAAACACCAGCACTGAAAGACAAACGGTAACTGATTTAAATCAAGCAGAAAACTAGAGAGTTGTGGAGTAGAAAAGGTTTTCATCAGTCTGTGGCTCTATAGTGTAGGTGTAGGGGTTTACACACTTGCCTAATAAACAAAAGGTCCTTGGTTTCATTCTGAGAGTAGACACAAATGGGGCTTCAAATGGCATAAAACCAAATAAAATTTGTCTCACTAACCACTTTGGAGACTTGTGACATGTGAACTTAGCTTTAAAAACATCTATATAGCATGTTAGACAGCCCAGTTTGAAAGGACTGATAGCTTGTGCCAAGGAGGTTAATTATCATTTGTATAGCTCTTTTGTTTAGGACTTTTAACAAGCAGTTAAGGACAACTAACCATGTATCAGACACACTTAACTGACTATGACAAAATAAACCATTGAAAGGCCATTGTTCCTTTGGAGCCTGATTCCCTAAAAGGAATCTATAGCTAACAGCTAAACGAACTATAACGCTAGCATTAGTGTCGGCTCTACAAAGTATTTCTGGTACAATGCAATGCGAACAGCGACACTGAAACTAAGAAAAAAAAATCCTAGTCATAAAATAAAAAGCTGATGTATCAAAATCACTTACCAGCAATAACACAGGGTATCAACAGCAAAAGCAGCAATAGAAGGTGTGATGAAGGCCGAGGCTTACTGAGGCTTACGGTCCTGCTACCATACTTTATCTAGAAAACATTAAGGAAAGTCTCAATAGAGCAGCAGGTCAGAGATTTTCAAAATATTATTCATACAGTAAAAATCATAATGTCAAACAGGCTGTAAATAATGTTGTACAAGGATAGTTGACGTTGTGTTAAAAGCAAAGAGCAGTTACATCATGCATCCATTCTGATTGATTGTGCTCCGCGTGAAGCTCAGTGAATAAGAATATTTATAGCACTATTTGTCTTTGAACCTAATCCCTTGATATTATATCTGAAAGATATCATTTCAGTGCCTAAACCATTAGCAGAGTACTGCACCATGGAGCTCTTATCACAATGATCCAGTCTTTAAGTGATGACGTATGAACCCTGCTTCCTGGTCCAAACCTCTCCATGTTAATTAAGGCTGTTGTGTTTTTAAAGTGTTTTAATGCTTTGTATCTTCTTAATCTGAACAATGAAAGAATTTAGACAGTTTTTAACTCTCAGTGATGCCGCAGTGTTTGTTTGACTTTGGGACCTGAAGTGGAGTTTGGACCCAGAAATGGCTATTGATGTCAGACTTAAAGACCGGATAGGTATGTTTGTCTGTCCATAAATAGTGCCTCGTGTTAGTATGAAAGAAAGATTTACCAACAACAGCTGAAATTCAACGCCGGGTGGGTTTTTAACCTCACAAGTGAAAGAGTGAGTCTCATCACTGGTTTTGTTTGTTTCCATGGCGCAGCGGTATTCCTTACTGTCTTGAACGCCCCACACTGATAACTCTGCTGTTGTCATTTCCAGTTTATCGACCTTTTTCTAAAACAACAACACAAGCAAAGACTGATGTTCTACGAGCTGATGTCACATGTTTGTGAATGTGCGATTTAAACATGCATTACCCGTATAGTGATGTGAACACTGTTTCCTGTCCTTGTGGCTGTGAAGCTGATAAACTCAGGGTCTGGATAGTAGGACATGTTTGTGGAGCAGGCCAAGGTTTGATTAGCTACTTTCAAAAACACAGTGCTGCTAGAAATCCCAGGACTGTTTTCAGCTGAAGGTGAGTCATAGGTGAGACTCTGCAATGAATTACATTTTTATATAAATCATAGACTCTTTATATAGCTAGCATGGTATGGTCATGATGGTGACATGATAAACAATGTCAATCACAGAATCAGAAGCGCCTCAACATCTATATTTCTAATGATTCAGCTTCTCTCCATAACTTGTTTTGTGCCAAATAATCTTACCGGTTACCCTCAAGCTTCAACAAGGTGTTTATTTTAACCTTGCCTTTTTATTTTAATTTGACTCCCAATAAAATGTAAGTGATTTTTCTGATTACTGCATTTTTGTAATATCGTTGTTTTCTGAAACAATTCAACTTGATACACTACAGGAAAACTACAATATGTTTATTGTTTTGTTTTTTTCATTTGATTTTTAGACAGTACATGCTACACTGTTCCAAAAAATAGTAATGTCAAATTATTTTACTGTGTATTTTACAGTTGTGTACTGTTTTTCTAGAATATCATTACATTTACATAAGTAGACTGTGATCTGACACGTCAAATGTAAAATAACATAACATCACTGTAAATGTAATAAAACACAATTTACTTGTTTGTTAAATATATTTTGTTGTACATATGCATATCTAGATCGTAAAAATACATCCAGAAATGTCTCCCATCATGCCTTGGGACATGTGCTGCTGTTTAGATGTTCTTGTTTTATTGTTTATGGTTACGTTACTTTAAACTGTTATCTTGAATGTTGTGTTTACGCCGTGGTGCAGTGTTACTGACAGTTGTTGTTTTGTAGAGAGAGTGCTGTACCATGAGTGACTTCTGTTGTGCTGTTGTTGAACCTTGAGGCACATTGTTGCATCGGCAAATGTTTTAATAAGGAGCTCCCCTACCAGCTTGGGGTTAAATAACAAGCTCAATCTCTCTCTGTGAGCTTCTTTGTTAAGATTTCTCTGCATGCCACAGTGTAAAACATTGCACGGACACGCGTTGCTAATTATATATTTTGAAAAAGAAATGTAGAGGTAGGAATTGCAATTAATATAAATAACATGATGCTAAGCATCGGCCAATGAATGTGAACTAACAAGGTCGCGGGTAACGCTGCGACCGTAGGAAAAAAACCCTAATATGAAGGTATTCTACTGTGCATTTTACAGTAATGTTCTGTTCTTCTAGAATATCATTAAAGTTACGTAAATAGACTTTGACTTCTCATTTTGAATGTAAATTAACGTTAAATCACTGTAATGTAATACAACATAATTTTCTTGATTATTAAATTTATCTGTCTGTACATATGCATATTTAGATTGTTAAAATACATTCACAAATGTATCATGATTTCACAAATATCTGTCCGTTATTTGAAAGATTGAACTGTTGAATTCAAATGTAATGCTATGGAAAAGTATATAACATCATTCCTATAAGCTTGTGTTACATCACATAAGTATTATTATCTTTGCTATTTAGGGCGTTTGTAGCTCAAGAGTTGGCAGCTCGCCTTGTGATCAGAAGATTGCCGGTTCGCGCCCCGGCTCAGACACTCTCAGCCGTTGTGCCCGTGGTCAAGACTCTTCACCTCCCGCCTATTAGTGATGGCCAAAGGGGCCAATGGTGCGATATGGCACCCTCGCCTCTGTCCCAGGGCATGCAATCCATTATTATTTAAACCAACTGTTAACTGTATATTTCTGTACATTTACGTATTATGATTCATATTTCCACATTCATTGACCTTGTTTATAGGTAATTTCATTGTTTGATCGCGTAAAAATGTTCCTAATTTAATGTCTAAAAGCACTTGGAAAAGGCAGAATCCCATGTCAAATTAGCGCAAGATTATTTTCATTACTGAAAATAACCGTATTTTTATGGGAAAGTTATTTTATGTTATTTTACGGTCGTATTTTGGCGCCCCAGCTGCCGGAATATTACCGTTTTTTTAAGATGTTTTTTTTAACAGTGTAACACAGCATAGAGTGTGGGGTTCAGAGCTGTTTTGGTGGCACAAAAAGAGGATGGTACTTTTATTGTTGTGTTATGGGTTAAGGGTAAGCTTCAAGCTGCAAGTCTGTGCATATGTACAGATGACATACTGTAAGAAGATTACTCAAGAGCTTTGGCATGCAGTGAGAGGGTGTATGTCATGTATAATAACTGTACTGGACACGGTGTGTGTACAGACCCACCTGGTAGCTGCTGTTTTTGGGAAGTGCAACTTCCTGCATGGCATGGCTGTGTACAATGCCTTCAACAAACTTCAGGTGGGACCCCCTGACTGTGATCTTCCTGTTCCCACTGCAGGACACAGAGAGCATAATTTTAGTCACAGCAGAGAACCTTTCAAAAGAATTTTGATTACAGTGACTCTAATTTGACAGCAAAACAATAGTTGACCACTGCTACTTAAGACACTGGTTACTCTTATATGTATTTGAGTATATATAAGAACAACCTGAGGATAATGAGGATAATCAGATATGATGCTGCAGACCAAAGTGTCTGATGGACTGAAACAAAGCATTAATGGATCACAGTAGTATTATTGGAGAGTTTAAGTACCAAACCAACGTGGTGGATCATTTCTTAATGGAAGAAGAAAATGCAAGATAAAAAAAGAAGACTTCCTATGCAATACCAGTATGTGCGACCTCTGTAGAACGAGAAGGTTTAGTGTTTGTGAAAAAAGCTGAGAAAAAAGAGCAGATTTTAGATCCATTTTCTTTAGCACAGTGGTATATTTGTGATAAACAAGCAAGTTCTAGTTTCAGAAGACAATATGTTACAGGCAGTGCACTGCTTGTGTCACTTTAGGTGTGCTGCAGCTTCTGTGAAAGTTTCAGTTCCTCTGCCTCAGAGTTTGGTACTAATAACTAAAGTGAACTTGGGTATTTTTTCAGGTGACCTGTTCCCCAAAAACACGAGTTCCTCTTAATCATTCAAAGAAATTAACATTATCTGTTTTCATAACATCTCGGCTTTGTTGGGGGGTTCAGTTAAATTAAGTGTACCTTATCCAGCTGCTGCTTGGAGTAGCGTTTGTACAGGATGGTGATGACAAGTATGTGATGTTAGCTTCGCCGTGGCAACTACCATCTGGGAGGAGAACACATACATTGACCACACCTTTGATATCTGTGCTGGGAATGTGGAACGTCACACTGACACCAGAGTTGTCCCAAACAGGAGACCTGACCAGAACACACACACAGAGCGAGAAAAGTCATCACTAAGATCATCATATTATGCAGAAAATCTGAACACAGACAAAAACTGATCAGTAAAATCTTCCACAGTATAATTAAGGATTTGTTTGTATGAAGAAATGTGTTTTCCAAACTTAACGCATCTACTGTGATTATAAAATATCCTGAGGAATCCTTTTAACACAGCAACTGACAGCGATGGACTTCTTCAAAGCAAAAGCACAGGAAGCACGGCGGAGTTTCATTTTTCCACTCTGATACCAAACAGTCTCTCTGAGCACCGACACTGAGAGGCAAATAGTGCATCACTCGTACCTGTACTTTCTGCAGCCTCTTCCAAAGCTAAAAGCTGTAAAGCTAAAGTTTTTTTTTTTCAATTGTCAAAATTAAATTGTAGAATATTCAGTTTTAAATATGTCTCCCTGTTTGGAATTGTTTCTACACTTTAATAAATTCTTTCTAGTCCAGGAATCATCTTAGTTATCTGTAAAGTGACTCACTCTTTTGGAGCACAGTCAGTGTGCGTCTGGATCCTCACTCCTGACACGTCACCAAGGTTATGACCTAATAACACAGCATGGTTTGTGCCATACAACGACACCACATTGGGAGTGATGGAGAAGATCTCTGGGATCTGAAGGTGAAACAAAAAAATAATCAGATTAAAATAATTTCCTTCTTCTGCCATTAAAACCTCTACTGGATCAGTATCAGAAGAACAATAAAAAAAAGAGCATTACACTCACAGAAAAGTTCTTCCCAGACTCCAACGTTTGGCAAACACTTTCCTGTAGCAGAGAATGAATTTATCCTTGAATCACAACACTGTGCAGATGCTATTAGAGCTGATCTCAGACATGTTGTAGCTAACATTAGCTTTGTTCAAAACGTTTAAATGGTAGGAAACAACTAACCTGAGTATTTCCATTTAGAAACTGAAGTGAATCCTTTTACAATGAGGGAAATCTAAACTCTATTCATCAACTAGTCTAGCCTCATGACCTACTGCAAATGACACTGAAGAAAATCTGAATTTTTAAGCAGAGTTTATGTCTCACTTTCTACACATTTACGCAATATTGTTGGATTGGAAATGTTCCATACAACAAATGCACAACATGAAATGTGAAAAACTGCTACAGAAATCCATAAAAATACGATAGTTTCATTATTACATCAGTCTCTCCTTGGTTAGCCCAGGAACAGCTGTTTCTGCTCCAACCACAACCAGCCTTGATACACTGCTGACACCTGAACAGAAAACAATCATATAGGATCAGAGGACTTTGAATGTGCCTCATAGAACTACTCATAAGATTCACTTATTTTATTTCATCATATTTATTTTGTATGACTAGGACATGGTTATTTTATAAGTCATGGGAATGATTATTTCAGTCTATGATTATTTGTTATCTTTATAATCTGACTGGACTTACAAGATAGAAGTTGGAGGTCCATGGATGTCAGAGCAGTTGGTTAATTTCATTTGTTCTGACAGGAGTATTTTTCCAAGCCTAAACTTTACTGTGACATGCAGGCCTGTAAAATAAATATATATATATATTAAATGATGAATTTCAAATGAGTTGGACCAATATATAATAATAAACAACAAAAGATTCAACTCAATTTGTCAAATGTTTCAAATCAATACATTCCTGGGATTATTTATCAAAAGTGACAAACCATCAGGAGGAAGTGTGTGATCAGACAGGTAGCAGGTGCACTGGGGGAACCGTGGAGGGTTATTCCCAATACAAAGGTGGCCAGAAATTGCAGAGAACTGGCAGGTGAAGTCAGACGATACTTTCTGGCCCAAAGTCAGGTGTGTGTGGATTTTCAGTGAGATCTAAAATCGGAAGGACATAACTGAACAATAAATGAAAACCAGAAATTATCACAGTCCCGAGTGTGTTTGTAAGCTGTACCTGTCCGTTTGTGTCCTTTTCAACTTTGTGGGAAATCATTTTGTGTTGGGACTCATCAGGAATGGACAGCCAGTCTGAATCTGTGCAGTCATCTTCAAATGTGCAGCTGGGAGAAGAAGAAGAAGAAATGATCACCAAGTTCAAAATTGTTTGAAGACGTCAGCTGCAGATATTGTTTCTCTCACCTGCTTTTAGAGCCACACCAACCACAGTATGGATCCTGTGCAGACCAACACTCCTGCACATTTGTGTACGTGCTGCACTTTGACACAGGAACTCGCTTCACCTAGAACAACAAACACTTTAAAATGCAGCACAGGTACATGTGACGTTAAGATAATCAGTAAATAATTTAAGTACCTGGTTTGTAAATGGCACATACACATGTTTATGACCCACTGGATCCAGATGCAATTTGAAAAACACTTTGTGGTCATCACTGGTCCTGTAGAGCACCGTGGGACAGGCAGCGTGATACTTCCTGTCCACAGACAGCTGACAACAAGAAGGTGATTATTTCTGAGACACTGTACTATTGTTTCTGTACTCAATGTTTTTTCTTCATTTATTTAAAATAAAATGCTTTGTTTATTGGTTTGTTTTTCTCAAATCAGAAGTATCAGAAGAGTGATTAATCTGTTTATACCTTGTTTCATGGGACAGTAAGCAGAATTTAAATCATCTGCAAATTGGATATACAGTATTGAGCAATATTTAATCAAAAAATCATGCAGAGACAATGTATCAAATGTTAAATGTTACAACTTGCATTCAGAAAAACCATACAGCTTCTACATCCCCATCATCATCAAGTTAATCTTTGTTTCATCTTTCCAAAGAATATTTTCCAGGTCAAAGCCAACTGTTTGAGGTCTCGTGTCCTTCCTGTCAATAAGTGCAAAATTATTTTTTGTATTTACATTCTTGAAGGCATCTCTTGATTTTAGAGTTTGATAAAGAGAGGTTCAAGACAGGTTAGTTCAAGACTAACCAATGAAACAATGCAGAGATTATCCACTGTAATGACCTTCTTCACTTGCACTTACATCTCTTTGGAGACCAAATGCTGAGTTCCAGTAAACAGGTTATAATATATTCCACTAAATAGCTAAATAAAGAACAAAGAATTCCCCACTCACTATTCTCATACTGTTTCCCTGCCTCTGAGAGTACACCTTTAATGGTTCAGGACTGGCTTCTATCTCTCTGGTATACGTTATTCAAGTGGCTGGCCAAAGCTGTGCTGACTTAGCCTCTATATTTGTGTTCTGCCTCATCAGTCTCTAGTTTTTAGAGCAGTTGCTTCTTCCAGATGTTGGAACACTGAGCAACAAGTTGCTTTGTCATTAGTATAGATGTCGTGTGCCAAAGAATCCTCAAGTCCCACATCCTCTTCATGTAACCTCTTCTGCTGTGATTACTTGCTTAGTAGCATTCCAACTGCTCGCTATTCTCAGCAGTTATCGACATTTGCCTTTGTATTCCAGTTGCAAACACACTCATCAGTGTGTCCTGGTTCCTCAACACCTGATGCAGGCCTTGTTTATCAGAATGACTTTTGAGACCGTATGGTATTCAATTTCATATATAAAAAATTCCTTAATTCCTTACCTTAATGAGCAGCCCATCTTCTGTCCAAATATAGAAAACCATCCAGGCATTCTGCCTCACTGCCAGCACTGAGGTCATGTAGCTTTGCCTGAAGAGGACTGCCTTTGGTTTCAGGATCTTTGGCTGACGCAAACAAAACATGAGAAACCAGAAGACATGAACACTACTACTACTGAAAGCCTTATTGAAGCATCTTGCTGCGTTATTATCAAACTGACCCAAGTTTATTGATGTTATCTTTTGATAGAAGAATGTATGTGTGTGAGAGTGAAAGAATGAATTTTGGCTTGTACGGCCCCTCATATTAATGTTTTACTTGCATCACTGACCAGAGAAGATACTGGAGCAGCAGGTGAGAACAATATCAACAGTACAACCATTAAATCAGAGTTTAAAAAGCTCTCACCGTCACTTCTGATGGCACAGAGGTGTAGAAGTCTGGATCTCTGTCAGTGTTCCTGCTATAATCAGGGCTGATGTCAAACACCATTAGCTGGGTGTCGGTATCTCCTCCATCCACACTGAAAACACCGCTCCAAAGCACCGGCTGCTCCCCCGGGATGACCGAGGAGGCCACAAGTCTGCTGCTTTGACTGTCAGAGACACTGAGAGTCGCGCCCCGCAGAGACTTGAGCGTATCAGTTTTGCTCTTTTCGCCTTCCAGCCAAATGAGACGGACTCTGTTTGTTTGAGCTGAGAGCGCGTTGGAGAACAAATAGATGGTTGAATTGATCTGAAACCCGTCAACAAACTCCACATCACCTTTACTTTTGATCCCAGGTGTGCCTGAAGCTCCATCAGTTAGAGAAAATATACCTCCACCCTGTTTGTCATCTGCATCCTGAAGATTGACAGTCTGCCGATTAATACCACACTTGTTGTTTTCGGGCTTTTTTGTGTTTTGTTGGATCGCGGTCAGAATGTAAGTGTCAGCCTGAGTTTTCTTCTTCACATCCACCAGAAAGCTGACTGACCTGCTGCTGCGCTTCAGAGGACCCACCTGGATGTGTTCTCTGTGCAGAAGCTTGGAGATGTTCTTCAGGTCCAGAATCTCGCAGTGGCCGCAGTCATCGTCAGTCACACCGCAGCTGATCAGCGAGTCATTCTTTGTGAAAGGCAACAACACGTTGATGCTGAAAGTTGCGTTCCACTCAGCTGTGTCAGAAACCCGGTAAAACTGCACATCATCCTGCTGGTTTCCGGTCTTTAAGATTCCTCTCTGGGTCAGACTGTTGATCAAAGTCAAGTCGTGGCTCAGCTGGTACAGCCTCTCCTCTGTGGCGATGTAAAGCATGTTGGGGGTCACGACAAATTGGCGGATGTCTCCATCAAAGGTGAAGCCTTCATCCTCCTTCTGGCACAGACCCAGTTCTCCAGAGAGAACAGAAAGCAGAGCGAGCAGCAGGATCATCTTATAATAACGATAATTCTACCCGGGACATGCTCACACAGCGATGCTCTGCGTGGCACTCTGCTCTCTGACACTGTGTCTCTATACTTGTGCGTAAAGCTCAGAGCGCACAGCTGAAAAGAGAACTGCTGGAAGGAGGAGGGCTGGAGCGTGCCAAGCGAAAGTGAAAATATTTGAACATTTTCACTCAGCAGCTTCCGTCTCATTTCCACCTCGTACCTCTGTACAGGCCAAAGGAACCCAGATGTGTCCCATAGTCAGTTACTTTCTGCAGCAAGTTTGCTCACTACGGTTTACTTCTTACTGTTCCAAACATATTTAGTTTTAGTTTCAGTCTTAGTTTTGGTAATTTTTTAGTTATTATTGTATGGAGGTCTTATGTTAGAGGCAACAATCAGCAAAATCAGTACAGTATTACAATAAAAGCACACACTGTTGAAATAGTTGTGTAGAAATCTCAAAAAATATGTGCATCAAAGCCTCATAAAGCAAGTTCAGATTCAAATGTACCAAACTAACAAACACTAAGTGCATATTTTCACATGTTCATTTTAGTTTGTTAGTTTTCTAGCATCGTAAGATTGTTTCAGTTAGTTTTCAGTTTGGTCTAGTTTTGTTTTAGTTAACTAAAATGTTTTTGTTTTTTTTAATCACATTTTAGTTTTTAGTTTAGCTTTAGTTAACTATAACAACCTTGCAAGTTATACGATGATATCCATCTCAACAAGAATCAGAATCCAGAGTGGATGGAAGCATTTCAGTTATAATCATTTCTCAACTGAATTCCCAGTCCATGTCATGTAGTATGGGTACTATTCAATCAAAAATCATGAAGCAATTCACTAATCGATAACATGTTTGTTACAGTCTGTTTAATGCTGTACTTATTAACATCTGTCTGTCAGTTAATGTCAAATAAAAACAAACAGCGAAACTGAGTTTGATGTATTTTACTTTCCCCTTTAACAAATAAGGAAATTGAACTGTGGACATAATAAGAGGCGATTTGGTGTTAGTGTAAAGCCAGATTTGACCTAAATCAATGGAAATATATGAACTGAGAAATAATTCAGACACAAAAGCCATTCAGTCCTGAGTTTAGGAATGTAATGGAAACTCTCAGCTAAGGACACACTTAGAGGAGCTGAGACGTTAGCACAGGCAGAATTCTGATATGCGTTGTGTCTGGATCTAATGTGATGATCTTTCCATTGAACAAATGATGTGTCCACTGATTAACATGAGCAGAAGAAACCTCAGCCAACTTTTAAAAAATGTAATATAAAAACTTCCTACACGTTTTAACTTGAGAACAGCAACAGCGACATCTAGTGTCAGTGTTGGGAAGTACTTTTCTCTTATTTTCTGGCATGTGACGTTTTTCATTTGCAAAACCTGACCAAACAGATGGTGTGCCTTCTGACAAACATATGTATTTATTTTAAATACACAGTTCCAGCTATAATAAAAAAAACAACACACTATACACTATGCAAAATAATTAAACACTAGGGAGCAGTGTTGGTCAAGTTACTTGAAAAAAGTAGTCAGTAACTAATTACCGATTACTCCCCCCAAAAAGTAATCCCGTTACTTTACTGATTACTTATTTTCAAAAGTAATTAATTACTTAGTTACTTGGTGATAAAGCGATAGATCTTTCAGCCCAATTCTACTTTTTCTACATAATCCATCATACAAAATGTAATCAAATGGAAAAGTCTCTTTTTTTAACTTGTTTTATCAGTTTTAATCTTTTAACTTTATGCATCAAGCAAAAATTTAATTATATGCAACATTCTCTGACTGGAAGAAATTTGTTAAACTTATTTTCTGCACATTCCAGCACATAAAATATTTTTTTGTGTGTGTGTGTTTACACTCACTCTTTCAAATAGATGCAAGTAAAACACAGCAGAAAATAAATGACATCAAAGACTAGCAGTCCTGTTGCTCTATTTTCACCTGTAAAGCAGGAATAGGGTAGGCGGAGGTTTACCCTGGTGCAGGTGTGCCGCAGCGGTCAGTGGAAGAATCCGCGAGTTTCTCTGTGAATTTCCCATTACGTCATAGCGCACTCAGTGCTTGCTTGGAAGTTTAGGGGTTTTTTTCGGTGTAAAAAGAAGTTTTCTTCCCACGCACAACGGACACTAATGTTTTTGTCACTTTTTATGGAATCAAACTCCAAATAAGGTCAGTACTTCCACGCTTTAAACACTGCACGCTCATACTCTCTCCCGCACTCGATATATGATGCACTGTTGATCTGCACACAGCTGTTGTCACGAACGTCGCACTCGCTTACGTCACTGTCATGAGACATTCTTGCAAAAAAATTACGGTTTTAGTAATGCAGCGTTCCTACGGGAAAGTAACAGTAATCTAATTACCGTTTTTGCAATAGTAATCCCTTACTTTACTCGTTACCTGAAAAAAGTAATCAGATTACAGTAACACGTTACAAGTAACATCTCTGCTAGGGAGAACCCTTTATTTGCATTGTGGAAGGAATTTACATCAATGCCTGCTTCCAAAACATATGAAAAAGAAATTACATGAAACAACTAAAATGCATATTTATACTATCACAAGGGCAACAGCCTGAAGTTATCCTGAATTGTGAGGTTACCGATTAACCAAAATATGGGAAGGAAAAAATAACTCCTTAGTGACCTGGCACATGAATCCAAAGTATGTAAGTTTCTTCCAACTTCACTTGTGTTTAAGGTACAGTAGCTCATTTTTAGGATATTTAATAGAAATAAAGAATGCTGTACTCGTATACATATATATATATATATATATATATATATAAACAAAAAACACCCAGCACGCCCCTGCGGGTGGTTTATCCTTCGAGCTCGGGTCCTCTACCAGAGGCCTGGGAGCTTGAGGGTCCTGCGCAGTATCTTAGCTGTTCCCAGGACTGCGCTCTTCTGGACGGAGATCTCCGATGTTATTCCCGGGATCTGCTGGAGCCACTCGCCTAGCTTGGGAGTCACCGCACCTAGTGCTCCGATTACCACGGGGACCACCGTTACCTTCACCCTCCACATCCTCTCGAGCTCTTCTCTGAGCCCTTGGTATTTCTCCAGCTTCTCGTGTTCCTTCTTCCTGATATTGCTGTCATTCGGAACCGCTACATCGATCACTACAGCCGTCTTCTTCTGTTTGTCTACCACCACTATGTCCGGTTGGTTAGCCACCACCATTTATATATATATATATATATATATATATATATATATATATATATATATATATATATATATATATATATATATATATATATATATATATATATATATATATATATATATATATACCAATACCAATCATATATATATATGATTGGTATTTAATTATGTCTTCCCAGAAAATTCTCTTGAAATTTGAGTTATTTGTGGGATGTTGTGCACAAGCATACTCCAAAGCTATAATGAGATTCTGGTGTATATTATTATATTTGGTGTTTTGTTTTTGTTTTTTATAATTTTTATTAATAAAAGACATCAAGAGGTCATAAACAGAGGGAGAACACACCATGGCACATTTTTAAACAAGGAAGATTTATTCATCAAAGTGATTTATTAATCAAACAGACATAACATGAAAACACTTGAACAGAGAGAGGGGCATCATTGGTCAAAATCCATTCATCTCCCTGGGCGTCTCCTCCACCATAGACAGATAGCCACCAATACAAAAAGCCAAACAGTAACCAATTTAACCTGAGCAGAAAAACTAGAACGCTGTCAAGATGGAGTAGAAAAGGTCTCCAGAAATTGTACTACATAATTGAAATTGAAATTTGTTCAGGGTTTATAGAAAAAGCCAATATGTCAACACAACTTACTGGCAATATGTCCAATTATCAGCAGGGAAAGCAGTATTGGAGAGACATGGTGTGATGAAGAATCACTGAGGCTTATTGTCTTGTCACCATACTTTATCTAGAAAATACAAAAAGCATTTCACAGGGTGAAGTCTCACCAGAGCAGCAGAACTATTCTCAAGGAAATATCACAATTTGAACATAACTGTTTAAAAAATGATGTTTTAATAGATGTTTTTGGACTTGATACAAGTTTAAAGATTCTACTCAAAACTTTTGCTATTCTCACCACAGACTCATTTGATCAGTCTTGTTTTGTTTTATGTTGATTGTGTATTGAAGTTCAATATCACGTATCTATAGAATTATTTTAGAAAACGGTCATTTAAAATGATATCAGAAATATATTTTGTGTACTTTGTATGGTAACACGATTGCTATAATGTTGGACCTACTGTCACAACAAATGTATCTCTATGAAAGTGTTGCCTATAGCTTAAAAGAAAGATTTACCTTTAACTTTTGGAATCGTGTGTTGGGTAGCCCTTTAATCTCACAGCTGAAGGAGTCAGTCTCTTTACTGGTTTCTTTGGCCACCAGGATACAGCCGTATTCCTGTGTGTCTTGAACGCCCCACACTGATAACTCGTCTTTTGACATCTCCAGTTTGTCTGACTTTTTCTAAAATAACAGAAACAAAGTTTGACCTTTAATGAACTCCTGTTTGTACATGCGATAAAAAAAAAAAAAAGCAAAAGTAACAATGTTACCTTTAAGGTGATGCGGACATTGTTTCCTGTCCTTATGGCTGTGAAGCTGGTAAACTCAGGCTCTGGATGGTAGGTGATGTTTAAAGAGCAGGCTAAAGTTTCATTGGCTGCTTTTAGAAACACAGTGCTGCTAGAAATCATCAAAGTGCTTTCAGCTTCAGGTGTGTCATAGCTGAGACTCTGCAAGGAGTTTAAATACATTCTGTGTTATAAAGTCAATGTCTGGATGAGATGCTTAAGTGATGTTATTTTTTAAATATAGTTGAGCACTAATTCTTTAGCACAGGAGCTACCATGACCTGAAAAGCACACACACACACACGCACACACACACACACACACACACACACACACACAGACCTAAATTCAACAGAACGTTCAAAACTTCCTTTTAACAGGGAGAAAATTCTAGCAGAACCAAGCTCAGGGAGGGGCAGCCATCTGACATGTTGGTCTGGTTGGGGGTGAGAGAAGGAAGACAGGACACAGACACACTGTGGAAGAGGGCATGAGACTAATAATAACTAATGATTAAATGCAGAGTGGTTTATAAACATATATAGAGTGAAAATGCAAACACTCACAGTGAATCATGGGAATCCCCCAGCAGCCTGTGCCTATTACAGCATAACTAAAGAAGGATTTGGGGTCACCTCATCCAGCCCTAACTATACAGGGAGTGCAGAATTATTAGGCAAATGAGTATTTTGTCCACATCATCCTCTTCATGCATGTTGTCTTACTCCAAGCTGTATAGGCTCGAAAGCCTACTACCAATTAAGCATATTAGGTGATGTGCATCTCTGTAATGAGAAGGGGTGTGGTCTAATGACATCAACACCCTATATCAGGTGTGCATAATTATTAGGCAACGTCCTTTCCTTTGGCAAAATGGGTCAAAAGAAGGACTTGACAGGCTCAGAATAGTCAAAAATGGTGAGATATCTTACAGAGGGATGCAGCAGTCTCAAAATTGCAAAGCTTCTGAAGCGTGATCATCGAACAATCAAGCGTTTCATTCAAAATAGTCAACAGGGTCGCAAGAAGCGTGTGGAAAAACCAAGGCGCAAAATAACTGCCCATGAACTGAGAAAAGTCAAGCGTGCAGCTGCCAAGATGCCACTTGCCACCAGTTTGGCCATATTTCAGAGCTGCAACATCACTGGAGTGCCCAAAAGCACAAGGTGTGCAATACTCAGAGACATGGCCAAGGTAAGAAAGGCTGAAAGACGCCCACCACTGAACAAGACACACAAGCTGAAACGTCAAGACTGGGCCAAGAAATATCTCAAGACTGGTTTTTCTAAGGTTTTATGGACTGATGAAATGAGAGTGAGTCTTGATGGGCCAGATGGATGGGCCTGTGGCTGGATTGGTAAAGGGCAGAGAGCTCCAGTCCGACTCAGACGCCAGCAAGGTGGAGGTGGAGTACTGGTTTGGGCTGGTATCATCAAAGATGAGCTTGTGGGGCCTTTTCGGGTTGAGGATGGAGTCAAGCTCAACTCCCAGTCCTACTGCCAGTTTCTGGAAGACACCTTCTTCAAGCAGTGGTACAGGAAGAAGTCTGCATCCTTCAAGAAAAACATGATGTTCATGCAGGACAATGCTCCATCACACGCGTCCAAGTACTCCACAGCATGGCTGGCAAGAAAGGGTATAAAAGAAGAAAAACTAATGACATGGCCACCTTGTTCACCTGATCTGAACCCCATTGAGAACCTGTGGTCCATCATCAAATGTGAGATTTACAAGGAGGGAAAACAGTACACCTCTCTGAACAGTGTCTGGGAGGCTGTGGTTGCTGCTGCACGCAATGTTGATGGTGAACAGATCAAAACACTGACAGAATCCATGGATGGCAGGCTTTTGAGTGTCCTTGCAAAGAAAGGTGGCTATATTGGTCGCTGATTTGTTTTTGTTTTGTTTTTGAATGTCAGAAATGTATATTTGTGAATGTGGAGATGTTATATTGGTTTCACTGGTAAAAATAAATAATTGAAATGGGTATATATTTGTTTTTTGAGTTGCCTAATAATTATGCACAGTAATAGTCACCTGCACACACAGATATCCCCCTAAAATAGCTAAAACTAAAAACAAACTAAAAACTACTTCCAAAAACATTCAGCTTTGATATTAATGAGTTTTTTGGGTTCATTGAGAACATGGTTGTTGTTCTATAATAAAATTATTCCTCAAAAATACAACTTGCCTAATAATTCTGCACTCCCTGTAAGCTTCATCAAAAAGGAAAGATTTAAGCCTAATCTTAAAAGTAGAGAGGGTGTCTGTCTCCTGAATCCAAACTTCGAGCTGGTTCTACAGAGAAGGAGCTGAAAGCTGAAGGCTCTGCTTCCCATTCTACTTTTAAATACCCAATGAATCAATAGTCTGAGCGCAAAGTGCTCTATTGGGGGTGATATGATACGATGCTGTCTTTAAGATAAGATGGGGTCTAATTATTTCCATTAAAAAATCTGTGGGATGAGCAGAAGATGCCTGTGCACATGCTCTCACATTTTACACATTTGGTGCAAGTAAGAATAGGCAGGTCAGATATGCCATGCTGAGAGACCCAATCCTCTGATTAATCAAAAGGCACTTCCACAAAGTATTGGGCTAACTAAGTTTGTGCACACGTATGCAACCAACTAATTGGATGTTTTATTATTATTTTTAAATATATTTAAAAATATATAATTTTTAAAAACATAGTTGGTTAGTTGGTTTTGAAATTATATTGTACAGGTTAGAGTTAAAGATGAGAACAGTTTTGAAATTATTTGATCTCATTTTTTAAGTTGACTAAAACCCGGGTGTGCACACGTTTCATACACATGCACAATGAATAGAAAACCTGGTAGTGGAGCAGATTAATTTGTCTTCTCAAACACTGAAGCTTGCTTTAATGTTAGTTCATTGTTTATTTGTTTGTTCATTTAACATGAGCGCTTTTGTAATCATCGTTCACTAGTGTTCATCCTATTACCTTTTAAAATGATGAACAAACGTTTGTTTGAACGGCATTTAAGAACACATCTAGTCTGAATGTGTTCTGCTTTCATGTTGAAATCAGCCAACATTTTGAACATTTTAAAATTTGAAAGTTTGAACCATGACATCTTTACCTCTGTAAATCAACCAGAGAAAGACATATTATGTAAAATGATATATTTGATGTGTAACAACAATCCCATTTACACTGTGTGTGTCTGCAGACCTGATAGCTGCTGTCGATGGGAAGCTTGACGTCGTGCTTGGCGTGGCTGTGTACGACCCCTTCAACAAGGTCCAGGTGAGACCCCATGAGTGTGAGCTTCCTCTTCCCACTACCAAACACAGAGCAGCATTTATGCAGAGCAGAGATTATGAAAGACTCTTGATCACAGAGAATAATTCTTATAATGACACCTCAATGTAATGGTAAAACTGTACTGCAGTGGCTCCCATTGCAGGTTTAAGAGATTTCTATACACTAGAGTATAATGAGTCATCATCTGAGGATGACCTAGTTGTGTTCTGATGCAGACCAAAGTGTCTGATGGACTAAAACAACAAATTTAGCTTTGTAGCTATAAAGGCCAAAGCATGAAAGGATCACCGTGGGGTTCTTTAAGAGTTTACTTGAGAATAAAAATGATGCTGCATCACTTCTTAATGGAAGAAAGATCTACAGCATTATAGCAGAAAACCAGCAGAGCTCAATAAAGGTGTAACAATAAGCTTATTGCTTGATGGAGCAGAAAAATATCCATGTCTCTATTCTTTCCCACTAACATGTTATATTTGTAATAAATAAATAAGACTAAAGTAGTTTTAGATTTGGATCATTAACACCACCTTTACTATCGGCCTTTATTGCCTCAGGAAGACTCCCTGTTAAAATGAACTGCAGATGATTATTATTTTGATTTATCAGGTTTTTTTTATTGCACTTCTCAGAAGATAATTTCTTAGAGACAGTGCTCTCCATATGTCACATTAAATGTGTTGCAGATATTGTATGGTTGTTAATTTGGTTCTATTTGATTTGATTTGTCTAAAAACTAAACTGAATTTAGTCAGAGGTGACCACCTCCTCAAAATCAGTTATCAGCACTAGTTCCTTTTAGTCATCCAGTTTAAAAGCTTCAGTTTAAACTCTTTCTGTGACATTAGCTGCTGGAAGTTCTGGATCCACCATCAGCAGCTGTCGCTAACGCTTTGTGCAAAACTAATCTTACCTCATCCAGCTGCTGCTTGGAGTAACGTTGCCACAGGATGGCGATGAGCGGTAAGTGATGTTAGCCTCACCATGGCAACTACCATCTGGGAGGAGAACGCAGACGCTGGCCACACCTTTAAGTTCTGTGGTGGGAATGTGGAACGTCAGACTGATACCAGTGTTGCCCCAAACAGGAGACCTGGGCAAAGACACACACTCAATGACATCACCACGATATGCAGAAAACCTGAAAACAGACAAAACTTGTTGTTTTATTTTTACTAATTTCTTCTTTTGCACCTTAATTTTGAATCCTTGTATTGTTTCTTTATTTAATATTTTATTGTTGTTTTGTGTGAAGGGTGACTCTTATTGTACATATTCTGGATTTGTTAGTATTTTATGAAACACACTGTTAACTATTTTAGAATTGACCTGTCAAAGTTAACCCTCTCAGGCTCAAATTAAACTTTTTGTTGCTAATGCACAACCAAGTCCTGCAGTGGTACTTCTGAGTAAAAAAAACTCATAAAATATGTATGTGGGGTAATCAGGTTGTTAGTTTTTAACTGTTGCAAATCGGCAACACCTGCTTTGAGAGGGTTAAATTATAGAATATGTAGGTTTGTAATATGGGTGGTGTTCCCCTGTATTAAAATCTGCTCTTTAATTTGTCATTTCCCAGCATCGTCTTAGTTATGTGTACAGTGGCTCACTCTTTTGGAGTACAGTCAGCGTGTGTCTGGATCCTCACTCGTTTCACATCACCAAGGTTACGACCTAATAACACTGCATGGTTTGTCCCATAGAAAGACACCACACTGGGAGTGATGGAGGAGATCTCTGGGATCTGACAGTGAAACAAACAAAAAAAACAGATAATTTAATTTCTTTCTGCTGACATTATACTGGATGTGGATTAGGTGTCAGAGGAACAATGAGGATCAGACTCACGGAGAAGTTCTTCCCAGACTCCAACTCTTGGCAAACTCTGTCCTGCAGGAGGGGATTCAGCACTTAGCATGTGCGTAGCACTGTAATCTATCAGAACTGATCTAGGACCTGTTGTGGCTAACATTATCTTAGTTCAAAAAGAGGAAAACTGCTAATAAAAGCATTTTTATTTTTTATAAACTAAACATGGAAATCATTGTATTGATGAAGCAATAAATACTTGAAAATGTCATCCTCAAAATAAGTTAATCAGTAGGAAATTTGCTCAGTAATTGTGTTTTTCTTAGCATGTCTGGCCTTTACTAAAAATGTTGTTTTCTACCATTAAGCCCACGTTTCTTGCTGAATGTTAAAAAGTGATGAATTTAAAATAATGTAGCACACAGACTGATAAATCCATAAAATCAGTCACTAGTACACCAGTCTCTCCTTGGTTAGCCCAGGAACAGCTGTTTTTGTTCCATCCACAACCAGCTTTGATACACTGCCGACACCTGAGCAGAAAACAGAGGAGTGAGATGAGCACAAAAAAGCACCATAGGGAAAAAAGGAGTGCATGAATGAGAGAAGGACAAAGCTGTTTTGTTTTTCCTACTCATAACCACCTGGACCTCCGAACACACACGCTGACCCCACCTGCCTGCTCTCCACCCACTTCCTGAGGAAAACTGCGTGTCGCCTCAGTCAATCCAATCTGCACTGAAGCAGTTCTTATTCCTCAGCCACAGTCGCTAAAGTTCTTTATGGTTCATTTATGTCTTAACTGACAGGATGTCTTATTTTGTTAAATATCTCTCTTCCTCATTTCCTCTGCTGCCACAGCTGGTAGGAGGGACCAAGATGCCGAGGAAAGGATTCAAGAAGAGGAATCAACTACGTGTACTTTTGGGAATGAAAAGAGACTGCCATACTTTTCATGCAGAAACAGAAACACCCAGTCCGCGTCATCCTGAATGAATAACAGGAAGAGAGCAGATGTTCAGCCAAGAAGTTCTACTGAACAAAGCTCAGCTGAACTGAGGACGCTGTATGAGTTTACTGCCGAGAACATTTAATAATGAAAATATGTTTTCAAGTACGCTCCGGGCCATGAGCAAGCTCATGGCTTTGCTGAAATAAACCAGTATAAAGACTTCCCACAACAAGACCACTCGTCTCTGGTCCATCCTGTCCGTACAGTTTCATTCAATTGTTCAACTTTTCCAGCTTTCATCAGTAAGGTTTCGTTCTCTTTGATTTCTAACTGCGACTTGATTGTCTGATCTTTCTGTTAATCACATCAGGACCACTTTAGTCTGTCCACAGTCTGAGTCGTTGAATCATTTCTAGTATTAATGGTCTTACAACATGAAACTTGGTGGTCCACTCATGTTAGAGCAGTCGTTTAACCTCAGTTGTTCTGACAGCTGTGATGTCCCAAGTCTGAATTTTATTGTGACATGCAGACCTGTACATTAAAAAAAACAAAAAAACTTAAGTGTCAAAGTCTCTACTATTAGTAGTATATATGTTTGAGCTGTACCACTATAATAATAAACAGTTAGAATATTTCATCTGTCAGAGTAGCTCTGTCATTAATATTTCTGATTTAATTTTCTTATTTTGGCAAATACTACAAATCAATAAATAACTTTTGTTGTGAAGCATTTTATTCCTGGAATTATTTCTGAAAAGTCACTGACCATCAGCAGGAAGCGTACGATCAGACAGGATGCAGGTGCATTGTGGGAAATGTGGAGGAGGGTTATTTGAAGCACAAATCGAGCCGGACCTTCCAACGAACTGACAGGCAAAGTTAGACGGCCCTTCCTGGCCCACAGTCAAGTGTGTGTGGATTTTTAGTAAAATCTGAAAATGAAGAACATAAGTGAGAAACACCTGAAAGCCACAAATGATCACAGTCCCAAGTGTGTTTGTAAGCTGTACCTGCCCGTTTGTGTCCTTTTCAACTTTGTGGGAAATCATTTTGTGCTGGGACTCATCAGGAATGGACAGCCAGTCTGAATCTGTGCAGTCATCTTCAAATGTGCAGCTAGGAGAAGAAGGAGAAATGATCACCAAGTTCAGAATAGTTTGGAGACATCAGCTGCATGTTCTTTCTCTCACCTGCTTTTAGAGCCACACCAACCACAGTATGGATCCTGTGCAGACCAACACTCCTGCACATTTGTGTACGTGCTGCACTTTGACACAGGAACTCGCTTCACCTAGAACAACAAACACTTTAAAATGCAGCACAGGTACATGTGACGTTAAGATAATCAGTAAATAATATAAGTACCTGGTTTGTAAATGGCACATACAGATGCTTACGACCCACTGGATCCAGATGTAATTTGGGAAACACTTTGCGGTCATCACTGGTCCTGTAGAGCACCGTGGGACAGGCAGCGTGATAGTTCTTGTCCACAGACAGCTGACAACAAGAAGGAGAGACTGTACTATTGTTTCTGTACTCAGTGGGGGGGTTTGTATTGTTTGGTTGTTTATGTCAAATCAGAAGCAGTGTGAGTGATTAATCTAGTTACAACCTTGCTTTGAAAAAAATGGGACTCTAGGAAGAATGTAAAAAATAAATAAAGCTGATAATCATATAATTAAGATCACAAGTGTTAATGTTAGAATTTACACTAAAAACAAAACTATACAGCTTTTACACTTTTCTTCCCCCCGTTAACCATCATCCAGTAAATCTTTGTTTCTGTCCAAATATTTATTTTTAGGCATCTTTGAGATGTTTTCAGCCAGGTCTAATCTGGTCTTCCTGTGCCCGAGTGTAAACAATGGTTTCCGTATATACATTCCTGAAGGTGTCTCTTTAACTCAAAGTTTGATAAAGGATGACAAAACTACTTCTCCAAGGGTTTTCTTGGGATTCCATGATGCTCTGTAGCTGTAAACTAATGAAACACTGCTGCAAACATCCACATCGGTTGTCTTCTGTACTTGTTCAGACTCGTTGGATGTTCTTGATCTGGAATGTTGATTTGGCTTCTCCTACAGGCTCTGCCATCTGTCTGCTTTCTTTTGCTTGTTCAGCCTTGTTTACTTGCACTGACACTTCTTTGGGCCTAATACGTTGACTTCCAGCGAAATGTTGTGACATAACGAAATTAGGCCTCAACTGACTGTGAAAATGGCAGCCTGTGTATAAAAATGGCTGTAATTCCTAAACAGTTAATGCATTAAATTTGTTTAGTTAACAGTTTCTCAATAGACACCCTACTGCTACTAGATGGCCTCTGAAATACTGAACATTAGCTTTATTTCTTTCTGTTAATAATAACTGATATATGATAATTTATACAAACCTTAATGAGCTGTCCGTCTCCTGTCCCAATATAGAAAACCATCCAGCCTCTCTGCCTCACTGCCAGCACTGAGGTCATGTAGCTCTGCCTGAAAATCACTGCCTTCGGTTTGAGGATCTTTGGCTGAGAAACAGAAAAACATCAGAAATAACTGACCTGAAGAACTGAACATCAGAAGTACTGAAAGTCCTGAAGCCTCACTGAAGCATGTCTGTTGCTGCATTGTCACCAAAGTCAGTTGAATTTCTTGATTTTGTCATTTTAGTTTGAAATATGAGGTTCAGACATGAAGTGTGGCCATTAGGACATCCCACAGTTGGCTTAATAGTTAAACTGGTTCATAGATAACATTTTTTTTTGTTATAGTATGTGTGGAGAAACAAATATATGGATTATTTTATCACCAATTGTACAAAAGTCTTAAACTGCTCTCTCATCTTTCTTCAGTCTATGATGCTCAAACATGACAAGATTTTTCCAGCAGCTGAAATGATATTACAAAATTAACTCTATTAAGACGCACAAAAGAACAAAACTTTCTTTTTGTTGTAGTTAAAATGTATATTTTAGTTATTTTATTCTTTTTTAAAGGGACATTTATCCAGAGGATACTGGAGCCATTAAATTAAGAACCATTAAATCAGAGTTTGAAAAGCTCTCACCGTCACTTCTGATGGCACAGAGGTGTAGAAGTCTGGATCTCTGTCGGCATCACTGCTGTAATCAGGGCTGATGTCAAACACCATTAGCTGAGTGTTGGTGTCTCCTCCATCCACACTGAACACGCCGCTCCAAAGCTCCCCCGGGATGACCGAGGAGGCCACGAGTCTGCTGCTTTGACTGTCAGAGACACTGAGAGTCGCGCCCCGCAGAGACTTGAGTGTATCAGTTTTGCTCTTTTCGCCTTCAAGCCAAATGAGACGGACTCTGTTTGTTTGAGCTGAGAGCGCGTTGGAGAACAGATAGATGGTTGAATTGATCTGAAACCCGTCAACAAACTCCACATCACCTTTACTTTTGATCCCAGGTGTGCCTGAAGCTCCATCAGTTAGAGAAAATATACCTCCACCCTGTTTGTTATCTGTATCTTGCAGGTTGACAGTCTGCCGATTAATACCACACTTATTGTTTTCGGGCTTTTCTGTGTTTTGTTGGATCGCGGTCAGAATGTAAGTGTCAGCCTGAGTTTTCTTCTTCACATCCACCAGAAAGCTGACTGACCTGCTGCTGCGCTTCAGAGGTCCCACCTGGATGTGTTCTCTGTGCAGAAGCTTGGAGATGTTCTTCAGGTCCAGAATCTCGCAGTGGCCGCAGTCATCGTCAGTCACACCGCAGCTGATCAGCGAGTCATTCTTTGTGAAAGGCAACAACACGTTGATGCTGAAAGTTGCGTTCCCCTCAGCTGTGTCAGAAACCCGGTGAAACTGCACATCATCCTGCTGGTTTCCGGTCTTTATTATTCCCCTCTGGGTCAGACTGTTGATCAAAGTCAAGTCGTGGCTCAGCTGGTACAGCCTCTCCTCTGTGGCGATGTAAAGCATGTTGGGGGTCACGGCGAATTGGCGGATGTCTCCATCAAAGGTGAAGCCTTCATCCTCCTTCCGGCACAGACCCAGTTCTCCAGAGAGAACAGAAAGCAGAGCGAGCAGCAGGATCATCTTATAATAACGATAATTCTACCTGGGACATGCTCACACAGCGATGCTCTGCGTGGCTCTCTGCTCTCTGTGTCTCTAAAGTTGTGTGTGAAGCGCAGCGCGAGCAGCGCGCGCAGCTGAAAAGAGAACCGCTGGAAGGAGGAGGGCTGGAGCGTGCCAAGCGAAAGTGAAAATATTTGAACATTTTCACTCAGCAGCTTCCGTCTCATTTTCACCCCGTACCTCTGTACAGGTCAATGTTACAAAAAAAAAAAAAGCCGGATATAGTGCGTCCCTAAGCAAAATCATCGCAATTACAGCCCTCAGCTGTATTCTTTAAACCTTCCATAAATGTTAGTGTAAAGTCAGATTTGGCTTAAATCAATGGAAAGATATGACCTCAGAAATGATTCTGAAACAAAAGCCATTCACACCAGGTTCCCCCAATCTTATAAACAGTACATTTGCATAAGATTGGGGAAACCTGCAGTCAGCTGAGACTGAAGATGTCACTTGGATGAGTGACGAAACGTTTCTCCCACAAAACGCTACGTCCAAATGAACAGAATCAACTTTTGGAGATTTACTTTCCTGGATGATTGAGAAAGCATCATGACATCTTAAAAGGTGCTGTATAAATAAAATTTTACCTTTACTTTACTACTGTATGGAAGAAGGACAAAGAAAAGTCACTGTGCTTGACCCTGAAACCAGAACCACAGGTTATTCATTCTAAACAAAGACCTAAAGACAAATTAATGAAGTGCTATCATGTTTTTTTTTTAAAACAATACCCCAAAATAAATATGCATAGTTAAGTTCAGCTTTGACTTAGAATTATCAGAATGACATTGCTCATGTTATCCAAAATGACTTCACTTCTTGTTGGGCCAGCAGGATCTAATGACTGACCATCCTTCAAGAAATATCTCTAACTGATGCAGAGTCACTTTAATAAATGCATTTCATACTTCCATCCATCTCACCAATGCCAGATCCCTCGGTAAACAAACCAGATGAGCTGCAATCAGAGATTTACTACAACTGCTTTTTCTGTGAGTGTTGTTTGTAGCTGAATCCTTCGTCCAAACATCCCCAATGCATCAGTCGAGGTACCGGGCCAGACATTACACTGCCATGACGGCAACAAAGACTCTAAGGGAAGGGGCCTAGAGCTCTGTGCTCATGTGCTTCAGGGTTGGTGCCATAACAGTAGAATTATAGACAGTCACTGCTCACCAGTCTTAGAGGCCAATGTGGAGGGCGTCCATATTGTTCCTGAGGACTTTAATCAGGTATGTTTGAAATCTGTACTCCCCAAATTCTACCAACATGGTAGTGTCCTACCAGAGGAAACAGGTCACTGGACCATTTGTACAGTAACATCAAGTATAGGCAAATTTGACGTTATCTGTTGCCCAGTTGGGCATCTCTCACCTCTCTCTGCTCCCCATTCTTCCTCCTCAGGAACCACACACTGTAAAATGTAATTCTAGATGTTTGTTATTGTAACATATTATTCTATATCAGTTTGATGATAGATGACTGAAGTTGTTGTTATAACATAGAATTACAAGTTAAAAATGTCCCAATTACATAAAAAAAAAGCTAACTTGAAAACTCATGTCCAGCTAAATCAGCAACTTATGTGAACTTGACAATGTGGGGAAGTTGAGCACAGCAGGATTCAAAACTGTCCCACGTGATTGCTATCAACAATATAATGGTGGACTCTGCAGATGCTTATCTCATGCAAGTCAGTAGTTTTTCCTTTGTTTTGCAATTGAGCAGAGTCAAACCAATGTTTCTGAAATATTCATATTATGAAATGTTTCAGAAGCAGGCAGCACTCATTTTCAGAGAAATTGGTTCTGTGGAATTTGTTGCAATTGTAATTGAAGACAAATACAAGAGTTTGATGTCTTAGTTGTTGTAAACTGATCTTTACTGTCACTTATCAAAGGTTTTGTACTATTTTAATATTCCAAGTTTTATGCGAACAGGTGTGACTGAGCACAATGAAGTTTAAAAATATTGCAAATGTAAAGAATAACTTTTCTAAAATGGCAAGTGTCCCGTTGATACATTACATTAATGCAGACTTTATGTTGTTACTTTTAACACAGCAGTTTTTATCTCATCCTGTTGAAAGTCTGATAAGCTCATGCCATGGTGAGGGTTCGGTTGACCAGCTGTCCGCAATTCACAAGAATCACTACTGCTCCTAAAGTATTGGTCAGAATTTAATCAAACTTGTGCAAAATAATCACCCAATCTGTCTTCACCCAAACTGGGCTCAAGACCCAGTTCAAATTTATTGCTTCACAGGGAGCAACCTATGAGTTTTGATGGATTGTGAGCCTGATGAGCTACGTCACAGATTTTTCTGTTTCTCAGATGACTAAGATGGCACAATAAATGGTGAATGTTGGGTGCTCATGAGTAATTGTCTTGTCATGTTCTTGAAACAAACGTTCTGCCTGCAATGATCAGATACACTTTAATGGAATCTGTGGGGTTTTATTTTTTTCTGTAAACAGAAGAAAATTTATTTAAACCTGAGATAAACCTAACAGGTAGTTTTGCTGAAATGGACGAAATTGGAAAGCTAAAAAAAAAATACTTAAGATGTTCAATACACATTTTCTTTACATCCAGTCAATCAACCCTGATAATTAAAATGAAACTGATTTATGAGTTCACACAGCTACCTTAAAGAGCTCAGTTAATTAATAAACTTAAATCAACTTAGCTAACAAATAATTTTAGTTAAGCTAAAATAGATTCCTAAGTTAAAAGAACTACTAAAGTATTTGAATTAACTAAAAAACCCAAGTCAACTGAACTATGACAAGAGTTTAAACAATAGATTATTTTAATTTAGCTGAAAGGGTTTTCCCAATTTTTCCCAACTTTAATGACAATTAAAGGAGTTGAACTGACTAACAAATCGCAGTCAACTAAACTAAGACAAAAGTTTAGACAACATGTGATTTTTCATCAACATAACATTTAGTTGTGTTACAAGAACAAACTCTATTTCTTGACTTAACTTAAAATTTTAAGGCAGCCCTTTACATCATATTTTTAAGTTGAAACAACAAGTTATATTTTACAGTGCACCCTTTTCTTGTACTTTTTAGTTTTTCTTCTTTATTTTGTATAATTTTAAAAACCTTTTTATGTTTGGAATTACATACATCTATTGGCATGCATTTAAATTACGACATTATTATGTTCTTGTTTTTGCCTTGTTACTCTTCTATTACCGCTTTATTACCGAGCTGTAGTAGAAAGTGCTACCTCCAGTCAACAGTCAAAACTATTAAGTAGCTTATAAGATAAAACTACATCTATGTTAAACAATTCAGAAATTGCTCGCAGATGCAACAAAAGCCAAATTTTGAAAGAAATCCTAATATACCAGGGTTGTCCAACTCCAGGCCTCAAGGGCCTGTGTCATGCAGGTTTTAGATGTGTCCTTGATCCAACACAGCGGATTTAAATGGCTAAATTACCTCCTCAACATGTCTTGAAGTTCTCCAGAGGCCTGGTAATGAACTAATCATTTGATTCAGGTGTGTTGACCCAGGGTGACATATAAAACCTGCAGGACGCTGGCCCTTGCGGCCTGGATCTCCCCACCCCTGTAATACATATTTTGAGACAAAGAGGGAACTTTTTCTTAGTCACCACCAGTCATACAGAAAATTCCCTGCTGACTTGGCCTCAGGATGTCTAGAGGAAAGAATCAAGCGCACCCAAAGGCAATGAGCTCATCAGTGGTCATGTGCGCAAGCTGAGGGAGAGAGACTGAAGGAGCAGCAGCAGAGCATCACAGTTGTAACACGGTTTTGTGTGATGACGTGTGTGTTAATGAACCTACATCCAAGCTCATATTCGCATATACTGTATCTTCTACAACTATAAGTACATGTATGGCTGCACCACATTTGGATTACACATGGGAAGCTCTGATGTAACCAATTCTTCTGTGGAGCTTAATTAAAGACAGTGAACTCAACTCCTGGTAGTCTTTCTGCCCGAAGACTTAGGCCAGACTTGTATATCCAGCACTTCTAGTATTATAGGTTATAGTATTGAATATGCTATACATAATCTACTAGCCTGGTTATAGAATATAACCAGTCAGCAGCCAGAGCTTATTCATTTCACTTGTGAATGTCTTCTGCCAAACTAAGATAACCACCAACACTGAAAGACAAAGAGCAGTATATAAACACAGCAGAAAACTAAAACATCATCAGTAAAGTTGAGTAGAAAACATGAACTACACATCTGCTGCATTTAATTTTCTGAAAATAGCTGTTTGAAATGTAAGATTAATTTAAAACAACATTTTATTTGTTTCAGGTTTAGGGCACAAAATAAAAAGCAGACAGAATCAAATCACTTACCAACAATAACACAAGGCATCAGCAGGAAACGCCGTATTTGAAGGACCTTGTGTAAAGAAGACTGCGGCCCAAGTCTTATTGTCCTGCCACCATACTTTATCTAGAAAGAGGTTAAATGAATGTCATAGAGGCAGGTCTCACATTTACACCAGGACTTTGACTAAGTCACTCCAAAGTCTTCATTTTGGGGTGTCTGTAGCTCAGGTGGTAGAGCAGGTCACCTACCTACTCACCGGAAGGTTGGTTGTTCGATACCTTACTCCACGCTGCATGCCAAATATCCTTGGTCAAGATACAAACCCCATATTGGTCTCTGATGCAGCCATCGGACTGTGAATGTTAGATAGAAGGTGCTTAGAGCCTAGAAAAAGTGCTTGGGTGAATGAGGCAAGTTGTGTAAAGCGCTCAGAGTAGAAAGGCACTAATATAAAAACCAGTCCATTTACCATTTTGTTTTTCTTAAGTCATTCAGAGGTGGACTTGCTTGTGTGTTTTGGATCATTGGCATGCTACAGAACCGTGCTTCAGCTTGAGGTCATGAACAGATAGCCGGACATTCTCCTTCAGGAGATTTTGGTAGAAAGCAGAATTTATGGTTCCATTTACCACAGCAAGTCTTCCAGGTCCTGAGGAAAACAGACCCCGACCATCACACTACCACCACCCCATTATACAGTTTGTATGATGCTCCTTTTCTGTAATGCTGTGTTACTTTTACGCCAGATGAAACGGGACTCAAACCTTTCTAAGAGGTAAACCTTTGTCAGTCAACAGAGCATTTTCTCAAAAGTCTTGGTGATCAGGAAGATGTTTTCTGGCAAAACTGGCATGAGCCATCATGTTCCTTTTGCTCAGCAGTGGTTTTTGCCATGCACACCATTTTTGCCCAGTTTCTTTCTTTTCGTGGAGTTATGAACTCTGACCTTAACTGAGACATGGGAAGTCTGCATGCAGGTTTGGGTATATTTAGAAACTGCATTTTGTGTTTGCTTGTATTATCTAATATTTAAAATTTTGTTTATGTTTATGTTAAGCCTTAATTATAAAAGAGTCCCTTCTCCAACCTGTTCTGTTTTTAAGTTGTTAAATTTAAACATTATTTTGTGCTGATATTGCACGTCTTTTTTCAGAACCAAAGAGTTTTTGAAATCTGCATAAAATTGCATTTTAAATTACTTTTGGAATATTACTTGAAATACTTTATTTGTTTTTTTTAAAGTTCATCTAAAAGTTTAAACTAAAAGATCAGAATTGCTGAACTGCAAATTATTTTGGGTGCAGTGCGTTTTTTGCATACAGGTGTAACAGAATAGCTTTAGTGTTTTGTTTCTATTTACATTTTCAAACAATAAAGGGATATCTTATGCCAGTTAAGGAAAACTGGACTTGAGAGTACAAGTAGATCTGAATCTAATTCAGATCTACTTGTACTTTCTTATCCTCTAATTCTTCTTCTTCAATCAGTAAGAAACTTGTACAGATGATCAAGATCATTTTCTGCAAGAAGTAATTCACACCAACACTAGATGGCGCACTCGAGCCATTAAAGATTCAAGATTCTTTATTTGTCAAATGCAAAACGCAGTGAAATGTATCCTGACTCGCTCTTCGACTGTGCAAAAGGGGAGAGAAGAGCATTATATACATTAACGAATATATACAAGGGGGACATTGTGTGCAGCAAGTAGGTGAATTATGTACATTAAATGAATTAAATAAACAAATTAAATAAAATCCACTAAATGCATCATGTTGCCACGTGTCTTTTACGTATAAAATCAGTAATTACGATCATTATAGCTGTGAACGTATGTTGGACATTTTTTAAGGAATAAAATAATATATAAATAAATAATTATATTATTTACAAACATTTGCATTCATAGACCAGGGTAAAACCTTTATTATATCACAATTCACTGTGTGAGCTGTTGAGTAAGTAAAGCATCAATAGGAGAGGAGACAAGGCTTAAATCCTCCAAGTATTAAAAACTTTCATACTTGGATGGAAACATAATATTTAAAATGATGTTTATCCAGTTACCTTTGAGTTCCATGAGTCAAAAGGGAAAAGAGAGAAGTCTGACAACAAAGCCACATATATTGACAATTACGTATGTGTGGCTGGAAAGCTCTAATGAGTGACTGGATCTCAGTTAATCTAATGAACATTCATTGTTTAGCGTTTGGTTTTGGAGAAATCCCTACCTGCCATCAAACCCAGACTACAGGTACTGCCAGACAAGTTCTTTATGTGTAATGTGTGAACTGGATTTTCTCTCTGCTGAAAGACTTTTTGATCACTATGACTTAAAAATTAATTTTATTGAATAATTATTTAAATGAGGATTTAAATGGAAACAGTTTGTACATACAAATGAGATAAAAAGGTGAAAAAATTTAGATGGAGCTCAAAATGTAACTTTCTCAGTTTATGTGGGACAAGCCACAGATTTCCACAGCCACAGTTACTGTATGTTCTGTCTTTTTATGTAGTATAATCTGTGACTCTAAATGTTTGTCCAAGTATTAAAGTTAATAGTGTTAACGGTTGTTCTGGTGCTACTGGCTCTTCTCTGAATCCCCAAAGATTGCAGCTCAAAGGCTTCCCCAAATTTACACTGATGTCTTTTGATTAATGGCTGGATGTCATGTTGGCTTCCTCCCACACTCCAAATGCATGTTGGGTTAATTGGCAGCCGTGTAAATGTGAACAAGAATGTTTGTGTCTCTACGTTAGCCCCGACCTTTCCAGGGTCCACCTAAGCTTCGGTCCCTTTGTGTGCCTGAAATAGATACGCTATTACAAAAATGGATGGAAAAATAAATAAATAAAATACAATATTTTACATTTAAAAAATGCCCCTCAATTTAGTTCATCATCCTTGCACGACTCCAGTATCATGTTTATGACCTTTGATGAACTGGGTCATATTTCTTCCTTCAAAACAATTGAGCTAGCCTTTCACATGACAGCTAGATTATCCTCAGTTTTTAAAGGGGACACTTGCTGATATAAATATTTTTTATTATTTATTTTTTTTAGCTAATAACTCTTTCTTTATGTATGTCAAACTGTGTTATCTTTGGGGTTTTTTTGTGTTGATTCAGCTAAAGAAACAAAAAGTAATCCCTCCCTCTGTGCTCTTTCATAATAGCTCTGAGGGAGGGATTTGAGAAAAAACTATATATTTGCCCAACATTTTCAAGACAGTGGGGGTGATAGATTCTGCCTCTAACTTTCTGTGCAGTCTGCAACACAAGAACAGCAGCAGCAACCATGAAGTTTCATGCTTTTGTTTTCATGCTGCTCTTCCTCTGCACGTACCTGAGTCTGGCACAAGGTAAGTGAAACAGAATTGTCTGGTTTCAAATCACTACTTTAACATTTCCACTTAAAAATGTATTTTTAAGAGAATTCACAAAAGTTTAACCATGCAGCTCTTCATGGTATCTCAAAAGCATTTTCTGGACAAAGCAAATTACTGAAAATATGCACCTGAGTGTCTCTTTTTATGACCTGTTCTGGTTTAACCACAGCTCCTGAAGCCACATCTCTTTGAAACTGTGAGGACAATTTTTCAGTGAATGAGATTCTGTTCAAAGCCATTTATCACAACTCTTTAAATGCACATGATCACTTGAATGTGGCAATCTGCAGAATTTTAAAAAGGACATAAGGACAGCTGTCACATGTACAGAGGACTTAAATAATAAATGAAGTTCTAAAAAAATTCTTAAACAATTGAATAATAAAAGAAAAGTAAAGTTGGACTAAAACAAAATCATTTTTATTAAGTACTGTATGTTTATGTCTAAAATAATTGTTTCTTTGATGCAGCTGCAACATTCAAGGGAGGGACACAGACATTAATCATGAACCAGTAATGTGGGTATGATTTTGAAATGAGTACTACTTATCTGATTAAATACTATTGATACCTTTATACTGTAGTATTGCTACTTTGATTAAAGTAAAGATTCCTAAAGGATCCAAATACTTTTCATGTAAAACCAGCCCTTTCATGTTCAAGTGCTTTCACTTTTTTTCAGTGCATGCTGTGAAATTATTTGCAGCTGCTGCCAAGTGCAACAGGTCTACAGACATCATATTTTCTCAGCATTTGTGCAAGCTGGCTTTGTTCAGAGGAATTCTCAATCAGCAGCATCAGTTCAGGCAGAGATGTTGAGGTTAAGGTAAAGTCAGCTAAAAACAACAATAAAACTAAGGAGAGGGGTGAGCGGTGAATTTGCTGAAATAGATCCTGAAAAAGATCCCCAAGTAAGGGGATGTGGGAATCTTCCTGGGCTGCTCTGGCAGACGTTCAGATCTGTTCAAATCATCAAAACGGTCAAATTCCAGTGGGCTGGTTTATTTGATCATAATTCTCTTTAACTTTCTCTCCAGGCTCGTATGCCAACTGCTGCCTCGGCTACGTTCATGAGATAAAAAAGAAGAGAAACCTTGTCAGTTACACTATGCAGGAAACAGATGGGGACTGCAACATCAGAGCTGTTTTGTGAGTATCAACTGTGAAGTCCTTCACTTTTGGCACATTTTGTCAAATTCCATCATAATGACTTGGCACAGACCGAGGAAGTGACTGATCCCCATTTATCCACAGATTTTTAATAATGATACTCATATGTGTAGGTTTAAGTGGAAGAAGAGGGAACAACCCGTGTGTGCCAATCCAAATGATCACTGGGTGCAGAAGGAGATGAGGAGGCTGGATTTAATGCGTAAGAAGTTACACAACATGCTCTTAAAATGGCATACACTTTCACAGGTTATGCACATGAATCATCATAACTCCTGCCTCTTTACAGATGGCTAAGCGAGAAAAGGAAGATCAGAGAGGACAGCGGACGCTTCAACGAACTGTCAGACATCATATATCATCCTTTGGTCATGTGCACAGTTCACCAATACAGAAAAATACTGTATCCTAATCCTTTTAAAGGCTGAACCATAAATAACTGTCAGAAAATTCTAATTATTTTTTGACACCCATGTATATATCAGATAAGATACATTTGGCATTAAGACGTTAATGTTAGAACGGTTGTGGGGAAAATGAATGTATATAAAACATATATGATATTGTACTATTCAGCTTTGAATCGTGAGTGAATACAAAGTGCATCTCTGAGAGAAACATACACTTTATTTTTTCATTATATACAACAGGTTTGCTAATTTTTGTATCAGCACTATAATTGTACTTTGTGTTTTTCTATTGCCAATAAAAAGCAAAACCATACAAAACCTCTGTTGTCCTACAAAAGTTTGTAATTAATCAGAAAAGCCTGGATCTGTTTTAAATATCTGATCCCTGTTCTGGTGTTTTCTAGAAGGCCCAGATGAGGTAAAGCAACCAGCCTTTGATTCAGTAATCTCTGATATATTCTTTTGGCAGCGATTTGAGCTGTTAATTGTCTATGTGCTACAACTGCAAAATACATTAAACAAGGTATTTGTTCTACTGTACACTTAATCCAACACTCAGAGTTGAGATAAAAGTGAATGCGTTGCCTTAACCAATCAATCCAGTCGGGATTAAAGGACAGATTCAACATATTTCACATCTGTCTTAAAGCAACAGTCACATGCACACATTAAAACTGGTTCTGTTAGCTGTCAGTGCTCCATTGTAAGTGTGTTTCCAACATTAGTCATGTCTCCATATTACTCACAGTACTCCCACGAAAATGTATTTATTACATTTTATATTACATTCCTACATACTTGGTACATTTTCCACATAATGCGGCATATGTATTTCAGAAACTTTTGACCTGTTGGGATTTTCCACACGATACAGAAAGTGAAAAACAGAAAATATCTGTTGATGTCAGAGGTCAGAGGAGAATGGCCAGACTTCTCCAAGCTCATGAAAGCAACTGTAGCTCATATAAACACTCACTACAACCAACTTGTGCAGAAAAGGCTTTCTACATGCACCAAATATGGAACTTTAAAGCAGATGAGCAACAGCAGCAAAAAACCACACTGTGTGCAGCTGGGTGTCCTGTCAGCTAAGAACAGAAAACTGAGGCTACAGTTCACACAGTCTCACCAAAATTGGAGAGTAGTAGACTGGGTAAACATTGTCTGGTCAATTTCTGCTGCAAAATTCAAAAGTAGGGTCAGAATTTGGGATAAAAAAAAATGACAGCATGGATCCATGCTTCCTGATGGTGGTGGGGATGCAATGGTATATCAGAATCAGAATCAGAATACTTTATTGATCCCTGGGGGAAATTATTTTTTGTTACAGTGCTCCATTTTAAACCAACATTAAGACAAGACAGACAATACGCTAACTAAGAATAGTACAATAGGGCAGCGGTCTCCAACCCCCGGAGTCGTTTGGCACTGGGCTGCAAGAGTTGATGTTCTGGTGTGAAATTTATGGTTTTCTGGGTTTTTATTGGTTTTTACCGTTATTTTATTTTTTATTATTTTTATCGTTAACTCGTTTTCCCTGAGTCTTTTCCTGTCTGTTATGAATAAATCTTCTTTTTTTGGTACCAGTACTGGTTTTATTTTGTTGTATTTATCCACAACACCTTTAAAACATTGTTATAATATATTGGCATAAACCGTTCCGTGGCGCAAAAAAGGTTGGGGACTGCTGGTGTAGGGGATATCTCAGATTATACCAAATTGGTTTCCAGAACAATGGTCTCCACAGTCATCAGATTCCAGTCCAACAGAGCACCTTGAGGATTTACTGAAACAAAAGATTCACATCATGGATGTGCAACCCACAACTCTCCACCAACTGTGCAATAACAGAATGTCTGAGGATTGTTTCCAGCACCTTGTTGAGTCTGTGCCATGGCCAAATGTGTGCCAAATGAGCACTGCACCTGGCCAGGTGAATCTGGAAGTTCGGATGTTCATCCCTCACACATCACAATGCCACTCATTTATTAGAACATGACTAATGTACCGTGAAAAGCCCTCAGACGTCAGCAACAACTACAGGGTATACTGGTAGTCTAAGGGCAAAGACATGGCCCATCAAAACAGCATGTCCCTGATTGATAATGCAGCCAAGAACCTTTTCATCAGCTTCTTAATCCTCCCAAGCCCGCACCCTTAACTGGCTGGTTTTTTAATGTGCAAAAGAATTTGTGGTGCAGTGTGTGTGCAGCCATGTTTTACGTAGATTTACAACAAAACAGGACAAAAAGAAAAGCTCTGATTAAACTATTACAGTAAGCAGCAGCATTTTTCTCCAAAACCATCATACTGATTTCCCCTCTGCCTGGTCTCTGTGTATTTCTTGAGGGCTGATGCATACAAGTAACAGTTTAGATAGTTTAATTTCTTCCAGCTGGGTGAAACTCCCCCACCTCCTCGTTTCAGTCCAGTGCAGGATACAAAGGATTGAAAACTGTTTTTGGTGTAAATCTGTCCCTGCGTGTCAGTCTTGCTGTTTTTGTCATCCTGCCTACAGCTTAGTGTCAGAGTGCACATTGTTGCCCTCTAAGGTTAGCTTGCTCACTAGCTTCACTAACTAAACTGGGTGTGTGAGCGGCAAGCCACTAGTTGCTGGTCCTTTTGTTTGTGGTCTTCTTACAGCTTTCCTGCATATCTCAGGGATTACAGTTCAGCTGGTTTAGGTATACCGATGCAGCTGGGGAGGTTTTTGGCTCAGAGGAAGCTGCTAGTTTCTCAGTGTTTATTGCAAAGAGAACATTATTCATTGCATCCTTGAACAGTTTAATGAATAATTGCGCAGAAAGTTGTGGAGATTACAACTTTCTCAAGTGGAAACGATAACAGAGACTCTTCAAGTAGTGATATTGAGCAAGAACAGGATTCCTAAACAATCAGCAAGTTAAGACGTATTCTTGGCACCTATTCCGATGTTAATAACCCCTCTCTATGTTTGCTCTTGCCCACACAATGTGTGCACATTCTTGTGCAAACAGGCTGTGGGCTTAAAACCCTTATTGCAAAATATTAAGTTATAGTGCCAAACTCTCATAAGAAACAGAGCCAGTGTGTGCAC
Organism: Astatotilapia calliptera; assembly: GCF_964374335.1. Classification (NCBI taxonomy): domain Eukaryota; kingdom Metazoa; phylum Chordata; class Actinopteri; order Cichliformes; family Cichlidae; genus Astatotilapia; species Astatotilapia calliptera. The sequence continues at coordinate 6,075,335 of NC_137438.1, forward strand.
ACGGACACTGCCAGGTTGTGTCACACACAACACTGACTCCTGGTTCAGAAAGACTTTTGTATCCTAAATGCAAGTGACGGGAAACTAAAGGCCCATCACTTGCACGTTTTGGTGTGAAATGACATGTTACAGTCACAAATACACAAACACAATTAAAGTTTTCATCATTTTCATGAAAGTGTTTGATTTGATTCCAAAATCAGTTCCCCAGAACTGACTCAAGATTCACTAATTTATCAAATTTCAAGGATTACAAATAATTCATCATAAATAAAATTTTACACCCCAGCAGAATCCTTGTTGGAAACTGTAAAAATCTGGAGTCTTGCACATGCTGCAGAAAAAGACAGTCGTATCATCCTTGGGGGAAGATGCCGAAACTGCTGAAAGAAAAGAACCAGAATTGTCCAGACGTAGAGATTGGAGGGGAAATAGTTCAAAACCGGTGTGAAAAAATATCTATTCTGTTCAGTAAATCTGGCTTTACTCTTTGTAATACAGTGGCTTGCAAAAGTATTTGGCCCCCTTGAACTTAAAATCATACATGATTCCAAACATTTTTTTACAAATAAATAACTGCAAAGTGGGGTGTGCGTAATTATTCAGCCCCCTTTGGTCTGAGTGCAGTCAGTTGCACATAGACATTGCCTGATGAGTGCTAATGACTAAATAGCATGCACCTGTGTGTAATCTAATGTCAGTACAAATACAGCTGCTCTGTGACGGCCTCAGAGGTTGTCTAAGAGAATATTGGGAGCAACAACACCATGAAGTCCAAAGAACACACCAGACAGGTCAAGGATAAAGTTATTGAGAAATTTAAAGCAGGCTTAGGCTACAAAAAGATTTCCCAAGCCTTGAACATCCCACGGAGCACTGTTCAAGCCATCATTCAGAAATGGAAGGAGTATGGCACAACTGTAACCCTACCAAGACAAGGCCGTCCACCTAAACTCACAGGCTGAACAAGGAGAGCGCTGATCAGAAATGCAGCCAAGAGGCCCATGGTGACTGTGGACGAGCTGCAGAGATCTACAGCTCAGGTGGGGAAATCTGTCCATAGGACAGCCATAAGTTTGCCTTTTTGGAGTTGCAAGAAGAAAGCCATTGTTAACAGAAAACCATGAGAAGTCCAGTTTGCAGTTTGCCACAAGCCATGTGGGGGACACAGCAAACGTGGAAGAAGGTGCTCTGGTCAGATGAGACCAAAATGGAAGTTTTTGGCCAAAATGCGAAATGCTATGTGTGGCGGAAAACTAACACTGCACATCACTCTGAACACACCATCCCCACTTTCAAATATGGTGGTGGCAGCATCCTGCTCTGGGGGTGCTTCTCTTCAGCAGGGACAGGGAAGCTGGTCAGAGTTGGATGGAGCCAAATACAGGGCGATCTTGGAAGAAAACCTCTTGGAGTCTGCAAAAGACTTGAGACTGGGGCGGAGGTTCACCTTCCAGCAGGACAACGACCCTAAACATAAAGCCAGGGCAACAATGGAATGGTTTAAAACAAAACATATCCATGTGTTAGAATGGCCCAGTCAAAGTCCAGATCTAAATCCAATTGAGAATCTGTGGCAAAATCTGAAAACTGCTGTTCACAAACGCTGCCCATCTAATCTGACTGAGCTGGAGCTGTTTTGCAAAGAAGAATGGGCAGGGATTTCAGTCTCTAGATGTGCAAAGCTGGTAGAGACAGACCCTAAAAGACTGGCAGCTGGAATTGCAGCAAAAGGTGGTTCTACAAAGTATTGACTCAGCGGGCTGAATAATTACGCACACCCCACTTTGCAGTTATTTGTAAAAAATGTTTGGAATCATGTATGATTTTCATTCCACTTCTCACGTGTACACCACTGTGTTGGTCTTTCACGTGGAATTCCAATAAAACTGATTCATGTTTGTGGCTGTAATGTGACAAAATGTGGAAAAGTTCAAGCCACTGTAATTACTGAGGCAGAGTGGCTTTAAGCTCGGGCTGGCATCCCTGAAGGATTTATGAAAATATTCATACAATCATTTACACAGATAAAAACAAAATTTAAATAAAACCATGGAAAACTTTCAACATTATTTGTGCTCTTAACGTTCCTCCCCAGTGAATAAACTTCATTATGAGAGCTTTTAATCACACAAATGTCTGTGATCACCTTGTTAAGAGCCACTACTTAATTGAGCAGCTGAGCTTCAGTCAGTGCTGGGTTGCTGCATTACTGCAGTGAGTAAAATCACGGCTTCGTTTATTACCTGCCACAACACTTACCTGCTCTTTCTTGTTGTGTAGGAATCTGTGGATCAGCGGTCTGGATACTGTGGTGAGCAATCAGAAATACTGAGTGAGTGTAAATATATTGTCTGGTTTGATGTCTCAAATCAACAAATTTGCTAAAAAATTTCAAAGTTCGGATTTAATGCTGACAGACAAAGAACTCCTCAGTTTAACTGCGCATTTATTGGATGTAGCAATACTGCTTCGCGTCCTCTCGTCATAAGTTACTGATACACTGGTTTTAGAGAGATTTTTTTTATTTAAATTGACCTCTTCTGTTCATTTCCTGTTTCATATGTTCTTATTCTTGGACTCTCTAAAGTAGCTTTGCATGATTCACAGCTTAAAACAATTCTTGTTTATCACACTTGGATTTAAAACAGAGCGAAAGTAGTGAGATCAAGATTTAATGAAAGAAAGTACCATCCCTCCATAACTGGGAGAGCCTACAAGCTTTAATATTGTCCAGATCTGAACTCCAACTGGAAAAACAGAAAGACTAACCTTCATCTCTGAGTTCAACCACTGTTATCAGCAGCTTAACAATACGCATTGCAGACACTGGCACACTCTAGAGACTGAAGCATTGCTGAGTGCTGATACTGGAGCAACTTCCCGTCTTATTATTTTAAGGAGCTCAGACAGTTAGGGATCATCTTGTCAATATTGTTCAAATAAACTGAACGATGTTTCAGATGTATTTTACTCATCCACACAGTGGAAAGACGTCGCCTGTTAAACAGTTCACAAACTTCAACACAACATGAGTTATTTGTGTGCTTAAATACACCGGTGGTCAAGCTTTACTGGACACACAAAGAGAGCACTTAAACAAACAAGAAGAATTAGATAGCCAAACACTATTATGAGGCTAAACACAGCTCTCCTCCCACCCTACATTTTACTGGTATTGAGCATTAGACTTCCCACTCTTAGGGGAAGTCTATCTAAGGCGTTTTCTCAGAGAGAGACGTGTGCGACTTCAGTGCTGAGCACAATGACACCTTCTGGTGTGAATGAGGATTTTGCCTGAAAACAGTTTTTGTGAACAAGCTTGTATGATATACATGAAAATACAGAATGTTTATGATAAAACTGACACCCTCAGCACACTACTCTGTTGTAAGATTCATAATTTTTCTCATCATTAAGATGATGGATATGAGATTAGTGAGAGACTTTTACCATGTGATTCCTTTAAACCAATCATAGATTGGTTCATGGCGTGACGAAGGCCACACGGCTGAAATGAGAATATTTTTGTGTTTCAGAGGATCTAATGCTGTAGCATAGCAGACTAGTTGTAGTAGCTGAAGAGGACTTTTGCCACCATGTAATACTCCTTTAGCTTATTAGACACCAGGCATGCCTCTCTGAAGCAGGAGGTCCATGAAGGAGGTGAGACCGATGGTAGAGTGTGGATCAGCAGCATCTGAAACAGACACTGGATGAGATCTAAATCAAAGTAATGTGCAGGATATTTCTGCTGCTGTAGAAAACCCCACACTCAGTAGTACAATCACACACCTGTAATGGAATATCAGACTCCAGCTCAAGTAGCTTCTCACTCCAGGGAGTAAACCTCATTAACCATATATACCTATCTGTCTGTCTGTCTGTCTGTCTGTCTGTCTGTCATGTACATTTCACATACATGTGGAACAGTTTCAGTTTATCACTGAAACAGAAAATACATGAACACAAAAGTGCGATTATACAGGGTCTGCTCAGTTTAATGATATGAAACAGGATTTTGTGTATTTACGATTTGGTTGCATTGAACATGTTCAATGACCCCCAAGGTGTTAAAACCACAACTTATTATTGAAGAGAAGAGAGGCCTTCTGGATATTTGCTAATTCTGGATATTTGTCACCTTAAAGACTGAATGATGAACTTTTACTCAATAAAATGTTGTAGTTTGTTAATGACAAAAATTTGTTTTGGATGTTTTGAGTTTGATATGTGACTTGTATATACTGTAATGTTCAAATTTTAAAACATTATATATCACTGATTTAACTTAAACATGAATATATTTTCATTTTCAGTCAAACCCTCAGACTCAAACTGAGGCAAACATCATGCAAATACAGAGGATATCAATTTAAGGAAAGTTTCTTCCTCCTCTGCTGAGCAACCTCTGAATCATGGTGTGTCTGCTCAGACTTACAAAGGTAGTGGTTAATGTGAAATCGAATGACTGCTTAGAATTTGTCGACAATAGGTCGAGTGGGTCCAGCTACATTTGTGAGTAAATTCGATTTTTATTGAAAGGGTATTCGGAGGTTCTGCTCTCTTTGTGTGCATGTGGAATCTCTGTATTTGTTGTTCCATGAGGGCTGAATAATTACACAATCAATTCTGGACTTAGGAATATGATGCATATGGTCATTTCCCATTCATGTTTTACTGTGTTACACTCTTACACTCTTTTAATAAGATAAGATAAGATAAGATAACCTTTATTAGTCCCACACGTGGGAAATTTGTTTTGTCACAGCAGGAAGTGGACAGTGCAAAAGTTATGACGCAAAAATTAGAATACAATAAGAATAAATACAGTACACAACTGTACAGAATAGAATAAAATAAAATACTATATACAGTAGAATAAAATAGAATAAAAATATACAATAAGATAAAAATAGAATACGAATGCTATATACAACTGAGTAAAAATACAACGATGCCAGAAAAGATTATTGCACTTAGTGTTATTGCACATGTGTGGATGTGTGTGTTTGTTCAGTTAAAGTCTTTGTTGTGGAGTCTGACAGCAGTGGGGAGGAAAGACCTGCGAAATCTCTCCGTCCCACACCGTGGGTGCCGCAGTCTCCCACTGAAGGAGCTGCTCAGTGCTGTCACAGTCTGCTGCATGGGGTGGGAGATGTTGTCCATCAGGGATGACAGCTTAGCCGCCGTTCTCCTGTCACTCACCACCTCCACTGGGTCCAGAGGGCATCCTAGAACAGAGCTGGCCCTTCGGATCACCCTGTTCAGTCTCTTCCTGTCCCCAGCAGAGATGCTGCCGCCCCAGCAGACCACACCATAAAAGATAGCAGAAGCCACAACAGAGTCATAGAATTTCTTCAGGAGTGGGCCCTCCACTCCAAACGACCTGAGTCTCCGCAGCAGGTACAGCCTGCTCTGCCCTTTCCTGTAGAGGGCGTCTGAGTTATGAGTCCAGTCCAGTCTGTTGTTCAGATGAACACCAAGGTACCTGTAGCTGTCCACAGCCTCAATGTCCATACCCTGGATGTTCAGTGGTTGCAGTGGAGAATGCTTGTGCCTGCGGAAGTCTACCACCAGCTCCTTGGTTTTACTGGCGTTGATCTGGAGGTAGTTCAGCTGGCACCAGTCCACAAAGTCTTGAGTCAGTCCTCTGTACTCCTTGTCGTCCCCATCAGTGATGAGGCCGACTATTGCAGAGTCATCAGAGAACTTCTGCAGGAAGCACTGGGTGGAATTGTGGGAGAAGTCTGCAGTGTAGATGGTGAAGAGGAACGGAGCCAGAACCGTTCCCTGTGGGGCCCCCGTACTGCAGACGACCCTGAGTCCTCACATACTGTGGTCGGTCGGTGAGGTAGTCCAAAATCCAGGTAGTGAGGTGATGGTCCACTCCAGAGTTCTCCAGCTTGTCCTTCAGAACCGAGGGAAGAATAGTGTTGAAGGCACTGGAGAAATCAAAGAACATGATTCTCACAGTGCTTCCAGCGGTCTCCAGGTGAGCGAGGGAACGATGTAGGAGGTGAATGACGGCATCATCCGCTCCAATGCCAGGCTGGTAGGCAAACTGAAGTGGGTCTTTGCCTCCAATAATTTGCCTCCAGGATCCAGCTGCTGAGGTATGGGAGTGATGAGACAGTGTGAGTGTTAATGGAGATTCCCTGATTTTGGATATGAAAAACTGCTGAGTTGGATTTTGTGGGGGTTCCTGTGGGACCTTTCTTTTTTGGGAGAGGTGTGATGAACCCTGCTCATTGTTTTAAACCTTCTCTAAAGTGTTTCAGATCTGGTGGGTGCAGCAGGGTTCATCAGTGCCAACTGGGCCTTTGGTTCCCAGACTATAAATCTTCCTGCACTGCTTTTTCTTTACTCTTTGTTGTTTGTTGCATTTACAACACTTGCATACATCTCAGCATACGTGCATACCTTACATCATAGCTCCTATTGATTTGTGTAGCTCATTAAGTTCTGTTTCAGAAGTCTAATTTTGTTTATGAACCTTCCAAAGAACCTTCAAAATGCAAACAGTAAAGACATGCAGTTAGTTTAGTTTTATTATAAGTTTTATTATATATAAATACCTCTGAGAGAAGGAAGCATGTTGTTAAAGTAAATTATTTTAAATAACACCCTCTCTTTGTTTGACATTATGTAAATATTAGTATTATATTACCTCTGTTATGACCATCTTGTTGGAATATTTAAATGAGTCCCATAGAATGATCTTTGTTGAAGCAGAGACATGTTACTGACTGCAGGTTTCTTTAACACAACACGCAGAGGCATCGGACTGAAGCAAGGAAAGAAGAATAATCAGATGTAAGTTCAAACTTCAGTCTCAATTTACATTGTTAGCTCAGCACTGGCTTTACATTAAACTTACAGTATTTATTCTGTATTTCTGCTGATTTTCAAAAGACTCAAAACCATTTTTAAAGTAGCTATTCCCCTCATGTGTAATGTATTTTTTTACAGTGCAAAATAAACTATGTTTTCTTACTCATATATTACCTTACCTATATTACCCTATTATCTGTGAAAGTGGTGCAGTTATATTAACTTTGATGGTTGTTTATCTGTCTTTCAAATCTTAGTTTCATCAAACAGAGGAAATATGCACCGGAGGCTTTTTCTGCTCATCCTGATGGGTAAGTCGATCATTTTAACAGTAAAAACAGCAGATTTGCATCACTTCAGATTAGTGCAGGGTTTCTGTGAACTGCTCACAAAACTTTTCTCAATGACCTGTGGTTTTTTTTTGTTTTGTTGTTTTTAGGTCAGTGTTCCTTGATTTTATGCCAAGGCTATAAATACTATTTTATTAAAGAGCCTAAAACTTGGGACGAAGTTCAGCGCTACTGTAGAGAAGGATATAAAGACCTGGCCACAGTGCCTAACATGACATATATGAAGACACTGTACACAGATTCTACAGAGAATCAAGGAAACGCCTGGATTGGGCTGTACAGCATCTCAGGAAAAGAAAACAGGAGGTGGCACTGGTCTCTGCCAGGAGTGGAGTTCAATGCTGAGGAGATGAAATGGAGTGCAGGTGAACCTAATGATGGAGGCGGATATCTTGAGAACTGTGCACTGATTGACAGCTCCAGTCGGTTGATGGATCTTAGTTGTTCTAATGGTTACTCCTTTATCTGCTATAATGGTGAGAATATGTGACAATAATTGTATTAATTAAACAAAGTGTTTATATTTAAACATATCTACAGCTCATCTCTAATGAAAATGAGAAGATGTGATAATTGGCTGCTGGTGTTTTAGCCCCTGTGTGCTATCCTGCTCATTTGAATACCCGTCCTCCCACGGTGCTTTCTCTGCCTCTCATGTTACACCAGGACACTGTTCATTTGCTTTGCTGAACCATCTCGTGGTGCCAAATGTCATTACACAAAATTTCATACCAGACCTTTGATCAGAAAACTGTTTCTCTGCCACACAGAGCAAAGTCATCCTGAGCATAATGTCACAGCTGTGGTTATTCCCATAATATTGGTAGTTTAGTTTTGAAGGTTTCGAGCTATTTTAAGTTGTGTCTTTAGAAAATCAATTTAAAGATACATTTAAAGATAGAAATGTACATTTCTTATGAGTTTTGTCTTTCTCTTTATTCCACAGAACAAAACAAATCACTACATTTCATTGACAATGAAAAAAAAAAAGTGGCGTGAGGCTCAGAGCTACTGCAGAGAGAACCACACAGACCTGGCCAGTGGAGCAGAACAGTTAAAGGAAGCAGTCAGTACATTTAAGAGTTCTGATGAAACACGATCGTGGATCGGCCTGTTCAGAGACACCTGGAGGTGGTCAGATGGGAGTAATGACTCTTACAGACACTGGAGAGATGTTGGTGAGTTACCTGAAGAGCTGTCTGAAACTGACAGCGGCACCAGGAAATGTGCGATGACTGAATTAAACAAAGAAGGAAAATGGAAAGCTGATGATTGTAACACCAGAAAATCTTTCTTCTGCTACGGTGATGGTGAGATTTACAGAGATTCATTTTTCACATCTGGTTTCTGTCAGTTTTCTTACTGAAGGAATAAAGGTTAAAGCTAAACTAATATTTCTTCTCTCACTGAAAAAGTGTACATGAAGGGCTGGTATATGTTTCATCATAAAGCTTAATAATGCAAGCTGTTATGGAGATAGAGCTACACCCCAGACACATAATGCAGCCTCCCTATAGGAACCTTATAAGAACCAGGGGTCATATTAGTTTATAATAATACTTGTTTATGAATTCTCCAGTTTTTTTCCCTTTTTTTTAAAGGCTCACTCATACATGAAAGATTTTAGTTAATAGGACTTTAATAAAGCAAATTAGGAAAAGTTAAAATTCTAAATTGGAAAAACTTACATCAGGAAAGTAAAAAATATTTCCAACTCTTATTATTACTTATAACACCAGTAAACCTTTCTTCTGCTATGATGACGGTGAGATTTGCAAAAATGCATCTTTCACATCTGGTATCTGTCATGTTTCTTACTCGAGGAATACATATTCAAACTAAACTAATCTTTCTTATTCTTATTGAAAAGAAGTCATCATCAAAGTGAAATAATGCAAGCTTTTATGGAGATAAAGGTATACCCCAGACGCTTAATGCAGACTTCTTTTGTAAGGAACTTAAGACACATTAGTCACATCAGTTTCTGTCAGTGAGGGCCTGTAATGCAACTTACATGTAAATAATTCTTAAGAAAGAAAGAAATCTTCTCGATAACTTGGGGTGGTCGAGGTATACTCTGGGTAACAAGTCATATGACATTAATGATTTTACCACGGGTAAATCAAGAGGAGTAAAGATTTGAAACAGAAAATGCTTAAATTCTTTTTCTTTTGTTTTTGTCCTGATTTGTTTCCTTTTAACCGACCATCCTGTGTTTGTTCATGCCAGAAAACTTCATTCTGATCAAAGAAAACAAAAAATGGGATGAGGCCTTAACTTACTGCCAGCGGCACCATCATGATCTGGTCTCTATCACAAATTCCGAAGAGGAAGAATTAGTGAAGGAGAAAGTGAAGAACGCCACCACACCGTATGTGTGGCTGGGACTGCGCTTCAGCTGTGTTTTTCAACTGTGGCTGTGGGTCAGTGACCGGGTTGTCTGTTATGAGAACTGGGCCAATGAGGATCACGCTGGACGGTGTGGCATGTCTGTAGCCATGGAGACAGGAGGAGAGCATAAATGGTTCAAGAAAAATGATTCAGAGATGTTTAACTTCATCTGTTCGCTGCGATAGGCTTTTAAACCAGTCTAAATGACTGCTTATAGAGTTGATATTTCTCGTAATTATGAAGTCAAAAAATCAAAATCAAAACTAGAAGCAGATGACATCTAACAGTGATAATTTCTCTTTGTGTTTATTCTTAAGGTTGTTTTTTTTTGTTTTGTTTTTTGCATATTGTTTACTACTACCTACTACAGAATAAGAATCCCTTTTTTGTTTTGTTATTTCAAACTTAAAAATGTTTTATTTGTTGAAAAACGGTCAGGTTACAGCTTTCTGGGTGTTTACAGCAAAGTACACCACAGCATTTATATGCTTATAATAGCTAATGTGTCTCAAAACCACATATATGTAATTATTAGTTTGGTGTCTAACATAAAGAGTTTATTCTGTTTCCGTCTACTTTTATTTCTCTTTTTTCTATTTTTTTCTTGAACACTAGATGGTGCATTCGAGTCAGCCAAGCCACTGAAAAATGTCTGAAAAGTCGTGTGCTTGTACTTTAAATGATTCATGTTACCCAGTTTGGTCTTTTTGTGTAAATCAACATTAAACAGTAGCTCTGAAATTATGTTGGACTATGCTTTTGTTTTAACAAAGTAAAAGAATGTGGAAAAACTAATAAATATATTTTTCATAAAGTTTTGTATTCTTAGACAGTTTAAACTTCATTTTTATGCTTTTCAGAAAGAAATAGACCAATATTTACAATCATATAGTAAAAAACCAGGAGGGCTTTGTGACTGAGCTCCCATCTTATTGTTTCCTTTTAGTTATTTTCAATTAATGTCCATGTTAAACACTAGAAGGTCTTTTTCTTTCTTTTCAATGTTGATGGTGGTTAAATTTGTGATAAAAAATCTAAGAACATGAAATATAAAATAGTAAAATGCAAGACTGTTGTAAATAGAAGATTAATGCTGCAGTCACTTGCAAATGTAGCAACAGCTTAGAGAATGGTAAAATAAAAAATAAAAAAGCTGAACTGATTTTAAACTGAAAACCTGAACACACAACCTGCTCTCAACCAGGTTGTGTGTTCACCATAAGTTGCCATGGTGATTTAACCAGGTAATAAAAGCAAGTTTCATGACACAGAACATTTTGTTTTTCCCTAAGTCTGATTTTTAAATATAAAAATTCGGTATGAACAACTATTTTAGTTTATCTCCCACAGAAGTGTCTTTCTGTGAAGTGACACTTTCTGTATTTATTTGCTGGACAGCCAACAGTGCATATTTCACTTCTTCCTCTTTTCTATCATTTAGTTTCTTAAGACGTGACGCGAGCTGTCACAGTTCACTGTCAGTGGGGAGGACTGCACACGCAGGAGGAAGAGACAGCAACAAAAAACAAGTTTAAAAAGAACAAACCGGATATGCTTCCAGTAAACACAAAGTCCCACTGTTAAACCAAAAGTAGGAATATTTAAATGCGCACCACAGAATTCTCTTTGTTGAAGCAGAGTGGAATATTTTATTAAGTGCAGTCTTCTTTACAGCAACACGCAGACGCATCAGAGCGAAGCACAGAAGAATAACCAGATGTAAGTTAAAACTTTGTAGTTGAAATTAACATTTTTACCTACAATATTTATTTCTTCCTCATTTTCTGCTTAATATTAAAATGATTTGCATTTTTAAAATGAAAAACATTTTTAGTTTTAGAATGAACATTTTAAGAATTTTTAAAGTAGGAATTCTCTTGGTTTGTAATAATAATCTTTTTTATGTAAAAGAAACTGGATCCAACCTTTAATTTCTTATTCATATTATTTGAAATTGTCCTGCTTGTTGTGGTTCCTGTTTACAGCTTGATTTTTTCATCCATCTTTCACTGGTCTTCCTTAGAACTCATCTAACTCAAACATCTAACTATATTAACTCAAAATCGACACAATTAAAATCTTAGTTTCATCAAACAGAGGAAATATGCACGGGAGGCTTTTTCTGCTCATCCTGATGGGTAAGTCGATCAATTTAGCATTAAAAACCACAGATTTACTGCATCACTTGAGATTAATGAAGGTTTCTGTAAACTGCTTACAAAACCTGTCAGATAACAACATCCAAAACACAATTTCTGTCAACAACCATGTGTGAGACGTCTCTATGGGACCTCTGTCCTCCGGATATAATTTTATTAACAACATTTTTGCCATCAGTAGATTTCTGAATAACTTGTTGTTGTTGTTGTTTTTAGGTCAGTGTTCTTTGATTTTATGCCAAGGCTATAAATACTATTTCATTAAAGAGCCTAAAACGTGGGAGGAAGCTCAGCGCTACTGTAGAGAAGGATATAAAGACCTGGCCACAGTGCCTAACATGACATATATGAAGACACTGTACACAGATTCTACAGAGAATCAAGGAAACGCCTGGATTGGGCTGTACAGCATCTCAGGAAAAGAAAACAGGAGGTGGCACTGGTCTCTGCCAGGAGTGGAGTTCAATGATAAAGACGTGAAATGGAGTGGAAATGAACCTAATGATAAAGGCAGATATCTTGAGAACTGTGTAGTGATTGACAGCTCTGGTGGGTTGTTGGATTTTGGTTGTTCTCATGTTCACCGCTTTATTTGCTATAATGGTGAGAATATTTGACAATAATTGTATTAATTAAACAAAGTGTTTATATTTAAACATATCTACAGCTCATCTCTAATGAATATGAGAAGATGTGATAATTGGCTGCTGGTGTTTTAGCCCCTGTGTGCTACCCTGCTCATTTGAATACCCGTCCTCCCACGGTGCTTTCTCTGCCTCTCATGTTACACCAGGACACTGTTCATTTGCTTTGCTGAACCATCTCGTGGTGCCAAATGTCATCACACAAAATTTCATACCAGACCTTTGATCAGAAAACTGTTTCTCTGCCACACAGAGCAAAGTCATCCTGAGCATAATGTCACAGCTGTGGTTATTCCCATAATGTTGGTAGTTTAGTTTTGAAGGTTTCGAGCTATTTTAAGTTGTGTCTTTAGAAAATCAATTTAAAGATACATTTAAAGATAGAAATGTACATTTCTTATGAGTCTTGTCTTTCTCTTTATTCCACAGAACAAAACAAATCACTACATTTCATTGACAATAAAAAAAAGTGGCGTGAGGCTCAGAGCTACTGCAGAGAGCACCACACAGACCTGGCCAGTGGAGCAGAACAGTTAAAGGAAGCAGTCAGTACATTTAAGAGTTCTGATGAACCACGATCATGGATCGGCCTGTTCAGAGACACCTGGAGGTGGTCAGATGGGAGTAATTATTCTTACAGACACTGGAGAGATGTTGGTGAGTTACCTGAAGAGCTGTCTGAAACTGACAACGGCACCAGGAAATGTGCGATGACTGAATTAAACAAAGAAAGAAAATGGAAAGCTGATGATTGTAACACCAGAAAATCTTTCTTCTGCTACGATGGTGAGATTTACAGAGATTCATTTTTCACATCTGGTTTCTGTCAGTTTTCTTACTGAGGAATAAATGTTAAAGCTAAACTAATATTTCTTAGTCTCATGGAAAAGCTTTACACGAAGAGGTTGGTATATGTTTCATCATAAAGCTAAATAATGCAAGCTGTTATGGAGATAGAGCTACACCCCAGGCACATAATGCAGCCTCCTTTCATCAGGAACCTGAGTCACAGGGGTCATATTAGTTTCTGAGTGTGGGTATCGCTACTGTTTCTAATAGGTTCTAGATTTACAGCTATAATGAGACATAATTCTTGTTTCTAAATCCTCCTGATTAAAAGAAAATTAAATATAAAAAAGGCTCACTTAAATTTAAATAATAAGACTTTAATAAAGTAAATCAGGAAAAGTAAACATTCTAAATTGGAAAAACTTACAGCAGGAAAGTAAAAAAATATGACAAACTGTCCAGCTCTTATTTTTATGAAATTTGTTTAGTTTTTTGTTTTCTTCTGTTTGTTCCTCGTGTATTTTTGTATTTGAGGTAGAAAATCTAGAAACCTGAATTCATTTAATTTGAACTGAACTGTGTTTGTTTGCAGAAAAGTTGATCCTGATCAATGAAAGGAAAAATTGGGACGAGGCTGTAAATTACTGCAGAGAGCACCATCGTGACCTCGTCTCCATCACAAACCTTGAACAGCAGGAACTGGTGCAAGAGAAAGCCAAGAATGCCAGCACACCCCACATCTGGCTGGGACTGCGCTACAGCTGTGCTCTTGATCTGTGGTTCTGGGTCAATGACCAGCTTGTCTGCTATGAGAACTGGGCCGATGACACAGACACTGGGGACTGTAACCTGGCTGTAGCCATGGAGACAAGAGGAGAACATAAATGGTTCAAGAAAAATGATGCAGAGATGTTTAGCTTCATCTGTTCTTTATCATAGGCTTTGGAACCATGCTAAATTAATTGTTTTAAATCTTATATTTCTAGTAAGTGTTGTAATCACACTTACTATATTTTTCCTTTATCCAGGCTAGAGATTGATGGGATATAACAACAAGAAGCAGTCTGAGTGCAAACCTCCACTCTGGACAGGATTTTTGTTTAATAGAATAACACTGGATTTTGCATGTAATCATTTTCGTTTTTTTTTTCTCTTTTTAAATGTACTAAGAAGTTTGTAGTGCAGTAAAACAAATAAATAAATAAATCCACACCATTGTGGATTTCAAATGTATCTATTTTGTGATACTTTTGAACTCTGATTGAGAGTGCTCCACATAAACTACAACAATACACTGGACTGTAAACTCTCAATATTGGCTGAATTATGCTACTTTATTGAAATTGTGTGAAATGTGAGAAAAAAAAGTAAAATAAAAATAAGCAAGAATAATGAGTTAATGCATTGGATACATTCACTGTTGCCAAATTCCTCACTCGGATTTTAAAGCCAGCATAAAATAAATGTGCAGAAAAGTGACTAATGTGTTTGCACCACTTTAATATTAACACATCAGAGAGACAAAAAAAATGAACATTTTTACTAGTAATGAAAGCTGTCGGATGAACGTTAGGTATCATTTGAAAATAAATTAGCAAAGATCATTGTTTATTCTGAAGGAATAAGAAATTGTTTATGTTTCTTAGAAATCTGAAGTTTTATTTATTTTTTTCAAAATACATCTCAAAAAGTAAAAAAAAAAAAAAAACTCATTCGCCTTTTTTTCATTATATGTAGTCTCAGGAGAAATGACTGGTTTTGGGGGGGTGGTTGATCCAAAGTACACCATTGTGTTTTCCCTCCATTTAATGATATGATGCAAATATTGTTATTGTAGCACTGTTTGTATGATGATATCCAAATGCACACAATAAAATCCTCTTTACTGGAGCAGAATGGAATATTTTACTGAGTGCAGACTTCATTAGCAAAGCACACAGAGACACACTGTGTGCTATGCTGGCAGTGGCAGACTGTATGTGTAGCAAAAAAGGACTCAAATGCAGACCAAAACAGAAAGTGAAACGTGACGTGGAGTAACAGAAAACGAGCAGTTTACTAAGGCTGGTAAAATAAATACAAATGAAGGGCATGGGTGAAACGAAACAATAACCTAAACTGGGTGATCTAAAACTAAAACATGAAAAACCCTTAAACACGGTGAACTGACAGGAATACCTGAAGACGTGCACACAGAGACACATCATGAGTGTCTCTGTGCGCTCATCAGAGTTTCTGAGTTAAACCACACTGACATGTTTTTCTATGGACTGACTGAACATTTGTGTAAATGGTGCCTCTTCTGAGTAGAAAAAAGTGACCACTATGATATTATTGGGTTAAAAATATTTACCTCTTAAAAATTTCCAGCAGCAGCTGTCAGCCATAATTTAACCGTCCACACATTTTTATTTTTCTGTATATTCTCAATAAAATTCCTGGAAAGAAATGTTTTACAATAATTTTAAATGATTATTGACGACACAAATAAACTCTGTCCAGCGTGTTGGATTGTAAACTTTCCATACGTCTTTAGTTACATGCTACTTTCTGCTACTACTAGTATTCAAACTATGTCAGCAGCATCATTAAGAAGTTGTAGTTAAAATAGATATGAACACATCTAGAACACAGAAAAGTGTTCTAGATTTAAGATTATAAACTTGATTATCAGCATGAATTTAGTTTATCTTCTACACAAATACTTTCTTGTTGTTTAACTTGTTGGTCAGTTTTCAGAATGACCACAACTACAAAGAAAAACAAATCTCAATTATTAAAAACATTCATTTAATTTAGTCTTTTACCATTGCTCTAACAGAAAGGATGTTTTTAGTTGTGTCTTTCAGCATGTCAAACAGCAGGTTTGGCTTCTTGTCTGTCCTTTTTTCCATTACATTATGTAAATATTGTTATTATATTGCCTGGTGTTTGGCCAGCTTAGAGTTCTTGTTTGCATATTCAAATCCATTCAACAGAGTCTTCTCTGTTGGAGCAGGATGAGGAACTTTATTGAATGCAGCCTTCATTAACACATCAAATAGAGACATCAGAGAGAAGCAAGGAAACACAAATAATCAAATATACATTAAAACTTTGTGTTGCTTTTCAAAATTTATAATATGTAGGTTGAAGTTTAAAGTAGTTTTTCTTTCTTTGTTTAAAATTAGATTTTTTTTCATATAGTTTCCACAAAGTAAGAGCATTGCAATAAGTCAGTGGTTGTTGAAGCATTTATTTGTCTAATCTTCTTTGTTTATACTTAGCTGCATTATTTTCATCTATATGTTTGTTCTTTTTTGTTTACAGTTTCCATATTTCTGTCATGGTTCTGCATCGGTGACCCAGCGTTTTGTGTTGTTTATTATTAATAGTCTTTGCTTTTGTCTTATTTAGAATCTCTAGTCTTTGGTTTCAGTGTTATTTAGAGTCCTTCTGTTTCTGTCTCTGTGTTCCAGGTTTGCTGTGCCCCTTGTCATGTCTGCGTCTCTGTGTTAGTTTCCTGTTTTACTTTGACAGTCTGTGTCCTGTGTCAGTGTATTCTGTTTTTCTTCCTGTCTTGTAATGTTCAATTAGTCACAACTTTGTCCAGTTTTTATTGATCCATGACAAAAATGACAGCAACATTTACAGTTAACATATTAGTTTCAAAAAACATGCAGTGCTGGTTTGCCTGCTCATTCTGGTGGGTAAGTAGATCATTTTACCAATAAAAATTACATATTTGAATCACCTTAGATTGATTGAGTGCATTGTTAAGTGATTATAAGGACCACAAATGCTGATATGGCAGGCAGAGATTCCTACAAAACTCAGGTTATGCTCAGTTTCTAGAACATTTAGTAGTCCATAGTTCCAGCCCAAATGATAAACCAAAAACACAGAGAGATAAAAACAGATGATGCAACAAAGGAAAGACGGCTTTTCAAAAATAGGACAGCTGTGTGATCTGAGTCAGACAGGCTCTCTCTCTCTCTCTCTCTCTCTCTCTCTCTCTCTCTCACACACACACACACACACACACACACACACGCCATGAAAGATAATCGGGGAAGTGGATACAGCTGGCAGGACAGGACAGGTGTAGACAATTAAGACAATGAAAAGGTGGAACCAGAACACAACAGAAAACCAGCTAATAAAATAGGAAATTACCCAAAATATAAGAGATAAATACTGAACATAATATGATGGGAACACTGGTGTAACTAAACACCAGTCACAAACACCACAGAAAGTTCAAATAACACACAACACAGGCTTCTTCTCACCATCAGTGAGAGTGATGCTATTCTAACATTGAGCTTGCCAATAATTGGAGCTTAATATTTACTTTCCTTTAAAGTTCTTCATCATTAGAGACAAAAAAAAAAGATGTTACTTTGATTTATTTGTTTATTGTGTCTAATTGAGAGATACTTACATGCACACATTAGTAGCCTTTAGATTTATAGCCAGGTAGATGAATAACAGTTATAATATTAACTTTGTACCCAAACATAATTCAGCAGTGCAGTACAATTTTCAAATAGTTGAATCATAATTACATTACATCGCATTGTTATTGTTTTCAATAAAAATGTTTGTTTGGACAACAGAAATTCGCTAAAACTCTTTATTGTAGCAGAAAGTAAGAGAAAGGGAAATACGTAAGTACATGAGGTGCATGTATTTTAATTTTGTACTTTTTGGTTACAATTACTTTCCAGTGGCTCCAGGTTGTGCAGTCACAGGATTTTGAGATAGCACAGTAGAGCTATTCTTACGACGTTTTAGCTCACGATCAATCTGACACCAGACACATAGGTTGCAGAAACAAGTGTGTACGATGTCTCTCTGGAGAGTCCCCTATGGAGGAAATAGCTGTTTGTTATTTCTATCCTTTAATTATAACATAATATTTGGATTATAGATAACTGCACTTAGGTTTGCAATGTTACATTAAATGTGTTTTTTCACATTCTTGGTTGTTTATTAAAATTATTTTGTGTAAAGATTTTTATAAATCTGCATTTCTAGATGAAGAAATGCATCTTATAAATGGTATCTGTTAAAAAAAATTGAAAATTGTTTTATTGGTGTCATACCTCAATTCCATATTTCTTTCTCATGGCAATCCTGAATGACAAGGCTACGGGGACAACAAACAATGGTATCCCGAGGATCGATAGTGACCCAGGGGAGCACATGTCCAAAATCGGGAGGAAAGGGTTCTCTCCAAGTGATTTTGAAATGGTGATCGCATAGCATGGCCAGCACCAAAAAGCATAGCAACCTGAAAATCATGACACAAATAGTAAAATATTGGCATTTTTTACACATATCAAAAATACAAGTTAAAGTCCAGTATTGATTCTTACAAGACAACTTGTCTTCCATGCAGTGAAAGAGGCCAGAGCCCCACTCTGCTGACGACGGCTCTGTCATTGGGCTGCAGATGATGACCTGATTGGATCTGAATATGTGCTGTATATGTTTAAAAAAAAATTGGAATAAAGAACAAACACACAAATATAAAACACCCTCTATGCTCCATGTTTCTAAATATCATAAATATGGTTTCATGTAAATCAGGTTTGCCACTGTGGATCCTTCAAGAAGATATAACATTGTACAAAATGAAATCAGTTTACTGTGAATGCATCCATATGGAAATTCTTTGTTGGTAAGTAAAATTCATTTATTAAGCGCTGTGCACAGAAAGAGTAAACTTGATAAGAACATGATGTTCCACAATGGCCAGTAAAAATTTAGTCAGCTACATTCCAAGTCCTTCATTTTAAAGGTACAAATATATAAGTTTTTAAAAAGGCAGGGACAAAATTTGTTGTAGTGCATTCTGATTCATATGTGTGCATTTATTAATATTTTAATAGGGATAAATCCCTTCAGTATACTTCTTTATCCTCCAATCCAAACTATAGCAATTTCAATAACTTTGAAACTGAAAAATAATAAATTAAAAAAGAACTTTTTTTCCTTATTAAATCACACTTTTTGGATAAATATCTATCATTACTTATAATATTTAAACTTATATACTTAAACAAGATATAAGTTGCCATGTTAAATTTTAATTTGTCTTACCTGATGTAGATGGAAGTGCTGTTGTCACCTTTTAGGCTGTGAGAGAATTAAACAGTGTACTCTGAGGAGCGGCACTTAAAGCAAATTTCCTCAGTTATCAACTATCATCAACATTTTTTTGTAGGCCCACAAAAATGTTGACATAAGTCAATATAGAGTGAAACAAAAAGCTGTCAAAAATATTTCTACGGAACTGAAACAAATGAAGTTGGATCATTAATTTTGTTCTCACCTTACACACCTGTAAAAATGTGTTACTGTTGTGTTGCCAAAGTCTGTCCGTGAGCACACAAGACAGTGAGAGACCGCTGCTGCAGTGCTCAGAACCATGATGGTCCCAATGCTGGGGGCAGTGTGCATGTGCTTTTGCAAAAACTGTACCAGGGGGAATTGTTGTATACTTTAAAGTTATGCATAACTTGCAAAAAAATCCAAAATACTGGCTTGACACTACGTAGATGTTACATGAATATACACACATACTTCTTGTGGTTACCTGATAGATGTGTTTCTCTTTCAGCTGATATGAATACTTCCATTCTCTAAAATGTCATCAAACACCATTAAGCTGGAAGCCTTGTGTTAATCTCCACAGCTGTGAAAACACTTAAATGTTATCAGTTACACAGATTATTCTTTGCATCCTTGAACAGTTTAATGAATAATTGCACAGAAAGTTGTGGAGATTACAACTTTCTCAAGTGGAAATGATAACAGAGACTCTTCAAATAGTAATACTGAGCAAGAACAGGATTCCTAAACAATCAGCAAGTTAAGACGTATTCTTGACAGTTATTCCGATGTTAACAACCCCTCTCTATGTTTGCTCTTGCCCACACAATCTGTTCACATTCTTGTGCAAACAGGCTGTCGGCTTAAAACCCTTATTGCAAAATACTAAGTTATAGTGCCAAACTCTCATAAGAAACAGAGCCAGTGTGTGCACACGGACACTGCCAGGTTGTGTCACGCACGACACTGACTCCTGGTTCAGAAAGACTTTTCGCCTCTGTCAGTGCACCCCAGGGTGGCTGTGGCTACAATGTAGCTTGCCATCACCAGTGTGTGAATGTGTGTGTGAATGGGTGGATGACTGGATATGTAAAGCGCTTTGGGGTCCTTAGGGACTAGTAAAGCGCTATATAAATACAGGCCATTTACCATTTACCATTTGTATCCTAAATGCAAGTGACGGGAAACTAAAGGCCCGTCACTTGCACTTTTTGGTGTGAAATGACATGTTACAGTCACAAATACACAAACACAATTAAAGTTTTCATCATTTTCATGAAAGTGTTTGATTTGATTCCAAAATCAGTTCCCCAGAACTGACTCAAGACTCACAAATTTGGAGGGCAAACGGTTCAAAACTGTGAAAATATCTATTCTGTTCAGTAAGTCTGGCCTTACTCTTTGTAATAATTACTGAGGCAGAGTGGCTTTAAGCTCGGGCTGGCATCCCTGAAGGATTTATGAAAATATTCATACAATCATTTACACAGATATAAACAAAATTTAAATAAAACCATGGAAAACTTTCAACATTATTTGTGCTCTTAACGTTCCTCCTCAGTGAATAAACTTCATTATGAGAGCTTTTAATCACACAAATGTCTGTGATCACCTTGTTAAGAGCCACTACTTAATTGACCTGCCACAACACTTACCCGCTCTTTCTTGCTGTGCAGGAATCTGTGGATCAACGGTCTGGATACTGTGGTGAGCAATCGGAAATACTGAGTGAGTAAATAGATTTATTCAGTAAAAGGACCAGATGTTACAGTTATGAGGAAAAGCAGCCCAGAAACTTTACCAGCTGCACACATCGTTGTGTGCCTCAACTTTCGTTCTTTGGCCTAAGCTAATCTGCCATTTTTCCTTGGTTAGGTTTAGAGATCTGATCTATATTATAATTTTACAATTTGGGACACATCGTCGGTAGTGGACCTTTGATTCATCGGGTGTTTCGGCCATTATCACTAGACACCCTCATCCAAGGAGGCCCTGCCAGGGTTGATCAGGGTTGTCACTGGTTTATGTAAAATTTTTATTTCTCTTCTTCTTTCTAATGTTTAATTTTCTACAGTTTATTCTATCTATTCAATGCAACTGAGAAATACTTACCTCTTTAAAATTTATGGAGCCTCATTTCTTCAAAAGGGACAGAAAAGGTGATAGAGAGATGTAAGACAAGTAAGTAAGATAAGATAGGAGAGAGGAGAGCCGGAAGGGGGGCGCCCGATCTGGCTTCCCACACCTCCCCGCCGGATTGGACTGTACGCTCTACCTCCCCATTGCCTCCCAGAAAAGGGAAGAAGAGCAGAGGGGAGAAGAGCAGAACTTTTTTTTCCTATTCTTTCATTCCTCCTTTTAGTTTCACTACCATGAGCTTAACTGCACAGTCCCCATGAGGCCCTGAGACAGCTGTATCAGTCAACCAGAAAAACTAATGTTATGTTTTACCCTTTTGATGCCCCCTGTTGAGGCAGGCCCACCACAGGCCCACGTGATGTCAGCCCTTTTTAGCCATTCTAAGAAGTTCTGTGACTGATGTAGAAGATATTGTCTGATCAAAGTTCGGATTTAATGCTGACAGACAAAGAACTGGGAGGTGCAGGTTTCTTTAATTGGGAGAGCCTACAAGCTTTAATATCGTCCAGATCTGAACTCCAACTGGAAAAACAGAAAGACTAACCTTCATCTCTGAATTCAACAACTGTTATCAGCAGCTTAACAATATGCATTGCAGACACTGACACACTCTACAGGCTGAAGCATTGCTGAGTGCTGATACTGGAGCAACTTCCTGTCTTATTATTTTAAGGAGCTCAGACAGTTAGGGATCATCTTGTCAGTATTGTTCAGCCAAATAAACTGAACGATGCTTCAGATGTTTTTTACTCATCCACACAGTGGAAAGACGTCGTCTGTTAAACAGTTCACAAACTGCAACACAACATCAGTTATCTGTGTGCTCAAATACACCGGTGGTCAAGCTTGTACTGGAACCACATAGAGAGCACTTAAACAAACAAGGAGTATGCCATAGCTAAACACTATTATGAGGCTAAACACAGCTCTCTTCAGAGGATCTAATGCTGTATCATAGCAGACTCGTTGTAGTAGCTGAAAAGGACTTTTGCCAGTTTGCCAAACTGTGTTCATGCACATTTGCACATATACACACACATTCAGTAAGATTCAGCCAATTAAGAATTTCTGGCTATTAGACATCTCAAACGTGCGCACTATCAATCAGGTAATGAGTAAACTTAAAATGTGCTGCTGAATTGGATTTTGTGGGGGTTCCTGTGGGACCTTTCTTTTTTGGGAGAGGTGTGATGAACCCTGCTCATTGTTTTAAACCTTCTCTAAAGTGTTTCAGATCTGGTGGGTGCAGCAGGGTTCATCAGTGCCAACTGGGCCTTTGGTTCCCAGACTATAAATCTTCCTGTACTGCTTTTTCTTTACTCTTTGTTGTTTGTTGCATTTACAACACTTGCATACATCTCAGCATACGTGCATACCTTACATCATAGCTCATATTGATTTGTGTAGCTCGTTAAGTTCTGTTTCAGTAGTCTAATTTTATTTATGAACCTTCCAAAGAACCTTCAAAATGCAAACAGTAAAGACATGCAGTTAGTTTAGTTTTATTATAAGTTTTATTATATATAAATACCTCTGAGAGAAGGAAGCATGTTGTTAAAGTAAATTATTTTAAATAACACCATCTCTTTGTTTGACATTATGTAAATATTAGTATTATATTACCTCTGTTATGACCATCTTGTTGGAATATTTAAATGAGTCCCATAGAATGATCTTTGTTGAAGCAGAGACATTTTACTGACTGCAGGTTTCTTTAACACAACACGCAGAGGCATCGGACTGAAGCAAGGAAAGAAGAATAATCAGATGTAAGTTCAAACTTCAGTCTCAATTTACATTGTTAGCTCAGCACTGGCTTTACATTAAACTTACAGTATTTATTCTGTATTTCTGCTGATTTTTAAAAGACTCAAAAACATTTTTAAAGTAGCTATTCCCCTCATGTGTAATGTATTTTTTTACAGTGCAAAATAAACTGCATGTTTTCTTACTCATATATTACCTTACCTATATTACCCTATTATCTGTGAGAGTGGTGCAGTTATATTAACTTTGATGGTTGTTTATCTGTCTTTTAAATCTTAGTTTTATCAAACAGAGGAAATATGCACCGGAGGCTTTTTCTGCTCATTCTGATGGGTAAGTCGATCAGTTTAACAGTAAAAACTGCACATTTGCATCACTTCAGATTAGTGCAGGGTTTCTGTGAACTGCTCACAAAACTTGCCATCAGTAGATTTCTGAATGACCTGTGTTTTTTTTTTTTTTTTTTGTGTGTTTTTAGGTCAGTGTTCCTTGATTTTATGCCAGCGCTATGAGTACTATTTTATTAAAGAGCCTAAAACTTGGGAGGAAGCTCAGCGCTACTGTAGAGAAGGATATAAAGACCTGGCCACAGTGCCTAACATGACATATATGAAGACACTGTACACAGATTCTACAGAGAATCAAGGAAACGCCTGGATTGGGCTGTACAGCATCTCAGGAAAAGAAAACAGGAGGTGGCACTGGTCTCTGCCAGGAGTGGAGTTCAATGCTGAGGAGATGAAATGGAGTGCAGGTGAACCTAATGATGGAGGCGGATATCTTGAGAACTGTGCACTGATTGACAGCTCCAGTCGGTTGATGGATCTTAGTTGTTCTAATGGTTACTCCTTTATCTGCTATAATGGTGAGAATATTTGACAATAATTGTATTAATTAAACAAAGTGTTTATATTTAAACATATCTACAGCTCATCTCTAATGAAAATAAGAAGATGCGATAATTGGCTGCTGGTGTTTTAGCCCCTGTGTGCTATCCTGCTCATTTGAATACCCGTCCTCCCACGGTGCTTTCTCTGCCTCTCATGTTACACCAGGACACTGTTCTTTGCTTTGCTGAACCATCTCGTGGTGCCAAATGTCATTACACAAAATTTCATACCAGACCTTTGATCAGAAAACTGTTTCTCTGCCACACAGAGCAAAGTCATCCTGAGCATAATGTCACAGCTGTGGTTATTCCCATAATGTTGGTAGTTTAGTTTTGAAGGTTTCGAGCTATTTTAAGTTGTGTCTTTAGAAAATCAATTTAAAGATACATTTAAAGATAGAAATGTACATTTCTTATGAGTTTTGTCTTTCTCTTTATTCCACAGAACAAAACAAATCACTACATTTCATTGACAATGAAAAAAAGTGGCGTGAGGCTCAGAGCTACTGCAGAGAGCACCACACAGACCTGGCCAGTGGAGCAGAACAGTTAAACAAAGCAGTCAGTACATTTAAGAGTTCTGATGAAACACGATCGTGGATCGGCCTGTTCAGAGACACCTGGAGGTGGTCAGATGGGAGTAATTATTCTTACAGACACTGGAGAGATGTTGGTGAGTTACCTGAAGAGCTGTCTGAAACTGACAGCGGCACCAGGAAATGTGCGATGACTGAATTAAACAAAGAAGGAAAATGGAAAGCTGATGATTGTAACACCAGAAAATCTTTCTTCTGCTACGGTGATGGTGAGATTTACAGAGATTCATTTTTCACATCTGGTTTCTGTCAGTTTTCTTACTGAAGGAATAAATGTTAAAGCTAAACTAATATTTCTTCTCTCACTGAAAAAGTGTACATGAAGGGCTGGTATATGTTTCATCATAAAGCTTAATAATGCAAGCTGTTATGGAGATAGAGCTACACCCCAGACACATAATGCAGCCTCCCTATAGGAACCTTATAAGAACCAGGGGTCATATTAGTTTATAATAATACTTGTTTATGAATTCTCCAGTTTTTTTCCCTTTTTTTTAAAGGCTCACTCATACATGAAAGATTTTAGTTAATAGGACTTTAATAAAGCAAATTAGGAAAAGTTAAAATTCTAAATTGGAAAAACTTACATCAGGAAAGTAAAAAATATTTCCAACTCTTATTATTACTTATAACACCAGTAAACCTTTCTTCTGCTATGATGACGGTGAGATTTGCAAAAATGCATCTTTCACATCTGGTATCTGTCATGTTTCTTACTCGAGGAATACATATTCAAACTAAACTAATCTTTCTTATTCTTATTGAAAAGAAGTCATCATCAAAGTGAAATAATGCAAGCTTTTATGGAGATAAAGGTATACCCCAGACGCTTAATGCAGACTTCTTTTGTAAGGAACTAAAGACACATTAGTCACATCAGTTTCTGTCAGTGAGGGCCTGTAATGCAACTTACATGTAAATAATTCTTAAGAAAGAAAGAAATCTTCTCGATAACTTGGGGTGGTCGAGGTATACTCTGGGTAACAAGTCATATGACATTAATGATTTTACCACGGGTAAATCAAGAGGAGTAAAGATTTGAAACAGAAAATGCTTAAATTCTTTTTCTTTTGTTTTTGTCCTGATTTGTTTCCTTTTAACCGACCATCCTGTGTTTGTTCATGCCAGAAAACTTCATTCTGATCAAAGAAAACAAAAAATGGGATGAGGCCTTAACTTACTGCCAGCAGCACCATCATGATCTGGTCTCTATCACAAATTCCGAAGAGGAAGAATTAGTGAAGGAGAAAGTGAAGAACGCCACCACACCGTATGTGTGGCTGGGACTGCGCTTCAGCTGTGTTTTTCAACTGTGGCTGTGGGTCAGTGACCGGGTTGTCTGTTATGAGAACTGGGCCAATGAGGATCACGCTGGACGGTGTGGCATGTCTGTAGCCATGGAGACAGGAGGAGAGCATAAATGGTTCAAGAAAAATGATTCAGAGATGTTTAACTTCATCTGTTCGCTGCGATAGGCTTTTAAACCAGTCTAAATGACTGCTTATAGAGTTGATATTTCTCGTAATTATGAAGTCAAAAAATCAAAATCAAAACTAGAAGCAGATGACATCTAACAGTGATAATTTCTCTTTGTGTTTATTCTTAAGGTTGTTTTTTTTGTTTTGTTTTTTGCATATTGTTTACTACTACCTACTACAGAATAAGAATCCCTTTTTTGTTTTGTTATTTCAAACTTAAAAATGTTTTATTTGTTGAAAAACGGTCAGGTTACAGCTTTCTGGGTGTTTACAGCAAAGTACACCACAGCATTTATATGCTTATAATAGCTAATGTGTCTCAAAACCACATATATGTAATTATTAGTTTGGTGTCTAACATAAAATGTTTATTATTCTGTTTCCGTCTACTTTTATTTCTCTTTTTTCAATTTTTTTCTTGAACACTAGATGGTGCATTCGAGTCAGCCAAGCCACTGAAAAATGTCTGAAAAGTCGTGTGCTTGTACTTTAAATGATTCATGTTACCCAGTTTGGTCTTTTTGTGTAAATCAACATTAAACAGTAGCTCTGAAATTATGTTGGACTATGCTTTTGTTTTAACAAAGTAAAAGAATGTGGAAAAACTAATAAATATATTTCTCATAAAGTTTTGTATTCTTAGACAGTTTAAACTTCATTTTTATGCTTTTCAGAAAGAAATAGACCAATATTTACAATCATATAGTAAAACACCAGGAGGGCTTTGTGACTGAGCTCCCATCTTATTGTTTCCTTTTAGTTATTTTCAATTAATGTCCATGTTAAACACTAGAAGGTCTTTTTCTTTCTTTTCAATGTTGATGGTGGTTAAATTTGTGATAAAAATCTAAGAACATGAAATATAAAATAGTAAAATGCAAGACTGTTGTAATTTTACAACCTGCTCTCAACCAGGTTGTGTGTTCACCATAAGTTGCCATGGTGATTTAACCAGGTAATAAGAGCAAGTTTCATGACACAGAACATTTTGTTTTTCCCCAAGTCTGATTTTTAAATATAAAAATTCGGTATGAACAACTATTTTAGTTTATCTCCCACAGAAGTGTCTTTCTGTGAAGTGACACTTTCTGTATTTATTTGCTGGACAGCCAACAGTGCATATTTCACTTCTTCCTCTTTTCTATCATTTAGTTTCTTAAGACGTGACGCGAGCTGTCACAGTTCACTGTCAGTGGGGAGGACTGCACACGCAGGAGGAAGAGACAGCAACAAAAAACAAGTTTAAAAAGAACAAACCGGATATGCTTCCAGTAAACACAAAGTCCCACTGTTAAACCAAAAGTAGGAATATTTAAATGCGCACCACAGAATTCTCTTTGTTGAAGCAGAGTGGAATATTTTATTAAGTGCAGTCTTCTTTACAGCAACACGCAGACGCATCGGAGCGAAGCACAGAAGAATAACCAGATGTAAGTTAAAACTTTGTAGTTGAAATTAACATTTTTACCTACAATATTTATTTCTTCCTCATTTTCTGCTTAATATTAAAATGATTTGCACTTTTAAAATGAAAAGCATTTTTAGTTTTAGAATGAACATTTTAAGAATTTTTAAAGTAGGAATTCTCTTGGTTTGTAATAATAATCTTTTTTATGTAAAAGAAACTGGATCCAACCTTTAATTTCTTATTCATATTATTTGAAATTGTCCTGCTTGTTGTGGTTCCTGTTTACAGCTTGATTTTTTCATCCATCTTTCACTGGTCTTCCTTAGAACTCATCTAACTCAAACATCTAACTATATTAACTCAAAATCGACACAATTAAAATCTTAGTTTCATCAAACAGAGGAAATATGCACGGGAGGCTTTTTCTGCTCATCCTGATCGGTAAGTCGATCAATTTAGCATTAAAAACCACAGATTTACTGCATCACTTGAGATTAATGAAGGTTTCTGTAAACTGCTTACAAAACCTGTCAGATAACAACATCCAAAACACAATTTCTGTCAACAACCATGTGTGAGACGTCTCTATGGGACCTCTGTCCTCCGGATATAATTTTATTAACAACATTTTTGCCATCAGTAGATTTCTGAATAACTTGTTGTTGTTGTTGTTTTTAGGTCAGTGTTCCTTGATTTTATGCCAAGGCTATAAATACTATTTTATTAAAGAGCCTAAAACTTGGGACGAAGCTCAGCGCTACTGTAGAGAAGGATATAAAGACCTGGCCACAGTGCCTAACATGACATATATGAAGACACTGTACACAGATTCTACAGAGAATCAAGGAAACGCCTGGATTGGGCTGTACAGCATCTCAGGAAAAGAAAACAGGAGGTGGCACTGGTCTCTGCCAGGAGTGGAGTTCAATGATAAAGACGTGAAATGGAGTGGAAATGAACCTAATGATAAAGGCGGATATCTTGAGAACTGTGTAGTGATTGACAGCTCTGGTGGGTTGTTGGATTTTGGTTGTTCTCATGTTCACCGCTTTATCTGCTATAATGGTGAGAATATTTGACAATAATTGTATTAATTAAACAAAGTGTTTATATTTAAACATATCTACAGCTCATCTCTAATGAAAATGAGAAGATGTGATAATTGGCTGCTGGTGTTTTAGCCCCTGTGTGCTATCCTGCTCATTTGAATACCCGTCCTCCCACGGTGCTTTCTCTGCCTCTCATGTTACACCAGGACACTGTTCTTTGCTTTGCTGAACCATCTCGTGGTGCCAAATGTCATTACACAAAATTTCATACCAGACCTTTGATCAGAAAACTGTTTCTCTGCCACACAGAGCAAAGTCATCCTGAGCATAATGTCACAGCTGTGGTTATTCCCATAATGTTGGTAGTTTAGTTTTGAAGGTTTCGAGCTATTTTAAGTTGTGTCTTTAGAAAATCAAGTTAAAGATACATTTAAAGATAGAAATGTACATTTCTTATGAGTCTTGTCTTTCTCTTTATTCCACAGAACAAAACAAATCACTACATTTCATTGACAATAAAAAAAAGTGGCGTGAGGCTCAGAGCTACTGCAGAGAGCACCACACAGACCTGGCCAGTGGAGCAGAACAGTTAAAGGAAGCAGTCAGTACATTTAAGAGTTCTGATGAACGACGATCATGGATCGGCCTGTTCAGAGACACCTGGAGGTGGTCAGATGGGAGTAATTATTCTTACAGACACTGGAGAGATGTTGGTGAGTTACCTGAAGAGCTGTCTGAAACTGACAACGGCACCAGGAAATGTGCGATGACTGAATTAAACAAAGAAAGAAAATGGAAAGCTGATGATTGTAACACCAGAAAATCTTTCTTCTGCTACGATGGTGAGATTTACAGAGATTCATTTTTCACATCTGGTTTCTGTCAGTTTTCTTACTGAGGAATAAATGTTAAAGCTAAACTAATATTTCTTAGTCTCATGGAAAATCTGTACACGAAGAGGTTGTTATATGTTTCATCATAAAGCTAAATAATGCAAGCTGTTATGGAGATAGAGCTATACCCCAGACACATAATGCAGCCTCCTTTCATCAGGAACCTGAGTCACAGGGGTCATATTAGTTTCTGAGTGTGGGTATCGCTACCGTTTCTAATAGGTTCTAGATTTACAGCTATAATGAGACATAATTCTTGTTTCTAAATCCTCCTGATTAAAAGAAAATTTAATATAAAAAGGCTCACTTAAATTTAAATAATAAGACTTTAATAAAGTAAATTGAAAATTCTAAGCTGGAAAAACTTACAGCAGGAAAGTAAAAAATATGACAAACTGTCCAGCTCTTATTTTTATGAAATTTGTTTAGTTTTTTGTTTTCTTCTGTTTGTTCCTCGTGTATTTTTGTATTTGAGGTAGAAAATCTAGAAACCTGAATTCATTTAATTTGAACTGAACTGTGTTTGTTTGCAGAAAAGTTGATCCTGATCAATGAAAGGAAAAATTGGGACGAGGCTGTAAATTACTGCAGAGAGCACCATCGTGACCTCGTCTCCATCACAAACCTTGAACAGCAGGAACTGGTGCAAGAGAAAGCCAAGAATGCCAGCACACCCCACATCTGGCTGGGACTGCGCTACAGCTGTGCTCTTGATCTGTGGTTCTGGGTCAATGACCAGCTTGTCTGCTATGAGAACTGGGCCGATGACACAGACACTGGGGACTGTAACCTGGCTGTAGCCATGGAGACAAGAGGAGAACATAAATGGTTCAAGAAAAATGATGCAGAGATGTTTAGCTTCATCTGTTCTTTATCATAGGCTTTGGAACCATGCTAACTTAATTGTTTTAAATCTTATATTTCTAGTAAGTGTTGTAATCACACTTACTATATTTTTCCTTTATCCAGGCTAGAGATTGATGGGATATAACAACAAGAAGCAGTCTGAGTGCAAACCTCCACTCTGGACAGGATTTTTGTTTAATAGAATAACACTGGATTTTGCATGTAATCATTTTCGTTTTTTTTTTTCTCTTTTTAAATGTACTAAGAAGTTTGTAGTGCAGTAAAACAAATAAATAAATAAATCCACACCATTGTGGATTTCAAATGTATCTATTTTGTGATACTTTTGAACTCTGATTGAGAGTGCTCCACATAAACTACAACAATACACTGGACTGTAAACTCTCAATATTGGCTGAATTATGCTACTTTATTGAAATTGTGTGAAATGTGAGAAAAAAAAGTAAAATAAAAATAAGCAAGAATAATGAGTTAATGCATTGGATACATTCACTGTTGCCAAATTCCTCACTCGGATTTTAAAGCCAGCATAAAATAAATGTGCAGAAAAGTGACTAATGTGTTTGCACCACTTTAATATTAACACATCAGAGAGACAAAAAAAAATGAACATTTTTACTAGTAATGAAAGCTGTCGGATGAACGTTAGGTATCATTTGAAAATAAATTAACAAAGATCATTGTTTATTCTGAAGGAATAAGAAATTGTTTATGTTTCTTAGAAATCTGAAGTTTTTTTTTTTTTTCAAAATACATCTCAAAAAGTAAAAAAAAAAAAAAAAACTCATTCGCCTTTTTTTCATTATATGTAGTCTCAGGAGAAATGACTGGTTTTGGGGGGGTGGTTGATCCAAAGTACACCATTGTGTTTTCCCTCCATTTAATGATATGATGCAAATATTGTTATTGTAGCACTGTTTGTATGATGATATCCAAATGCACACAATAAAATCCTCTTTACTGGAGCAGAATGGAATATTTTACTGAGTGCAGACTTCATTAGCAAAGCACACAGAGACACACTGTGTGCTATGCTGGCAGTGGCAGACTGTATGTGTAGCAAAAAAGGACTCAAATGCAGACCAAAACAGAAAGTGAAACGTGACGTGGAGTAACAGAAAACGAGCAGTTTACTAAGGCTGGTAAAATAAATACAAATGAAGGGCATGGGTGAAACGAAACAATAACCTAAACTGGGTGATCTAAAACTAAAACATGAAAAACCCTTAAACACGGTGAACTGACAGGAATACCTGAAGACGTGCACACAGAGACACATCATGAGTGTCTCTGTGCGCTCATCAGAGTTTCTGAGTTAAACCACACTGACATGTTTTTCTATGGACTGACTGAACATTTGTGTAAATGGTGCCTCTTCTGAGTAGAAAAAAGTGACCACTATGATATTATTGGGTTAAAAATATTTACCTCTTAAAAATTTCCAGCAGCAGCTGTCAGCCATAATTTAACCGTCCACACATTTTTATTTTTCTGTATATTCTCAATAAAATTCCTGGAAAGAAATGTTTTACAATAATTTTAAATGATTATTGACGACACAAATAAACTCTGTCCAGCGTGTTGGATTGTAAACTTTCCATACGTCTTTAGTTACATGCTACTTTCTGCTACTACTAGTATTCAAACTATGTCAGCAGCATCATTAAGAAGTTGTAGTTAAAATAGATATGAACACATCTAGAACACAGAAAAGTGTTCTAGATTTAAGATTATAAACTTGATTATCAGCATGAATTTAGTTTATCTTCTACACAAATACTTTCTTGTTGTTTAACTTGTTGGTCAGTTTTCAGAATGACCACAACTACAAAGAAAAACAAATCTCAATTATTAAAAACATTCATTTAATTTAGTCTTTTACCATTGCTCTAACAGAAAGGATGTTTTTAGTTGTGTCTTTCAGCATGTCAAACAGCAGGTTTGGCTTCTTGTCTGTCCTGTTTTCCATTACATTATGTAAATATTGTTATTATATTGCCTGGTGTTTGGCCAGCTTAGACTTCTTGTTTGCATATTCAAATCCATTCAACAGAGTCTTCTCTGTTGGAGCAGGATGAGGAACTTTATTGAATGCAGCCTTCATTAACACATCAAATAGAGACATCAGAGAGAAGCAAGGAAACACAAATAATCAAATATACATTAAAACTTTGTGGTGCTTTTCAAAATTTATAATATGTAGGTTGAAGTTTAAAGTAGTTTTTCTTTCTTTGTTTAAAATTAGATTTTTTTTCATATAGTTTCCACAAAGTAAGAGCATTGGTTGTTGAAGCATTTATTTGTCTAATCTTCTTTGTTTATACTTAGCTGCATTATTTTCATCTATATGTTTGTTCTTTTTTGTTTACAGTTTCCATATTTCTGTCATGGTCCTGCATCGGTGACCCAGCGTTTTGTGTTGTTTATTATTAATAGTCTTTGCTTTTGTCTTATTTAGAATCTCTAGTCTTTGGTTTCAGTGTTATTTAGAGTCCTTCTGTTTCTGTCTCTGTGTTCCAGGTTTGCTGTGCCCCTTGTCATGTCTGCGTCTCTGTGTTAGTTTCCTGTTTTACTTTGACAGTCTGTGTCCTGTGTCAGTGTATTCTGTTTTTCTTCCTGTCTTGTAATGTTCAATTAGTCACAACTTTGTCCAGTTTTTATTGATCCATGACAAAAATGACAGCAACATTTACAGTTAACATATTAGTTTCAAAAAACATGCAGTGCTGGTTTGCCTGCTCATTCTGGTGGGTAAGTAGATCATTTTACCAATAAAAATTACATATTTGAATCACCTTAGATTGATTGAGTGCATTGTTAAGTGATTATAAGGACCACAAATGCTGATATGGCAGGCAGAGATTCCTACAAAACTCAGGTTATGCTCAGTTTCTAGAACATTTAGTAGTCCATAGTTTCAGCCCAAATGATAAACCAAAAACACAGAGAGATAAAAACAGATGATGCAACAAAGGAAAGACGGCTTTTCAAAAATAGGACAGCTGTGTGATCTGAGTCAGACAGGCTCTCTCTCTCTCTCTCTCTCTCTCTCTCTCTCTCTCTCTCTCTCTCTCTCACACACACACACACACACACACACACACACACACACACACACACACACGCCATGAAAGATAATCGGGGAAGTGGATACAGCTGGCAGGACAGGACAGGTGTAGACAATTAAGACAATGAAAAGGTGGAACCAGAACACAACAGAAAACCAGCTAATAAAATAGGAAATTACCCAAAATATAAGAGATAAATACTGAACATAATATGATGGGAACACTGGTGTAACTAAACACCAGTCACAAACACCACAGAAAGTTCAAATAACACACAGCACAGGCTTCTTCTCACCATCAGTGAGAGTGATGCTATTCTAACATTGAGCTTGCCAATAATTGGAGCTTAATATTTACTTTCCTTTAAAGTTCTTCATCATTAGAGACAAAAAAAAAAGATGTTACTTTGATTTATTTGTTTATTGTGTCTGATTGAGAGATACTTACATGCACACATTAGTAGCCTTTAGATTTATAGCCAGGTAGATGAATAACAGTTATAATATTAACTTTGTACCCAAACATAATTCAGCAGTGCAGTACAATTTTCAAATAGTTGAATCATAATTACATTACATCGCATTGTTATTGTTTTCAATAAAAATGTTTGTTTGGACAACAGAAATTCGCTAAA
The DNA here is from genome assembly GCF_964374335.1 of Astatotilapia calliptera. Classification (NCBI taxonomy): domain Eukaryota; kingdom Metazoa; phylum Chordata; class Actinopteri; order Cichliformes; family Cichlidae; genus Astatotilapia; species Astatotilapia calliptera. The sequence continues at coordinate 6,109,389 of NC_137438.1, forward strand.
ACTCTTTATTGTAGCAGAAAGTAAGAGAAAGGGAAATACGTAAGTACATGAGGTGCATGTATTTTAATTTTGTACTTTTTGGTTACAATTACTTTCCAGTGGCTCCAGGTTGTGCAGTCACAGGATTTTGAGATAGCACAGTAGAGCTATTCTTACGACGTTTTAGCTCACGATCAATCTGACACCAGACACATAGGTTGCAGAAACAAGTGTGTACGATGTCTCTCTGGAGAGTCCCCTATGGAGGAAATAGCTGTTTGTTATTTCTATCCTTTAATTATAACATAATATTTGGATTATAGATAACTGCACTTAGGTTTGCAATGTTACATTAAATGTGTTTTTTCACATTCTTGGTTGTTTATTAAAATTATTTTGTGTAAAGATTTTTATAAATCTGCATTTCTAGATGAAGAAATGCATCTTATAAATGGTATCTGTTAAAAAAAATTGAAAATTGTTTTATTGGTGTCATACCTCAATTCCATATTTCTTTCTCATGGCAATCCTGAATGACAAGGCTACGGGGACAACAAACAATGGTATCCCGAGGATCGATAGTGACCCAGGGGAGCACATGTCCAAAATCGGGAGGAAAGGGTTCTCTCCAAGTGATTTTGAAATGGTGATCGCATAGCATGGCCAGCACCAAAAAGCATAGCAACCTGAAAATCATGACACAAATAGTAAAATATTGGCATTTTTTACACATATCAAAAATACAAGTTAAAGTCCAGTATTGATTCTTACAAGACAACTTGTCTTCCATGCAGTGAAAGAGGCCAGAGCCCCACTCTGCTGACGACGGCTCTGTCATTGGGCTGCAGATGATGACCTGATTGGATCTGAATATGTGCTGTATATGTTTAAAAAAAAATTGGAATAAAGAACAAACACACAAATATAAAACACCCTCTATGCTCCATGTTTCTAAATATCATAAATATGGTTTCATGTAAATCAGGTTTGCCACTGTGGATCCTTCAAGAAGATATAACATTGTACAAAATGAAATCAGTTTACTGTGAATGCATCCATATGGAAATTCTTTGTTGGTAAGTAAAATTCATTTATTAAGCGCTGTGCACAGAAAGAGTAAACTTGATAAGAACATGATGTTCCACAATGGCCAGTAAAAATTTAGTCAGCTACATTCCAAGTCCTTCATTTTAAAGGTACAAATATATAAGTTTTTAAAAAGGCAGGGACAAAATTTGTTGTAGTGCATTCTGATTCATATGTGTGCATTTATTAATATTTTAATAGGGATAAATCCCTTCAGTATACTTCTTTATCCTCCAATCCAAACTATAGCAATTTCAATAACTTTGAAACTGAAAAATAATAAATTAAAAAAGAACTTTTTTTCCTTATTAAATCACACTTTTTGGATAAATATCTATCATTACTTATAATATTTAAACTTATATACTTAAACAAGATATAAGTTGCCATGTTAAATTTTAATTTGTCTTACCTGATGTAGATGGAAGTGCTGTTGTCACCTTTTAGGCTGTGAGAGAATTAAACAGTGTACTCTGAGGAGCAAATTTCCTCAGTTATCAACTATCATCAACATTTTTTTGTAGGCCCACAAAAATGTTGACATAAGTCAATATAGAGTGAAACAAAAAGCTGTCAAAAATATTTCTACGGAACTGAAACAAATGAAGTTGGATCATTAATTTTGTTCTCACCTTACACACCTGTAAAAATGTGTTACTGTTGTGTTGCCAAAGTCTGTCCGTGAGCACACAAGACAGTGAGAGACCGCTGCTGCAGTGCTCAGAACCATGATGGTCCCAATGCTGGGGGCAGTGTGCATGTGCTTTTGCAAAAACTGTACCAGGGGGAATTGTTGTATACTTTAAAGTTATGCATAACTTGCAAAAAAATCCAAAATACTGGCTTGACACTACGTAGATGTTACATGAATATACACACATACTTCTTGTGGTTACCTGATAGATGTGTTTCTCTTTCAGCTGATATGAATACTTCCATTCTCTAAAATGTCATCAAACACCATTAAGCTGGAAGCCTTGTGTTAATCTCCACAGCTGTGAAAACACTTAAATGTTATCAGTTACACAGATTATTCTTTGCATCCTTGAACAGTTTAATGAATAATTGCACAGAAAGTTGTGGAGATTACAACTTTCTCAAGTGGAAATGATAACAGAGACTCTTCAAATAGTAATACTGAGCAAGAACAGGATTCCTAAACAATCAGCAAGTTAAGACGTATTCTTGACAGTTATTCCGATGTTAACAACCCCTCTCTATGTTTGCTCTTGCCCACACAATCTGTTCACATTCTTGTGCAAACAGGCTGTCGGCTTAAAACCCTTATTGCAAAATACTAAGTTATAGTGCCAAACTCTCATAAGAAACAGAGCCAGTGTGTGCACACGGACACTGCCAGGTTGTGTCACGCACGACACTGACTCCTGGTTCAGAAAGACTTTTCGCCTCTGTCAGTGCACCCCAGGGTGGCTGTGGCTACAATGTAGCTTGCCATCACCAGTGTGTGAATGTGTGTGTGAATGGGTGGATGACTGGATATGTAAAGCGCTTTGGGGTCCTTAGGGACTAGTAAAGCGCTATATAAATACAGGCCATTTACCATTTACCATTTGTATCCTAAATGCAAGTGACGGGAAACTAAAGGCCCGTCACTTGCACTTTTTGGTGTGAAATGACATGTTACAGTCACAAATACACAAACACAATTAAAGTTTTCATCATTTTCATGAAAGTGTTTGATTTGATTCCAAAATCAGTTCCCCAGAACTGACTCAAGACTCACAAATTTGGAGGGCAAACGGTTCAAAACTGTGAAAATATCTATTCTGTTCAGTAAGTCTGGCCTTACTCTTTGTAATAATTACTGAGGCAGAGTGGCTTTAAGCTCGGGCTGGCATCCCTGAAGGATTTATGAAAATATTCATACAATCATTTACACAGATATAAACAAAATTTAAATAAAACCATGGAAAACTTTCAACATTATTTGTGCTCTTAACGTTCCTCCTCAGTGAATAAACTTCATTATGAGAGCTTTTAATCACACAAATGTCTGTGATCACCTTGTTAAGAGCCACTACTTAATTGACCTGCCACAACACTTACCCGCTCTTTCTTGCTGTGCAGGAATCTGTGGATCAACGGTCTGGATACTGTGGTGAGCAATCGGAAATACTGAGTGAGTAAATAGATTTATTCAGTAAAAGGACCAGATGTTACAGTTATGAGGAAAAGCAGCCCAGAAACTTTACCAGCTGCACACATCGTTGTGTGCCTCAACTTTCGTTCTTTGGCCTAAGCTAATCTGCCATTTTTCCTTGGTTAGGTTTAGAGATCTGATCTATATTATAATTTTACAATTTGGGACACATCGTCGGTAGTGGACCTTTGATTCATCGGGTGTTTCGGCCATTATCACTAGACACCCTCATCCAAGGAGGCCCTGCCAGGGTTGATCAGGGTTGTCACTGGTTTATGTAAAATTTTTATTTCTCTTCTTCTTTCTAATGTTTAATTTTCTACAGTTTATTCTATCTATTCAATGCAACTGAGAAATACTTACCTCTTTAAAATTTATGGAGCCTCATTTCTTCAAAAGGGACAGAAAAGGTGATAGAGAGATGTAAGACAAGTAAGTAAGATAAGATAGGAGAGAGGAGAGCCGGAAGGGGGGCGCCCGATCTGGCTTCCCACACCTCCCCGCCGGATTGGACTGTACGCTCTACCTCCCCATTGCCTCCCAGAAAAGGGAAGAAGAGCAGAGGGGAGAAGAGCAGAACTTTTTTTTCCTATTCTTTCATTCCTCCTTTTAGTTTCACTACCATGAGCTTAACTGCACAGTCCCCATGAGGCCCTGAGACAGCTGTATCAGTCAACCAGAAAAACTAATGTTATGTTTTACCCTTTTGATGCCCCCTGTTGAGGCAGGCCCACCATAGGCCCACGTGATGTCAGCCCTTTTTAGCCATTCTAAGAAGTTCTGTGACTGATGTAGAAGATATTGTCTGATCAAAGTTTGGATTTAATGCTGACAGACAAAGAACTGGGAGGTGCAGGTTTCTTTAATTGGGAGAGCCTACAAGCTTTAATATCGTCCAGATCTGAACTCCAACTGGAAAAACAGAAAGACTAACCTTCATCTCTGAATTCAACAACTGTTATCAGCAGCTTAACAATATGCATTGCAGACACTGACACACTCTACAGGCTGAAGCATTGCTGAGTGCTGATACTGGAGCAACTTCCTGTCTTATTATTTTAAGGAGCTCAGACAGTTAGGGATCATCTTGTCAATATTGTTCAGCCAAATAAACTGAACGATGCTTCAGATGTTTTTTACTCATCCACACAGTGGAAAGACGTCGTCTGTTAAACAGTTCACAAACTGCAACACAACATCAGTTATCTGTGTACTCAAATACACCGGTGGTCAAGCTTGTACTGGAACCACATAGAGAGCACTTAAACAAACAAGGAGTATGCCATAGCTAAACACTATTATGAGGCTAAACACAGCTCTCTTCAGAGGATCTAATGCTGTATCATAGCAGACTCGTTGTAGTAGCTGAAAAGGACTTTTGCCAGTTTGCCAAACTGTGTTCATGCACATTTGCACATATACACACACATTCAGTAAGATTCAGCCAATTAAGAATTTCTGGCTATTAGACATCTCAAACGTGCGCACTATCAATCAGGTAATGAGTAAACTTAAAATGTGCTGCTGAATTGGATTTTGTGGGGGTTCCTGTGGGACCTTTCTTTTTTGGGAGAGGTGTGATGAACCCTGCTCATTGTTTTAAACCTTCTCTAAAGTGTTTCAGATCTGGTGGGTGCAGCAGGGTTCATCAGTGCCAACTGGGCCTTTGGTTCCCAGACTATAAATCTTCCTGCACTGCTTTTTCTTTACTCTTTGTTGTTTGTTGCATTTACAACACTTGCATACATCTCAGCATACGTGCATACCTTACATCATAGCTCATATTGATTTGTGTAGCTCGTTAAGTTCTGTTTCAGTAGTCTAATTTTATTTATGAACCTTCCAAAGAACCTTCAAAATGCAAACAGTAAAGACATGCAGTTAGTTGAGTTTTATTATAAGTTTTATTATATATAAATACCTCTGAGAGAAGGAAGCATGTTGTTAAAGTAAATTATTTTAAATAACACCATCTCTTTGTTTGACATTATGTAAATATTAGTATTATATTACCTCTGTTATGACCATCTTGTTGGAATATTTAAATGAGTCCCATAGAATGATCTTTGTTGAAGCAGAGACATGTTACTGACTGCAGGTTTCTTTAACACAACACGCAGAGGCATCGGACTGAAGCAAGGAAAGAAGAATAATCAGATGTAAGTTCAAACTTCAGTCTCAATTTACATTGTTAGCTCAGCACTGGCTTTACATTAAACTTACAGTATTTATTCTGTATTTCTGCTGATTTTTAAAAGACTCAAAAACATTTTTAAAGTAGCTATTCCCCTCATGTGTAATGTATTTTTTTACAGTGCAAAATAAACTGCATGTTTTCTTACTCATATATTACCTTACCTATATTACCCTATTATCTGTGAAAGTGGTGCAGTTATATTAACTTTGATGGTTGTTTATCTGTCTTTCAAATCTTAGTTTCATCAAACAGAGGAAATATGCACCGGAGGCTTTTTCTGCTCATGCTGATGGGTAAGTCGATCATTTTAACAGTAAAAACAGCAGATTTGCATCACTTCAGATTAGTGCAGGGTTTCTGTGAACTGCTCACAAAACTTTTCTGAATGACCTGTGGTTTTTTTTTGTTGTTGTTGTGTTTTTAGGTCAGTGTTCCTTGATTTTATGCCAAGGCTATAAATACTATTTTATTAAAGAGCCTAAAACTTGGGACGAAGCTCAGCGCTACTGTAGAGAAGGATATAAAGACCTGGCCACAGTGCCTAACATGACATATATGAAGACACTGTACACAGATTCTACAGAGAATCAAGGAAACGCCTGGATTGGGCTGTACAGCATCTTAGTAAAAGAAAACAGGAGTTCAATGCTGAGGAGATGAAATGGAGTGCAGGTGAACCTAATGATGGAGGCGGATATCTTGAGAACTGTGTAGTGATTGACAGCTCTGGTGGGTTGTTGGATTTTGGTTGTTCTAATGGTTACTCCTTTATCTGCTATAATGGTGAGAATATTTGACAATAATTGTATTAATTAAACAAAGTGTTTATATTTAAACATATCTACAGCTCATCTCTAATGAAAATGAGAAGATGCGATAATTGGCTGCTGGTGTTTTAGCCCCTGTGTGCTATCCTGCTCATTTGAATACCCGTCCTCCCACGGTGCTTTCTCTGCCTCTCATGTTACACCAGGACACTGTTCTTTTGCTTTGCTGAACCATCTCGTGGTGCCAAATGTCATTACACAAAATTTCATACCAGACCTTTGATCAGAAAACTGTTTCTCTGCCACACAGAGCAAAGTCATCCTGAGCATAATGTCACAGCTGTGGTTATTCCCATAATGTTGGTAGTTTAGTTTTGAAGGTTTCGAGCTATTTTAAGTTGTGTCTTTAGAAAATCAATTTAAAGATACATTTAAAGATAGAAATGTACATTTCTTATGAGTTTTGTCTTTCTCTTTATTCCACAGAACAAAACAAATCACTACATTTCATTGACAATGAAAAAAAGTGGCGTGAGGCTCAGAGCTACTGCAGAGAGAACCACACAGACCTGGCCAGTGGAGCAGAACAGTTAAAGGAAGCAGTCAGTACATTTAAGAGTTCTGATGAAACACGATCATGGATCGGCCTGTTCAGAGACACCTGGAGGTGGTCAGATGGGAGTAATGACTCTTACAGACACTGGAGAGATGTTGGTGAGTTACCTGAAGAGCTGTCTAAAACTGACAGCGGCACCAGGAAATGTGCGATGACTGAATTAAACAAAGAAGGAAAATGGAAAGCTGATGATTGTAACACCAGAAAATCTTTCTTCTGCTACGGTGATGGTGAGATTTACAGAGATTCATTTTTCACATCTGGTTTCTGTCAGTTTTCTTACTGAAGGAATAAATGTTAAAGCTAAACTAATATTTCTTCTCTCACTGAAAAAGTGTACATGAAGGGCTGGTATATGTTTCATCATAAAGCTTAATAATGCAAGCTGTTATGGAGATAGAGCTACACCCCAGACACATAATGCAGCCTCCCTATAGGAACCTTATAAGAACCAGGGGTCATATTAGTTTATAATAATACTTGTTTATGAATTCTCCAGTTTTTTTCCCTTTTTTTTTAAAGGCTCACTCATACATGAAAGATTTTAGTTAATAGGACTTTAATAAAGCAAATTAGGAAAAGTTAAAATTCTAAATTGGAAAAACTTACATCAGGAAAGTAAAAAATATTTCCAACTCTTATTATTACTTATAACACCAGTAAACCTTTCTTCTGCTATGATGACGGTGAGATTTGCAAAAATGCATCTTTCACATCTGGTATCTGTCATGTTTCTTACTCGAGGAATACATATTCAAACTAAACTAATCTTTCTTATTCTTATTGAAAAGAAGTCATCATCAAAGTGAAATAATGCAAGCTTTTATGGAGATAAAGGTATACCCCAGACGCTTAATGCAGACTTCTTTTGTAAGGAACTTAAGACACATTAGTCACATCAGTTTCTGTCAGTGAGGGCCTGTAATGCAACTTACATGTAAATAATTCTTAAGAAAGAAAGAAATCTTCTCGATAACTTGGGGTGGTCGAGGTATACTCTGGGTAACAAGTCATATGACATTAATGATTTTACCACGGGTAAATCAAGAGGAGTAAAGATTTGAAACAGAAAATGCTTAAATTCTTTTTCTTTTGTTTTTGTCCTGATTTGTTTCCTTTTAACCGACCATCCTGTGTTTGTTCATGCCAGAAAACTTCATTCTGATCAAAGAAAACAAAAAATGGGATGAGGCCTTAACTTACTGCCAGCAGCACCATCATGATCTGGTCTCTATCACAAATCCCAAAGAGGAAGAATTAGTGAAGGAGAAAGTGAAGAACGCCACCACACCGTATGTGTGGCTGGGACTGCGCTTCAGCTGTGTTTTTCAACTGTGGCTGTGGGTCAGTGACCGGGTTGTCTGTTATGAGAACTGGGCCAATGAGGATCACGCTGGACGGTGTGGCATGTCTGTAGCCATGGAGACAGGAGGAGAGCATAAATGGTTCAAGAAAAATGATTCAGAGATGTTTAACTTCATCTGTTCGCTGCGATAGGCTTTTAAACCAGTCTAAATGACTGCTTATAGAGTTGATATTTCTCGTAATTATGAAGTCAAAAAATCAAAATCAAAACTAGAAGCAGATGACATCTAACAGTGATAATTTCTCTTTGTGTTTATTCTTAAGGTTGTTTTTTTTGTTTTGTTTTTTGCATATTGTTTACTACTACCTACTACAGAATAAGAATCCCTTTTTTGTTTTGTTATTTCAAACTTAAAAATGTTTTATTTGTTGAAAAACGGTCAGGTTACAGCTTTCTGGGTGTTTACAGCAAAGTACACCACAGCATTTATATGCTTATAATAGCTAATGTGTCTCAAAACCACATATATGTAATTATTAGTTTGGTGTCTAACATAAAATGTTTATTATTCTGTTTCCGTCTACTTTTATTTCTCTTTTTTCAATTTTTTTCTTGAACACTAGATGGTGCATTCGAGTCAGCCAAGCCACTGAAAAATGTCTGAAAAGTCGTGTGCTTGTACTTTAAATGATTCATGTTACCCAGTTTGGTCTTTTTGTGTAAATCAACATTAAACAGTAGCTCTGAAATTATGTTGGACTATGCTTTTGTTTTAACAAAGTAAAAGAATATGAAAAACTAATAAATATATTTCTCATAAAGTTTTGTATTCTTAGACAGTTTAAACTTCATTTTTATGCTTTTCAGAAAGAAATAGACCAATATTTACAATCATATAGTAAAACACCAGGAGGGCTTTGTGACTGAGCTCCCATCTTATTGTTTCCTTTTAGTTATTTTCAATTAATGTCCATGTTAAACACTAGAAGGTCTTTTTCTTTCTTTTCAATGTTGATGGTGGTTAAATTTGTGATAAAAATCTAAGAACATGAAATATAAAATAGTAAAATGCAAGACTGTTGTAAATAGAAGATTAATGCTGCAGTCACTTGCAAATGTAGCGACAGCTTAGAGAATGGTAAAATAAAAAATAAAAAAGCTGAACTGATTTTAAACTGAAAACCTGAACACACAACCTGCTCTCAACCAGGTTGTGTGTTCATTTTTAGTTTTAGAATGAACATTTTAAGAATTTTTAAAGTAGGAATTCTCTTGGTTTGTAATAATAATCTTTTTTATGTAAAAGAAACTGGATCCAACCTTTAATTTCTTATTCATATTATTTGAAATTGTCCTGCTTGTTGTGGTTCCTGTTTACAGCTTGATTTTTTCATCCATCTTTCACTGGTCTTCCTTAGAACTCATCTAACTCAAACATCTAACTATATTAACTCAAAATCGACACAATTAAAATCTTAGTTTCATCAAACAGAGGAAATATGCACGGGAGGCTTTTTCTGCTCATCCTGATGGGTAAGTCGATCAATTTAGCATTAAAAACCACAGATTTACTGCATCACTTGAGATTAATGAAGGTTTCTGTAAACTGCTTACAAAACCTGTCAGATAACAACATCCAAAACACAATTTCTGTCAACAACCATGTGTGAGCAGTCTCTATGGGACCTCTGTCCTCCGGATATAATTTTATTAACAACATTTTTGCCATCAGTAGATTTCTGAATAACTTGTTGTTGTTGTTGTTTTTAGGTCAGTGTTCCTTGATTTTATGCCAAGGCTATAAATACTATTTTATTAAAGAGCCTAAAACTTGGGACGAAGCTCAGCGTTACTGTAGAGAAGGATATAAAGACCTGGCCACAGTGCCTAACATGACACATATGAAGACACTGTACACAGATTCTACAGAGAATCAAGGAAACGCCTGGATTGGGCTGTACAGCATCTCAGGAAAAGAAAACAGGAGGTGGCACTGGTCTCTGCCAGGAGTGGAGTTCAATGATAAAGACGTGAAATGGAGTGGAAATGAACCTAATGATAAAGGCAGATATCTTGAGAACTGTGTAGTGATTGACAGCTCTGGTGGGTTGTTGGATTTTGGTTGTTCTCATGTTCACCCCTTTATCTGCTATAATGGTGAGAATATTTGACAATAATTGTATTAATTAAACAAAGTGTTTATATTTAAACATATCTACAGCTCATCTCTAATGAAAATGAGAAGATGCGATAATTGGCTGCTGGTGTTTTAGCCCCTGTGTGCTATCCTGCTCATTTGAATACCCGTCCTCCCACGGTGCTTTCTCTGCCTCTCATGTTACACCAGGACACTGTTTATTTGCTTTGCTGAACCATCTCGTGGTGCCAAATGTCATTACACAAAATTTCATACCAGACCTTTGATCAGAAAACTGTTTCTCTGCCACACAGAGCAAAGTCATCCTGAGCATAATGTCACAGCTGTGGTTATTCCCATAATGTTGGTAGTTTAGTTTTGAAGGTTTTGAGCTATTTTAAGTTGTGTCTTTAGAAAATCAATTTAAAGATACATTTAAAGATAGAAATGTACATTTCTTATGAGTTTTGTCTTTCTCTTTATTCCACAGAACAAAACAAATCACTACATTTCATTGACAATGAAAAAAAAAAAGTGGCGTGAGGCTCAGAGCTACTGCAGAGAGCACCACACAGACCTGGCCAGTGGAGCAGAACAGTTAAAGGAAGCAGTCAGTACATTTAAGAGTTCTGATGAACCACGATCGTGGATCGGCCTGTTCAGAGACACCTGGAGGTGGTCAGATGGGAGTAATGACTCTTACAGACACTGGAGAGATGTTGGTGAGTTACCTGAAGAGCTGTCTAAAACTGACAGCGGCACCAGGAAATGTGCGATGACTGAATTAAACAAAGAAGGAAAATGGAAAGCTGATGATTGTAACACCAGAAAATCTTTCTTCTGCTACGGTGATGGTGAGATTTATAAAGATTCATTTTTCACATCTGGTTTCTGTCAGTTTTCTTACTGAGGAATAAAGGTTAAAGCTAAACTAATATTTCTTAGTCTCATGGAAAAGCTTTACACGAAGAGGTTGGTATATGTTTCATCATAAAGCTTAATAATGCAAGCTGTTATGGAGATAGAGCTACACCCCAGACACATAATGCAGCCTCCCTATAGGAACCTTATAAGAACCAGGGGTCATATTAGTTTATAATAATACTTGTTTATGAATTCTCCAGTTTTTTTCCCTTTTTTTTAAAGGCTCACTCATACATGAAAGATTTTAGTTAATAGGACTTTAATAAAGCAAATTAGGAAAAGTTAAAATTCTAAATTGGAAAAACTTACATCAGGAAAGTAAAAAATATTTCCAACTCTTATTATTACTTATAACACCAGTAAACCTTTCTTCTGCTATGATGACGGTGAGATTTGCAAAAATGCATCTTTCACATCTGGTATCTGTCATGTTTCTTACTCGAGGAATACATATTCAAACTAAACTAATCTTTCTTATTCTTATTGAAAAGAAGTCATCATCAAAGTGAAATAATGCAAGCTTTTATGGAGATAAAGGTATACGCTTAATGCAGACTTCTTTTGTAAGGAACTTAAGACACATTAGTCACATCAGTTTCTGTCAGTGAGGGCCTGTAATGCAACTTACATGTAAATAATTCTTAAGAAAGAAAGAAATCTTCTCGATAACTTGGGGTGGTCGAGGTATACTCTGGGTAACAAGTCATATGACATTAATGATTTTACCACGGGTAAATCAAGAGGAGTAAAGATTTGAAACAGAAAATGCTTAAATTCTTTTTCTTTTGTTTTTGTCCTGATTTGTTTCCTTTTAACCGACCATCCTGTGTTTGTTCATGCCAGAAAACTTCATTCTGATCAAAGAAAACAAAAAATGGGATGAGGCCTTAACTTACTGCCAGCAGCACCATCATGATCTGGTCTCTATCACAAATCCCAAAGAGGAAGAATTAGTGAAGGAGAAAGTGAAGAACGCCACCACACCGTATGTGTGGCTGGGACTGCGCTTCAGCTGTGTTTTTCAACTGTGGCTGTGGGTCAGTGACCGGGTTGTCTGTTATGAGAACTGGGCCAATGAGGATCACGCTGGACGGTGTGGCATGTCTGTAGCCATGGAGACAGGAGGAGAGCATAAATGGTTCAAGAAAAATGATTCAGAGATGTTTAACTTCATCTGTTCGCTGCGATAGGCTTTTAAACCAGTCTAAATGACTGCTTATAGAGTTGATATTTCTCGTAATTATGAAGTCAAAAAATCAAAATCAAAACTAGAAGCAGATGACATCTAACAGTGATAATTTCTCTTTGTGTTTATTCTTAAGGTTGTTTTTTTTGTTTTGTTTTTTGCATATTGTTTACTACTACCTACTACAGAATAAGAATCCCTTTTTTGTTTTGTTATTTCAAACTTAAAAATGTTTTATTTGTTGAAAAACGGTCAGGTTACAGCTTTCTGGGTGTTTACAGCAAAGTACACCACAGCATTTATATGCTTATAATAGCTAATGTGTCTCAAAACCACATATATGTAATTATTAGTTTGGTGTCTAACATAAAGAGTTTATTCTGTTTCCGTCTACTTTTATTTCTCTTTTTTCAATTTTTTTCTTGAACACTAGATGGTGCATTCGAGTCAGCCAAGCCACTGAAAAATGTCTGAAAAGTCGTGTGCTTGTACTTTAAATGATTCATGTTACCCAGTTTGGTCTTTTTGTGTAAATCAACATTAAACAGTAGCTCTGAAATTATGTTGGACTATGCTTTTGTTTTAACAAAGTAAAAGAATATGAAAAACTAATAAATATATTTCTCATAAAGTTTTGTATTCTTAGACAGTTTAAACTTCATTTTTATGCTTTTCAGAAAGAAATAGACCAATATTTACAATCATATAGTAAAACACCAGGAGGGCTTTGTGACTGAGCTCCCATCTTATTGTTTCCTTTTAGTTATTTTCAATTAATGTCCATGTTAAACACTAGAAGGTCTTTTTCTTTCTTTTCAATGTTGATGGTGGTTAAATTTGTGATAAAAATCTAAGAACATGAAATATAAAATAGTAAAATGCAAGACTGTTGTAAATAGAAGATTAATGCTGCAGTCACTTGCAAATGTAGCGACAGCTTAGAGAATGGTAAAATAAAAAATAAAAAAGCTGAACTGATTTTAAACTGAAAACCTGAACACACAACCTGCTCTCAACCAGGTTGTGTGTTCATTTTTAGTTTTAGAATGAACATTTTAAGAATTTTTAAAGTAGGAATTCTCTTGGTTTGTAATAATAATCTTTTTTATGTAAAAGAAACTGGATCCAACCTTTAATTTCTTATTCATATTATTTGAAATTGTCCTGCTTGTTGTGGTTCCTGTTTACAGCTTGATTTTTTCATCCATCTTTCACTGGTCTTCCTTAGAACTCATCTAACTCAAACATCTAACTATATTAACTCAAAATCGACACAATTAAAATCTTAGTTTCATCAAACAGAGGAAATATGCACGGGAGGCTTTTTCTGCTCATCCTGATCGGTAAGTCGATCAATTTAGCATTAAAAACCACAGATTTACTGCATCACTTGAGATTAATGAAGGTTTCTGTGAACTGCTTACAAAACCTGTCAGATAACAACATCCAAAACACAATTTCTGTCAACAACCATGTGTGAGACGTCTCTATGGGACCTCTGCCCTCCGGATATAATTTTGTTAACAACATTTTTGCCATCAGTAGATTTCTGAACAACTTGTTGTTGTTGTTTTTAGGTCAGTGTTTCTTGATTTTATGCCAAGGCTATAAATACTATTTTATTAAAGAGCCTAAAACTTGGGACGAAGCTCAGCGCTACTGTAGAGAAGGATATAAAGACCTGGCCACAGTGCCTAACATGACATATATGAAGACACTGTACACAGATTCTACAGAGAATCAAGGAAACGCCTGGATTGGGCTGTACAGCATCTCAGGAAAAGAAAACAGGAGGTGGCACTGGTCTCTGCCAGGAGTGGAGTTCAATGATAAAGACGTGAAATGGAGTGGAAATGACCCTAATGATGGAGGCGGACATCTTGAGAACTGTGTAGTGATTGACAGCTCTGGTGGGTTGTTGGATTTTGGTTGTTCTCATGTTCACCGCTTTATCTGCTATAATGGTGAGAATATTTGACAATAATTGTATTAATTAAACAAAGTGTTTATATTTAAACATATCTACAGCTCATCTCTAATGAAAATGAGAAGATGCGATAATTGGCTGCTGGTGTTTTAGCCCCTGTGTGCTATCCTGCTCATTTGAATACCCGTCCTCCCACGGTGCTTTCTCTGCCTCTCATGTTACACCAGGACACTGTTCATTTGCTTTGCTGAACCATCTCGTGGTGCCAAATGTCATTACACAAAATTTCATACCAGACCTTTGATCAGAAAACTGTTTCTCTGCCACACAGAGCAAAGTCATCCTGAGCATAATGTCACAGCTGTGGTTATTCCCATAATGTTGGTAGTTTAGTTTTGAAGGTTTCGAGCTATTTTAAGTTGTGTCTTTAGAAAATCAAGTTAAAGATACATTTAAAGAAAGCTAAATAATGCAAGCTGTTATGGAGATAGAGCTACACCCCAGACACATAATGCAGCCTCCTTTCATCAGGAACCTGAGTCACAGGGGTCATATTAGTTTCTGAGTGTGGGTATCGCTACCGTTTCTAATAGGTTCTAGATTTACAGCTATAATGAGACATAATTCTTGTTTCTAAATCCTCCTGATTAAAAGAAAATTAAATATAAAAAAGGCTCACTTAAATTTAAATAATAAGACTTTAATAAAGTAAATTGAAAATTCTAAGCTGGAAAAACTTACAGCAGGAAAGTAAAAAATATGACAAACTGTCCAACACTTATTTTTATGAAATTTGTTTAGTTTTTTGTATTCTTTTGTTTGTTCCTCATGTATTTTTGTATTTGAGGTAGAAAATCTAGAAACCTGATTTCATTTAATTTGAACTGAACATCTGTTTGTTCATGGCAGAAAAGTTGATCCTGATCAATGAAAGGAAAAACTGGGATGAGGCTGTAAATTACTGCAGAAAGCACCATCGTGACCTGGTCTCCATCACAAACCTTGAACAGCAGGAACTGGTGCAAGAGAAAGCCAAGAATGCCAGCACACCCCACATCTGGCTGGGACTGCGCTACAGCTGTGCTCTTGATCTGTGGTTCTGGGTCAATGACCAGCTTGTCTGCTATGAGAACTGGGCCGATGACACAGACACTGGGGACTGTAACCTGGCTGTAGCCATGGAGACAAGAGGAGAACATAAATGGTTCAAGAAAAATGATGCAGAGATGTTTAGCTTCATCTGTTCTTTATCATAGGCTTTGGAACCATGCTAAATTAATTGTTTTAAATCTTATATTTCTAGTAAGTGTTGTAATCACACTTACTATATTTTTCCTTTATCCAGGCTAGAGATTGATGGGATATAACAACAAGAAGCACTCTGAGTGCAAACCTCCACTCTGGACAGGATTTTTGTTTAATACAATAACACTGGATTTTGCATGTAATCATTTTCGTTTTTTTCTCTTTTTAAATGTACTAAGATGTTTGTAGTGCAGTAAAAAAAAATAAAAAAATAAATAAATCCACACCATTGTGGATTTCAAATGTATCTATTTTGTGATACTTTTGAACTCTGATTGAGAGTGCTCCACATAAACTACAACAATACACTGGACTGTAAACTCTCAATATTGGCTGAATTATGCTACTTTATTGAAAGTGTGAAATGTGAGAAAAAAATGTGAAATAATAATAAGCAAGAGCAATGAGTTAATGCATTGGATACATTCACTGTTGCCAAATTCCTCACTCGGATTTTAAAGCCAGCATAAAATAAATGTGCAGAAAAGTGACTAATGTGTTTGCACCACTTTAATATTAACACATCAGAGAGACAAAAAAAATGAACATTTTTACTAGTAATGAAAGCTGTCGGATGAACGTTAGGTATCATTTGAAAATAAATTAACAAAGATCATTGTTTATTCTGAAGGAATAAGAAATTGTTAATGTTTCTTAGAAATCTGAAGTTTTATTTATTTTTTTCCAAAATACATCTCAAAAAGTAAAAAAAAAAAAACTCATTCGCCTATTTTTCATTATATGTAGTCCCATCAGAAATGACTGGTTTTGGGGGGGTGGTTGATCCAAAGTTCAACATCGTGTTTGCTCTCCATTTAATGATATGATGCAAATATTGTTATTGTAGCACTGTTTGTATGATGATATCCAAATGCACACAATAAAATCCTCTTTACTGGAGCAGAATGGAATATTTTACTGAGTGCAGACTTCATTAGCAAAGCACACAGAGACACACTGTGTGCTATGCTGGCAGTGGCAGACTGTATGTGTAGCAAAAAAGGACTCAAATGCAGACCAAAACAGAAAGTGAAACGTGACGTGGAGTAACAGAAAACGAGCAGTTTACTAAGGCTGGTAAAATAAATACAAATGAAGGGCATGGGTGAAACGAAACAATAACCTAAACTGGGTGATCTAAAACTAAAACATGAAAAACCCTTAAACACGGTGAACTGACAGGAATACCTGAAGACGTGCACACAGAGACACATCATGAGTGTCTCTGTGCGCTCATCAGAGTTTCTGAGTTAAACCACACTGACATGTTTTTCTATGGACTGACTGAACATTTGTGTAAATGGTGCCTCTTCTGAGTAGAAAAAAGTGACCACTATGATATTATTGGGTTAAAAATATTTACCTCTTAAAAATTTCCAGCAGCAGCTGTCAGCCATAATTTAACCGTCCACACATTTTTATTTTTCTGTATATTCTCAATAAAATTCCTGGAAAGAAATGTTTTACAATAATTTTAAATGATTATTGACGACACAAATAAACTCTGTCCAGCGTGTTGGATTGTAAACTTTCCATACGTCTTTAGTTACATGCTACTTTCTGCTACTACTAGTATTCAAACTATGTCAGTATTATTAAGAAGTTGTAGTTAAAATAGATATGAACACATCTAGAACACAGAAAAGTGTTCTAGATTTAAGATTATAAACTTGATTATCAGCATGAATTTAGTTTATCTTCTACACAAATACTTTCTTGTTGTTTAACTTGTTGGTCAGTTTTCAGAATGACCACAACTACAAAGAAAAACAAATCTCAATTATTAAAAACATTCATTTAATTTAGTCTTTTACCATTGCTCTAACAGAAAGGATGTTTTTAGTTGTGTCTTTCAGCATGTCAAACAGCAGGTTTGGCTTCTTGTCTGTCCTTTTTTCCATTACATTATGTAAATATTGTTATTATATTGCCTGGTGTTTGGCCAGCTTAGAGTTCTTGTTTGCATATTCAAATCCATTCAACAGAGTCTTCTCTGTTGGAGCAGGATGAGGAACTTTATTGAATGCAGTCTTCATTAACACATCAAATAGAGACATCAGAGAGAAGCAAGGAAACACAAATAATCAAATATACATTAAAACTTTGTGGTGCTTTTCAAAGTTTATAATATATAGGTTGAAGTTTAAAGTAGTTTTTCTTTCTTTCATTGTTCAAAATTTGATTTTTCTTTCCATATAGTTTCCACAAAGTAAGAGCATTGCAATAAGTCAGTGGTTGTTGAAGCATTTATTTGTTTAATCTTCTTTGTTTATTCTTAGCTGCATTATTTTCATCTATATGTTTGTTCTTTTTCGTTTACAGTTTCCATATTTCTGTCATGGTCCTGCATCGGACCTGGTACTTTTTTTATAATCATAGCCTTAGCAGTATTTTAAATTCCCTGGCTCCACAAAAAACCAGAACTGTACTTTTTTCTCGCTCTGCACCCTGGTACACCCCTGAACTCCGACTACTGAAAGCTAAAGGCCGACAGCTTGAACGTCTCTATAAAAAAACTGGCCTTACTATTCATAAGGATATGTTTAATAACCACGTTCTGTTTTACCAGGAATGTATTAGTCAAACCAAATCTGCTTATTACTCTGCCATTGTCTGCTCAAGTGAGAACTCTACCAAGACCCTTTTCTCACTATTCAACTCTTTTAACAGGCCACCTGATTCTCTGCCTGCTCATTTCTATTCATCTAACTTCTGTGATGCTCTAATGCTATTCTTTATTGATAAAATTCATAAAATACACTTAGACCTGGACCCTAATGCTCAATGTAGCTTCTCTGTCCTAACTTCTCCCCCTTCTCACTTCCTCTCTGTTTTTCAACTTCCATCCTTAGCTGATATTGCTGATCTCATCCATAAATCAAAGCCTTCTACCTGCCAGCTTGATCCTATCCCCACTGTCCTCGTCAAAGCCTGCTTACTCCCTCTCCTTCCCCTCATATCTGCTATTATTCACTCTTCACTCACCACTGGAACTGTTCCTGCTTCCTTCAAAGTTGCTGCTATTACCCCAATTCTGAAAAAAACTGGTCTAGATCCCAACAACTTTAATAATTTTCGTCCTATCTCCAATCTACCATTTCTCTCAAAAATCCTTGAAAAAATAGTTGCTTCACAAGTCCATCTTCACCTAACTGATAATAACCTTTACGAACAGTTCCAGTCTGGCTTTCGTCCTCTACATAGCACTGAAACTGCTCTTATAAAAATAACAAACGACCTTCTTATGGCAGCTGATTCTGGTCTCCTCTCCATCCTTATCCTTCTTGATCTGAGTGCAGCTTTTGACACCATCTCTCATCCCATTCTCCTTAGCAGATTAGCTTCTATTGGTCTCTCTCACACTCCACTAGCCTGGTTTAAATCATACCTATCTGACCGCACTCAGTTCATTCAATTAAAATCCTTCACTTCTCAGCTTTCCCCTTTATCCACTGGGGTGCCCCAGGGATCTGTCCTCGGGCCCCTTCTTTTCATCATCTACCTTCTTCCACTCGGACATATTTTTCGTAAATATAATATTCAGTTCCACTGCTACGCCGATGACACCCAGCTCTATCTCTCTACCAAACCTGACTCTACTCTTCCTCCACCCTCCCTCATCCTCTGTCTAGCTGAACTTAATTCTTGGTTCTCCTCCAATTTCCTTAAACTCAACTTCTTCTGGTTGGCACTAAACGACTGCTATCCAGAATTAACAACTTCTCTCTCACCATCAATAACTCGCTGGTCCCTATCTCTCCCTCTGTGAAAAGCTTGGGTGTCATTCTCGATAGCACATTATCCTTTAACTCACATATCAATAATATTACACGTGCAGCATATTTCCAACTCCGTAACATTAATCGTCTCCGCCCCTTCCTCACACCTCACGCCCCTGCCATTCTCATCCATAATCTTGTTATCTCTAGAATTGACTACTGCAACTCATTATTATTTGGCCTCACACAAAAATCTATCAACAAGCTCCAACGTGTCCAGAACTCTGCTGCCCGTATTATTACTAGGACTTCTTTTACCCACCACATCTCCCCAATCCTGAAGCAACTTCACTGGCTCCCGGTTAAACTTCGCATCCATTTTAAAATAATTCTGTATACATTCAAGGCTATTCATTCTCTCTCTCCACCGTACCTCTCTGACTTATTACAGATGAAGCTCCCATCCCGCTGCCTCAGATCTTCATCTTCTCTTTCTCTCTCTGTTCCCTCTGCTCGTCTGATCACAATGGGAGGGAGGGCTTTTAGCTGCTCTGCCCCTCGACTTTGGAATTCCCTACCCCCGGACCTCAGAAATATTAGTTCATTCTCTCTTTTTAAGTCCACCCTCAAAACTCATCTGTTTAAAATTGCCTATCCTTAAATTTCTGTATGCTTTAACTTTTATCTTCTATTTTTATTATTGTGTATATTTCCAGTTTTTATCTGTTGTACAGTGTCCTTGGGTGCTTTGAAAGGCGCTATTTAAATAAAATGTATTATTATTATTATTATTATCGGTGACCCAGCGTTTTGTGTTGTTTATTATTAATAGTCTTTGCTTTTGTCTTATTTAGAATCTCTAGTCTTTGGTTTCAGAGTTGTTTAGAGTCCTTCTGTTTCTGTCTCTGTGTTCCAGGTTTGCTGTGCCCCTTGTCATGTCTGCGTCTCTGTGTTAGTTTCCTGTTTTACTTTGACAGTCTGTGTCCTGTGTCAGTGTATTCTGTTTTGCTTCCTGTCTTGTAATGTTCAATTAGTCTCAACTTTGTCCAGTTTTTATTGATCCATGACAAAAATGACAGCAACATTTACAGTTAACATATTAGTTTCAAAAAACATGCAGTGCTGGATTGCCTGCTCATTCTGGTGGGTAAGTAGATCATTTTACCAATAAAAATTACATATTTGAATCACCTTAGATTGATTGAGTGCATTGTTAAGTGATTATAGGGACCACAAATGCTGATATGTCCATGTTAAACACTAGAAGGTCTTTTTCTTTCTTTTCAATGTTGATGGTGGTTAAATTTGTGATAAAAATCTAAGAACATGAAATATAAAATAGTAAAATGCAAGACTGTTGTAAATAGAAGATTAATGCTGCAGTCACTTGCAAATGTAGCAACAGCTTAGAGAATGGTAAAATAAAAAATAAAAAAGCTGAACTGATTTTAAACTGAAAACCTGAACACACAACCTGCTCTCAACCAGGTTGTGTGTTCACCATAAGTTGCCATGGTGATTTAACCAGGTAATAAAAGCAAGTTTCATGACACAGAACATTTTGTTTTTCCCTAAGTCTGATTTTTAAATATAAAAATTCGGTATGAACAACTATTTTAGTTTATCTCCCACAGAAGTGTCTTTCTGTGAAGTGACACTTTCTGTATTTATTTGCTGGACAGCCAACAGTGCATATTTCACTTCTTCCTCTTTTCTATCATTTAGTTTCTTAAGACGTGACGCGAGCTGTCACAGTTCACTGTCAGTGGGGAGGACTGCACACGCAGGAGGAAGAGACAGCAACAAAAAACAAGTTTAAAAAGAACAAACCGGATATGCTTCCAGTAAACACAAAGTCCCACTGTTAAACCAAAAGTAGGAATATTTAAATGTGTACCACAGAATTCTCTTTGTTGAAGCAGAGTGGAATATTTTATTAAGTGCAGTCTTCTTTACAGCAACACGCAGACGCATCAGAGCGAAGCACAGAAGAATAACCAGATGTAAGTTAAAACTTTGTAGTTGAAATTAACATTTTTACCTACAATATTTATTTCTTCCTCATTTTCTGCTTAATATTAAAATGATTTGCACTTTTAAAATGAAAAGCATTTTTAGTTTTAGAATGAACATTTTAAGAATTTTTAAAGTAGGAATTCTCTTGGTTTGTAATAATAATCTTTTTTATGTAAAAGAAACTGGATCCAACCTTTAATTTCTTATTCATATTATTTGAAATTGTCCTGCTTGTTGTGGTTCCTGTTTACAGCTTGATTTTTTCATCCATCTTTCACTGGTCTTCCTTAGAACTCATCTAACTCAAACATCTAACTATATTAACTCAAAATCGACACAATTAAAATCTTAGTTTCATCAAACAGAGGAAATATGCACGGGAGGCTTTTTCTGCTCATCCTGATGGGTAAGTCGATCAATTTAGCATTAAAAACCACAGATTTACTGCATCACTTGAGATTAATGAAGGTTTCTGTAAACTGCTTACAAAACCTGTCAGATAACAACATCCAAAACACAATTTCTGTCAACAACCATGTGTGAGCAGTCTCTATGGGACCTCTGTCCTCCGGATATAATTTTATTAACAACATTTTTGCCATCAGTAGATTTCTGAATAACTTGTTGTTGTTGTTGTTTTTAGGTCAGTGTTCTTTGATTTTATGCCAAGGCTATAAATACTATTTCATTAAAGAGCCTAAAACTTGGGACGAAGCTCAGCGCTACTGTAGAGAAGGATATAAAGACCTGGCCACAGTGCCTAACATGACATATATGAAGACACTGTACACAGATTCTACAGAGAATCAAGGAAACGCCTGGATTGGGCTGTACAGCATCTCAGGAAAAGAAAACAGGAGGTGGCACTGGTCTCTGCCAGGAGTGGAGTTCAATGATAAAGACGTGAAATGGAGTGGAAATGACCCTAATGATAAAGGCGGATATCTTGAGAACTGTGTAGTGATTGACAGCTCTGGTGGGTTGTTGGATATTGGTTGTTCTCATGTTCGCCGCTTTATCTGCTATAATGGTGAGAATATTTGACAATAATTGTATTAATTAAACAAAGTGTTTATATTTAAACATATCTACAGCTCATCTCTAATGAAAATGAGAAGATGCGATAATTGGCTGCTGGTGTTTTAGCCCCTGCGTGCTATCCTGCTCATTTGAATACCCGTCCTCCCACGGTGCTTTCTCTGCCTCTCATGTTACACCAGGACACTGTTCATTTGCTTTGCTGAACCATCTCGTGGTGCCAAATGTCATCACACAAAATTTCATACCAGACCTTTGATCAGAAAACTGTTTCTCTGCCACACAGAGCAAAGTCATCCTGAGCATAATGTCACAGCTGTGGTTATTCCCATAATGTTGGTAGTTTAGTTTTGAAGGTTTCGAGCTATTTTAAGTTGTGTCTTTAGAAAATCAATTTAAAGATACATTTAAAGATAGAAATGTACATTTCTTATGAGTCTTGTCTTTCTCTTTATTCCACAGAACAAAACAAATCACTACATTTCATTGACAATAAAAAAAAGTGGCGTGAGGCTCAGAGCTACTGCAGAGAGCACCACACAGACCTGGCCAGTGGAGCAGAACAGTTAAAGGAAGCAGTCAGTACATTTAAGAGTTCTGATGAACCACGATCATGGATCGGCCTGTTCAGAGACACCTGGAGGTGGTCAGATGGGAGTAATTATTCTTACAGACACTGGAGAGATGTTGGTGAGTTACCTGAAGAGCTGTCTGAAACTGACAACGGCACCAGGAAATGTGCGATGACTGAATTAAACAAAGAAGGAAAATGGAAAGCTGATGATTGTAACACCAGAAAATCTTTCTTCTGCTACGATGGTGAGATTTACAGAGATTCATTTTTCACATCTGGTTTCTGTCAGTTTTCTTACTGAAGGAATAAAGGTTAAAGCTAAACTAATATTTCTTCTCTCACTGAAAAAGTGTACGTGAAGGGCTGGTATATGTTTCATCATAAAGCTTAATAATGCAAGCTGTTATGGAGATAGAGCTACACCCCAGACACATAATGCAGCCTCCCTATAGGAACCTTATAAGAACCAGGGGTCATATTAGTTTATAATAATACTTGTTTATGAATTCTCCAGTTTTTTTCCCTTTTTTTTAAAGGCTCACTCATACATGAAAGATTTTAGTTAATAGGACTTTAATAAAGCAAATTAGGAAAAGTTAAAATTCTAAATTGGAAAAACTTACATCAGGAAAGTAAAAAATATTTCCAACTCTTATTATTACTTATAACACCAGTAAACCTTTCTTCTGCTATGATGACGGTGAGATTTGCAAAAATGCATCTTTCACATCTGGTATCTGTCATGTTTCTTACTCGAGGAATACATATTCAAACTAAACTAATCTTTCTTATTCTTATTGAAAAGAAGTCATCATCAAAGTGAAATAATGCAAGCTTTTATGGAGATAAAGGTATACCCCAGACGCTTAATGCAGACTTCTTTTGTAAGGAACTTAAGACACATTAGTCACATTAGTTTCTGTCAGTGAGGGCCTGTAATGCAACTTACATGTAAATAATTCTTAAGAAAGAAAGAAATCTTCTCGATAACTTGGGGTGGTCGAGGTATACTCTGGGTAACAAGTCATATGACATTAATGATTTTACCACGGGTAAATCAAGAGGAGTAAAGATTTGAAACAGAAAATGCTTAAATTCTTTTTCTTTTGTTTTTGTCCTGATTTGTTTCCTTTTAACCGACCATCCTGTGTTTGTTCATGCCAGAAAACTTCATTCTGATCAAAGAAAACAAAAAATGGGATGAGGCCTTAACTTACTGCCAGCAGCACCATCATGATCTGGTCTCTATCACAAATCCCAAAGAGGAAGAATTAGTGAAGGAGAAAGTGAAGAACGCCACCACACCGTATGTGTGGCTGGGACTGCGCTTCAGCTGTGTTTTTCAACTGTGGCTGTGGGTCAGTGACCGGGTTGTCTGTTATGAGAACTGGGCCAATGAGGATCACGCTGGACGGTGTGGCATGTCTGTAGCCATGGAGACAGGAGGAGAGCATAAATGGTTCAAGAAAAATGATTCAGAGATGTTTAACTTCATCTGTTCGCTGCGATAGGCTTTTAAACCAGTCTAAATGACTGCTTATAGAGTTGATATTTCTCGTAATTATGAAGTCAAAAAATCAAAATCAAAACTAGAAGCAGATGACATCTAACAGTGATAATTTCTCTTTGTGTTTATTCTTAAGGTTGTTTTTTTTGTTTTGTTTTTTGCATATTGTTTACTACTACCTACTACAGAATAAGAATCCCTTTTTTGTTTTGTTATTTCAAACTTAAAAATGTTTTATTTGTTGAAAAACGGTCAGGTTACAGCTTTCTGGGTGTTTACAGCAAAGTACACCACAGCATTTATATGCTTATAATAGCTAATGTGTCTCAAAACCACATATATGTAATTATTAGTTTGGTGTCTAACATAAAGAGTTTATTCTGTTTCCGTCTACTTTTATTTCTCTTTTTTCAATTTTTTTCTTGAACACTAGATGGTGCATTCGAGTCAGCCAAGCCACTGAAAAATGTCTGAAAAGTCGTGTGCTTGTACTTTAAATGATTCATGTTACCCAGTTTGGTCTTTTTGTGTAAATCAACATTAAACAGTAGCTCTGAAATTATGTTGGACTATGCTTTTGTTTTAACAAAGTAAAAGAATATGAAAAACTAATAAATATATTTCTCATAAAGTTTTGTATTCTTAGACAGTTTAAACTTCATTTTTATGCTTTTCAGAAAGAAATAGACCAATATTTACAATCATATAGTAAAACACCAGGAGGGCTTTGTGACTGAGCTCCCATCTTATTGTTTCCTTTTAGTTATTTTCAATTAATGTCCATGTTAAACACTAGAAGGTCTTTTTCTTTCTTTTCAATGTTGATGGTGGTTAAATTTGTGATAAAAATCTAAGAACATGAAATATAAAATAGTAAAATGCAAGACTGTTGTAAATAGAAGATTAATGCTGCAGTCACTTGCAAATGTAGCGACAGCTTAGAGAATGGTAAAATAAAAAATAAAAAAGCTGAACTGATTTTAAACTGAAAACCTGAACACACAACCTGCTCTCAACCAGGTTGTGTGTTCATTTTTAGTTTTAGAATGAACATTTTAAGAATTTTTAAAGTAGGAATTCTCTTGGTTTGTAATAATAATCTTTTTTATGTAAAAGAAACTGGATCCAACCTTTAATTTCTTATTCATATTATTTGAAATTGTCCTGCTTGTTGTGGTTCCTGTTTACAGCTTGATTTTTTCATCCATCTTTCACTGGTCTTCCTTAGAACTCATCTAACTCAAACATCTAACTATATTAACTCAAAATCGACACAATTAAAATCTTAGTTTCATCAAACAGAGGAAATATGCACGGGAGGCTTTTTCTGCTCATCCTGATCGGTAAGTCGATCAATTTAGCATTAAAAACCACAGATTTACTGCATCACTTGAGATTAATGAAGGTTTCTGTGAACTGCTTACAAAACCTGTCAGATAACAACATCCAAAACACAATTTCTGTCAACAACCATGTGTGAGACGTCTCTATGGGACCTCTGCCCTCCGGATATAATTTTGTTAACAACATTTTTGCCATCAGTAGATTTCTGAACAACTTGTTGTTGTTGTTTTTAGGTCAGTGTTCCTTGATTTTATGCCAAGGCTATAAATACTATTTTATTAAAGAGCCTAAAACTTGGGACGAAGCTCAGCGCTACTGTAGAGAAGGATATAAAGACCTGGCCACAGTGCCTAACATGACATATATGAAGACACTGTACACAGATTCTACAGAGAATCAAGGAAACGCCTGGATTGGGCTGTACAGCATCTCAGGAAAAGAAAACAGGAGGTGGCACTGGTCTCTGCCAGGAGTGGAGTTCAATGATAAAGACGTGAAATGGAGTGGAAATGACCCTAATGATGGAGGCGGACATCTTGAGAACTGTGTAGTGATTGACAGCTCTGGTGGGTTGTTGGATTTTGGTTGTTCTCATGTTCACCGCTTTATCTGCTATAATGGTGAGAATATTTGACAATAATTGTATTAATTAAACAAAGTGTTTATATTTAAACATATCTACAGCTCATCTCTAATGAAAATGAGAAGATGCGATAATTGGCTGCTGGTGTTTTAGCCCCTGTGTGCTATCCTGCTCATTTGAATACCCGTCCTCCCACGGTGCTTTCTCTGCCTCTCATGTTACACCAGGACACTGTTCATTTGCTTTGCTGAACCATCTCGTGGTGCCAAATGTCATTACACAAAATTTCATACCAGACCTTTGATCAGAAAACTGTTTCTCTGCCACACAGAGCAAAGTCATCCTGAGCATAATGTCACAGCTGTGGTTATTCCCATAATGTTGGTAGTTTAGTTTTGAAGGTTTCGAGCTATTTTAAGTTGTGTCTTTAGAAAATCAAGTTAAAGATACATTTAAAGAAAGCTAAATAATGCAAGCTGTTATGGAGATAGAGCTACACCCCAGACACATAATGCAGCCTCCTTTCATCAGGAACCTGAGTCACAGGGGTCATATTAGTTTCTGAGTGTGGGTATTGCTACCGTTTCTAATAGGTTCTAGATTTACAGCTATAATGAGACATAATTCTTGTTTCTAAATCCTCCTGATTAAAAGAAAATTAAATATAAAAAGGCTCACTTAAATTTAAATAATAAGACTTTAATAAAGTAAATTGAAAATTCTAAGCTGGAAAAACTTACAGCAGGAAAGTAAAAAATATGACAAACTGTCCAACACTTATTTTTATGAAATTTGTTTAGTTTTTTGTATTCTTTTGTTTGTTCCTCATGTATTTTTGTATTTGAGGTAGAAAATCTAGAAACCTGATTTCATTTAATTTGAACTGAACATCTGTTTGTTCATGGCAGAAAAGTTGATCCTGATCAATGAAAGGAAAAACTGGGATGAGGCTGTAAATTACTGCAGAAAGCACCATCGTGACCTGGTCTCCATCACAAACCTTGAACAGCAGGAACTGGTGCAAGAGAAAGCCAAGAATGCCAGCACACCCCACATCTGGCTGGGACTGCGCTACAGCTGTGCTCTTGATCTGTGGTTCTGGGTCAATGACCAGCTTGTCTGCTATGAGAACTGGGCCGATGACACAGACACTGGGGACTGTAACCTGGCTGTAGCCATGGAGACAAGAGGAGAACATAAATGGTTCAAGAAAAATGATGCAGAGATGTTTAGCTTCATCTGTTCTTTATCATAGGCTTTGAAACCATGCTAACTTAATTGTTTTAAATCTTATATTTCTAGTAAGTGTTGTAATCACACTTACTATATTTTTCCTTTATCCAGGCTAGAGATTGATGGGATATAACAACAAGAAGCACTCTGAGTGCAAACCTCCACTCTGGACAGGATTTTTGTTTAATACAATAACGCTGGATTTTGCATGTAATCATTTTCGTTTTTTTCTCTTTTTAAATGTACTAAGATGTTTGTAGTGCAGTAAAAAAAAATAAAAAAATAAATAAATCCACACCATTGTGGATTTCAAATGTATCTATTTTGTGATACTTTTGAACTCTGATTGAGAGTGCTCCACATAAACTACAACAATACACTGGACTGTAAACTCTCAATATTGGCTGAATTATGCTACTTTATTGAAAGTGTGAAATGTGAGAAAAAAATGTGAAATAATAATAAGCAAGAATAATGAGTTAATGCATTGGATACATTCACTGTTGCCAAATTCCTCACTCGGATTTTAAAGCCAGCATAAAATAAATGTGCAGAAAAGTGACTAATGTGTTTGCACCACTTTAATATTAACACAGCAGAGAGTCAAAAAAAATGAAGATTTTTACTAGTAATGAAAGCTGTCGGATGAACGTTAGGTATCATTTGAAAATAAATTAACAAAGATCATTGTTTATTCTGAAGGAATAAGAAATTGTTAATGTTTCTTAGAAATCTGAAGTTTTATTTATTTTTTTCCAAAATACATCTCAAAAAGTAAAAAAAAAAAACTCATTCGCCTATTTTTCATTATATGTAGTCCCATCAGAAATGACTGGTTTTGGGGGGGTGGTTGATCCAAAGTTCAACATCGTGTTTGCTCTCCATTTAATGATATGATGCAAATATTATAATAGTATATGTATTGTATTGTATGAGGATATCCAAATGCACACAATAAAATCCTCTTTACTGGAGCAGAATGGAATATTTTACTGAGTGCAGACTTCATTAGCAAAGCACACAGAGACACACTGTGTGCTATGCTGGCAGTGGCAGACTGTATGTGTAGCAAAAAAGGACTCAAATGCAGACCAAAACAGAAAGTGAAACGTGCGTGGAGTAACAGAAAACGAGCAGTTTACTAAGGCTGGTAAAATAAATACAAATGAAGGGCATGGGTGAAACGAAACAATAACCTAAACTGGGTGATCTAAAACTAAAACATGAAAAACCCTTAAACACGGTGAACTGACAGGAATACCTGAAGACGTGCACACAGAGACACATCATGAGTGTCTCTGTGTGCTCATCAGAGTTTCTGAGTTAAACCACACTGACATGTTTTTCTATGGACTGACTGAACATTTGTGTAAATGGTGCCTCTTCTGAGTAGAAAAAAGTGACCACTATGATATTATTGGGTTAAAAATATTTACCTCTTAAAAATTTCCAGCAGCAGCTGTCAGCCATAATTTAACCGTCCACACATTTTTATTTTTCTGTATATTCTCAATAAAATTCCTGGAAAGAAATGTTTTACAATAATTTTAAATGATTATTGACGACACAAATAAACTCTGTCCAGCGTGTTGGATTGTAAACTTTCCATACGTCTTTAGTTACATGCTACTTTCTGCTACTACTAGTATTCAAACTATGTCAGCAGCATCATTAAGAAGTTGTAGTTAAAATAGATATGAACACATCTAGAACACAGAAAAGTGTTCTAGATTTAAGATTATAAACTTGATTATCAGCATGAATTTAGTTTATCTTCTACACAAATACTTTCTTGTTGTTTAACTTGTTGGTCAGTTTTCAGAATGACCACAACTACAACTACAAAGAAAAACAAATCTCAATTATTAAAAACATTCATTTAATTTAGTCTTTTACCATTGCTCTAACAGAAAGGATGTTTTTAGTTGTGTCTTTCAGCATGTCAAACAGCAGGTTTGGCTTCTTGTCTGTCCTGTTTTCCATTACATTATGTAAATATTGTTATTATATTGCCTGGTGTTTGGCCAGCTTAGAGTTCTTGTTTGCATATTCAAATCCATTCAACAGAGTCTTCTCTGTTGGAGCAGGATGAGGAACTTTATTGAATGCAGCCTTCATTAACACATCAAATAGAGACATCAGAGAGAAGCAAGGAAACACAAATAATCAAATATACATTAAAACTTTGTGGTGCTTTTCAAAATTTATAATATGTAGGTTGAAGTTTAAAGTAGTTTTTCTTTCTTTGTTTAAAATTAGATTTTTTTTCATATAGTTTCCACAGAGTAAGAGCATTGCAATAAGTCAGTGGTTGTTGAAGCATTTATTTGTCTAATCTTCTTTGTTTATACTTAGCTGCATTATTTTCATCTATATGTTTGTTCTTTTTTGTTTACAGTTTCCATATTTCTGTCATGGTCCTGCATCGGTGACCCAGCGTTTTGTGTTGTTTATTATTAATAGTCTTTGCTTTTGTCTTATTTAGAATCTCTAGTCTTTGGTTTCAGTGTTATTTAGAGTCCTTCTGTTTCTGTCTCTGTGTTCCAGGTTTGCTGTGCCCCTTGTCATGTCTGCGTCTCTGTGTTAGTTTCCTGTTTTACTTTGACAGTCTGTGTCCTGTGTCAGTGTATTCTGTTTTTCTTCCTGTCTTGTAATGTTCAATTAGTCACAACTTTGTCCAGTTTTTATTGATCCATGACAAAAATGACAGCAACATTTACAGTTAACATATTAGTTTCAAAAAACATGCAGTGCTGGTTTGCCTGCTCATTCTGGTGGGTAAGTAGATCATTTTACCAATAAAAATTACATATTTGAATCATCTTAGATTGATTGAGTGCATTGTTAAGTGATTATAAGGACCACAAATGCTGATATGGCAGGCAGAGATTCCTACAAAACTCAGGTTATGCTCAGTTTCTAGAACATTTAGTAGTCCATAGTTTCAGCCCAAATGATAAACCAAAAACACAGAGAGATAAAAACAGATGATGCAACAAAGGAAAGACGGCTTTTCAAAAATAGGACAGCTGTGTGATCTGAGTCAGACAGGCTCTCTCTCTCTCTCTCTCTCTCTCTCTCTCTCTCTCACACACACACACACACACACACACACACACACACACACACACACACACACACACGCCATGAAAGATAATCGGGGAAGTGGATACAGCTGGCAGAACAGGACAGGTGTAGACAATTAAGACAATGAAAAGGTGGAACCAGAACACAACAGAAAACCAGCTAATAAAATAGGAAATTACCCAAAATATAAGAGATAAATACTGAACATAATATGATGGGAACACTGGTGTAACTAAACACCAGTCACAAACACCACAGAAAGTTCAAATAACACACAGCACAGGCTTCTTCTCACCATCAGTGAGAGTGATGCTATTCTAACATTGAGCTTGCCAATAATTGGAGCTTAATATTTACTTTCCTTTAAAGTTCTTCATCATTAGAGACAAAAAAAAAGATGTTACTTTGATTTATTTGTTTATTGTGTCTAATTGAGAGATACTTACATGCACACATTAGTAGCCTTTAGATTTATAGCCAGGTAGATGAATAACAGTTATAATATTAACTTTGTACCCAAACATAATTCAGCAGTGCAGTACAATTTTCAAATAGTTGAATCATAATTACATTACATCGCATTGTTATTGTTTTCAATAAAAATGTTTGTTTGGACAACAGAAATTCGCTAAAACTCTTTATTGTAGCAGAAAGTAAGAGAAAGGGAAATACGTAAGTACATGAGGTGCATGTATTTTAATTTTGTACTTTTTGGTTACAATTACTTTCCAGTGGCTCCAGGTTGTGCAGTCACAGGATTTTGAGATAGCACAGTAGAGCTATTCTTACGACGTTTTAGCTCACGATCAATCTGACACCAGACACATAGGTTGCAGAAACAAGTGTGTACGATGTCTCTCTGGAGAGTCCCCTATGGAGGAAATAGCTGTTTGTTATTTCTATCCTTTAATTATAACATAATATTTGCATTATAGATAACTGCACTTAGGTTTGCAATGTTACATTAAATGTGTTTTTTTACATTCTTGGTTGTTTATTAAAATTATTTTGTGTAAAGATTTTTATAAATCTGCATTTCTAGATGAAGAAATGCATCTTATAAATGGTATCTGTTAAAAAAAATTGAAAATTGTTTTATTGGTGTCATACCTCAATTCCATATTTCTTTCTCATGGCAATCCTGAATGACAAGGCTACGGGAGCAACAAACAATGGTATCCCGAGGATCGATAGTGACCCAGGGGAGCACATGTCCAAAATCGGGAGGAAAGGGTTCTCTCCAAGTGATTTTGAAATGGTGATCGCATAGCATGGCCAGCACCAAAAAGCATAGCAACCTGAAAATCATGACACAAATAGTAAAATATTGGCATTTTTTACACATATCAAAAATACAAGTTAAAGTCCAGTATTGATTCTTACAAGACAACTTGTCTTCCATGCAGTGAAAGAGGCCAGAGCCCCACTCTGCTGACGACGGCTCTGTCATTGGGCTGCAGATGATGACCTGATTGGATCTGAATATGTGCTGTATATGTTTAAAAAAAAATTGGAATAAAGAACAAACACACAAATATAAAACACCCTCTATGCTCCATGTTTCTAAATATCATAAATATGGTTTCATGTAAATCAGGATTGCCACTGTGGATCCTTCAAGAAGATATAACATTGTACAAAATGAAATCAGTTTACTGTGAATGCATCCATATGGAAATTCTTTGTTGGTAAGTAAAATTCATTTATTAAGCGCTGTGCACAGAAAGAGTCAACTTGATAAGAACATGATGTTCCACAATGGCCAGTAAAAATTTAGTCAGCTACATTCCAAGTCCTTCATTTTAAAGGTACAAATATATAAGTTTTTAAAAAGGCAGGGACAAAATTTGTTGTAGTGCATTCTGATTCATATGTGTGCATTTATTAATATTTTAATAGGGATAAATCCCTTCAGTATACTTCTTTATCCTCCAATCCAAACTATAGCAATTTCAATAACTTTGAAACTGAAAAATAATAAATTAAAAAAGAACTTTTTTTCCTTATTAAATCACACTTTTTGGATAAATATCTATCATTACTTATAATATTTAAACTTATATACTTAAACAACATATAAGTTGCCATGTTAAATTTTAATTTGTCTTACCTGATGTAGATGGAAGTGCTGTTGTCACCTTTTAGGCTGTGAGAGAATTAAACAGTGTACTCTGAGGAGCGGCACTTAAAGCAAATTTCCTCAGTTATCAACTATCATCAACATTTTTTTGTAGGCCCACAAAAATGTTGACATAAGTCAATATAGAGTGAAACAAAAAGCTGTCAAAAATATTTCTACGGAACTGAAACAAATGAAGTTGGATCATTCATTTTGTTCTCAACCTTACACACCTGTAAAAATGTGTTACTGTTGTGTTGCCAAAGTCTGTCCGTGAGCACACAAGACAGTGAGAGACCGCTGCTGCAGTGCTCAGAACCATGATGGTCCCAATGCTGGGGGCAGTGTGCATGTGCTTTTGCAAAAACTGTACCAGGGGGAATTGTTGTATACTTTAAAGTTATGCATAACTTGCAAAAAAATCCAAAATACTGGCTTGACACTACGTAGATGTTACATGAATATACACACATACTTCTTGTGGTTACCTGATAGATGTGTTTCTCTTTCAGCTGATATGAATACTTCCATTCTCTAAAATGTCATCAAACACCATTAAGCTGGAAGCCTTGTGTTAATCTCCACAGCTGTGAAAACACTTAAATGTTATCAGTTACACAGATTATTCTTTGCATCCTTGAACAGTTTAATGAATAATTGCACAGAAAGTTGTGGAGATTACAACTTTCTCAAGTGGAAATGATAACAGAGACTCTTCAAATAGTAATACTGAGCAAGAACAGGATTCCTAAACAATCAGCAAGTTAAGACGTATTCTTGACAGTTATTCCGATGTTAACAACCCCTCTCTATGTTTGCTCTTGCCCACACAATCTGTTCACATTCTTGTGCAAACAGGCTGTCGGCTTAAAACCCTTATTGCAAAATACTAAGTTATAGTGCCAAACTCTCATAAGAAACAGAGCCAGTGTGTGCACACGGACACTGCCAGGTTGTGTCACGCACGACACTGACTCCTGGTTCAGAAAGACTTTTCGCCTCTGTCAGTGCGCCCCAGGGTGGCTGTGGCTACAATGTAGCTTGCCATCACCAGTGTGTGAATGTGTGTGTGAATGGGTGGATGACTGGATATGTAAAGCGCTTTGGGGTCCTTAGGGACTAGTAAAGCGCTATATAAATACAGGCCATTTACCATTTACCATTTGTATCCTAAATGCAAGTGACGGGAAACTAAAGGCCCGTCACTTGCACTTTTTGGTGTGAAATGACATGTTACAGTCACAAATACACAAACACAATTAAAGTTTTCATCATTTTCATGAAAGTGTTTGATTTGATTCCAAAATCAGTTCCCCAGAACTGACTCAAGACTCACAAATTTGGAGGGCAAACGGTTCAAAACTGTGAAAATATCTATTCTGTTCAGTAAGTCTGGCCTTACTCTTTGTAATAATTACTGAGGCAGAGTGGCTTTAAGCTCGGGCTGGCATCCCTGAAGGATTTATGAAAATATTCATACAATCATTTACACAGATATAAACAAAATTTAAATAAAACCATGGAAAACTTTCAACATTATTTGTGCTCTTAACGTTCCTCCTCAGTGAATAAACTTCATTATGAGAGCTTTTAATCACACAAATGTCAGTGATCACCTTGTTAAGAGCCACTACTTAATTGACCTGCCACAACACTTACCCGCTCTTTCTTGCTGTGCAGGAATCTGTGGATCAACGGTCTGGATACTGTGGTGAGCAATCGGAAATACTGAGTGAGTAAATAGATTTATTCAGTAAAAGGACCAGATGTTACAGTTATGAGGAAAAGCAGCCCAGAAACTTTACCAGCTGCACACATCGTTGTGTGCCTCAACTTTCGTTCTTTGGCCTAAGCTAATCTGCCATTTTTCCTTGGTTAGGTTTAGAGATCTGATCTATATTATAATTTTACAATTTGGGACACATCGTCGGTAGTGGACCTTTGATTCATCGGGTGTTTCGGCCATTATCACTAGACACCCTCATCCAAGGAGGCCCTGCCAGGGTTGATCAGGGTTGTCACTGGTTTATGTAAAATTTTTATTTCTCTTCTTCTTTCTAATGTTTAATTTTCTACAGTTTATTCTATCTATTCAATGCAACTGAGAAATACTTACCTCTTTAAAATTTATGGAGCCTCATTTCTTCAAAAGGGACAGAAAAGGTGATAGAGAGATGTAAGACAAGTAAGTAAGATAAGATAGGAGAGAGGAGAGCCGGAAGGGGGGCGCCCGATCTGGCTTCCCACACCTCCCCGCCGGATTGGACTGTACGCTCTACCTCCCCATTGCCTCCCAGAAAAGGGAAGAAGAGCAGAGGGGAGAAGAGCAGAACTTTTTTTTCCTATTCTTTCATTCCTCCTTTTAGTTTCACTACCATGAGCTTAACTGCACAGTCCCCATGAGGCCCTGAGACAGCTGTATCAGTCAACCAGAAAAACTAATGTTATGTTTTACCCTTTTGATGCCCCCTGTTGAGGCAGGCCCACCATAGGCCCACGTGATGTCAGCCCTTTTTAGCCATTCTAAGAAGTTCTGTGACTGATGTAGAAGATATTGTCTGATCAAAGTTCGGATTTAATGCTGACAGACAAAGAACTGGGAGGTGCAGGTTTCTTTAATTGGGAGAGCCTACAAGCTTTAATATCGTCCAGATCTGAACTCCAACTGGAAAAACAGAAAGACTAACCTTCATCTCTGAATTCAACAACTGTTATCAGCAGCTTAACAATATGCATTGCAGACACTGACACACTCTACAGGCTGAAGCATTGCTGAGTGCTGATACTGGAGCAACTTCCTGTCTTATTATTTTAAGGAGCTCAGACAGTTAGGGATCATCTTGTCAATATTGTTCAGCCAAATAAACTGAACGATGCTTCAGATGTTTTTTACTCATCCACACAGTGGAAAGACGTCGTCTGTTAAACAGTTCACAAACTGCAACACAACATCAGTTATCTGTGTGCTCAAATACACCGGTGGTCAAGCTTGTACTGGAACCACATAGAGAGCACTTAAACAAACAAGGAGTATGCCATAGCTAAACACTATTATGAGGCTAAACACAGCTCTCTTCAGAGGATCTAATGCTGTATCATAGCAGACTCGTTGTAGTAGCTGAAAAGGACTTTTGCCAGTTTGCCAAACTGTGTTCATGCACATTTGCACATATACACACACATTCAGTAAGATTCAGCCAATTAAGAATTTCTGGCTATTAGACATCTCAAACGTGCGCACTATCAATCAGGTAATGAGTAAACTTAAAATGTGCTGCTGAATTGGATTTTGTGGGGGTTCCTGTGGGACCTTTCTTTTTTGGGAGAGGTGTGATGAACCCTGCTCATTGTTTTAAACCTTCTCTAAAGTGTTTCAGATCTGGTGGGTGCAGCAGGGTTCATCAGTGCCAACTGGGCCTTTGGTTCCCAGACTATAAATCTTCCTGCACTGCTTTTTCTTTACTCTTTGTTGTTTGTTGCATTTACAACACTTGCATACATCTCAGCATACGTGCATACCTTACATCATAGCTCATATTGATTTGTGTAGCTCGTTAAGTTCTGTTTCAGTAGTCTAATTTTATTTATGAACCTTCCAAAGAACCTTCAAAATGCAAACAGTAAAGACATGCAGTTAGTTGAGTTTTATTATAAGTTTTATTATATATAAATACCTCTGAGAGAAGGAAGCATGTTGTTAAAGTAAATTATTTTAAATAACACCCTCTCTTTGTTTGACATTATGTAAATATTAGTATTATATTACCTCTGTTATGACCATCTTGTTGGAATATTTAAATGAGTCCCATAGAATGATCTTTGTTGAAGCAGAGACATGTTACTGACTGCAGGTTTCTTTAACACAACACGCAGAGGCATCGGACTGAAGCAAGGAAAGAAGAATAATCAGATGTAAGTTCAAACTTCAGTCTCAATTTACATTGTTAGCTCAGCACTGGCTTTACATTAAACTTACAGTATTTATTCTGTATTTCTGCTGATTTTTAAAAGACTCAAAAACATTTTTAAAGTAGCTATTCCCCTCATGTGTAATGTATTTTTTACAGTGCAAAATAAACTGCATGTTTTCTTACTCATATATTACCTTACCTATATTACCCTATTATCTGTGAGAGTGGTGCAGTTATATTAACTTTGATGGTTGTTTATCTGTCTTTTAAATCTTAGTTTTATCAAACAGAGGAAATATGCACCGGAGGCTTTTTCTGCTCATTCTGATGGGTAAGTCGATCAGTTTAACAGTAAAAACTGCACATTTGCATCACTTCAGATTAGTGCAGGGTTTCTGTGAACTGCTCACAAAACTTGCCATCAGTAGATTTCTGAATGACCTGTGTTTTTTTTTTTTTTTTTTTGTGTGTTTTTAGGTCAGTGTTCCTTGATTTTATGCCAGCGCTATGAGTACTATTTTATTAAAGAGCCTAAAACTTGGGACGAAGCTCAGCGCTACTGTAGAGAAGGATATAAAGACCTGGCCACAGTGCCTAACATAACATATATGAAGACACTGTACACAGATTCTACAGAGAATCAAGAAAACGCCTGGATTGGGCTGTACAGCATCTCAGGAAAAGAAAACAGGAGGTGGCACTGGTCTCTGCCAGGAGTCGAGTTCAATGCTAAGGAGATGAATTGGAGTGGAAATGAACCTAATGATGGAGGCGGATATCTTGAGAACTGTGTAGTGATTGACAGCTCTGGTGGGTTGTTGGATATTGGTTCTTCTCATGGTTACCCCTTTATCTGCTATAATGGTGAGAATATGTGACAATAATTGTATTAATTAAACAAAGTGTTTATATTTAAACATATCTACAGCTCATCTCTAATGAAAATGAGAAGATGCGATAATTGGCTGCTGGTGTTTTAGCCCCTGTGTGCTATCCTGCTCATTTGAATACCCGTCCTCCCACGGTGCTTTCTCTGCCTCTCATGTTACACCAGGACACTGTTCTTTGCTTTGCTGAACCATCTCGTGGTGCCAAATGTCATTACACAAAATTTCATACCAGACCTTTGATCAGAAAACTGTTTCTCTGCCACACAGAGCAAAGTCATCCTGAGCATAATGTCACAGCTGTGGTTATTCCCATAATGTTGATAGTTTAGTTTTGAAGGTTTCGAGCTATTTTAAGTTGTGTCTTTAGAAAATCAATTTAAAGATACATTTAAAGATAGAAATGCACATTTCTTATGAGTCTTGTCTTTCTCTTTATTACACAGAACAAAACAAATCACTACATTTCATTGACAATAAAAAAAAGTGGCGTGAGGCTCAGAGCTACTGCAGAGAGAACCACACAGACCTGGCCAGTGGAGCAGAACAGTTAAACAAAGCAGTCAGTACATTTAAGAGTTCTGATGAACCACGATCATGGATCGGCCTGTTCAGAGACACCTGGAGGTGGTCAGATGGGAGTAATTATTCTTACAGACAC
This sequence comes from Astatotilapia calliptera, assembly GCF_964374335.1. Lineage (NCBI taxonomy): Eukaryota > Metazoa > Chordata > Actinopteri > Cichliformes > Cichlidae > Astatotilapia > Astatotilapia calliptera. The sequence goes on from NC_137438.1 coordinate 6,147,659, forward strand.
TGGAGAGATGTTGGTGAGTTACCTGAAGAGCTGTCTAAAACTGACAACGGCACCAGGAAATGTGCGATGACTGAATTAAACAAAGAAAGAAAATGGAAAGCTGATGATTGTAACACCAGAAAGCCTTTCTTCTGCTACGATGGTGAGATTTACAAAGATTCATTTTTCACATCTGGTTTCTGTCAGTTTTCTTACTGAGGAATAAATGTTAAAGCTAAACTAATCTTTCTTCGTCTCATGGAAAAGCTTTACACGAAGAGGTTGTTATATGTTTCATCATAAAGCTAAATAATGCAAGCTGTTATGGAGATAGAGCTACACCCCAGGCACATAATGCAGCCTCCTTTCATTAGGAACCTGAGTCACGGGTGTCATAATAGTTTCTGAGTGTGGGTATCGCTACTGTTTCTAATAGGTTCTAGATTTACAGCTATAATGAGAAATAATTCTTGTTTCTAAATCCTCCTGATTAAAAGAAAATTAAATATAAAAAAGGCTCACTTAAATTTAAATAATAAGACTTTAATAAAGTAAATCAGGAAAATTAAACATTCTAAATTGGAAAAACTTACAGCAGGAAAGTAAAAAAATATGACAAACTGTCCAGCTCTTATTTTTATGAAATTTGTTTAGTTTTTTGTTTTCTTCTGTTTGTTCCTCGTGTATTTTTGTATTTGAGGTAGAAAATCTAGAAACCTGAATTCATTTAATTTGAACTGAACTGTGTTTGTTTGCAGAAAAGTTGATCCTGATCAATGAAAGGAAAAATTGGGACGAGGCTGTAAATTACTGCAGAGAGCACCATCGTGACCTCGTCTCCATCACAAACCTTGAACAGCAGGAACTGGTGCAAGAGAAAGCCAAGAATGCCAGCACACCCCACATCTGGCTGGGACTGCGCTACAGCTGTGCTCTTGATCTGTGGTTCTGGGTCAATGACCAGCTTGTCTGCTATGAGAACTGGGCCGATGACACAGACACTGGGGACTGTAACCTGGCTGTAGCCATGGAGACAAGAGGAGAACATAAATGGTTCAAGAAAAATGATGCAGAGATGTTTAGCTTCATCTGTTCTTTATCATAGGCTTTGGAACCATGCTAAATTAATTGTTTTAAATCTTATATTTCTAGTAAGTGTTGTAATCACACTTACTATATTTTTCCTTTATCCAGGCTAGAGATTGATGGGATATAACAACAAGAAGCACTCTGAGTGCAAACCTCCACTCTGGACAGGATTTTTGTTTAATAGAATAACACTGGATTTTGCATGTAATCATTTTGGGGTTTTTTTTTCTCTTTTTAAATGTACTAAGATGTTTGTAGTGCAGTAAAAAAAATAAAATAAAATAAAAACTTGTCAGATCTTAACATTTAAACCTCAATTCATAAGCTTCAGCTGTAAATTTATCCGTCCATTCTCTTCTGTTTGTCCAGTTCAGGGTGGGAGGGGGCCTGGAGCCTATCCCAGCCCTGCCAGCGGCCCAACAGGTAGGGTACACACTGGTTAGACTGCAAATCTGTCACAGGGCTAAGACAGACTGATGACCATTCACATTCACATTCACAACTATGGGCAACTTAGAATCACCAGTTAACCTAACCATACTGACTATATGTCTCTACCCAAGAATTTGTTGCTGTGAGCCAACAGTGGTAACCACAGAGTGACTGTACTGCAGTAAATTCATTCATGGGATAAATTTATCGCTCCAGAAGTGTGTTCCTTTCTCTTATACGCCGTTGTGTCCTTATTTAAATGTATCTATTTTGTGATACTTTTGAACTCTAATTGAAAGTGCTCCACATAAACTACAACAATACTCTGGAAACTTGATATTTGCTGAATTATGCTACTTTATTGAAACTGCCAACTGTGTGAAATGTGAGAAAAAATAAGCAAGAACAATGAGTTAATTCATTGGATACATTCACTGCTGCCAAATTCTTAACTCAGCCTTTAAAGCCAGCATAAAATAAATGTGCAAAAACGTGACTAATGTGTTTGCACCACTTTAATATTAACACAGCAGAGAGTCAAAAAATGAAGATTTTTACTAGTAATGAAAGCTGTCGGATGAACGTTAGGTATCATTTGAAAATAAATTAGCAAAGATCATTGTTTTTTTTTCTGAAGGAATAAGAAATTGTTTATGTTTCTTAAAAATCTGAAGTTTTAATGTTGTTGTTTTTTTCAAAATACATCTCAAAAAGTAAAAAATAACCCCCATTCGCCTATTTTAGTTTCATTATATGTAGTCCCATCAGAAATGACTGGTTTTGGGGGGGCTGGTTGATCCAAAGTTCACCATTGTGTTTGCTCTCCATTTAATGATATGATGCAAATATTATAATAGTATATGTATTGTATTGTATGAGGATATCCAAATGCACACAATAAAATCCTCTTTACTGGAGCAGAATGGAATATTTTACTGAGTGCAGACTTCATTAGCAAAGCACACAGAGACACACTGTGTGCTATGCTGGCAGTGGCAGACTGTATGTGTAGCAAAAAAGGACTCAAATGCAGACCAAAACAGAAAGTGAAACGTGACGTGGAGTAACAGAAAACGAGCAGTTTACTAAGGCTGGTAAAATAAATACAAATGAAGGGCATGGGTGAAACGAAACAATAACCTAAACTGGGTGATCTAAAACTAAAACATGAAAAACCCTTAAACACGGTGAACTGACAGGAATACCTGAAGACGTGCACACAGAGACACATCATGAGTGTCTCTGTGCGCTCATCAGAGTTTCTGAGTTAAACCACACTGACATGTTTTTCTATGGACTGACTGAACATTTGTGTAAATGGTGCCTCTTCTGAGTAGAAAAAAGTGACCACTGTGATATTATTGGGTTAAAAATATTTACCTCTTAAAAATTTCCAGCAGCAGCTGTCAGCCATAATTTAACCGTCCACACATTTTTATTTTTCTGTATATTCTCAATAAAATTCCTGGAAAGAAATGTTTTACAATAATTTTAAATTATTATTGATGATGGAAATATGTAAATATTGTTATTATATTGCCTGGTGTTTGGCCAGCTTAGAGTTCTTGTTTGCATATTCAAATCCATTCAACAGAGTCTTCTCTGTTGGAGCAGGATGAGGAACTTTATTGAATGCAGTCTTCATTAACACATCAAATAGAGACATCAGAGAGAAGCAAGGAAACACAAATAATCAAATATACATTAAAACTTTGTGTTGCTTTTCAAAATTTATAATATGTAGGTTGAAGTTTAAGTAGTTTTTCTTTCTTTGTTTAAAATTAGATTTTTTTTCATATAGTTTCCACAGAGTAAGAGCATTGCAATAAGTCAGTGGTTGTTGAAGCATTTATTTGTCTAATCTTCTTTGTTTATTCTTAGCTGCATTATTTTCATCTATATGTTTGTTCTTTTTCGTTTACAGTTTCCATATTTCTGTCATGGTCCTGCATCGGTGACCCAGCGTTTTGTGTTGTTTATTATTAATAGTCTTTGCTTTTGTCTTATTTAGAATCTCTAGTCTTTGGTTTCAGTGTTATTTAGAGTCCTTCTGTTTCTGTCTCTGTGTTCCAGGTTTGCTGTGCCCCTTGTCATGTCTGCGTCTGTGTGTTAGTTTCCTGTTTTACTTTGACAGTCTGTGTTCAGCACAGCTGGACTGGCCATCGGGCATACCCGGTGGGCCGCTTGTGAGTTTTCGTTTTTATGGAACGATGGGGTTTTATTTATTTATTTATTTTTAACGGTATAAATGAATTGTGGTGGATGTGCCAGTTGGTCATGATCGACTCTGGGCTGGACCAATTGCAGCCGAGGAGGTCAAACTTTAAAGTTGAGGTGAAAAGGAATACAATTTGTCCCGTTTCTCTTCAGCTATAAAGTTGCTAATTCAATCATGAAACTGATCAATGATCAGCTGATGCTTTTCTCTCTGCGCCAGAAAGAGGAAACCAGCGGATGTCGCGCTAAACAACAGCAGCATGTTTAAGCTTGATCAGCTGTTGTTAGAATTGATTTAATATTACTTTCTAGTATCAGCTGATGTTTGCTGGAGCCACAGCTGTAAAAGCTGCTGGTCATGATATCGATTTGTATATCTGGTGAGAGGGAAACATGAAGATGAAACCAGGAGATGTCCTTACTGAATCATCAGAGCTGAACTGGTGATGGAGAAACAGGTTTACCTTTTAGGTGACATGAATGAGTTGAAGGGAAGTTATGAACTGTTTCTGACAGACAAATAACACCAGGATCCTTTTCTAAGTAGCTGACAGCTGATAGCTGTGCAGGGGCGGATCTAGCAAAGTGTTGCCAGGGGGCCAGGTAGGGCATTAACAGGGAGAGGGGGGCACAAAGAAATACTTTTTTTTCTTATTCTCATTTCAAATGTCTAGCTTTTACAGTTTTTCTCGATTGCTTAAACACTATAACCAGGCCTCTAAACTAAAATTTCAAAACCGTAACGCTATTGTTCAAAAAGCTCACCCATTTCCCTGAACTATAAACACTATTCCCTGCTTTGACACATGACTCAAATTTGGTGAACTGTTACTGCAAAACTCTACACACAAATCCCTACATTTTACAGTGCTTACACCATGTAGTCATTTAGAAAGCACTAGCATGCAATAATGTTAACTTAAGTCAGCATAGCTTGAGCTCAATTAGCACACAATTAACCAGGTGGAAACACTAGGAGTCAAAATTTAGCACACACCAATCAGAACCTGCGATGGATAGATAAAAGGGCCAAAGTCAGCTCATTCAGGTTTGAAACAATGGATCCAAAGAGATGCAAAGGAAGAGGACGTGGTGGAGAAAGAGGACATGGTGAAAGAGGAGGGTGTGGTGGAGGAGGACGTGGTGGAGGAAGAGGACATGGTGAAAGAGGAGGGTGTGGTGAAAGAGGAGGACGTGGTGGAAGAGGAGGAGGAGGTGGTCTAGGACAACAGGAAGGTGGTGGAGGAGGAGGACGTGGTGAAGGAGGTGGAGGTGGAGAACGACGGCGACAAGGAAGGGGAAGAGCAAGGGCAAGAAGACAGTCAGTCTCGGATGAAATTCGAGCCACTTTAGTTGACCATGTCCTTGTCCATGGGATGACTATGAGGGAGGCTGGGCAACGAGTACAACCAAATTTGAGTCACTTCACTGTTGCCTCCATCATCAGAACCTTCAGGGAGGAAAACAGGTAGGTGTACTTGCAGTAAGACTGCTTTGTACAGTAACGTTTAAGTTACTGAACTTATGTGTCTTGAGTTTCAGTATGTTTCCATTATTTGCCTGTAAAATGAATGTGTGACAGTTACAGTAATGAGTGCTTCTATTTTTGTAGGACACAGAGATGACCACCTGGTGGAGGCAGGTTAAGGCTTTTGTCGGAGGAGCAAGAGAGGGAACTTGTAAACATGGTAATTGCAAATAATGTAATCCGCCTGCAAGAGATTCAAAGGAGAGTGATTGAGGATGATCATCTTTTTCGAGGCATAAATGCCATCAGCCTCTCCACAATTGACCGCATCCTCCGAAAGTATCAATTCCGGATGAAACAGGCATACCGAGTCCCTTTCGAACGAAACTCTGACAGAGTGAAAAACCAACGTGTGGAATATGTTCAGGTATGAGTTTGGATACTGTATAAAGTATTGTGTACCATCACAGCATGGCAGTTTATGCTGCCATTTCAGCACTCTTGAACTGTGGTTCAGGGTACCGATTGACTCTACTGTGTTATGTGTTTTGCAGAGAATCTTTGAGATTGAAGGACGGCCTGTTCCCCATGAAATAATCTTTGTGGATCAGGCAGGTTTTAACCTGACCAAAAGAAGGAAAAGGGGGAGGAACATAATTGGCCATCGGGCTATTGTAAATGTCCCTGGTCAGCGTGGGGGGAATGTCACTATGTGCGCAGCCATCAGCCAACGAGGGGTACTCCACCGCCATGGCGTACTAGGACCCTATAACACTATGCTTCTCCTTGCTTTTCTTGATGGTTTAAGACAACATATGTTCCAGCTGGACTACAGGGAACCAGCACAGCCAGAGCAGCCTCACTACGTTGTTGTGTGGGATAACGTCAGCTTCCATCGCGCTGCTCTGGTTCGTGACTGGTTTACCCAAGGTTTTCTAATATCTTTCTGCCTGCATACTCTCCCTTTCTAAACCCGATAGAGGAGTTATTTTCGGCATGGCGGTGGAAAGTGTATGACCGAGAACCTTATGTCCGTGTTCACCTCCTTCAGGCCATGGAAGAGGCCTGCCTAGACATATCAGTAGATGCATGACAGGGGTGGATCAGGCATGCAAGAGGATTTTACCCCCGCTGCCTGGCTGGGGCCAATATAGCCTGTGATGTGGATGAGATTCTCTGGCCTGACCCAGACCAAAGACAAGATGCTGAGGTGGGATAATGTTTCTGGTGTGTGTTGTACTGTATAGTACATGAATGACAATGTGCCACTGTACATACATTGGTTGCGTCTTTTGTGTTTATCATGTGACAAGGGTTTTGAAGGGGAGAACCATAAGCAACCTATTTGTTTTGGAACTATTGTTTTGAATTAATTGTACCAGTGTGCAAAACTCTGTTGTAGTGTGTGTGTTTTTGAGGGCTTGTGTTTGATGTCTGAGGGCAAAGTTTGGTTTTTCAGCAGGAGTGAATAGTTTTGGGTGTAGAGCTTCATTTTGACCTGGAAATAGGATGTTTGGGAAATTGAGTGAGATGTTATGGATTTGTGTTTACTGTTGTGAGGATATGAGGCGTAGTTTCAAGAAATGTGTTTTAGCAATCGAGAAAAACTGTAATAAGTAATTATCTGAATCTTACAACGAAAGTTTTCATCTGATGTAAAATGTATAGAAATCTATTATTGTATGTAGTAAATATTAAGTCTAGTATGTACCCTAGTAAGTTATAGAACTTTTTCCTCTGGGAAGGTACCATCTGTGCAGTCTGCAATTCTGTTTTAGAAAGATGTTGAATCTATTTAATTACTGGAGAAAAATAATAGATTTCTGTGAATTTGTTTTATACATGAATTAAATTAAAGTCGGCTATGTCAATTAACCATCTTGAGGCGGAGGGTGGGGGAGTGGTTTACTATTTTTTTTTTTTTTTTTTTTTTAGTTATATGTAATTATTGATTAGGTTGTTTTATATTTTTGCTAAGTACTGATAGGAATACCAGAATACGCAGGATGGTATAGTTTAAGTTTATTATAAAGGCTTTATGGCTTTTCCTATAATACCTGGTGGGCCGGTCTCTAGTCAAAATGCCCGGACCGATTTTATGTCTCAGTCCAGCCCTGGTGTTCAGTGTCAGTGTATTCTGTTTTGCTTCCTGTCTTGTAATGTCCGATTAGTCACAACTGTGTCCAGCTTTTATTGATCCATGACAAAAATTACAACAACATTTCCAGTTAACAGTTTCAAAAACATGCAGTGCTGGATTGCCTGCTCATTCTGATGGATAAGTAGATCATTTTATCAATAAAAATTACATATTTGAATCACCTTAGATTATGTAGTCAACAGGTCACAAAACTTGTCAGATCTTAACATTTAAACCTCAATTCATAAGCTTCAGCTGTAAATTTATCCGTCCATTCTCTTCTGTTTGTCCAGTTCAGGGTGGGAGGGGGCCTGGAGCCTATCCCAGCCCTGCCAGCAGCCCAACAGGTAGGGTACACACTGGTTAGACTGCAAATCTGTCACAGGGCTAAGACAGACTGATGACCATTCACACTCACATTCACAACTATGGGCAACTTAGAATCACCAGTTAACCTAACCATACTGACTATATGTCTCTACCCAAGAACTTGTTGCTGTGAGCCAACAGTGGTAACCACAGAGTGACTGTACTGCAGTAAATTCATTCATGGGATAAATTTATCGCTCCAGAAGTGTGTTCCTTTCTCAGATTTACTCATTCATAATTAGGTATAAAATTGTATTTTAGTTTTTAAAGTAAAACTTTTTCAAGTGAAATTTTCTGTATTTACTTCCTGGATAGCTAACATATTATATTTTCCTTTTATCAAGCATAGTACAGCTGTGTGATCTGAGTCAGACAGGCTCTCTCTCACACACACACACACACATCGAACAGACTGAACACACACACACACACACACACACGCCATGAAAGATAATCGGGGAAGTGGATACAGCTGGCAGAACAGGACACAGGTGTAGACAGTTAAGACAATGACAAGGTGGAACCCGAACTCAACAGAAAACGAGCTAAGAAAACAGGACATAACCCAAAAGATAAGAGATAAATACTGAACGTAATATGATGGGAACACTGGTGTAACTAAACACAAGTAACAAACACCACAGAAACCTCAAATAACACACAGCACAGGCTTCTTCTCACCATCGGTGACAGTGATGCTATTCTAACATCGAGCTTGACGGGACAGGCGTGGGGGCTTGGGGGTCTGGGGGTGCTCCGGCCCCTGGCTGGGGCTCTGGCTGGGCCTTGGGGGCTTGGATCCTGGTTATTGAGTCGCCAGGTTTGTGGGCGGGTGGGTGCATGGGGGCTCAGCCCTGGTGCAGTGGACCTCTAGTGCATCGGCCCACCTGGAGGGCTCTCCAACTGGTGGGCAGGATGTTACATCTTTGCAGGAGGTCACCTCTCTCCAGGAGCTCACTCTGCTGGTGGGGGCAAGATATAGGAGAGGTGGAGAATGAATTCAACCTGGGTGTTTATTGTCTTGTGTAGTCTGGAAGATGAGCAGATGATGGGGTGGGTGCAGTTTTCTCTGCGGTGGGGTCGGGGGGGGCTGCCGTGGGCACATCACTGCAACCCCCTCTGGCCTCTGCTCCGTGGCTGCTGGGTGACCCCTCATCTGGGGTTCTCCTCAGCTCTTCCCAGGAGGGTGGCACGGTTGCCCCTTTGGTGGTCCTCCTTGGGTCCTCGTACTCTGGGCCCTCTGGATGTCTGGGGCCTGGATCTCCTCCATACCTGCTTCATGCCCTGGGAGACGGGGCTATGGCTCCCCACACTCCCTAGAAGATCGTTACATGGAGAAACCTTTTGAATACAAGCGTGTGGATCCACACAGGTGTACACACGGTTGTTCACACACACAAACTACACCTTTGTGGCTGCTACCTCAGAGCACATTGTGCGCTGTCGATCTTGCGTACTGCACAATAACATTTAATATTTAGTATCTACTGTTAGCTAGTTTATTGTGATGGTGTTGTATTTATTATGTTGCTCTTTTTTGTTTTCTCTTCTTTTCTTTTTTCTTCATACAGGTGTTCAAGGTGTTTTTTTTTTGTCTTTTTTGTTTGTTTGTTTGTTTGCTTTGCTTTTTTTTCTCTCTCCCCTCTATTTTGTCTTTCTCTGCCTCTGTTTCTTTCATTCTTTCTTTTTCCCTGTTCTATCCCCCAGTCATGTCTGTCCCGTCTGTAACAACTGAAAATAAAATAAAATAAATACACAAAAAAAACCCAAACAAACAAAAAAAAACATCGAGCTTGCCAATAATTGGAGCTTAATATTTACTTTCCTTTAAAGTTCTTCATCATTAGAGACAAAAAAAAAGATGTTACTTTGATTTATTTGTTTATTGTGTCTGATTGAGAGATACTTACATGCACACATTAGTAGCCTTTAGATTTATAGCCAGGTAGATGAATAACAGTTATAATATTAACTTTGTACCCAAACATAATTCAGCAGTGCAGTACAATTTTCAAATAGTTGAATCATAATTACATTACATCGCATTGTTATTGTTTTCAATAAAAATGTTTGTTTGGACAACAGAAATTCGCTAAAACTCTTTATTGTAACAGAAAGTAAGAGAAAGGGAAATACGTAAGTACATGAGGTGCATGTATTTTAATTTTGTACTTTTTGGTTACAATTACTTTCCAGTGGCTCCAGGTTGTGCAGTCACAGGATTTTGAGATAGCACAGTAGAGCTATTCTTACGACGTTTTAGCTCACGATCAATCTGACACCAGACACATAGGTTGCAGAAACAAGTGTGTACGATGTCTCTCTGGAGAGTCCCCTATGGAGGAAATAGCTGTTTGTTATTTCTATCCTTTAATTATAACATAATATTTGGATTATAGATAACTGCACTTAGGTTTGCAATGTTACATTAAATGTGTTTTTTCACATTCTTGGTTGTTTATTAAAATTATTTTGTGTAAAGATTTTTATAAATCTGCATTTCTAGATGAAGAAATGCATCTTATAAATGGTATCTGTTAAAAAAAATTGAAAATTGTTTTATTGGTGTCATACCTCAATTCCATATTTCTTTCTCATGGTAATCCTGAATGACAAGGCTACGGGAGCAACAAACAATGGTATCCCGAGGATCGATAGTGCCCCAGGGGAGCACATGTCCAAAATCGGGAGGAAAGGGTTCTCTCCAAGTGATTTTGAAATGGTGATCGCATAGCATGGCCAGCACCAAAAAGCATAGCAACCTGAAAATCATGACACAAATAGTAAAATATTGGCATTTTTTACACATATCAAAAATACAAGTTAAAGTCCAGTATTGATTCTTACAAGACAACTTGTCTTCCATGCAGTCAAAGAGGCCAGAGCCCCACTCTGCTGACGACGGCTCTGTCATTGGGCTGCAGATGATGACCTGATTGGATCTGAATATGTGCTGTATATGTTTTAAAAAAAATTGGAATAAAGAACAAACACACAAATATAAAACACCCTCTATGCTCCATGTTTCTAAATATCATAAATATGGTTTCATGTAAATCAGGATTGCCACTGTGGATCCTTCAAGAAGATATAACATTGTACAAAATGAAATCAGTTTACTGTGAATGCATCCATACGGAAATTCTTTGTTGGTAAGTAAAATTCATTTATTAAGCGCTGTGCACAGAAAGAGTCAACTTGATAAGAACATGATGTTCCACAATGGCCAGTAAAAATTTAGTCAGCTACATTCCAAGTCCTTCATTTTAAAGGTACAAATATATAAGTTTTTAAAAAGGCAGGGACAAAATTTGTTGTAGTGCATTCTGATTCATATGTGTGCATTTATTAATATTTTAATAGGGATAAATCCCTTCAGTATACTTCTTTATCCTCCAATCCAAACTATAGCAATTTCAATAACTTTGAAACTGAAAAATAATAAATTAAAAAAGAACTTTTTTTCCTTATTAAATCACACTTTTTGGATAAATATCTATCATTACTTATAATATTTAAACGTATATACTTAAACAAGATATAAGTTGCCATGTTAAATTTTAATTTGTCTTACCTGATGTAGATGGAAGTGCTGTTGTCACCTTTTAGGCTGTGAGAGAATTAAACAGTGTACTCTGAGGAGCGGCACTTAAAGCAAATTTCCTCAGTTATCAACTATCATCAACATTTTTTTGTAGGCCCACAAAAATGTTGCCATAAGTCAATATAGAGTGAAACAAAAAGCTGTCAAAAATATTTCTACGGAACTGAAACAAATGAAGTTGGATCATTCATTTTGTTCTCACCTTACACACCTGTAAAAATGTGTTACTGTTGTGTTGCCAAAGTCTGTCCGTGAGCACACAAGACAGTGAGAGACCGCTGCTGCAGTGCTCAGAACCATGATGGTCCCAATACTGGGGGCAATGTGCATGTGCTTTTGCAAAAACTGTACCAGGGGGAATTGTTGTATACTTTAAAGTTATGCATAACTTGCAAAAAAATCCAAAATACTGGCTTGACACAACGTAGATGTTACATGAATATACACACATACTTCTTGTGGTTACCTGACAGATGCGTTTCTCTTTCAGTTGATATGAACACATCCATTCTCTAAAATGTCATCAAACACCATTAAGCTGGAAGCCTTGTGTTAATCTCCACAGCTGTGAAAACACTAAAGTGTTATCAGTTACACAGACATGCTGCAAAACCCGAATCCAAAGACAAAATGAAATAATGAGTAGCTGTTAGATGACTTGTTATGCTCTACTACAGTTACAGTATGTAACGGTGGACCCAAGAAATACCAGCCGGAGCGACTTTTGACAGTGCAGAACTTTTTATTAAGCTCGGGTTGTAGTGGACACATATACTCCGCGCTCTCTTTCTCTGCTGTCACGTTCCGTCTCCGTCTGTCACTGCCAACACATAAAGAGACACAATCACTGTCAGATCCCAGCACACCTGTTCACCCCGCCCCTGCGCCGCCCCGGGAGCTCACTGCGTCACGCCTCCTCTGCAGCTGGCCAAGGACCACACCCACGCCACACATCCCCACCGCCCGACTGAGGCCGGGGCCCATCCGGCCGAACCTACTCCCCCCCCCCCGCGAGCGAGAGAGGAAATCGGCCACGACCATCTGCGCGCCCGGCCTATGGATCACCTTGAACTTAAAGGGCTGCATGGCCAGATACCACCGAGTGATCCGGGCGTTGGCATCCTTCATGCGGTGGAGCCACTGCAGCGGGGCGTGGTCCGAGCAGAGGGTGAACGGGCGGCCCAGGAGGTAGTAGCGAAGGGAGTCGACCGCCCACCGGATCGCCAGGCACTCCTTCTCTACGGTGCTGTACCGTGACTCGCGGTCCGTGAGCTTCCGGCTGATGTAAGCGACCGGCCGGTCAACTCCCCCCACCTGCTGGGACAAAACGGCCCCCAGCCCTCTGCTCGAGGCGTCAGTCTGCAGACAGAAAGGGAGGGAGAAGTTAGGTGTGAACAGCAGCGGCTCTCCACAGAGAGCCCGTTTCACCTGCACAAACGCCGCCTGGCACCGCTCCGTCCACTGGACCAGATCTGGGGCACCCTTGCGGGTGAGATCAGTCAGGGGGCTGGTCAGGTCCGCGAACCCTGGGACGAACCGCCGGTAATAGCCGGCCAGCCCCAGAAACCGTCTCACCTCTTTTTTCGTCTTGGGACGCGGGCAGGATGCAATCGCCGCCGTCTTCTCCACTTGAGGTCGCACCTGCCCGCTCCCCAAGTGGTACCCCAAATACTGTACCTCCCTCCGTCCAACCGCACACTTCTTCGGGTTGGCCGTGAGCCCCGCCTGCCTCAGGGACTCCAGCACCGCGGCCACACACCGCACATGCCCCGCCCACGTGTCACTGTAAATGATGACGTCGTCTAGGTAGGCGGCAGCATAGGCAGCGTGGGGCCGCAGCACCCGGTCCATGAGGCGCTGAAAAGTGGCAGGGGCGCCGAACAAGCCGAACGGAAGCGTCACGAATTGGTACAACCCATACGGAGTGGAGAAGGCCGTCTTTTCCCGGGACTCTGTAGACAAGGGAATCTGCCAGTAGCCCTTGGTTAAATCCAGAGTCGTAAAAAAGCGAGCGGTGCCCAACCGGTCCAGGAGCTCGTCGACCCGGGGCATGGGATAAGCATCAAAACGTGACACCTCATTCACTCTGCGATAATCGACACAGAACCGTATAGACCCATCCTTCTTTGCTACAAGGACGATGGGGCTACACCAAGCACTGTGTGATTCTTCTATTACTCCCAACCTCAGCATTTCCTTCAATTCCCGGAAAACAATTTGCCTTCTATGTTCCGGCAGCCTGTAGGGCCGTGAACGCACCGTCACGCCAGGCCGCGTCTCAAAATGGTGCTCTATGAGAGAAGTACGGCCGGGCAAGGGGGAGAACACGTCGGCAAAGCGCTGTTGCAATGCAGCAACATCCGCCCTCTGGGCCTGTGTGAGATGGTCACTGCAATGGAGGGAGGCGGGGATGCTAGACTTTGGCGCCTCCGGCCCCAACTCATCTCTCCCTCTTACCAAGCTCACTAGAGAAGCGGTCTCCGCCTCCCTCCAGGCTTTGAGGAGGTTGAGGTGGTAAATCTGCGTGGCCCCGCCCCTGTCCGACCGTACCACTTCATAATCAACGTCCCCCACTCGCTGTGTGACCACGAAGGGTCCTTGCCACTTGGCGAGTAATTTAGAGCTGGAAGAAGGAAGTAACACAAGCACCTTATCTCCCGGTGAAACTTGCCTGAGTCTAGCCCCTCTGTCATACAGGCGTCGCTGCCGCTGCTGGGCCTGGAGCAAATTCTCCCGCGAGAGCCTCCCCAGTGTGTGCAGCTTTGCTCGCAGGTCCAGCACGTACTGAATTTCACTTTTCGCAGGGCTCGGACCTTCCTCCCAGTTTTCCTTAATCAGGTCGAGCACCCCCCGCGGCTTCCTGCCGTATAACAGCTCGAAGGGAGAAAATCCCGTGGAGGCCTGGGGCACCTCCCGCACTGCAAACAACAGAGGGTCTAACCAGCGATCCCAATTGCGTTCATCCTCGCGAATGAACTTACGAATCATGGATTTTAAAGTCTTATTCAGCCTCTCCACCAACCCATCAGTCTGAGGGTGGTAGACGCTGGTCCGAATAGATTTAATACCCAGTAATTCATACAGTTCCCGCAATGTGCGCGACATGAACGACGTGCCCTGGTCAGTCAGTATTTCTTTCGGAATACCGACTCGGGAGATGACCTGAAACAGTGCCTGCGCCACGCTCTTCGCTGAAATGGTGCGTAGCGGCACTGCTTCCGGGTACCGCGTTGCGTAGTCCACCAGGACCAGCACAAAGCGATAGCCGCGTGCACTCCGGTGCAATGGCCCGATGAGATCCATGCCAATACGCTCAAACGGGATCTCCATCAGCGGTAATGGGCGCAACGGCGCCTTTGGTACGGCCGGCTGGTTAACCAGCTGGCATTCGGGGCACGACGCACACCAACGGCGCACGTCGGCCCAAATGCCCGGCCAATAGAATCGGGCCATTATGCGCTCCAGAGTTTTCTCGCCACCCAAGTGCCCTGCCATGGGGTTCGAATGAGCCGCCTGGAAAATCATTTCCCGGCGGCTTTGCGGCACCAACAACTGTGTGCGGATTTCATTAGTGTGAGTGTCACGGCTCACTCTATAAAGCCGATCGTTCCGCAATTGGAAATGAGGGTACGTTCGCGCAGCGTCGGGGCGCACCGAGCGACCATCAATATCCATCACTTGGTCATAGGCTGAGCGTAGGGTGTCGTCCCGAGACTGCTCTAGTGGACAATCTTCCGTGGGGTACACAACGGGAGGCGGCGGGGCTTCCGTGGAAGTCCCCGCCTCCTCCTCCCCCCCAGAGTCAGCGTCGGTCGACCCCGCGTCACCGCCGAGCGCCGCGCAAACGTCACACGAATTTACAGACCGCGATCGCATCCCCGCGTACTGCCCCAGTAAGCTGTGGAACCCCGGCCAATTCGTACCCAAAATA
This sequence comes from Astatotilapia calliptera, assembly GCF_964374335.1. Lineage (NCBI taxonomy): Eukaryota > Metazoa > Chordata > Actinopteri > Cichliformes > Cichlidae > Astatotilapia > Astatotilapia calliptera. Next base: position 6,162,888 of record NC_137438.1, read on the forward strand.
AGGGGATGCGACAGGCGCGGGCTAACCGCCGCCTTCACTCTATGCGTTTTGCCCCTGAATTTCAGCAACAGTGACACTACTGGGTACTTGTGAACATCCCCGTGCACACATTTAACCTCCACCCAGTCAGCCTCCAACAATGCCCCGGGGCGAACCAAACTTTGGTGGACCAGAGTCTGCGTGCAGCCCGTGTCCACCAAAGCATGGCGAATACCCCCTTGACACCTTACCGGCACGCGGTACGTCACTCCTGGACCGGGGGCGGGCGCTGGAGCGCCGGCAACGCGGAACACCTGCCCCACCTCCATGAGCGGACAATCTCGGCGCAGGTGCCCCGGCCGCCCACACTTCCAACAGTCCGGCCCCGGCGTCTGTGCGGCTCCCCGTGGCTCCGGGGCAACCTCGGCGGCCGCTGGGGTTCCGGCGGGAAGCAGCGGCCGGAACGGGTTCCTGGGGCTCCACCCTGCTGCCTGCTCCGTTCCCGCAGGGCCGCCGCCTCTCCTCTGCGACGCCGCCGCCGGTGGCCTGGGCGGCAGAACACGGGCGCCCCGCCGCGGCTCCTCACGGCCCGGTCCCGGGTCGGCCGCCAGATGGTCCTCTGCCAGCGTCACCGCCGCCGTCAAATCCGCCGGGCGGTGGAAGCGAACCCAACGAGCCGTCGCCTCGGGCAGGCCTCCCACGAACTGCTCGAGGACGACCATGGTCAGCATCCGCGTCTCCCCAGCCGAGGGGCCCGGTCGCAGCCACCTCGCCGCCGCATCCTCCAGCTGCCGAGCCCAGGCAAACGGCCGCTCCCCCCCCGACATCCTGCTGGCCCGGAACTGACGGCGGTAATCCTCCGGGGAGAGCCCCAAACGATCCAGCACCGCCCGGCACACGTCCTCGAACACCCCCCGCGAGCCGGGGGGCAGGCTCAGCGCCGCCGTCTGGGCCTCACCCGACAGAAGCGGCAGCAGCCGGGCGGCCCACTCCTCCTCCGGCCACCGACAGGCCACCGCCGTGGCCTGGAAAGCCTCGATGAAAACCAGCGGGTCCTCCCCATCCCGCATCCGGTGCAACGTCACCGACAGCGGAGGGGCGGGAGCCGGCGCGGCCGCATTCCCCAGCAGCTGCCCCAGAGCCGCGGTCTGCTGCTCCGATTGCAGGCGAAGCAACGCCAACTGTTGGTCCTGCGTGGCCGCCTGACGAGCCGCCATCGCCGCCATGTCCATCATCATCTGGCCCAAGATCTGCAGCGGCCGGGCGGGCGGTGGGGCGGGCGGCGGCGCCGCCGGGGGAGCAGGGGGAGCCGGCAGGGGACCGGACATCACGCGTGGGTTTCGGCACCAGTGTAACGGTGGACCCAAGAAATACCAGCCGGAGCGACTTTTGACAGTGCAGAACTTTTTATTAAGCTCGGGTTGTAGTGGACACATATACTCCGCGCTCTCTTTCTCTGCTGTCACGTTCCGTCTCCGTCTGTCACTGCCAACACATAAAGAGACACAATCACTGTCAGATCCCAGCACACCTGTTCACCCCGCCCCTGCGCCGCCCCGGGAGCTCACTGCGTCACGCCTCCTCTGCAGCTGGCCAAGGACCACACCCACGCCACACAGTAGTAGAGCAGGTCTTTTAAAAAGAGAAAAAAAGATAAGAAATATGTTCCTAATTATACTTCAAAATAATGAACATTCATGTATATACCACACTTATTAAAAATCTTTTACGCATCCATAACTCTGCACAGTTTGAAATCTCCCTACATTTTCAACATGCAATTACTTTATGCTTAAATAACTTTTGATTGAATGATTAACTTTAAGGGTGCATTATTTTTCTTCAATTTTATTAGAGTACTTAGTGTAAAGCTTAAATATGCAGTCTTGGTTTTATATTACTTACTCAGCTTTCCTAACCTACAGTGCAATGGTTTGAAAGCATAAAGACCAAAAAGATGAAAATAATAAAGGTTAAGAAATCTGAAAAAATAAGACATTATGCTGATTTACATGATTATGGAGTTTAATCCCCAGTAAAGGTAAGTGGACTGCTTATTATATAGTGTTTTTCTACTCTACCTGAGCCTTCAAAGCACTTTATACAACATTTGCACTCCGATGAATGTATCAGAGTACAAATGTTGGGAATCTTTCCCAATGATACCCAGGCATGCAGACTGGAGATCAGGGCAGCCGATCGATAGATTTCCATCCTCATACTTTTCATGTTTGATAAGATCTGTAAAGTCCAGTTCTTGCTAAATGGCTTTATGTGGAAAATGTGCCACATTAATGTCACATTAAGTTCATCTGTATATCTAGCACTGTATATCTAGCACTGATCACCACCTGCACTCATGTATATATCATGTATATATCTATCTACTTAGCACTTTTAATTCTTATTCTTATTTTTTATGACAGTATGTTTGCACTGAAGCACGGCAGCAATTTCCTAATGTTGTAAACCTGCTCAACATTTGGCAATAAAACCCTTTCTGATTCTGATTCTGATTCTAGCAGCCTCAGCCTCACATTTTCTCACTTTATTGACTCAGGCTGTGTGCAAACTGCTGCACTGGTTTAAATGTGGATGCAGTGGTCCTGAGAGGTCAAATGCACTGCAACTGTGCTGGTGTTTTCTTTTTTTTCTTTTTTTTCTTTTTTTTTGCCTGTCCCGTTTGGCTCTTTTGCCATCAGAATTGTTGTCTAAAGGCAAAGAAAGATGCCCAATGGATTTACTTTACCAAACTGACCATCCCAGCCTTGCCATAATGGTCCATTTGATTCACCTTTTATTGTTTATTTTATTTTCACTTGCTGAATACGGGACAGACTTGACTGGAGGAAAGAAGGGGAGAAAGAAAGAGGGAAAGAGAAACAGTTGAGAAGAGGGACGGGGGAGAAGGGCAAAAAACAAAAACCAACAGAATGGGCAGGAAAAAAAAAGAAAAAGAAAATGCATATATCGATCACCTGGATCACCTGTTGAGAAAGAAAAAGGAAAACAAGCAGAAGAGAACAAGAGTAATAGAATAAACAACATCACAATGATATATGGGAATATGACAGTAAATACTAAATATTAAACATTATTGTGCAGCACATAAGATCAACAGAACACAGTGTGCTTTGAGGTAGGAGCCAAAAGGGGTGTAGTTTGTGTGTGTGATCACCCGTGTGTACACCTGTGAGCATGGACACGCTTGTTTTTTTAAAAGGTTCCTTCATGTAATGATCTGCTAGAGGGTGTGGGGGGGCCACAGCCCCGTCCTCCAGGGCATGAAGCAGGTATGGAGGGGATCAAAACTCCAGACATCCAGAGGCCCCCAGAACACAAGAGACCAAGGAAGACCAACAGAGGGGCAGCTGCGCCACTGTCCCAGAAAGAGCTGAGGAGAGTCCCAGATGAGGGCTCACTCAGCAGCCGCGGAGCAGAAGCCAGGGGGGGTTGCAGTGACGCGCCCGTGAGCTCCGCCGGCAGCCAGCTGTGCCTGAGTGACCGAGCCCCAGGCCGAGAGGCCGGGGGCACCCCACCTCCGAAGTGGCCCGAGCGAGCCCCAGGCCCCAGGCCCCGATAAGCAGCCGCCAAGGAGTGAGCCGGCGTGTACCTGGACGCCCATCCCCAGACACAAAGAACCACCAACGCACCGATGTCTGAGGGAGTCCGCCACTGGCAGGGGAAGTGGTGGTGGGGGGAGATAGCCGTCCAAACCTTGGAGGGCCTGAGATGTCCCCCTGGTGTTTTCTTAAGTTGCAGTACATTTGAACTCTTGGGACCACCGTATACGGAGGACAATTTTGTTGTGTAACTATTTTGTCTGGGATGGTGTGGTTGTGCAGATCCTATGCACAGCTTTGCAGACTGTCCATCAACACACAACATTTGTAACACAGAATAAGCTGACATGAAGCCAAAAACAATGAAAATTCACACTGTAGCCGCTTGCTTGCTCAGTTTCTGTGCTTTTTTCACACTTCTTCCCTTTGTTGTGAACTCTTGTTTGTCCCTTTTGTGTTGAGGCCTATTTTTCAACCACTCAGAATAAGACCTGCTTCTGTGTTGTTGCATGCACAACAAAGGACTGTGCAAATTTTCCATGACAAAAAAAGAGATACAAAGTCTTTACATCTGTCTCACGCTCCAAAGACAGGATTTAAGCAGTTGTGAGAATGATATATAAACATGAAGTGGGTGTATCACATCACCCCCTCGTTCCACACCCTGGTGTTTAAACTGCAGTTATAAACTCTGCTAACCTCTCACTGCTTCTGTCAAGTTCATCGATTTACACTGATTGCAGAATTATGGTAGCTCATAACCAGTGTTAGGTCAAGTTACTTGAAAAAAGTAATCAGTAACTAATTACTGATTACTTCCCCCCAAAAAAGTAATCCTGTTACTTTACTGATTACTTATTTTCAAAGGTAATTAATTACTTAGTTATTTAGTTACTTCGTTACTTTTTAAAAACACGATTTACAACCTGATTAGGTGATAAAGCAATTTTCAGCCCAGTTCTACTGTTTCTGTATAATCCATCATACAAAATGTAATCAAATGGAAAAGTCTCTTTTTAAAACTTGTTTAATCTTTTAACTTTATGCATCAAGCAAAAATTAAATTATATGCAACATTCTCTGACTGGAAGAAATTTGTTTAACATTTAAACCTATTTTCTGCACATTCCAGCACATAAAATAAAATATTTTTTTGTGTTTACACTCAGTCTTTCAAATAGATGCAAGTAAAACACAGCAGAAAATAAATAAAATCAAAGACTAGCGGTCCTGTTGCTCTATTTTCACCTGTAAAGCAGGAGCGGGGGTAGGCGGAGGTTTGCCCTGGTGCAGGTGAGCCGCAGCGGTCAGTTGAAGAATCCGCGAGTTTCTCTGTGAATTTGCTTATGTCACTGTCATGAGACATTCTTGCAAAAAAAATCACGGTTTTAGTAACGCAGTAATGCAGCGTTCCTACGGAAAAGTAACAGTAATCTAATTACCGTTTTTGCGATAGTAATCCCTTACTTTACTCGTTACTTGAAAAAAGTAATCGGATTACAGTAACGCGTTACTGCCCATCTCTGCTCATAACTGCTTCCATATAAGGAAACTAAAACTGTATGATATTGCATCTTGCGCGTGATGCAATGGAACTCATGCTATGGGTTCCATTGCAATGGAACTGATGCTGTTGCATAAAACATATCGTGGCCTCCTGCAGCTGCTTTAAATGCATTCTTTTTTGTGGTGAAGAAATATTTTCAATGCAATCAAACAACATTACACTGGAAGTTAATCTGTGTTTATTTTGATGTTGTCTCTCCTTGTCTGTGACACAGATATGCTGCAAAACCTGAGTTCAAGGACAATAAAATGAAAAATAATTTTCAGGAGTGTTATGTTTCAAAAATGTCTTTCAGGTGTATGACTGCTGAAGTAAAACAAATACTGCCTTTAAAAATAAACAGGTATAACTGTGCCTTTGTAACAGTGTAAGTTAGTTTTTCTCAGCAACAGAAGATTGTCATTGATTATAGTGTTGAATGGTTACTACTGAAAATGTTTTTCAGTAACCAAAAACATGGTGCTTCTATTTCCAAGCATTATCCTGAGTTTAGTTTTAGAAGGAAAATATTTTAGCACAGTTTAGCAAATATGTGTAGTTTTAGCTTGCTTGGCTAGTATTTTTTTACATTACCAAAGTAAACACTTGGACAGATTTTTCATTATTTATCTTTTTATTTATTGCTATTCCAAAATCTGTTATACATCGCCATGGGGTGATAGTGGCTCAAGAGTTGACAGTTCATCTTGTAATCGGAAGGTTGCCAGTTCGAGCCCTGGCTCCTACAGTCTAGGTCGTTGTGTCCTCGGGCAAGACGCTTCACCTGTTGCCTACTGGTGGTGGTCAGAGGGCCTGGTGGTGCCAGTGTCCGATAGCTTCGCCTCTGTCAGTGGGCACCTGTGGCTACAATGTAGCTTGCTATCACCAGTGTGTGAATTGGTGGATGACTGAATGTAGTGTATAGCGCTTTGGGGTCCATAGGGATTAAGTAAAGCGCTATACAAATACAGGCCATTTACCATTTTACCATTTACATTATGGCTTATAAAAGAAGTTGGAAATTGGATGCTCCAGTTCACCTTTCTCCTGAGAAGAGCTTCAGACATCTGTGCTTGTGGAGTTTGACAGAGGATGGAACAAGGTAAGTATGTTCAACCAGCTGAGCCATACTTGGGTGCATAAATAAATGACAGACATTTACTTTCATCATTGCAGTGTGACTCTGTTGGGTTGCTGTCACATAATATTTTGTTGATTTTAAACAGATTCTTCACAGGAGCATCAGTCTGGTCTGGTTCTGCTTTAGCAGGCCTGCACAGCAAATTTTTTAGTTTTGTTTTGCTAGCATCTTTGTTATACAAAACAAATTTCTTTCACAAAATAGTAAAAAAAAGAAAAAAGGTTCCTAAAAAGTTTTTGCTATATAGTTTGCTTTATTTTCTCTGTAACCTCAAAATTTTCCTTTCTTCTTCTACTGTACCCACCCATGAGTTTTTTTGTTACAGAAAATTACATGCTAAATTTATGGGACAAACACCATAAGTTGGGGGCTGTTTTATGAAGTGTTACCAAGGCCTCTTACAACCCTAACAGCGCAGTGCTTTCTTGGCATACACCAATACAAATATTGTATTGGTGTATGCCAAGACTTATTTTCAAGCCTGGGCCTGGGATCCAGTTTCCCCAGGCCCAGGCTTAAAGCCAAAACCCAAAGCAAGGAGCTGGTCACTGCCATTAGTCTGTTATCTCAGGTGGCCTCAGCAGAGACGTACTGGTTGTAATCCATTTGAAATCAGCTGTGTTTCTGCTCCTAGGCTCTTTGGAGACATGTCAAACACAAAGATGTATTTGGTTTGTGAATGAATGGACATCTGTGTACCACAAATCTTTCTCAATACAATTGTATAACTGTGTTAAACCATTTAAACATTCTTAATGACAGCTGAGAAATGTATTGTTTATAGAATACACCTCCAAAATACAAAAATTCAATCATTGACTTTTGGTCTGTTATTTTGCTGTTTGCTGTTGCTTTTCTGGGTGATTGTAACGTGTACTTGGGCCAGTCCCTAGGATGCCTCTGTCCCTGCAGCAGGCCTCAGTCTCCCCCAGCGGTCAGGTAGACCTCCAGAACTGTTTTTGGAACTTCTGTGCTTCATGGCTTGACTTGGTCTGTCTCGTCACTGTTCCCACGTTCTTCTCTGTGTTTCATCCTTTGTGTCTCCCCAGTCTGTCGTGTGTTTCCATGTTTGTTTATCCCCATCTTAGCTTCAAGCTCGCATGCTACTTCTTCTTTTATTTTGTTAGTCCTAGTCTCATGTGCATTTTGTTCAGTTTTGCTTCCCGTGCCTTGTTAATCTCCAATTGTGTTCCCTCTGTGTTCCCTCAGAGTATATATTATCTCTTGCTATTTGTCAGAGCATGTGTTTGTCTTCCTCTGTGTCTCTCAGGTTGTGTGTGTCCAATGTTTCTCAGGTTCTCCCATTTTCCCCAGTTTAGCTTTTCTGTGTAGTTCCTCATTTCAGTTCGGTTTTCTTATTTTGTACTGTTTTGAATAAACAGCTCACCTTTTGTTAACGTTCTGTTCCTGCCTACATTGTCATTTGGGTTGAATATCTTCTTGTCCATGTCCAGTATAGCTCTACTTTAATCATTTAGCTTCAATGAGATTAGTTCCTAACGTATTTAAGAACAGCCTGTGATTGACTAAAAATATCAAAAACGCCTGTTCCATGTTATGTACTTTTTCATGACAGGAGATCCATATGCTGAAACAGTTATCATTATCATGAGGATCACAGAACATATAGTGTTTCTGCTAAACTGTAAAAACATATTGCTGACTATGGCTTGGAAAATAATATGATAAATCTAATTTCTTCACTTGTGAAAGATTATTTCATTTGTAACCATCCAAACCATGAATAATGTCACAATTAATGACAGTTAAATAAATAACACAACACAAATTACCAACAAATTTACCCTACAATTCATAACCAGCAATGGTCTGTTTCCTAGCTAGGTAGTTTAAACTAAAATGGCACACATTAACATTCTGTTTCTGCTCCACACCAAGAAACAAACAATGGAAAAGCAGGTTGTTAAAGGGTTAAGAGCAGTTGTTTTTTTTTTTAACCTAAGCTGTCATACATCTGATGGTATGCTTTCTTGGAACATAGCACAGTTATTTTTATTTCACTTTGTCTTTGGCTCAACGTCTTGAAGATGCAAAGATGTTTATCTTTGCATCCATGCTTCCATGTAAATGTTTGATGGTATTCTGAGATGGATAACTTACACTCACAAAGAACACAAAGTGAGTTTTCAAAAACGGGCAAAACATTGTTCAAATAAATGAAGTTTCTGAACATCTTTTAAATCAAATTATATGTTACAGTAATAGATTAATAAATTTCTTAATTCATCCAATAATTCCTCACTTTATACTACTTAATGTGCCGATCTGTGGGAGCCCAACAAGCAAGTAGCAAGCTATTCTAATACCAGGAGCTCCCTTTTCAGGTGTGTTTACACACAATGTGCAAACATTGTGTGTAAACACAATGTTTGCACATTGTGCAAACATTGTGTTTACACACAATGTGCAAACATTGTGTGTAAAAAATATAAAATGTAACACAAAATGTAACACATTGTGTGCGGGAGTGAATGTGAGTGCGAATGGTTGTCTGTCTCTGTGTGTTAGCCCTGCGACAGACTGGCGACCTGTCCAGGGTGTACCCTGCCTCTCGCCCTATGACAGCTGGGATAGGCTCCAGCGCCCCCCACAACCCTGAAAAGGATAAGCGGAAGCGAATGGATGGATGAGTGCATAACTGGCTGTTTGGATGGCTCAGTGAGTTGTGAGCTTAGTGCCACATATTTGTCCACGTGAACATATTTGTGTCTTCAATTCAATTTATTTAATTCAATTCACTTTTATTTACATGGCACCAAATCAGTCGCCTCAAGGAGCTTTATATTGTATGGTTGACCCTTGGCTGGTTCCACAGAAGAGGGGCCTGAAAACTGAAGGCTCTCCCTCTCATTCTACTTATAAATACTCCAGGAAGAACAAGTTGGCCTGCAGTGTGAGAGCGAAGTGCTCTAATAGGGTGATATGGTACTACAAGGTCATTAAGATAAGATGGGGCCTGATTATTTAAGACCTTGTATGTGAGGAGCAGGATTTTGAATTCAATTCTGGATTTAACAGGAAGCCAATGAAGGGAAGCCAAAACAGGAGAAATATGCTCTCTCTTTCTAGTCCCTATCAGGACTCTTGCTGCAGCATTTTGGATTAGCTGAAGGCTTTTCAGGGAGCTTTTAGGACATCCTGATAATAATGAATTACCGTAGTCCAGCCTGGAAGTAATAAATGCATGAACTAGTTTTTCAGCGTCACTCTGAGACAGGATATTTCTAATTTTAGAGATGTTGCGCAAATGGAAGAAAGCAGTCTTACATATTTGTTTAATGTGGAGTCAACAACACATTTGGCACACCTACAGAAATATAAACCCATGGACACATGATTCCTAATGTACATTATTGTTTTAACCCTTTTTCTGGCAATAATTCTGGTTCTACAACATTGTTTTTGCCAAGTGATTGTATAATACAAAAGGCACAGAAGGCATGTTCTTTCATATTTACCTGACTTCACAACAACATACCCAGCTTTGACAGGTACAGTTTTTTTTGTTGTTGGTTGTTTTTGTTTTTTTCGTGTTTCTTCATAGGAAATGTTATGTATTGTGATTGTTATTGAAAGACATAAAGCAGTATATAGTACTAGCATAAAGCATGAAGTAGTTTTTAAAACATGCTTAGGGCCTGTAACTGATGTCTATTGGCATTGTGTGTAGATTTAGTGTTTTTGTCTTTAAAACTTAACATTGACATTTATGTATTTCAACTGTAGAAGATAGCAGGTTGGGTTTTTTCTGTTTTAATGTTGTTACTATGCATTTCAGCATCCAAATCAATGTTCCGCATTTGAATCAACAACAAATATTTGCTGCTGAAAGTGACAATTTTGCTATTTAGGTGCTGTTGCTTGGTACTGATTCCTATGTATCAACAGGTAATTTGAATTTATTCTGTGACTAACATTCAACAACAATGGAAACACAATCATCGACAAACTAGAGTACCACCCTTGTAAGCATGAACAACTCTCTATGCAATTCTTCAGCTACAGTATGTGTTGTCTCATGTATTACGACGTAAAACTGCAGTTGTTTTCAGGCTGCTATGGTTTCTGGTGCTGCCCTTGCCTTACCTGCACAGTTGTAGGACAGATGGGAGACCACCGCTGTGTCCCATTATGCGACATGTTCAGCACAACTGATCTCAGCCATTGGGATACCAAATGTTATACCTCCTGCTGCCTTGGCCATTAAGGTTGGGATTCGATATAAATACGGCATCAAGTTAAATTTGTCAAAGAAATTCTTGTTAAAAATTTCTGCTGTTTTTTACATTCCCACAGTCAGAAATAAAGAGAATCAAGTATTAGTAATAGTTCAGTTCAGTAATAGTTAATTCAATCCAATCTTTTTAAAGGCACTTTATTTTTTAAGGTAAAGACCCTATAATAATAGAGAGAAAATGCCAACAATCAAATGACCCACTTTGAGCAAGCATTTGGCAACAGTGGAAAGGAAAAACTCATTTTGAACAGAAAGAAATCCATGCTCAGGCAGGGGCAGCTATCTGCCACAACCGATTGGGGTGATGGGAGGAAGGAGCTATAGCTGTAACTAATGACTGGATAAAGTGGTAAAAGTGTATAATTACCAAATATTTCTCTACAGGGTTCTATCTGTAAGGACATCATGAGTTCCTGTTTCTGTGTGTGGTGCTCTTGGTGTGAGATGCACCGTGAGTTAAAAATTCGCAAGAAAAGCACAAGTGTCATCAACATGCAGCCTGCACCAGTTAAGTCCACAGGCAAAGATGAGAGTCTGTTATGGCTTCATGCCAGGGTTGCTTTTCATTGGTGTGCTCTGTCTTTAAAAAGGCATTTGATTGAGTTTAACGATGTTTGGTGTGACTAAGTGAACTGGTATTTGGTTTTGACTTTTTTTTTAAAGAGCTGGTAAGAGGTTTGCTTTGATGATCTAAAGACAAGAACAATATGTTTTATTCATGCATATTTTTAATTTAATCCCTGTTTTAAAGATCTCTGACTCATCAAACACATTTGCAATAAATAAAACAAGAAACGGTCAAAGGCCTTACGATGGGGGATCAGACAAATTGTAACTCAAATCATTATCATAAATCTAACTTTTAAAGAAAGCAGAGTTAAAGTTTGTCTTTGCCTTAGCTCATTCAGCATTCAGTCTAGGTTTACTTTGTGACTTTCAGTTTTCTTGTTTATGATTTGATAGAACAAAAAGATTAATAACATTTTTGAAATCTTTGTGTAGTTCTGTAACTTTTTTTCACGTGGTTTTTGTCCTTCATGTAAGTTTCTATCTTTCTGCACCGGCGCTCAACAAAAGAAGTTGTCAAATGAACTTAATAAAAGCATTTTTCCTTTTATGTAAAAATTTACAATGTAATTTTCCACTGTTTTATACTTTTGAATGAAATCCGTCCTGACCATCCTGTTATATGTTATTTTCTGAATATTCAGAATATGTTATATCCTGTAAACAAGATCTCATGAGTCCCCAGTGTAGTGGCAGTGAAGTCAGCAGAGGCGTCTGAAATGTGTCACGACAAACTCAAGGCTACGTGAACATATTTGAGTAACAATGGAATGGAAATCCATTTTGGCTTCCACAGAAAGGTGAAAACTGCTTCAGCTGCTTTTGCAATCACTCACCTTCACACTCGACTCATTTTGATATCCTTGGCAAGACAAAAAAGAAAAAAAAAACATATATAAAGGTTTTACTAATTTGTATCTTTTTAAAAAAAAAAAAAAAACTTTGGCAAAAATAATCTTTCCAATAATCTTCTTTCCAGACTCTTACTTTCATTTTATTTTCACTTTCTACTGTACTTTCCGGTAAGTATTTTTAAGTACAGAAGATTACACCCCTAATTTAGAAATGTACCTTTCAAATATTGGGGAAAGAAAACCCTTAAACCAGCTGTACTTTCCTTAACGGTAACTAAGGCTTGCGTATATGTTAGTATAAAAAATACAGAGTCCCAACATACATTTCTGTGTGATTTTATCCTTCAAATTGCAGCAGGATGAAGCAACAGGTTTGCTTTGTATATGTCATCATAACTTATTCATTTAACTACAAATTAATAGACATGTATTTAAATTAAGGAAAATATCAACAATCACTGTGTCAACTAAATGCTTGTACCCCCTCAAACCTGTGAGATTCCACATCTGCAAGAGTTGGTGTATTAAGTGTTCCAAAAGTCATTATTTTATTAAATGCAATTTTAAATGTCCTATAAACACTTACATCACACTTCTCAAAGGCTCACAATACATTGTTGCCAACTCTGTTTTTGGTTCAACAATCTTATGGTATATACCCCCATCTGCAGGTCATTAGTGGTAAAACATCTACTATGTGAGAGGTAGTGGGACAGTGTGTGGGTTTTGCAATAGCAGTAAGACTGCTTAAGATGTAAAACTACTCAGTTTGCGAAGCACTCTAAAAAATATGATACCTTACAGCTATTATCTTACAAAAAACAGAACGATAGATTAATCACAGTTTGGAGAAAACATCCTGTAAATGCTGTATAGGCAGCACTTAGTAAGAGCTGTTTATTTAAATACATGAAATGATGTTAAGTCATTCTTTAATAACTGTTCAAGCCATATCTTTGCATCATTTTAATGAGACCGACCTAAGGACCAGTGATCTCTTTTTAGCCAGCTGTTCAGGCACCACTGTATCCAGCAGCCTCCTCACTAGGTCCAGGCGTCCTGTCTTGATCAGAACCCTCGATAACTCTGTAACCTCTGCCGTGTGTGTCGTATAAAGGTACCTCAGCTCAGCCTTCACTATGTCCTGAGAGTACAGCTCCTCTGCCTTGAGCACCCACATTTCCAGCTGAGTGATGACAATGCCAGGGTCAGGGTGTCCCTGCATGAACAGAGTCAGGAGAGCCTGTAAGAGGCAGCGCAGGGCTGTGGTGTCTCTGCTCCCTTGTTTCTCTAACTCCAGAGCTTTTTTGAAGCAGTCTACGGCGTTCTGCTCCTCACCTTTCACGAGGAGGCAGCGTCCTCTGAGCACATGAAGTTCCGGTAAGCAGTCTCCCAGCTCAAACTTCAGAGCGTGAGACAAACTCACCAGGGCACTATTTATTGCACTCTCATCCACCAAAAGGCTCTCCTGGAGTGCATCTACACCCATGTAGTAGTATACCTGAAATGAAAAAGATCAACTTGAAAGCCTTGTTGGGACATGAAACACAGAATTTGACCAGCTTTGCACGTTATGCTTTTACCTGTGCCATCTCCAAATGTGTTCGAAGACAGGGGCGTACACCGAGTACTTTGTCTAAGTCTTTTCTAGCTTCAATTAGCTTCTGTCGGTCTGGGATTCCACCATCACCAAGCTTTGCCTTCTCGAGGTCCCCCATGTACAGGATTATATTGATCTACACAGAGAACATGTTGTCCAAATATGTAAACTTTTTACATGTACTAGCCACTTTAAACTAATACAGCTATTCTGGCCTTAAAAGGAGCTGTCATAGCAACTGACTTGATTAGTCGTAGCTACAGTACCTTGGCACGGGTGCAGTGAGCCTGCCAGTTGAGTTCTGGATCTGGCAGCACATTTAGGGCCATATTGCAGATCCCTGTAGCCATTTCATGTTTACCCAGCAGAGAGAAGACTCTGGCCAGAAGGTTCAGGATAAATGCATCGTCACTGGCCATATTTATGGCCTGGAAACACAGACAGAGCTGTTATTATCTCATCTTAAAAGGGAACAGTGCAGCAGTATTTCTTAAACCCATCCATCCATTCGCTTCTGCTTATCCTTTTCAGGGTCTGGAGCCTATCCCAGCTGTCATAGGGTGAGAGGCGGGGTACACCCTGGACAGGTCGCCAGTCTGTTGCTCATTGTTAAACCAAATGAGCAATTAGTAAGTGAGTGAGTTAATGACTTGTTCAGCAGTTTTTAGCTGAAAAAAACCTTCTGTTGTCCTAGTTAGATACATATTTTTCAATCTTTTGAACTGAAAAGTCTCAAATAAAAAGCATTTCACTCACTGGCCCTCATTTTAGGTTTGACAGCATTTTAGCAGATAAAGGTGAATGGCTTAAACATGAATTGAGCTGAAGTTTGGGGAAGGCCTCGGAGAGGACTGGCAGCGGCTCCCGGGCCTGGAAGATCACCGTGTACTAAATAGAAGTGAAGAAGTGAAAGAATTGAAAAGGGGAGCGAGGGAGGGGCACAAAAACGAACAGCTTGTAGAACTGGGGGAACATATATAGGTAAGAACCTGAAGGAGCGTGTTCGGAGGCGAGGCCCCACTCCTGAAATTCAGATACTTTATCGCTAACAAAAGTCAGATGACAGGCTGATTGCAGAGGTTTAGTCCTAACAGTTTGAGGGAAAGTAATTGTTTTTTTCCCAGCTTGGTGAGAGGTGCATGAGTTAACTCACAGTTCCATAACAGGACAGAGGATCCGAAGCCGAGAAACCGCAGTCGTGTATGGACATGGGCACAGGGGAAAACTCCTTCTTCCTTTCTAACATGATGCCGACATAACACCAAGCTAGAGCTGATGGGAGAGACGAGAAGATTTGGTTTTTCAGCTTTTATTTTTTATAAATAGCATGTACTTGAGGAAATAGACAAACGAACTGGCCTGTAGTTTTAACAAAATGATTTCAGCAACAAAAACTAGTAGCTCATTGATATGGATAATACACCTTCACCGACTTGCAATCAATAATAATAATGATAATATGATAATGATAATAATCATAATAATCATAATGAGACTGTTGGGACTATGTTGAATGTTTTTCTCTTGATAATAATCTTTCCCTTGTGCAATGATTGACTTTGACTTTCCAAATTGTTTGGGAATGACCTCTTCAGACTGACGCGTAGACAGAATTGGTTGTGTAAGATCATTGTAGACGTTCTTTTAGAAATATATAATGTCATGATCTAATATGTTGTGTGTTGTAGTTTTAATCTGAGACCTTTAAGGACCACATGCGGAACAGATTTGTATTTCTTTTTTCTCTCTGACTCCATGACTGAAAGCATTTATCATGACTGTATTGATCTGTCTTTAGTTAGTTTGTATAATCAGATTTTAAATACAAACACCTTTTTGCAAAATTTTGCACAAACTAATACATTTATAATCAATCTCTGATTATTAGAGTCTGGTGTGGCCAGTCTTCATGAACACCTTTAATTTTGATTTTTTTTGCTGTACTGAAACTTGAACATCTGTAAGAACTGTGGATTAATTTCAATACAATACTGTCACATGTTTACCTTTGTGCTGTGTTTTCTCAGATTCCAGTGTTTCTTTCAGAAACTGGAGTCCTTTATTGTAGTGCGAAAGTCTGGAGTACTCAGAATCCTCTTTGGTCTTTACTATGTTGTCCAGCCTGCAGACAGAAAATAACTTGAATATTTTCACACTGTGTGGTGATAGTAATCTAAATCATATCACCCTGTACCTTATGTAGATTGTTGCCATTTTAAAATACCAGCTTCGTTTTTCCTCTATCGGTATCTGAAAAACAGCACCACAAGTTAAGTAATACCCCACTTAAATGCTCCCTACAACATGAAACAGTGATTTGAAAGCTCTTATCTGCTACTAAATTTGTGATTTTAGACTACAACAAAGTAAAATGGCCTCATTGTCTTCCTGTGTGTAATCTTTTGAGCATTGTCATATTCCTTCAGTTAATTCCAGTAGAAAAGCTAGAATGATGTGAATGCTCACCATCTAACCAGTCATTATATCAGTGCTCCGCTTTGTCTTTACACTCTGCAATGTGATTCTTGGCAGTTAACCATGTGTTGTCTCTTTATTTAAAGTATTCATATCTCTCACCAGGTCACCCCCATAATGCAGGGCTCTGTTGTAAAAAGACAATGCAGTGTTCAGTCGCTCTCTCAAGTCGTCGTCGCTGTCCAGCTCTATATCGTACGGAAAGACGTAGGCCTGCTCGACCAGGCAGCGTGCAGCCATAATCCTGATCTCATCCTGAGACGCCTCACCGCCGTCTAAGCCCATGAGGTTGGACACTTTGTCCACACACTCCCCTGCATCCAGTTCTCGTCCCAGCTTGTCGTACACGTAGCCCAGGTTTGCCCAGGCATTCAGATTCCCAGGGTCCTCTTTGCAAATGCCCCTGAAAGGCCAGAACACACAGACAGTGGGGCTTAGAATCAGGTCCAGATTAACATAAAGAGCTATCAGATCCAGGAGGCACTTAAAGACATTTCACACAGCATCTAACTAAAAAAATAAGAAATGGCAGCTGTGAGTGAAGTTGGAATGTTAACTATAGAATTACCAGCTACTGCAGTTATGACTATGTTGCAATGGGATAATTATCTTTTCTTCATTTTCTTGTTTCTTGTACTGTGCAGTAAGAACTGATAATTGTATATAGTGACATATTAAAAAAGGAATACTTGTGGATAGTTATAGTTGAAAAATTAAAGTTCAATGTATAAAGATGTATGTATTCATATATTTATTTATATGTGTTCACACTGTATAATCAAAACAGACATGTATGATGAACTAGCTAGGGGTAGGAATTAATAAGCATTTGCTTCCTCCCACTCTGTTTTGAACTGGGAGTGGTCAGCATTTTTTTTCTCCATGTGAATAGGATGGCTTTCAATGATTTCACCTTTATTAGTTGTTTTTTTTGTCCATTATTGTTACTTATATGTTCAAAATATAGATCTGATTGATTCATTACGATAGGAGTGAACACAGACACCTGGCCAGGTAAAACTACCTGGCCAATTGCTGTGCCAGTTGAATGACACCTCCTGTTTAGTCTTTAAGTGAAATTTTACATAGCTTACATGAACAAAGTTCTCATACTTGCAAAGATATTTAATCTAAACTCATTTTTAGATTACTACTCAAACTAAGTACTCAAAGGACTAAGTGGTCTGTCCTTCACCCAAATGATGATGGATGGATGGATGGATGGATGGATGGATGGATGGATGGATGGATGGATGGATGGATGGATGGATGGATGGATGGATGGAAAGGTGGATGGATGGATGGATGGATGGATGGATGGAAAGGTGGATGGATGGATGGATGGATGGATGTATTGACAGAAACTGACATTTCTGTCACCTGCAGCTGTGAATAGTGCTGTCAGCCAAATGCTAACGTGTTAATATGACAAATGAGTATTTCTGATTTTCATTATTTACCAATTCTTCTTAAAGATACTTTTGACTTGTCTCTTGTCACAAAGGGTTATAGCAGCTAATACCACATAGTTTTGTATTTCTGGCTGGCATTAAACCAGTCTTCTGTTGCTTGCAGAAAAATGGGTTCAACTTGCAGCACCATAAATGTGTCGCTGAATCATACGATAATAAAAGTGTCAATAAATAGTAAAAATTGGATAATCGAGCGCCATTTTAATGTCTAAAGTCTGCAGAGAGCTAAGTTACTTGAATTAAAATAAAAATGTGTATGATGTTTTTTACACATATAAACCTTCTTCACAACCTTCACAAGGCAGCAAAAACAAAAGAAAGAAAAGAAAATGCCGTCAAGATCTCTGAAGAAATCATGTATTCACTGTGTATTTAATATCCTTCCTCTGACTCAGTGAATTTTCTGCATATTCTTCCTTAAAAAAAAGATGGCAGTGAATATTCACCTGAATATTTCCTCAGCAGTGTCCAGCTGTTCCAGGTTAAAAGCCAGCAGGCCCAACAGATTTCGCACAGCATATTGCAAATATCCAACTTCTGCTTCTAGCTCAGCTCGCAGGCTTTCCTGTCTTAAATAAGTGTCCCGATGTCTCAGCTTCACTGGCCCAGTAGGATCACAGTTAAGATTTAGATCCAGGTGGAAGTGACCAGGGATGTAGTCCATGTCCTCCATGAGAGTCTCAATGTCCTCTGTGTTTTCCCTTTCTGTGGCCTCCATCTTCTCTTCTTTAAGAAACGCTAAAAATGCTAAAAAATAATCTTAACCAGGGTAATGGTTAAGGTAGCAGAAGATCGTACCTAAGAACACACCTTGTCCTCTTTAGTCGACTTTCACATAAGTCACTCTTGTGCTCCAGGTTTGGACAGGTTGAACAGGTTGGGCTTGGGAGTGACTGGGAGTGGAAAAGAATGATAACTGAAGATAGTGTGAAGCTGTTGAAAAAATATGTTTGCCCACCTTTTTATTCTTATTGCACAATCAGAATTCTTGAATACATGAAATCATCTATATTCATGTTTATTGTCTGGAAATAAAACTGCCACACTTCTGTTCAGCCATGTTTCTTTGCCTAATTTGTATGTGCGAGCGTGCGTCTCTCTCTCTGTGTGTGTGTGTGTGTGTGTGTGTGTGTGTGTGTGTGTGTGTGTGTGTGTGTGTGTGTGTGTGTGTGTGTGTGTGTGTGTGTGTGTAGGTGGGTGGGTGGGTGGTAGGGTGTATTAAAAGTCCCTCGTGACAGGATGATTTAATTTCTGACTGAGTTTTGTAAAATTATCTTTGTGTCTTTGTTTTGAGAGATATTTGAGATTCTTTAGCCTTCCCTCTAAGCCTGTTTTATCACACACAAGAATGCAAACCATCACACTCAGAGTGACTGAGGAAACAGTCAAACCCAATCTGTGTTCTTAATCATTATTTGGGTAGTAAGTATGATTTGAAAATGGTATTTTTTTCAAGGCATAACAAAAAATGGTCAGTTATAAAAACAAAAAAGAAAGCGTGTGTATTGGAGATATGCAAATACCTTCAACAGTTCAACAAAAGCAGTGAATCCCTGTAAATCCTCACCTTATCATTCTGTCTTTGAAAATCAGATAAAGATGAGGTGAGCACTTTCTGTTACTGCGTGCTCCTGCGAACAAAACCAAACTCTTCCACTAGAGGGTAAACTTGCATTGTGATAAACCAGCCTGATGGTGCAACAAAGGGAGCACGCTCGTTCAGTGTTACAAGACTTTACTGACACTGAGTGCAACATCACTTTTATCAGAGGAAAAAATCTATCAGATAACGTAGCTAAAGGCAAAGCTCCAAGCTTGAAACAGCATAGGAATGGGTGTCATAGTCTCAGGATTATGTGCTGTGTCTAAAACTTGAATCTTTAGTTAACAAATGTGAGTTTTGGATTTGTGTTTAGGTTTTTCTGTATTTGAATTTAATTTTTTTTTTCATATTTTATAATACTGAGGCTCATTTTTATTACACGAGTTCTAGCTACAGTTTTTTTTTCATACCTTGTGTCAATTTTACTTCCTTCTTTGCGTTTGTCTTGATTATTTTCACCATGTTTCCTAGTTACCCTGTTTCCCATTTCCAGTCAACCCTCAGTGTGTAACTAGTGCATGCTTTTTGTTGTGTTACGTTCCTGTTGTGCCTCCCTGTAGTCTTTGTGAGCTCTACTGTTTGTTTAACCCTTTATACTCTGTTTTGTTGCATCTCTGGTTTTTGTGAAAGTAAATTCCAGTAGTAACAAATCAATATTTAACATGAACAATAAAAATTTAAGACACCCAGGAGGAGCTAAAGTTAAATAAACTTTATGAGTTTATGAGTATTTTTTACCATAAACTAAGTTAAGTTTGATAGGATAGCTTTCCAAATTAAGTTTTCAAGGTTTCCCTGCAGATCAGGGGTCACATTTGTGGAAAATGTACTGTACATGTCTGGTGTTGTAATGGTATTTCACCACTCCTCGTAGTGGCCAGTGTTACTGCAAAATAAGCAAACTAACATTAAAATCCTTTGCTGTGGTTCTGAATTGCAGCACTTTTGAAAAACAAAGAGGGAGCGTTTACACAAAGGTCAGCGAGCAAACTATCCGCAGTCCTAAACATGCAGATTTTAGTTTGACTGGAAACTTGAGCGCTTGAGGCGAACCCACGCAAATAAAGAGAGAACATTCAAACCCACATGCAAAGGCCTCAGTCAGGTTTGCACAGTGCTGATGCCTCTGAACGACCGATCAGAAAGTGTTGTATAACATGCATTTGGTACTGTAGATCTCCCTCAGTGGGCAGCCCTTTTTTCCATTTGTACCATGTGGGTGTGCAGAAATCAGAATTTTCTGCTCTCAACAACCGTTGCCATGGTGGTCATCATGGATACCAGGCTGATAGCATGGCAACATAATGATTACAGATGCCTGTTTGTATGACTGTACGCCCCAAAGAAGCAAATTTAAAGGCATTTCTGTCGTAAGTGACCACATGCTTAGTGATACATTTTGAATTCTCATCTAACAAACACAAAGAGGTTTATAATAGTGACCTGACCCCCCAGAACACCCATCTGGCTTTTGTTGTTTACTCCCACCTAAATTGAGATTATAATAGATGTTTCAAATGCAACATGTTTTGCTTGTAGACTAACACCCTGTTAACCTCCTTAATTGTTTTGATGTCAGTCTTAACCTCATGCACAGACAGTGTATTATGACTGACATATGCAAAACCAACACTCAGCCTGACAAACAGCATCACATTTTTGCACAAATATAGCATTTTTTGTGAAAGCTGCACCTGTGTACATTTCATTAAGGGTCTTTAAATTCATTTCTGCAGTCGAGTTAGGATGCTTGGAGCCTCCAATGAGATGTGAGACTGAATACACAGGAAAGTGTCATTAAACCAGAGATCTCTCCAAGCTGCTCTCTCCTCAGCTTTTGTTAAACCATTACAATCAGTGCAAAATACTGGTTCTAGAATCAACGTAGCTTAAATAATGAAAAGTAGACATAGTCTTATATCCAAGCTTAATCTTCATGCCATTTCAGAAAGAATGAGACAGCCTTAATCCAGCTATTAACCCATTTTTATTTGCTACAAATTTAGCCCCCCCTACCTTTCCTAAGTAGAGTCTTCCATTTTGTCCGTCTGAGACAGACATGCACAATCACTAGCTGCTAATATTTGGAAACCCCTGCCTTTGCATCTCACTTCATTGCTGTCCACTACAACTGTATTTCCACTCACAGTCAGCTTCATCCTGGCAGCCCGAGCAAGTGTTCACAGTGAAAAGCATCTCTTCAGCTCTCCAGAGGCCCTTCCTGACTGCAGATTATGCCACTGAATGTGTCTTTGTGGTGTCTCTGGTTGTGACAGACATTTGTAATAAGAATGCAGCATTTTCAGTAAGTTATAGCAGAAAAAGATTACTGAAAAGGATGACTATAATCATTCCTTTCTTTCTTACATTTTTTGATATGTATCTTTATTAGTTAGCGCCTGGAAAACAAAAATCCAGTTATACATCCAAAGCCATAAGGAAAACAAAAACTTGGTGGAAAACCTGTGCCTGCTGTGGATCTTATTGAATTGTCCTTGACAGCAGCATTTAATCTCCTTTGTTCCAAAACATTGACCCACTGGTCTTTTAACCACAAGCTTTAACCTGAGCTCCAGTTCCACATGAGGGGGTCCAGGCCCGTTAAGGAAAAGTCTGCCTGGGCTGAGTTTGTGTGGGCCGGGAGAAAGTTTCCATATAGAGACACAGGGTATGAGTAAGTGTGTGTTTAGTGTATTAAGAGTAAAGTAATCCGGCCTTTGCCACAGAGATCTGTTGTATTTCATTACACTGATTAGACTCTTCATTCCTTCTCTTGGGCGGTGACCCATGTTAAAAGCTTCTAAGTTACAGCGGACCACGAATTCTAAAATAAATTCTAAAATAAATTCTAAAATACATTATTAAACATTTGACCAAATATTTTTGATTTAATTAATTTAAATGAAAACATTAAAAAATATTTAATTAGCTCCCATTTTAATTAATTAATGCATCATTAATTATATTTTCTATTCATTTTGGCACTTGGGGCCTTCCATACATGGTCACACCATCACCTGCTGTGTTCAAAGAAGAGCCTTGCTTTTCTTTTTAGTGCACAATGGACAAAACTATGAGTCCACATCTTTTAATCTTTGAATTCAGGTGTTTTTAGCTTTATGAAAGCCGTGCAATCTGTCTTTACAAGCATTTGTGAGAGAATGGGTCGCTCTAAAGAGCTCACTGAATTCCAGTGTGGTGCTGTAACGGGATGCTGCCATTACAACAAGTTCATTTGTGAAATTTCTTCCCTCCTAGATATCCATGATCAACTCTGAGTGGTATTATTACAATGTGGAGACATCTAGAAACCACAGCAACTTAACCATAAAGTGGCAGACCACGTAGAGCAAGGGAGCAGAGTCGACGACGCTCACAGTTGTAAAAGTTGCTAAACCTTTGCTGACTCACTACTGCTGAGTTCCAAACAAAATTAAGCACTGGGAGCATCATGCCATGCGTTTCCATTACTGAGCAGCTCCCTGAGTGTAATGTGTCGGTGGCCCACTGCTTTTGTCTTTTTAGGGCATTTCAGATGTTTAGATTAGTCCTTTTTAATAGTTTATTAATGCCCACTTAATTTTTGCGTGGAGGAAAAGCTATCAAGTTTTTCACAAAAAGGCAAAAGCAAAAATAAGAGCTTCATCTTGTGCTTTTGTCCTTTTGCCTGCATAAATGTGGACAACAGGCAGATGGATACAGACATCACATCTTCACCCAAAGGTCGCCTTTCATGACTATGTTTAGATTATGTTTCTGTTCCATGATGCTCACACATATAACTGGTTGATGTTCACATATATAACTTGATTGGAGTATCAATATTAACAAGCTTATCTTCTTCTTATAAAACGCACAGACGTCTTTGTGCAGAAAGGAGGATAAAAGGACTTTTTTGTTGTTTTTGTTTTACTTTGTGCTTGTCGTTTTATTTTGGTAGTTCACCGTTTTCTCCGGTACAGAGCTTTCACACAGATTGTATTTTGAAAGTTTTCCCGGAAGCTACCGAGGCTTATCGCTGGTGACTTGACGCTATCGGGTCTCCTCTCCCACTCTGCGGTTCCTGATCGCTGTCATCATGCAGGTGGAATCTGCGCAGTGTGGCTCAGCGTACAGATCCCAAACACCAGCCTCACCGAGCTGCAGCTCAGGACTCGGGACTCCGGAGATCAGACTGCATTTACAGCTGTAAAGGAACCAATCAAGGAGGGGAAAGCAACAAATTGGATTTCCCCCCTCCGCTATCACTTGATGACCATCAGCAGTTTAGATACAGAGGCTTCATCAATTTAACACAACATGTTGACTGAGTTAAAATAACCCACATATCGAGGATTTCTCTCTGTATCATACTGCTGGAATAAGCTCACACTGCTGTGTTGATACTGTCAAACAGTTTTCCTTGCCTGGCGCAGTCCAACTCAGCAGCAGTCGCATAGGATGCCATACAAGCCTATAGGAAGTGACTCTCGCAGCTTGACAGGGAACAATCTCCGAGGAACCCGAAGGACGTAATCTTTGTCCTGCGGATCTTATCGGTGTAAAAACACTCATGGCGATGGACGAAGGTACTGTCAGCGAGAGCATCCCAGACCTCAAAGACATAGAGGCGAAAATCGGCCGGAAGACCCCCGAGGGTTTGCTCAGGTGGATGCGGGAAGAGTCGTCCTCTCTCCGGGCAGACGCCAAGCTGGCCCTCGCGCACGACACCGGTAAAGAGACCGGGATGAAGAGTTTGGATGAAAAGATAAGAAAACTGAAGATGGAGATGGTAAGAATCCACAGTTCTCATATATGTGCCCGCAGGATGCGTGGCAGACTCTTGTTTTCCAGGATGTGTCATTCACGAAAGTCAGCCAGGTACAGAGCTGTCATTATGACGATGAATGCTGAGCCCGGCTCGGCTCCGGCAGACAGCCTTGTTTCGAGTACTTGAACATTTATCAGCAGATCGGGTTGTCATTGCTGGGGTGTATCTGAAATTATGTGCAGGTACAGAAGCCTGCACAGCTCCTGAGAGCCCAGAGACAGAGGTACTTAACATGTTATCTGACTATACAGCATGCCATTTTTAAAATTTCCTTACTTCTCTTTATTAAGTTCTTGTTTTCTGTTCAACTCTTTATATTAAAATAACTGAATGTATAAGTAACAATCCATAAAGTAGTATAACAGTATAATTTTGACCAGATGAACCTAAACCACGTCATGTTCACATGATCACTAGCCTAACACAATAAACTGTAGTGTAACGCTCCACTTGACAGCTGAGAAAAAATAAATGACTGTGTTTTATACTCCAAGTCGTCCTTCCTGCTCCCACTGTGCGCTCAGAGCCCACAGTGGGACTCACTGCAAAATGTCAGCATTCTTTAAAATGACCATATAATCTGTATTTCAGAAAGCGCTAAATGCCAAATAATTTTCTTATCCCGTGCCTCTGGTGATGAATGATACTTTAGGACAGTGAGATTTAAGGATGCTTTTAGGGCCCCTGCTAATTGTTAGGCCTCCGGTAAGCTCACTAACCTCAGCTTTTTGGATATTCCTTAATTATTGTGTGGGCTCACACATTTAAAGCTATAATAAGTAAGTGTTTTACCTTAATGTTGGGAATAATACCAGCCTCAGCATGATTTCTGAGTTCGCTGACTCGTAACAGCACCAGTAGCATCTCATTTGTTCCCACTCCTTCCCTCAAAAGTGTCAGTCTGTATGTAACTTGGGAGAATGTATACAGTTTTCCAGGAAAGTACATTTCTAAGGAGACACTGAGGGCAGAGCTCGGCAGATTATGCCTACATGACACAAAATCAAGTGGTTTAGCTGCTGGTTAGACACAAAGCAAGAGCAGGATTACTTTATTCTAATAACTTGCAATAGATGCCAACTTTTCTCTTATGGCTGTTTGTGGCTAAAATGTTCCTAAAGTTAGGTGGATGAAGAGTAAACCAACAAATTCTATTCCATATCAAGATGACGATTTTGTGTTTCACGGCACATGGGTGCCCCTCCGTGAGCCTGGTCTGCTGGATGTTTCTTCCTTTTAAAGGGGAGTTTTTCCTTCCCACTGTCTCCAGTCTCCAACTGCTTTCATATTGTTGGGGTTTTCTGAGAATTATTGTGGGGTCTTTACCTCACAATATAAAGTGCCTTGAAGTTACTTGTATTTTGATTTGGCACTATATAAATGAAACTGAATTGAATTGTTCGTTGCGCGAGCAGCTGCTATGATTTGTTTCACTACAATTCAGTACTGGAGCTTAAAAGACTCCAAAGTCCAGAGGCCTTTTATTACCAGTTGAAGCTACAGGGGCTGCTGTTATCACTGAGTAGCAAACGTTACATACGCCTGCTTTAAGAATTATACTTGCCAATGGATGTTTCAGCTTTTGGAAAGCTAAATGTTAGCATCAATCTCTCTTTAATGTCTTAGATAACGTAATTACTATGTTATCAACATGTCAAAATTAGCCAGTTAGGTCAGTGAAGTATTAATGTATTTTGAATCCAGCATAATTAAATTCTACGTTTACACCCAATGCAACACTTGCTGTGTCTTTCTGTACATTTCTTGTATTCTTTGGTAATGTTTTCACTTAGGATCGCCATAGGAGGTAAAATTAAAGATGTGACATTGACTTTGCTGTCGCTGTACGATTATGACAAAAATAATTTGGAATTTGTGGACTGATATCACACTTTTATACTCAAAGCACTCTATACAACACATTCACTTTCTTTAAGCTTAATGCTTTTTCTAACTACATTCACACTCCGATGGATGCATTGGAGAGCAACTTGGGGTTAGCATTTTGCCCAAGGATACTTGACATGCAGACTGGAGGAGCCAGGGATCGAACCACCAAGCTGCCGATCAGTAGGTGACCCGCTCTACCTCCTGAGCTACAGCCTCCCCTAACATGTGTGCAAACTAAATTTTAATATGAACATTGCTCTTATTATTAAGTAGTATAATACTAAGTAGTATAAGAAGAAAATCAGGAGTCTACATTCGATTATTAAGATGAATGATTAATGATGAATTTGTGACTAAATGCAACAGATGTAATTTTACTTTGACTGGACTTGAGTAATAAAATGTGAAGGCCCCTTGTATCCACTCATTCAATAATTCAAGCTGCTCTTCGCTCTGCCAGCAGCTGCACTTTGTTTGGAAATAAGTGGAGGTAAAAATGCACACAGGACCGTGGTGAAGGCGCTCTCTTCCTATTGTCTAGCTGCGCTTGCACCATTTATAGAAAGTAATTTTTAACATATTGCATACATTTCTATCTTCAGTCCACTGGGCTTAATTTTGGTGTGATACATACTCATATCATACCTCTGAACAAGACTGTTTTTCAGTTTCTCTTATTAAATGATTCCATCCCTCGTTTATCCACAGCAGGCCACTCTGTGTTTCTTCAGAACTGATTATTTCTTCTACAGCAGAGCTTCCGTTCAACAAGTACTTCTCTGTTTTCTTGTTTACATCAACCCCACCTCGCGTCAAACAGTGGAGGTCTGTAGCAATAATGCACCACTCTACAGTTGCCCCCCCCCCCAACCATGTTCATGTATGTCATACATTCCTGCGGCAGATGCAGGCATGCACCCCGTCTCCCCATCTGTGGTTGTGACACAAGAGCGTGTCGGCTGTCATCGTCACATTTGTTTAGTATTTTCTGCCACATGTCTTTGAGTTTGAATTAGGCTCGTATTCCTTGAGCCTGTGTGTGTGTATATCTTAGGTTAGCTTAAATAGCTGGTGAGTAATAAAACGCTTGCTCTTAGGTTGTTGTATCAGTTCAGGGCTTTTGGTGACGGGTGTGGTCTGAGAACTAACTGATGTAGGCTCGTGTGAATCCATTGGAAGATGGATCACAAAACCTTTTTTTATTTTTTCAGAAGTGGTGTGTGTGAATGACTCAGATTGTTTTTTCCTCTTTTTCCCACAGAAGTCTTAAAAAACCCTTTTTCACATCACATCTGGGCCAAGTGCATATGTAGTCCTACATCTGAGTCATATCTGATCTCTGGACATGTTGACCACAATGTCAACGGAAATACGCATACGCGGGAGGTTTAGTGTGAACATCACATGGGTTCTGTAGTTGCAGCTTGCCTGTCTGTAATTTTGTGACCAGAAAGGCGCATTGTAATGGTAAATGGTAAATGGCCTGCATTTGTATAGCGCTTTACTCAGTCCCTAAGGACTGCCACCTGAGCTACAGCCACCCCGTAGTAATGGATGTGTTAGCTCTAAAAAGCAAAAAGTCTGAGTTTTAAGGTGTTTTTTTTCTTCTCATAATACATATATGTATTGTAAACATGGCAATATTTAGATATAAATCAGAATATAAATGAATAAATGAGTGTTAGTGGGTTAGTGTGTACAGAAGAAAGCTCAGCTGCTGTTGTAGGTTGTATAGTACCTAACCTAATTGCATATTTAGCCCACATTTGTATTCACAAGGCATCCAGACTTGCTGGAAATCTGTTAAGACTATAGAAGCAGGCTGGACTGTTAGTAGTTTTAGTCATTTATCAAGTTTTTTTGCAGAAGCGGGAGGACAGAGAGAGAAGTGATAGTGATGAAGAACCGTTTTCTAACTCTAAGGGAGTGAAACTTTCAGTACAGTCCGGGCTGCTCCAGTATGTGAGTGTGTGTGCCCGCGTGCGTGTGTGCGCATGCAAGTGTGCATGGTTATTTCATCTGTGTGAGTGGTGCTGTGTAATGAGAGTGCAGAAGAAGAGATGGGAGCATCATCTGAAATCTGCTTAGTAAGATGTGCAGTACTAATGTGTGTGCTCAGAGGCTGCAGGGAGATACTAAATGGAAGAGCTCTCTCGTGCACACAGTCGTGCACACAGCCTAGCAAAGTCACCATGTTGTTTTCTTCCCCAACATTTTCTGCCATGCTGATAAGCTCAAACGAACAGGCGGGATGTTAATGAGTCGGCTATAAACTGCTTCTTTTTCCACTCTGAAAGTGTGTGTTTGTGTGGACCCTTCTGTTCCTCATTCATCTGTTACTTTGTATCCATAACCACACTGTGTGGCATTGGTGGGCTGCAGCATCTGCCTGTGTAAGATCAACACTGTGCATATTTGTGTGTGTGTGTGTGTGTGTGTGTGTGTGTGTGTGTGTGTGTGTGTGTGTGTGTGTGTGTGTGTGTGTGTGTACGTTACCACTAATATTGAAGTGTTACTCTTGTTAAATAGCAGGAAAAACAAGAGGTCATGTTACATTTCTAATACAGTACGTCTTTGATTTAAACAAACATGTTGCATAACTCTCAAGTCCAGAAAAACACACTGATTCGATTGGCCTAAAGTACAAAATATAAATCAAAACGAAACTACAGATCTTTAAAATTAGCCTTTAAAATTGTTATGGTCATTAACATCCTATTTCCTGTTACTTAGATGATAGACATGGATCATCAGAGACTTTTAAGACAGCCAGCTTAGAGTCACCAAACAGTGACGTAGGATCATTATTCAGGAAAGCGAAAGATACGGACACGTTTCTTTGCCCAAATGATACCCAGCTAGTTCAAAACCTAAAAACAATACAGTTTAACAATTAAGAAATCTGAAAATAATGCAAGTCATCACACAAGTGAACCTGAGTTGGCAGTTACTATATTTGTTCAAGAAAACTGTAATACTACAAAAAAACGAACAAAGAATTCATCAGATATTCGATGCAGCTGCTCTAAATGATTTATTATACTGTAGCTGTAGTGTGATTACTGACTCTAGCAGAGTAATGTGTTATGTAACTGCTTCCAGACAAATGTGTTCATGTGTTTGCAGTAACGGGTGACTTCAGAACACGTTTGTCGCCGGCTCGGCTCATGACTTGATTTGGTGGGGAAAGAGCTGAAGGCAGATAAATGTTGCTGTGAATGATTTTAGTGCTGCTGTTCATCTCTGCGGGAGCAGTTTGAAAGCATCTGTCTTTCGCATTCGTCTCCAGCAATCTCCACTCTCCACTTCACTGATCTAAACAGATTTACTGGATAGAGACACTCCTTTAAAGCCAGAGAAGACTGGCACTAAGCCTTACACACACACACACAGAGACACACACACTGAAGGGCCTTTTATATATAAGCTGCTTTGTGCATTTTATTAATGATCAGCATCTGTATTTTAAGCTACCAAAGGGCAAATGTTATGCTGTTGCTCGAGGTATGTCCTTACTTTTTGCTAACTCCTCCTTTTTTATTCACTTTAGCTTTCCCATGTCAGCCTCTCTCTGTCTTCCACCTCTGGGCAGATGAATGTCAGTGCAAAGTCAGCTCTCCGTGCAGAGCTGAGCTGTAGGGAATCAAAATCCAGTCTGTTTAATCTCAGGCTTCTTTCTCTAACTGGCTACTGGCTATGCTGTCACTGATGTCACAGTCAGTACAGGGTTTTGTTAAATTCAATTATTCCTGAGTGACCTGCAGCTCTTTTATTCCTCCACCACAATTTTGTTTCCTGTTTTCTCTCCATCTCATTTTGTTGCTTGTAACCATAATATCAGAGAGCCTGGTAGGTCTTCTGTCCAGGCTTCATTTCTTCTTATGTGACAGCAGGTTTAGACAGTAATGTTTGCAGGAAGTAGATGGACAAACAGAGAAGGGGCTACATCAGCTTTGAAGAATGAGCCTCTGCTCCTCTTTGTATCCACTGACTTGCATATTATGCTCCATGAGGGCCAAAATTCAGCATTTCTTTGTAGTTTGCGTTGCTATTTCATAAGACAGTGATCTTCACTTGGCTTTACTTGTGCTTACGGTGAAATCTCGCATGTTGCCATTCAGCATTCTGTCCTGTAGTAAGAAAGAAGAAAAGGAACAGTAAGAATGGCATTCAGACATGAATGCAGACAGATGGAGCAGCTGGCGAGTTACGGAGGGCCAGGGCTGACCTTCTGCTGCCTAATGGAGACTAGAGGGTCTCTGCAAGGACGCAGTATGTCTGAGGGCCCGAGTTAGATTGGGAAGGTGAAACAGCAGACACGGGCACCAGGGGATACGAAAGAGAGAGAGAGAGCAGTGACTGTGTTTATGTTGCTGGTATTCCAGCTGGCAGTAATTCAGCAATCTGTTAGGTTGCTGTGAGATGATAGGAAGCCACATGGGACAGTGTGCGTCATGGATCATACCCTATCACAATCTACAGGATGATGATGATGATAAACTTTAATTTCGGACATGTAAAGCAAAAAAACAAATAAATACACATATACATTCATTTATTCACACACATACATATGTGCACAAACAAAATCAACATAACATGAAATGCCAACTCAATCATCATGTCTGAAAGAGAACAGGAAGAAGACTAGAGGAGACTAGAGGGTCTCTGCAAGGGTCTCTGCGTATTAATCACTACGCGTGCTCAACACTCTCATCCCCACAGCTTGACAGAAAATGGTGTCCATAAAAGTACTGAAGGAAAAAAAAAGTCAGAAAGGTGAATATCTAGAGTAGTAAATTGTCCAACAATTATAACGTGTTCTCGTTGTAAGGTTCAGAACGCTGAAAGCATTTCGGGGCACATTGCGGTTCTCCATTTGTTCTGTTGACTCTGAAAGGGATCAAAGCAACGTTAGAGAAGGAAACCCTTCAACAATTAAATTCCCTCAGATGAGATCACTCAAGTGTTGCCATCAGTCGTCTTCTTCTGTTGATATTCTTAGAGCTAAAAGATTTTCCTCACGTCCCACTGTGGGCACCGTGTGCTCCAGCTACAGTATTTGCACATTTTAAGACCACAAGTACTCATTTACACTGTTGGTTTGTCTGTGTTGTGTTTTTTGTTTTTTTTTTGTTAATTAACTGATCAGATACCAGAAACACGTCTTCAAGTTATTTATTTCACTGTTAATGTGGAGAGCTAAAGATAAAGATACCTAATGATGTTATTATGACGTATATTTTGACACTTTATGAAGCAGTACTTTTTGTGCTTTCATTACACAGTAATAAATATTTCCTGAGGCGGATAAATATTACAAAGATTTTAGCAGGGATCCAAAACAAATGAAGTCTTTCTTCTGCACCAGAAATCTTTTAATATGAAACAACGAGTTTGACTTGTTTGCAGAGTGCAGGTACTTGTCTTATTTGATAATATAAAAGGCAGGAAAATTAGCTTTCCAGAAACCTGTGGGTCTGCCAGCTGGTGCGTGGCTTCATGCTGAGTAAGGAAGCAGGAGTGTGTTTGGCGATGTACCGATGTTTCAGGAAATGCAAAAAACATGATTAATGATATTAAATCCTTAAGGCTGCTTAGTCCCATTCACATTAAACTTTGTTGGCCCCACTTCGACCTTTTTCATCCTTTCTTTGATGTGCACGCTTGACTTTGTTGTGTAATTAAATGCTTCAAATCAGTCTCAAAGTAATGAATATAGTGGGGATTGAAACAAGTCCCACTTGAAGAGCAGCAGAGCAAACAAAGCAGGAAACAGCTGACACAAACATGATGGATTTCACTTTTAGCAAAAAGCTGGAACACGTGGCTGTCATTGTTTAAATTTCATTACGAAAAAACTTTGCATATTTTAATATGTTGATTTGTAGGCAACTAATCTATTTTGTGACCTCAGTAAAGAAGGCATGCAGAGTTGAGATGACAAAGATGATTTCTTTTACATTTTTATTGAAGATTTTCCACTAACACTTTCTGAGATATTGTGTTAAGAGCAAATGCCATATATCTAGTTGTATTTCAGAGGCAGTAGCCTTACAGAAGAATTATTATCCCCCCAAAAAGCTAAGGTGTGGCAGCAAGGCCACTCACAGATGGTCCCTCTGCTTGTGTAAAATTACATACTCAAATGCATCTCTGGTGTATAACTTGTTTTAATTTCACACATTGGTGAATTTGGTTAATACACAGTATAAAAATATCATCTCTAACCAACCACCCAAGTTACCCAAATTAATATCGCAGAAAAAAAAATGACCTGTTGCGACAGCAACAGTTAAAGTCAGTGTAGTTCTGCAGCAAAGTGTTCATAGACTGGTGGAGCTCATAGCTTTGTTAGCATTGTGCCACCTCAGCGCTGACAGGCACGGAGCTACTTTTATTGCCACCCTCATTAAGCACTCGGTCTCTGCCAGCCAAAAACCTCAAGCCTTGAGCCCCACCCCAAAACTTGTGTGTGCCAGGATGCCGGTGGGTTCATACCCACATATTCATGAACAAAAAGCTGTATATACATATATATATGTGTGTGTGTGTATTAGAGCTGTGTCTGCCTGTGTAATTTAGCATAACCACTGACTTTGGCTTCAGCATTTACCAGAACATTGACCACACAGCTCAATTCTCCTCCAGTAAAGAAAGTAAAATGAAACCCTTCTATTTCATCTCATATCCACATTTTTTTTCTTCTGAAGTGTGTTGCCTGTGTTTACTTGTGATAATCAACAAAAAAGCTGGTTCCCATAAGTTCAATCTTGTGTGTTTTCTCCACAGTTAAAATTACACTCTGGATAAGGTCTGGTTATGGTTTAGTCATGCTGTGGTTATGTTCTACAAGTCACGTGAGCCATTTCAATCTTTCACAGTACAGACTAAGTAAAAGGTTTTTGAGCAAATGTGGTAAGCTCAAAGAGAAAGTTAGTATTCTTTAGGTGATGGGCACCAACCAACTTTGAGCATGCAGTGATTAAAACTGCTGCTTCCCATTGATGAGTTTGACAATTGTTGGTTACGTTTTTTTAATCATGATGCACAGAGCCGGACTCTGTGGTTGGCCTGTGGTGCAGCCCAAGGTTCGAGCATGTTACGGCATAAGAAGGAGAGACTGATGAGCCAGTATGTGACAGCTGTGCCAATCAACCCACCCTGACTCTGCTCCCTAAACCATCCTGCCCTACCTCTCCCTCCTGCAGCTGAGTCAAACCACACTTTTAGAAAGATTCAAGAGGTCAAAGTATTCAGCAGTCTTAGAGGAAAAAACGGTGCAGAAATGATCTTTTCTTAATACCCAGTTTAGAAACCACTGATGTCGATCAGCTTCCTGCTGGTTTGATACTGAGGAAGATGGAGGAAAACCACTCAACATCAGTGGATTGAATTTGCCATAGCTTTTTCTTTCTTTCCTTTTTTTATACCAAGCAGCCTGTGGTGTGGTCTTAAACAGTGAATGGCTTATCCAAAGGTCAGCCACTACCTATGCATAGAAACGAAGTATGAGACATATTAATTCATGCTCACGTGCACCATTTTCCATCTGGATGGAAGAACGTCAGGCTTTTAAACACCCCATAGAGCAGCTTTCTTAATTCTTCTGCCAGTGTTTTCATCAGAACTGATAAACATGAGTAACTTAGTAGGTTGGATCAATCAATTCATTCCATCAGACTGATTTATTGATTTATAAGGATCAATTAAACTGTTACACTTAAACTCCAAAAGGTCAGAAAGATCTTAGTGGCCTGAGGCCTCTGCTCGGAGTTTTTTGGGGTGTTAAACTTACTCAACACTTTATTATCCCAATGCTGTGTTAGCGCTGGAATATACATAATGTTACACTTGCAGGACTTTCACTTTTCACAGTGCGATGTAGTAAAATAAAATATAAAAAGACTG
This sequence comes from Astatotilapia calliptera, assembly GCF_964374335.1. Classification (NCBI taxonomy): domain Eukaryota; kingdom Metazoa; phylum Chordata; class Actinopteri; order Cichliformes; family Cichlidae; genus Astatotilapia; species Astatotilapia calliptera. The sequence continues at coordinate 6,196,557 of NC_137438.1, forward strand.
TAAAACTATAATTGTATATTTTGTCTGTCTGACCCAAAATTATCTGAGATGAAATACACAAATATGTATAAATTACCACAAATTTTAATGATTCCCAAAAAGGGATACAGCCAGCCTCCCGGGGCACAGTAATAGACCAGCAGAAAGTGATACATAAGGAGGAAACTGAAGAATACTTTGAAATCAAAGGCTCAAAGCCGAGGTGATCTCAGTGGTCAGAGCTTTGAATGTTGTTGCCATATATCACCTCTGGGCTCTGCACTTTGCTTTGAGAACTTCTGCAAATGTATTCTAGGGAAGAATTTTCCATGACTGCAGCCATCTTTCTCCTTCTAAGTCACCATTTAGCTTTCTTATCCTCCCACACACATATTGTATTTGAAGATACCCATGGCTGCTAGAGGCCCGCTGAAGCAATTATTGCTTTATTTATTTATGACAGAAGTTGTAGATTAACTTTTGAATCCTTTGCACCATTTACAGCATTTAAAAGTCAGCTGAAAAGGAAAAAAAGTCTTTTTCTCGACTTTCTTTACTAATGCGTCTTACTTTCCACTGTATCAAATTTCCATCTCTCACTAGCTTCTCCTACAAACTCAGCTTCAGTCACATTCCCTTGTAATATCCATCTGTAACCTTGTTTCCCCTCCACCTTTACTTTGTTTGTTTCCCATTTTTAGTATTGTGGACTCCAGGCAGTTTCTGTTATTAGTTTCTTCCAATTAGGGTAATCTGGAATAGTTTAATAGCATTATAACGGTGTTTGCACTTGTCCCTAGAGCCAAAGCTGACAGCTTTACATAAATATGTGCGGTCTCCTAGGTTCAACATCTGTTTAGATTTCTCTTTTGTTGCACATTGCACACTATCAAAACATGACCACTGTGAAAGTAAGCATGCATCATTATTGTAAATTTAGAATATCTCCTTTATTGTGTCCGCAGGCTCACTTGCGCTCGGTGGACGTTAAGATCCTGCAACAGCTGCTGGCGGTGCACGAGGGCATCGAAGCAGTGAAATGGCTGTTTGAGGAGCGCAGCACACTGACCAGCCGCTGCAGCAGCCTCACCAGCAGCCAGTACAGCCTGGGGGAGGGACCCGACACCTCTTGGAGAGGCTCCTGGAGCAGCTTGCAGGACCCCAATGACAAGCTAGACAACATCTCCATTGGCAGCTACCTGGACACGCTGGCAGACGACATGGATGAGTACTGCCCTTCCAGCTCCGAATCCGTCATCTGCTCCACCACACCTCTAGTTTCAGAGGCTACTGCTGGGGGCCGCATGGTGGGAGGCTCCGTGGCCACAGCCACTGCAGCGGTGTCAGGGCCCGTGTTAGGCCTGAAGTCCGGGTCTAGTGCTGTGGGAAGTGAGAATGGTACTGGGGTTGGAATTATTCCAGAAGTGAAAGGTGGACCTGGGAATGTTGCCATTGGGAAGGGAACTGGAGGAACTGAAAGTGGGAAGCCAGCAGCTCCTGGCAGCTGTCCACAAGCCAAGTCTGAGGGCCTCAAGCAAGGTGCTCCTATCTGGACCAAGACTGCAGAGACAGATAAGGGAAGCCCCATGTTTAAGGTCAGTACTCCAACGCAAGGCCTTAAAGCTAATGGTGTCCTGGAGAAATCAACCACACAAAGAGGCAGCCCGACCCGCACCTGTCTCAGTGAGAAACTGGCAACCAGCCAGAGCCCCAAAGTTAAACCTTACAAAAATGGAAAGATTGACTTGGACACGTGCAAAATGAATGGCAAAATGCATCTGGAGTACGACGCCCACTGGCACTGGGTGCAGTCGCAAGAAGATGTGACGTTTTTGTAAGAAGAATAATCACAGAGAGGGACTAAAGCCACTATTGAACACTCCTTCTGCAACATCAAAACCCAGATCACTGAAGATTAAAAGAAGAGTGCACTGATGTTGTGAAAGGCACATAATGGGGCTTTCCCCGGTGAAAGACACTGGGTATGAGAGACAATTACCTGTTTCTTCTTTTGTTCCTTCCTGTAACTGCACTAACTTCCTATAAAACATTGATGTCAGTATTAAGGGATTTTGGACCATATATAGCCAAACAGGGGTGCCTCACAAAATCAACTTTAAAATCCTGTGTCACAGATTTTCCTCAGGGTCTTTTTAACAATCCCTGATATTATTTCAGTTTCTTTTCTTTTACGTTATTTTGTTTTCCTGAAAAATAAAGCACAGTGAGACGATCTGCCAGAGAGCTGAAACATGACTTCAGATAGTTTGACACATACTTTATCGGCAAGTCAAAATTGAAACTTTGCCTTGACTTTGACTTTTTAAAAAATAATCTAGGAACAATATTGCCACCAATATATTAATTCTGAACCTTTACAAAAACTAGTTATTATTAGTTACTTTGTATAATCAATTTAACATTTTGTGGATTCTGTATGAAAGTAATTCCCAACTTTTTATCTTTTATCCTCTTCAAATGAAAAATTATTCAGTTATGGTGATAGTTTCTGGGTAATAAGGTAAATGTAGCTGTGCCAGACGATAAAAAATGTACTCCTGGACTAATTTGTAGAGGTATTGGAGCAGAAGATTTAATGCAATATATATAGACAAACGTATCGGGCCACAGAGTCCCTTAATCCTTCAGGTGTTTTTAGTTTCATTGTTCTAACTCTATAACATCAAGCACCTAACCATGCAGTCTTCCTTTACAAACATTTGTGAAAGAGTGAGTTGTTCTAAGGAATTCAAGCATGGTACTGTAACAGGATACCGCTGTACCACTGTTGCAATACGTCAGGTTATAACACGAAAGTGTTTGGGAACCACAGCAACACAGCCTCAAAGTGGTAGACCACATAAAGTTACCAACTGCTAAAAGTGCACCTGGTATAAAAGTCACCAATGCTCATCTGACTCAGCAGTTGCAGACTTTCAAACCTCCTGTGATATTAACATCAGCACAACATCTGTGTGCCAGGAGCTTCATGGCATCATTTCAATGGCTGAGCAGCTCCTGTTGGTGTAATGTGTGGGTGGGCCGGTACTTTTGCCCATATTTTGTGTATTTCACAAATCAAAAGCAAATGTGTGATGAGAAATAACCAAATGTTTTGTGTATTTAACTCTTTTGTTTCTTCTGAGCTCTTCAAATTTACCTCAGGGCCCATTTGAAGGGGCCTGACCCTGAGGTTGGGAATGACTACCGCACTCCACAAACAACAGCTTTTATGAACCCCAGTGTACTGCATATAAGATAGTAGTAGAGTCACTCCCGACGCATAATATACTAACGATTTGTCACGTCCCGAGGCGTTCCATGGAAACGCGAAAGGTGACCTTCCGCGTTTCTAAGCTACGCGCCAGATTGTGCGATTTAAACAAATTAAACATACATATGTAGAGTCATTCCAGACAGTTCTCATGTTTTCCAAACTCATAATATAGGGACGTGTTGGGCAGCCGAAAGCATAATATACTGACGATTTGTCACCTAGTGTTATGCTTTGGGAGTGAGAACGTGTTGAGCAGTAATAGTGTAAAATCAACCTCTCATTGAAATCCTAAATAAAGATTGCTATATTGATCCTTGTTTATTGATAATATATCACTACTCTTCCAGTGGTTAATGACCGCCTTATTGTTTCAACAAAAAAATAGAGAAACAATGTGATTTTCTCCCCAACTGTTTATCCCCAAACACTTTCCTGATCAGCACTAGAAAATATGTCAAACTTGCAATAGAAGACGAAGCACTGAGATAAAAGTTTAACACATTAAAAAACAAAAAAAGTGCCAGTGATAGCATTTGTGTCTTTGTGAAGCTAATCCCTTCAGTGCGTTACCAAACATGTGCACGATTGTATAGTCACTGAGTTGTAGTACAGCTACCAGTGCACTGGTTACTAGTTGTGACTGGTTATAGGCAAATCTTGACTTTGGATGAAAATCTTTCTTCTGTTTTGACAATTACGCTAACCTGTATTAGTTTTCTTTAAAGCAAATGTTGTGCCTGATTGGTGTAAACCTTAACTACATATGCCTGTTTGTTCCCTGAGATGACTGCACTGTTGTGATGATAATCTTTTATTAGTTTTGCCTCTCCGTGGGCTTTGCTTGCGTGTACAAATAGCTAGACCAAAAGTCTGTGTGCTATTCAGTATCGACTGGTAAATGTGTTATGCTGGCTGGGTGGATATTGCTTGCCCTGTGCTGACATCTTTATTGGTTGATTTGTGAGCAGTACGCGGAAGACTGAACACAATCAGTGAAGAAAAGCAATATTTCCTGAAGGCTGTCTGCTGGCTTACATAAGCAGCCTCTTCTCAGCAACTGAAATTTAATAATACTGTCTGATCTTCAATAGATGACAGTGCTACTAATGAAGGAATTGTTGTTCTGTTTTTTTTATGTGCATGTGCGAGAGAAAGACACAGCCGGCCTCCCAGGTATGAATAAGAATAGATGAATCCCAAAGGATCGCAGATTTTTTCAGCTTACTCATCACAATGTAACTACATCACTCACCAGTCTGCAGTTATTCATGTTAATGGTGCAGGGATGGTGCAACACATGTGGTAAATGGAGGGGAACATATTACATAATCTGTCCAGTTTCTTTCAGTGCCTGGAAGTGTTTGAAACTATTAAATATGAGTGTTGATAAAATATGAGCTTTGATACTGGTTCCAACACAAATGGGCATTTTTCATACTTTCTGCACATTTCAGTCATCTTGGTTCCATAACAACATAACATTTCATTTTTCTTTGAAACAACCAGATGACTATTCATGCAGCCATTTTGTATCTGAATGGTCACAGATTCTATTTTCACATGCCACATATGCAGTTTGGGGCTCAGATACACGAGAGTTAGCTTCTCATTTCACTATTGCTAGCTATAAAATTTTTCTGCACTGACCATAACACTATGACTTATTTATTTTGGAAAAAATATCAAGTAAGGAGGAGTTTAAAAATGCACACAGGAAGCTACATAAAGGCTCAGTTGCACAGGCCTCAAGCCTCCAGCTCCTTGCAATTCCTCTGGTAGTTAGCAGGCTCCTGCAGTTGTCCATGGTTTGTATGGAAGACACAGACTGGTTTTACTTTGGAGGTGAACAGTATTTTGTGTGTCGCACTGTTCAGTACTGCTCAGCAAGCAGCAAGTGTTTGCAGACAAGTTGGCATTTCACATGCAAATTAGAGGTAACCATGGCGGTCTGCATGTGACCAAAGTAATCGCAAGGTTTTAAATGCAGCAGCATGTGTCTCTTTGCAATCAATTTAAAAGCAACATCAAGCAACCATTTGTCAAACAGTCAGGCTATAGACATTATATTCCGATGACCCGAGGAGCTAGCCGGGCTCTAGACCTGCGTAAGTGCAATTTAGCAATAAATGTTACTATGAAACACCCATTTTTCTTGGTTGTCAGCAAGTGGTCTGTAGGCCTGTGTTACTGAGGCCTTGGATAATATTGGCTGTAGATGCTGGAGGCAAAATTTCATGACTAACTGTCATAGGATAATAATAAAGAGTAAACGTGCAAGTTGTGACCTGAGCTTTTGTACGTAACCTGCTGCCAGTCAGTGTCACTTTAGCTAGATAGGACAAGTTCGCTTTCTGGTAAAAGCTCTATTTTCGTTGACATAATTTAGAAAAGACATTCTAGATTAATGAAATGATATGTGATAAAATAGCCTATCTGGCTCAAATTTTGGATACAAAATTCTCCCAAGTGTACTATTAGAAAAGAGAATGTGATGACTTGGCGTCAATTCCCTCCATCCTAATTTAATCATGTTCTTAAACTCAACAGCTCCATTTGTTTTAGCCACTGAAGTGTTTCCTCTCTCCTCCTGCTTTTCTTTTCGTCCTACTTTCCACCACCACACTGGTTTCATGGAAATGTTCAGTCAGTGCCAACACACATCATGCGCACACAATGCCTTCTCACCGAAGACAGCACCATACAGCCGGCACCACAGACGCAGTGACTGTAGGCTAGTCCTCGAGACTAGGGAGGAAAAGTGAGATGAAGCTCAACCTTGAACTGACTGTGAAGATGTTAAAAATCCCATCTTTTTTATCCCTAAAGCCAAGCAGAGCATCTCTCCATCCCAGGATAGTTACTTCAGCCATGGTATATCCTCCGACCACAGTATAGACATGAAGTCATTTGAAACCATTTCCCTTTTTAACATATGCTGGCTGTAAAGCTATGCAACATGCCAAAAAAATGTCTGCTCCGCCAGTTTGTGGTTTTTTTTCCAAATTAGCGGAGGCATATGGGGAAAAAAAACTACGTTTAGTTCAGGGAATGAGCCTGTAAAACACATTATATGAAGCTATAGTGTGTCTTTCTGAAGTTATACTCTGTCCTCTAATGGTTTAATGTGTTTTCACTGGGCACAGTTGGAACATTTGGAAAATGGACGATGTTTTAAACCTCTCCTTGGCAGAGAGTGTTGACAGTTTAGGTGCCAGGGGGAACTGCTTGTGATCTGACTGTTTTTTAAAGTGAGATGATAACGGCTGTGTGCATTAGCAACAATGGAAGTGTTACTAAGTTCTGAAAATCTTGTGAAAAATACTTTTAATCTAGAATGAGAGAAATGTCCTCTTTCTTTCTAGAATTTTTCATAGGGTATGAAGGTGAACATCACTGGGCAGATCGTAAATCCTTCTCTTCTGCTCTCTCTGTGTCCAAGATTTATCAGATGGCCGGTGCGCAACGTGTTTGCATTGGCTTCAGGTGCTTTTGGCTTCAGAATACCTCCTCTGGCTATTCTGGGTGCAAGACAAACAGTGTGATTACATAGACGAGCGGATACCCACACGAACATGGTTGCCATGACAATGAGGCCAAGCAGGCTTGAGCTCTAGTGGCTACATAAAACAATGTTTACTGCAGTGCCAGTAACAGCATAGCAGTACAGTCTAAATGAAAGCAGGTGAGATAAAATCTGTGATAAATGCAGACAGCAGACATCCAAATTATTTGACCATTATACGTAAGGTCAGTTCATAAAAAAAGTATCAAATGTAGTTAGTAACAATGTAAAAGACTTTTAAAAATATGATACTTTTTAAGTGATTCTGTTTTAGAACTCATTTTTAATCCAGTCTGTCGAGTACCAGTGACAGATTACATGTGACACATGTAATCGTTGTAGACAGCCCCCTATGTATGTTAAACACATGAAATGCAAAACACAGATCTTTCTCACTGTATCTAAAAATTGTGATCTGTACTTCCCAGTGATAACCACATCAAAGCCCCAAAGTCCATTTTTTAAAGCAGAGAACAGAACTTTTAGTGTCCTCAAGAGGCAAAAATAAAATTCAGTATCACCCATTCATTGCTCTTCTATTACTTTAAAAATGATACGAATTCTGCATTTTGGGGGGAATGCTGCAGAGGAAATTGCTCATTTCTGTTTTTTTGACATTTCCTGCTTCACCCTTGGTATAAAGCTCAGCTATCCTCTCTTTCAGCCACCTAAAATTCGCCCAAGAGGCCTTTTTCTGCCATTTTTTACCCATTTTTGAAAAGTGAGAAGGCAAACTGGTGTGTCTCTCTGGAGGCAGAGTCAGCGGATAAACAGTGAGCCGAGTGCACAGCGTGCAGCTAAAAGGAAGCTTCCACTCCCAGAGTCTTGCTGTTTTCTTCCTTCCTCTTATGCATACACAACACCCAAGCACAATTTATCCTGGGACTGATATGGGTCTCTAGATAGCTGACAGCATTTCCTTCTTTTAAGGTTCTTTTATATTTTAGTCTCATGTTTCTGTGTATTTGTTCACATCTCAGAATGTTCAAAGTAAATGCAAGAGAACTGAATCAAACCCTACTGGGTGCATGCTGGGTGCTGACCCAGGTCCAAAACCTGACTTAAGCTAAACAAAATCTAGAGGATTAAAAGACAAAGGCCAGAGAGACTGACTGCAGTTCAGCTGAATCAATAAAGTTAAGCTTTATTTTGTTATGCAATATGCCTTCTAGAAAAAATGTTTGTCTTTTTTTCCTTGTAAAGTCAAAATGTTCAAAAATTAACAGATTATGTTCATTGATGTGGGCGATATATATCATGAAGTATGTAAATTATACGAGTGTGTCTAATAATTAAAGCTATTTTAAATGTTTGGTTCGTGCTATCATTGCATTTTATTTAGAGCATTTTGAAGATCACAGTCATATAACGCTGTTTTCCCTGAACACTCATTTGGGATCAATTTGAGAAAACTTTTCAGTTTATCAGATTCCACCAATGAGAGCAAACTAACTGGAAATTCAACACCAGAATCTCCCTGATTAGCTGCTATTTCAGCTTAATGTAAACTACTGAGTGCTTTCAATAGTGGATTCCTGATCAATATTTAGCCTGACCAATGAGTGCAGCGAAGATCCATTAGCACTCAAAGCATTCATGGACTCCATTCTCAAGAATGTCATCGACCACAATACTGGTATCCATGAAACCACCAATACTTAATATATGCACAGCTCTGTAGATGCACTGATATGTAACGCACAAGAATCTTAGACATTTCAGCTTCACCTAAATACCAACAGAAGATACCTGCATTTGAAGAGCGAAGTTCATTACTACATTAGACTGTGATGTCACAGGCCTAAACATATTGTTCAAGGGTAGAAAGCATAAAGAGTGCATACGTGCAAACATCAGCCCATACCAGAATTCAGTTTGTGTTTGTGGCAAACCCATTTATTTTCATACATCCATTCATTCATTTTTCTAACTGCTTATCTGAATCATGATCATGAGTAATGACGGCTCTCACAGCTGTGGGAGAGTAAACTTTGTAGATCCCATCAAAACTCCTCTAACTATATTTTTTCCCATGAACCATGTTTACTAAGAAAGTCTTTCCGAGCTAGATCATGGATAAGGGAAGGCTGGGAAACAATATAAGCTAGTATCGACAATAAGAAGGTTTGCACAGACACAGCAGTGCTAACAATGTCCGTGCAGACATGCAACAACAACTGCTGGTGAACAGCATAAAATCAAGAACTTTTAGTATTTGAAGAAATAAATTAAAAGTATTGGTTGAAAGAATGCTGGCCTCTTGATGGCACCAGATAAAAAGGAAGCTTTTACAAAAGGTGTGAAAAACGATCCTGAAAAAAAGGGAGGGGGGGAATCACAGCTGCTCAAGGGTCAAGGCACAAAAGCCATTTCTATGATTTTAGGGGGTGTCAAACGAGTATGTAGTTTTTAACAGCTTCATAAATCAGCCAGTTCAACATATATGAATCCACAGGGATGTATGTATGTAGTTGTTTATTTAGAAATCAAGTATTCTTCTAGTTTAGATCCACCAGAGAGGACAGGGATGTAGTCTAACAGCAACCTCTGAGCTCCTGTTTGCTGAACATGTTTAGCTGGGTGGATTAAAATGATGGTAGTTGTGTGTTCTCAACTGATGTAAATGTAAATGTTAGGCTAACAGACTGAGGTGATGTTAGCGAGGTGTGACGATGCACACTGGGTTGGTGAGCACTGAGACACCCAGCTGCCAAACCGCAGAAGTAGATAGTTAAAAGTGGAGCTTGTCTAGACCAACAAAAAATCCTTTTAAAACCTTTAAGAACTTTAAAGCTTATTAAAATATTTTAAGCTTCTTTTATCTACGATTTTTAAGTGTGTAATTTCCCGATCAAGTTTGTCCACTTTTTTTGCACAATATCGGTTATACAAATATCTTATTAGTTTCAGCTATCACTTAAGTGCTCAATGGGTGCAATCCACGTACTATAATGTACTAATAATGTACTAATAATGTACTAATAATGTACTAATAATGTAATATTTACATGGTGATGACATTCTAATATCTTTGCCGATGTGTTTACTTTTTTCAAAACTGTATACTTAAAAATAAAATAATTAAATTCAGATATACTCATATCAGCCTTCCACTCACACAGTAATTCTCACACCAACTCTCGCACGTCTGTGGTGCTTAAAGTTAATATCTACAAGGATAGCGCGTTTAATCTGTTGGGCTGTGTGGTAAAATTCCATCATGAAAAAGAAAAATGCACAAACGGGACAAAAACATCCACAGAACCACCTATTAAAACCTCTAATTCTGACAAACATGTACATAATTAGAAGTGAATGTACGGCATGCCTGAGAGTTTGCACATTAAAATTTCCCTGGTAAGTAATAAAATCATTGCTCTCTCGTCCAGAGAAACCAAAGCTGTGTTGATGACGTGGAGCTCTTACGGGCTGCTGCCAGTGTCAGTGTCAGCCATTGATTTTCCCTGTACAGGAGACAGTGGTTTCGTTTGGAAATGCACATGTCTGCTAATTGAAGCAGGCAGTGTTTGCGGCTGGTGTTTATGTCTGTGTCAGCAAGGACTTTAATTTTACAACCTACAACCACAAGAAGCCCCACAGATGCTTAGAAGGCTGTAGAGAGGCAACTTTTAGCTTGCAGTCAATCGACTGATCGTGTTAACCTGTATTCAGAGCACTGACACGGTCTCTGTTTTTTTCCACTTGAGCATGTTTTCTTCCACAGTGGGTGACTAGTGTATAGACTGCACATAGATGATGTGAGATGCCGGAAATAAGGAGGACTTCCTGCTTACATTGTCGTGCTTAAAAAAGAATCTTCTTAGTATATTGTCTTTGTTATCCTGCTGGACATGAGAAAGTTGTTACCACAGTCATTTTAGAGTAAAGCTAGAGCCACAAGGCTGTTAGCTTAAACACTGAAACAGAGGGACATAACAGAATCTTCCCTCAGCAAGGAAATAACTCAACAGTGCATAACTCCTCCTGAAATTAAGACTACTGCTACTTCAACTTTTACTTTTTCAAGTTCCATATTTTTATTCCTGGACTCTGCTAGAGCATTTGGATTTGCTTACATGGACTACTTGTACATACAATGATGTCATCACCTGGACATTAGACATGTTTAAAGTGTGTATCTACCTTTTGTAACATAAAATAAGGAAAAGCATAAAACATGCTCTACAAACTTTGTAAAATTGTTTTATTTTTCAGCTCATGTCGTCTCTAAACTAACTTTCTTTCTCATCAGAAATATATGACGGTAGTAACGGGTAACGAGAATCCATGATCCACATTTCCCCAAATCTTTTAATGCTATATGGAAAAATGTTTGCAATCAGAACACATGAATAACAGATTGACAACTGCACACTGTTAGTATATGTCTCTCATTCCAGTAATAATACTATTTTTTTTAAATAATATCAGTAAATAAATTAATGAAGTTATGATGCTTTCTGACGGATAGTGCATGATTTTTTTATTATTTCTGTCAGCAGACAGTGATTTCCCATTTCTATCCAGTGAAAACTGTTCAGTCCTGTTATGTGAGGAGTATAATCTGAATTAAAGATAATAGTTATAATGACCCACAGATCCCAGCCACACAGCATCACCAGTGTCCTCAAGCACCACTCGATTTCATGACAGCAACCATTCAAAATACTTTCAATCTTCCAAAACCAGGAAGAAAAAGCCCACAAGGTTTCCCTTTTTTCCCACTCAGCCACAGTGTGGTGCGCGAGGAAACCACAGATCAGGACTGCTTCATCTTTTCAAACCCAAAAAGTAAAATATATTTATAAGTTAGAGTAAATAAAATACTGATTTCTAAGTAATTTATCTACTCTTACATGAAGACAGAAATAAATTTGCCCATTTTATTGTTATTATTCTTTTTTGACTCCTACACTCACTTCAGGTTAACACATTATACCTTTCATTTAAAAAAAAAAAAAAGTAATTCGCTTGTTATTCCCATTCTGTATGTGTGATCTTTTAGTTTTATATCCACTCATGTCTTCCTGTTAACTACTACTTGGACCCTGTGACAGTTTGTTAGGATGTTTCCAGATGCTGGAATGTGCAAGGACGTCCCACGAGCTGTTTGCTACTGTTGAGTGTTTTTCCTGCAGAAATCTGTGGGCTCTATGAGACACCAAGGGAAGAAAACAAAGAGGCAGAATTAGGCTGTGGTGTTCCCACAAAGTGACGTAAACCAGAATGGGTCATGGTCACCAGAGGCCAACTATTCAGGAACTATGGTTCATGCTTCTGATGGCTACACAAAGATTTTGCAGTGGAGTAACTCGTTACATGGGATGAGGCCATCTGTTTTGTGTTAACGTCCCTGTGTGTGTGTGTGTGTGTGTGTGTGTGTGTGTGTGTGTGTGTGTGTGTGTGTGTGTGTGTGTGTGGGTGCATACTCTGTAGGTTGCTGCTGTTGTTGTTTTGTCATTCCATCAAAAGATACAAGAACAGTGACAAAGGATGTAAATATGATATTACTTTGTGGTCATCTGATTGTAGGAAACACGGACAGGCAGAGAGCTGTAATATTGGACATTTCTTTCATTAGACAGGCTTAAAATGTGTTTTACATAAAAAATATTCCCTTCATGGATGTGCATACAGGCTAACATGATTTGAAGTTATGGATAGATAAATAAATAAGCAGTGGACTGTTCTGGAGGGGGGGGGGGGGGGGGGGGGTCAGTTTATACTCTGTAATGAAAAAATGTCAAACAAAAATAAATAAAAGAAAATGAATGGTTCATATTTCACATTTTGCTTTAATTTTCAGAGATGTTAACTGATAATTACCATCCATTTCTTATCCGATATGATCATCTCAAATATGTCTTATTGTGTTCAGGTCCTTTGACGCAGAGTTTTGAGTAGACCTTAAGTATATCTGTTAAACTTTAAGCCTTTATTTTCAAAGTAGGTGAAGTAAGGTCGAGTAAAGGTTCCCAGGACAATATGAGCTAAGGACATTTGCCGAAAAGGAAAAATTGCATATTTTTTTAGGAATACAAACAGTATATTTTTAAACAGCATGTTTTTTGGTTTACATAGTTTAGTCCCCCCCTGTCCACGTAGCTCCATCAAACCCTAACCCTAAGCCTTTTTAATGGAAATACTAAATTAACACTATCAACATATTGGAAATAAAACTGCCTATCCCTAGCCTGGTAGAGGAGTTTAAATGTGCAAAAGTGAGGCTTGAGATGTCATTCACGGACTTCCGGGACCCCATAGTGAGAGTCACTGCTCCCACCCTAGCAATGGGGAGGAAGTGGACCTCAGCCACATCTGTGCTACAGGCCAAATCTGCTCTTCGGCATTGTGACATGATGGGTCATGTCCAACAGGGCAGAGGAGGATTTGGTCTTGGAGCAGTAACGCCTCTGTGGCAACAGGCATCTGTAACCGAACGTGGAGGAGGTGGGAAGACAGGAGGAAGCAGCCAGACATGCTAGAGCCGTAGCACTGGCCAAGCAGGGTCGCTGGATGAATTGAGAGAGTGTTGAAAAGAGGAAACTCTCATCGAGTGAAATCTGGGGAATGGAGTCTAATAGACTAAGTTTCATCATCCGAGCGATATGTGATGTGCTACCTTCCCCAATAAATCTGCAGATGTGGTTCGAAAGGACCCAGCCTGCCCCATGTGTATAGTCCCAGCCACACTCAAGCATGTCTTGGTTGGTAGTAGGACTAGCCTTAGTCAGGGCAGATACACACAGAGACACAACCAGGTCCTCAGGTGTCTAGCCGAGAAAGTTCAGCGCAAAAGAAAATCCATTAACGCTCAACCTTTGACGAACCAAGAGGAACGTCAGTTTTCATCAACATTTGTCCGGGAAGAAGACAAACCTGGGCCCACTGAAGGTTGCCAGGGATTGGCAGATGCAAGTGGACTTGGATCAGAGGCTAATTTTTCCCACAGAGATCATAACAACTACTCTGCGACCTTTGGTCTAACTCCCAAAAACTTGTGTATGTCATTGAGCTGACGGTACCGTGGGAGGAAGCAATTGAGGAAGCATTTGAGCGTAAGAAGCTGCGGTATATGCCAACTTGGCATGTAAAGAAAGTGTTTACTTTCTTTACTAGTAAAAAAGAAAATGGAAACACGATTATTAATCATTGTCTTTCCACAGTTTAACGTGTCAGATCTGCATTTTGTTAGCAGAAAACTTTGTAGATACTTTGAGTTTCAAGAAATCCTGAAGTATAACACGTCAGTATTAGTTTTATAATACTCTGTCTCAGGATGATGCTAAAAAACTAGTTTGGACATATGCTACTTTAACACTGAGCTAGTCTAGTACTAATTTTTCCTAAAGAGACAGATGTTATTTATCCCAACATTAGCTTCTCTTTGATGTCTCCCTGTTGAACTGAGTCTTAAATCTTTTGTCTCACATCCAAAGTCCTGAAAGATCAGGACCCATTATGTCTTAAAAATCTCATAGTACTATAATACTATAATATCTAAACAAAGCACTTTGCTCTGAAACCACAGGTTTAACACCACAGGCTTACATGCAGTTCTTAGAGTTTCTGAAAGTAGACTGGGACGGAAGTGCAGTTGGGCCCCTTTCCATAGAACCAGCTCATAGTTTGGATTCAGGAGAAAGTTTTTTTTAAGATTAGTCTTGAAATTTTCCTTGTTGATCAAGTTCATGGTTAGGGATGGATTAGGTGACTCTGAATCATCTATTAGTTAAGCTGCAATGGGTTCAGGCTGCTGGGTGTCTACATGTGAGACAATGAGAAAATATCCCTATTCTAATGTGTTTTGTCCACAAACTTTCTTCCCCTTAACCAGTCATGGCAGGTGCCTCAAATATTTTATAGTCTTTACCTTACATACTTTAAGCACCTTGAACTGTTAAATGGTGAAATATAATTAGAAGTGAAATTAACTACTTCACTTTTCCTGTGAGACTTAAAAACCAAAGTATAATGTAGGAGTTGCATGACTACACTAGTAAAAACAAGTCATAACCACACTGATATTTCTTCTATATCATGAATGTGTGGGCCTATGAGGAGCAGTGATCTTAGGAGACCTTCCAATAATCCATGATAGTAAAACACACACACACACACACACACACACACACACACACACATAAAATATAAAGACAAATTAACTGTGCTTATACTGTGGATCCATATTAGCACTTGACTACATATCGTCACGTGTATACCAGTGATCCTAGGGTATTACTCTCAGTGCCCATTTAATTTGGGATTCAAATGAAATGTAAAAACACTCAAATTTGTCTCAGACTGCTGCCTATCTTCATGGAGAAATAAGCTGTCAGCTCCTTGGCCTACAACCTACTCTGTTTGCTCACAGATCAAAGGGATATTTCTGGAGGGGGGAGTCAGAAAATAGGGAACAAGTGCACGGAAGCCTGGGGTGTTGCCTTGCTACATGCCTGCATGGACCCCAAACCAATTAGGCTTTAATTGAGTGTCAGAGTGAAAAAAGGGGGCCATTCAGCCGAGCCTCTTTCACCCTGTTAGCTAGAGACAAGCATGCTTTGTGACACACATTCTGACTGATGTGGAGGCATTTCGTTTATTCGACCCACTTATAACAGACAAAGCTGGGTGAAAAGGCTGCCCCAGGTCACTTTCAAAATCTCATGTGCATCTCACGTTTTCACCTACAAACAAGTGGACAAAAAGGTTTTGCAAAAGATTGGGGAAAATTTGGTTGAATGTCTGTGCGTGCCCTGTGAATATGTAGGGTAACGGTTGTTTTCCACTTTTTCAAAGAAGCAGAATAATGGATCACAATGACAATGAGGATGAGCTGCTGGATGATATCCATCACTTTGACATTTTGGAAGGTTATGATCACGAAAGTCCTGGAATCTAGATGTGCGGTCTGAAACCAGCAGAGCTTTAATTACTAGGAATATGGGCTATTTAACCGAATTTAAATTACTCTCGGGAGGGGTTGTTTTGGAAGGGGGGCATGGGGAGCATGTTTGTGAGAAGGGGAAAGGCTAGACAGCCATGTGGCCTCAGTGGACTTGCAATGTGGCTGAACTGTGGCCATTTATAGTTTGGTCAGTGTATAGCAGTCTCAAGTGGGATTACATGCATATTTGACCATGTTATTTTCTGGGACTTTTAAAATGTTCATCCCCACCCACAGAAGATATTACAACAGTTTTTTAGTAAACGTAGTACTGCTTTTCAGTAATGTGGTGTAAAATGAGGGAAAATACAAGAAGTTTCTCTTTGAACTAGAATGTGCAAAATAAATATTTATGTACGCAATGCATTGGCGATCCGGCACCTCTGGAAACTCTAAAGCGAAGATAAAATTCTTGAGGAATAAATAATATTGGTCTCTAGTTCATCTGTAACACCTGCCCTATTGTATCAAGGCTCTTGAAGTTGTATACAGTACCTAGGATAGATCACTGGTAAAATTCTTGCTCTGAAATATCGCAGGTGTTTGACGAGATAGCAAAGGGCAGCAAACAGCTTGGAGGGCAGCACGGCTTCTGTCCACATGCTTTCTTCCTTACTCTGCTTTCCCTTGTTTGCTCTGCTCTGCTCACCTGTTGTTACACATATTGTTACCACATTTGTTTGATATTTCCTTGTCGATCCTCACGAATGTTGATAACGCTGACTTTATACCATTGAGCTCTCTCTGGAGATTACAGCAAGGGAAAGAAAGACATTCCTAAAACTCCAAATCTTTTCAGCATGCAGTGCAGCGGTCTCTCGCAACCAAACCAACTTTTCTTTATTTATAGAGATAATATCCAATGCAAAGCACACACACGGCTCTAAACCAGCAGATTTGCCTCATTTCAGTTGTTATCTTCTTATTTTTTTGGTGAACTTGTCACATTTTGACCTTTAACCCAGATGTTAAGACCTTCAAAGCCAACTTGGGCAAACATCAGTGGATAAAGCCTGTCACGATCAGTGCACAAATGAATGCCAGGCAATCAATGAGGGATTTACAATGAGGAGCTGCTAAATCGTTCTCCCGATTCACATTAACGGGGTTGATGACAACAGCTGGAGCATGAAGAGTGATGTCAGAACATGCAGACGTATTTGCAGTTTAGAGCAATCTGTCAGTTCACTGACGGTCAGGGCGACAAGGCCATGGTGTGCAAAACCTTTTCACAAATCTAATAAAGTCATTCTGTTATATCAACCTAACACATCACAAGTAATAGTATCAGTACTTGGTCTAAACAACAGTAAACATTTCATGGATTGCCAGCTTAGTTTTTATTTTCTTAATTTTCTTTTTTCTCTCTCTTTTTGGGCACACTCACCGGCCATCTGGTATTACACAAAATGACTAATTGTAACCGCTCTGTCTGGGAAAATCCAGAGGATTTTTGTAAACGCTTGTAATTAAACAAAAGTGGGTGTTTCCTAGCATTGCATCTGCATTTTAGAACCTAGCTCCTCCTGGGCTAAACATACTGCTGACACCATTTGAATTTCTCTTAAACCTATAATGTAAAAGTTTCAGCTCATTATTATGCATTGTTGCTGGTTTTCACTGTTATGTAACTGTACTGTTTATAAGGTTTGGGAAACCTGCTGCCAGT
Organism: Astatotilapia calliptera; assembly: GCF_964374335.1. Taxonomy (NCBI): domain Eukaryota; kingdom Metazoa; phylum Chordata; class Actinopteri; order Cichliformes; family Cichlidae; genus Astatotilapia; species Astatotilapia calliptera. The sequence continues at coordinate 6,213,991 of NC_137438.1, forward strand.
TGAGACTAAAAAAGGCTGATGAAAATTTTCATCCAGATGAACTGAATCAACTTTATTGGGTGCTAAATGGTATCTTCTCCAACTTGAAGAATTATTTTGGTGGCTTGGTGACTTTTAGTTTGCAACCAAAAACCTTAAACTGGACAAATTCTGGTCAGAAGTTTTATTTATGTTGCGAAAAATCACAACACAACAAAACAATCGACTTAAGGAGCTTGATATTGTAAGGTAAAAACCCTACAATAAGAGAGAGAAGACTCCAAACTCAGACAACCCCCTGTGAGCAAGTGCTTTGGCGAGAGTGGGGAAAAAAAACTCCAGAGGAGGAAGACAGGACAAAAGACATGCAGTGGAAGAGAGGCAGAGATTAATAATAACTAATAATTAAATGTAGACTTGTGTTTAAGCGCAAATTGAGTAAAAAGGAAGGACTCACTGTCCATCAAGGGGAAGTTCCTGATCAGGTTTAACCATAAGGAAAGTTTCAAACCAAAGCCTAAAAGTAGAGAGGGTGTCAGTCCCCATGATCCAAACAGGGAGCTGGTTTCACAGGGGATACTCTGCAAATGCAAAGAAGTCTGGTCTGCCAATGCTAAGATAAGATAAGATAAGATAGGACTTTATTAATCCCTCGGGTGGGTTCCTCTGGGAAATTCGACGTCCAAAAAAAGCACAGCAACGACCGAAGTTACAGTTACAGAATTGTTATATATATATATATATATATATATATATATATATATATATATATATATATATATATACACACACACACACACACACACACACACACACACACATATATATAAATACAGAGACAAATATAAATAAAATATACAAAGGGGATAAATAGAATAAATAGGAATAAAAAATAAAAATACAAGTGAATTGCACATTTCAAGTATTGAGTCTATTGCACTGTTGACTATTTACAAAAAGTATTGCACAAGGTATTGTACAGTGAGGTGAAGAGGCACTACAGCTTAGTTGTTCCCCCCTCCTTTGTCCTCCTGTCTCCCCTCCCTCTCCCCTCCAGAGAGGAGTTAAACAGTCTGATGGCGTGTGGGACAAAGGAGTTTTTAAGTCTGTTAGTTCTTGTCTTGGGGAGAAGCAACCTGTCACTGAACAGACTCTTCTGATTGTTAATGGCCGTGTGCAGAGGATGCCCAGCATTGTCCATAATGTCCATCAGTTTCTTTAATGTCCTTTTCTCTGCCACTGTCACCAGAGTGTCCAGCTTCATGCCGACCACAGAGCTAGCCCTCCTGATCAGTTTCTCCAGCCTGGATAAGTCCCTCTTTGCTGTGCTGCTCCCCCAGCACACCACAGCATAGAAAAGTACTCCAGCAACCACCGACTGGTAAAACATCCTCAGGAGCTTCCTGCAGATGTTAAAAGACCTCAGCCTCCTGAGGAAGTACAGTCGGCTTTGGGCTTTTTTATACAGGTGCTCTGTGTTGCATGACCAGTCCAGTTTATTGTCCACCCACAGCCCGAGGTACTTGTACTTGTTGACCACCTCCACCTCCTCCCCCTCTATCTGAACCGGCAGTGGACCTTCTCTGGACCTCCCGAAGTCCACAACCAGTTCCTTAGTCTTTGAGGTGTTGAGTTGCAGGTGGTTTGTGTGACTCCATGCGACAAAGTTCCTCACCAGACTTCTGTACTCCTCTTCCTGATCATCCCAGATACACCCCATGATGGCCGTGTCATCTGCAAACTTCTGAATATGGCATAATTCAGAGTTGTAGCAGAAGTCAGAGGTGTACAGGGTGAAGAGAAGAGGGGACAGCACAGTTCCCTGTGGTGCTCCTGTGCTGCTGACCACAGTGTCAGACGTGATGTCCTTCAGCCTGACGTACTGTGGTCTGTCGGTGAGGTAGTCGGAGATCCAAGCCACCAGGCAGGGGTCCACCTCCATCCTGTTCAGTTTTTCCTGAAGCATACAGGGCCGGATGGTATTAAAGGCACTGGAAAAGTCAAGAAACAGGATCCTGACAGTGCCTTTTCCCCCATCCAGGTGTGAGTGGGCTCTGTGTAGGAGGTACAGGATGGCATCCTCCACTCCGACACCCGCCTTGTATGCAAACTGTAGTGGGTCCTGGGCATGTTGTACCTGTGGTCGGAGGAGGTTGAGGAAGAGCCGCTCTAGAGTCTTCATAAGATGTGACGTCAGTGCCACCGGTCGGAAGTCTGACATCTCGATGGCAGGATGTAATGTACAAGAAAACCTTTTCTCTACAACCGATTCTCCATTAGACTCCTACATGCTTATGTTTACATAAACTGAAGACATCTGAGATGTTTTAGAAGAAAGTTTAATTTCCAGGGAGGTAAAGAAGCATCTGCGCAGAATAAGAACAAAATAAATGTTCTACATGTTATTTAAGAATACATATATTATCATCACAGCCCCTGTAAGCATGACTGTTTTAGAGGAAAAACATATTTTGAAAAAACACTTGCGGCCATGACTCTGAACAGACTAATTTCTGCCAGGAAAGTCCAGCATCTCATGCGACCTTCAAAATGTGAGTTATTAAGCATAATCTTATTTTTCTACCAGAGTCCACTTTACTCCATTTTCCACTAATGAGCAAAATCTTGATGTCAAGAACGAGATTACATACTCCTACTTTATTTAGTGTGGTGTGAGTTCAAAGACTTAATCAGCTTGTGAAATCTTCTTTCTATACAGTCTAAATCAAGCTTTAGTTGTGATCAAAAAGCATTTCTGTTCTAAAATCCGTTTTTCATACAATTTATTACAGTAAGGGTTTCTTGGTGGGCGGTCAGTCACCTTTTTGAACGCTTATATGTGTGGTTAATGTGTCACAGCTGAGAGATCAGCAGGGCACCACAGAACGTTCACATATGCAGCACTTTCCCTTCAGGCCGTTTTGTCTCACACCCCCTTTGTAAAGCAGCTGGTTTGCACATCATGAAGCAGATACTGAGGTCCAATGCTGGGGGGCTTCTGGGGAATCTGGGTCATCTGGCTAGACATAGCATCACTCTGGTAGTTTGTATTTGACTTCAGATCGGTTTGATCACAAGTGGGATGTAGTTTTTTGAAGCCCTGCAGTAGCTTCAGATCAGCGAATAGAACAATGAGCAAACTTCTAAATAACCATATATGATAATGATACATAATCATATCCACAGTTTCTCCGCTATCTGGTGGTTCTGTTACTCTATCATATTCTGACATGGCCTCTGTGCTTTCAAAAGCATCTCCTTGCCAAAGCTAGCAGCCATTCTCACCACCATGTCCTTCTTTGGGAAATACAAAAGCTTAAAGGGCCTTTAAGGATACAACCTCCCTGACATCACTAAAGTAGGAGCCCGCTGGGCTCCTTCCACAGTGCTTCTCTGTCACCTTGTGGATGAAAGATGCAACTGCATTTACGCGATACTCCTTCTTGACAACAGATTCTTCATGAATTTGACGACTCCTGCCTCAATCTTCAGGCTGTTTTCAGGCTTTTGGTCATCAGATTAATTATGGTGCACATTAGTGCAGTTTTTTGCACTTTTTGCATTGTTTTTTTTACAGGTTATTACATTTTATTTATTAGACGATCAGTCTGTGTTAACAGCTCCTGTGGTTTAAAGAAAGGAGAGATCGACTTGTCTGTGTTGTGCAGAGGGGAAAACAAATACATTTCAAGTGAGACTTTTTTGGTTTGTAACGTGATGACTAAATACAATTTCTTTTTAAATGAATCAGGTAATCATGTTGGACAATAAAAACCCTCTGTATGGCTTATATATTTTGAATATGAGGAAGGTATTGAATGAATTGATCAGCAAATACTGTCCTTCATTAAAAAATTTGAATAATGTGTATCAGACACCTAGTAATAACTTCAAATTGTGTATATGAGGGCATACAGCAATCAGGCTGGAGAAGTAACATGACTATGCAGACAGACCCTTTTTCAACAGCTAAAATATTGACAAAAGTTATCACATTTAATTTATGAAATTTACTGTGTGTGGTAGTTACCTATATATTTGACTGAAGTGACACACAAACCTTAGCCTGATGAAATTTTAATGTATTTACTGGTTCCAGCCACAAGGTGGCAGACTATTACTGCAGTTCAGTGTTAGCGTGTTGTGTATTGATAAGAAAAGTTTATTTTTGTATCTGTATTTCCATGCAGTGTGAACCTTATAACAGTCCCTGTGATACAAAAAAAAAAACACACTTACAATAAATACTTTATTTCATCATGAAAAATAGACAACATTCTCCATTTAGAACAACAATTTCTGTCAATCATATTTTTATATTTTCATTACTTTTCAATTTAAACATCCTCAGGATTCTCCTTCTTTAATCTTTTTCATTTTCTTACAGAATAAAGAAGCTGTCCAGTTAAGTTGTCAAGCAAAACTATAGCACAAAAATAGACGCCACGTTTCTCACATACTGGAACAAACTCTTAAACACGTTAAAGCACAAAGTGCAAAAAGGCTTGATGGTTTGATGGCTGAGATAGTCCATGCAGATGTTGATACAAAAGCTACACTGCAGTACATGAAGTGTCCAAAAGCGTTGCCTGCAGTAATTCACCACCTGTTCTCATTTAGTCACACCAATAGCTTTGAAGCAACATCCAAGCGTTGCTTTTACTTTACACTCAAATGTGTGCCAAGAAAGCTGAAAATATGCAGATGATGAGCCTTTTTTCTCTCTCGCTTCCTTGTTTTTTTTTTCCATTCTCTGTGAAACTCTTTAATCTTTCTGTGAATGTAGCAAAAAGGAATCAGTAGTGAGAATGAAAAGAATGGTTTTCTGTAATATGGGAGTGCAAACGTAGGCACAAAGAGCACCCTTTGATTCTGAGCATGTATGGTATGACCACCTGTGCGTAATCGGTTGTACGCCTATTGTAAGACCTCTTTTTTCCTTTCTTCTCAAAGACCGGTATGCTGCTTGCGCAGCCTTGCCTGTAGCTCTACTTTTTTTAACATCAGCCACAGATACGGCACAGTTGCAGTATGACACAGTAAAATCTGGGTTTTAATGCCCAACAAAAAAAGAAAGAAATGCCTTCTCCTGAGGCTTGTGCCCTCCTGATGTCTTTTCCAACAGCACACAATAGCAGCATTGATGAACATTAACTTGCAATCATACAAAGCTTGAGGTAATTCTTTTTTTTTTTTTTACTTTTTCTGGCCTCACACCTCATTATGCCCAAAGGAACAGATGCAAATCAGCTTTGGCAAATGCTGATGCGTCACATTATGGATTTAATGGTGCACACGTTAATCACAGCTGGGTTCAAGTTGTGTGTGTTGCACTGTGCACGTAGCAGTTCTGAACTGAGGCAGGTATGGCATGGCGAAGCCACACGTCGACGGTGACGGCAGGATCCCGGGCTCGCTCGGGTTATCTTGACTGAGCAAAGGATGCAACTCCACGGAACAGTGCCCTCTGTTCAAAGGAGTACTTTTAAGCAGCTCCACTTTGGCTTCTTCGTCTTCACTCTGCTCGTCGTCTTTCTCACTCTCCTCATCCTCTGCTGGGTAGTCCATTCCTAGATAATACAAGTCCTTCTCCCGTCTCACGCCATGCTCGTCTTCTTGATCTGATGTTTGAGAAAGCTCCTCCACAGAGTTGTTCGAGCAGGAGCGCCTCGGGTCATCCATCTCCAAACCACGACAGCTTTCCAGCTCCCAGAGGCCACCGGGAAAAGATCCCGAAATGTCAGAGTTGTTGGCAGAGAAATTTCCCTCATCGCTTGAGCTGTTATCACTACCATCCTTGTAAGGCAGATGAATGGGGGGCTGCTGGTCCTGACCGGGATTGGAGACCAGAACAGCGGTGTAAGTGACTGAAGACTGCCCAGAGTTGTCGGTGCTACCTGGATGTTGGTCCACTGAGGGATCAGCTGGCTGCAGATCATCTGCTCTTGGGCTTGAAGTAGTTAACATATCCAGAACAGCTGAAGAAGGACCCTCAACAGGGAGAGTCTCATTCTCCATGAACTGATCGACATTCAGGTCAAACCCAGGCGAATGGGAGCCAGCTAAGGCATCTGCAGGGTCTGGAAGTGGGTTTTGGATCAGGGCCGTAGTCAGAACTTTGTCCACTATAATGACCTGGGAGATGTTCTCAGAGGGAATGAGCAGCGGCCAGACCGGCAGACCTTCCTGAGGTCGGAACAGATAGTCAAAGGTGTCCACCTGGAGAAAGTTTCAGAGCTGATGAATAATGAAGCATATGGCCACGAGAAAACACTGCAGAGAATCCACTTATGATGGAAAAGACCGTTAAGAAGAGACTAAATGCATATTTTCTTGCTGTACTGATCCCTGAGGGTAGCAAACCGCTCACAAGCATTAATAACCTACAGATGGCGACAAACATGCATGACAAACATGTTGTCCACAGGTAGCTACAAAGTCATCGTGCTTCTGCCTCTTTATTTATCAAGATAGACAGGAACTACTGAAGAACTTGCATGGTAAGTGTTTTTAAATCGATTCATTTCAGTGCTCTTGCTCCTTTTCCTGGTATTTTATTGTTTTTAGTTTCTGCTTTCTCGTCTTTTTTTATTTCCTTCATTTCTTTTCTCTCTATCTTTCTGTTATTATGATTGTTTTCAAGTGTTTCCTGTCCCCGTTATCAGTGTTTTGTGTCTTTTGACTACTGCCTGTTTACTTTGATGGTTTCCTGTCTCATGTGTCTCTTTTTGTATTTACTTCCTGTCTTTGTTTTTGTCTCCTTTGCGATTTTCTGCCACATCTTCATTAGTTCTGCTTGTATCTCGTCCCTGCCTGTGTCTAATCACAAATCACCTTTGCATGTGTGTGCCTCTGCAGAGTGATTTTCTCGATTAACCTCCAACCTTTGTGCGGCACTTTTTTGAATAATTCTTTTTTGGCTGAGATATCTCTGGTCTCTTTTTAATTGACACAAAATCTAAAGTTAAAAACGATCACTTGTAATTGTAACACTTGTAAAACACTTGTAATTTAACAAAAGGTATATGTGAGGTTCCACTCGCTCTTTAAGAAAATAAGATCATGTTAATAAGCGATCGTGTTGGCAGGTAACAGCATCTGTCAGAGTCAGACTTTCTCCGACTTACACTAAGCTACCTTAGTCATTTTCCAGCATGCAGATTGAAACACTGATCAAAATTCTCTATTTTTATTTGAAAACAGTGCAAATTAGCTTCTTTCACATGATGTTGTTCTTTAGGGCTAGTATGACCTAGATGTTAAGATTTTAGGGTTAGTAAACGGATGAGTTAACAATGACATTCACAGTGTACATTTCATACCTTTTTGAAGTCTATTCCTTTAGCCCATGAACACTTCCTTGGATTGGGAACATCCTTCCATACAATCTTTCTCATCCTGGAAATGTAGCAGATATTCATGTTAGACATTTGATGCCTAAACGCTCCTTTCCCCTTCCTCTCTCGGCTCTAATTTTTCCACCTTTTATCAGCCAACATCAAGCGTAATTACACCCTGGTGACCTGTTAAATGTCACACCACTAATTTTTCATGGTCAGTGTCTCTGTGCCCTTAATTAGACTGCACCATAGAAATTACTATCATATATCATTTCTTACAGGTGTCTGTTCGGATAAAAAAAACTAATCGTGTATATTCAGGGTTAGTTTTACAAGATCAAACGGTGAACCCTAGAATTATCATGTTCTGGCTGTGTACCTCCACAAACCAGGCAAGCTACAGTTTACAGTACATCCAGGCCTGTCCAGACAAATGTAATTTACTAATTGACGACTTTTGATTGGTGAGCGCTAAAGATTAGTGTCACAGTCTCTCCTGTTCCTGAGTCACATCACTGAAAAATGGCCAGAGAGGTTTTTTTGCAAAAAGTCTGAATGTTTTATCGCTTTACCCTCTTACACATTTGTGTCAGTTTGTAAATACATTTTTCTGGAATAGCTCTTACTGGTTTTGGGAGAGAACCAGGGTGACAAACAGGATGATGAAAAGAAAGGAGATGATCATCAGCATCATGTAGGCCTCAGGATCTCCTCTGGTGGCTGTAACACACATGAGAGCTTTAACTGCGAGAACAACAAGAGGCATTTTGTCATCCTTTAGTGCTGCAGATGACACAACCCGTGCGCAGTGAGCATACCTAAAGTGTAAATCGGCTCCCCTTCTCCCTCAGCAAACACAGGGTACAAGAAAAAGCCGTACTCCTCTGAGGCAAAAAAATCACCTGATGGGATAAATGTAAATTTTTACAGCTTAGTTTACCTTAACATAACCAGACTCTGAAATAACAGTGCAACTAACAAAGAAGAGAATGTACTACCTCTCAGATAGACGGGGTGATCAGTGTAGTGCAGTCTGGCCCACGTCTCTGCTCTTGGCCCAGAGTCCTGCTGCTTGTGTGGCAACCACTCGACCACCATGAACAGAGGCACCAAGCTGTTCTCCAACAGGCTCCATGACAGTGACACACATGTGCTGTTGATAAGCAACACGTGGAATGAACGCACGCAGCGACCTGCAGTGCAGAAAGAAACAACTGAATTCATCCAGGGTCAGATGACCTCGACATTCACAGTGGCTTTTCTTTGCTTTTCTTTTCTTTTCTCTCATCTGTCAACATCGAAGGCTGAATAACGCTCACTGAGCTTCAGCTACCAACTTAAGGAGCATTCAGGACAGTGATGCTAGCACGTGCACGTGTGTAATCATGACTATTTATTTAAAGTTGCTGCTGACAGGAGCACGAATGTGCACTAATCTCACTACACATTAAACGTTAAAAGAAAAAAAGACTCTTGCAAACAGCTGTGAAAAACTGAGCCAAAGCAATTTTAGTTACCCCCAGAATCTGAATCTGAATATTTGAATTTGAATATTTTACAGAGATTTTTTAATGATAGAGGAAAGTGAAACAGCATAACTGACAGAAAAGAGTCTCTTAATTTCAAAGTGGTCGATGTGTCATTTAATTGTTCCTGCAGGGAAATGTATTTACAATGCTTTCAAAAATCAGCCACCAAAAAAAGAAGAAAAACAGCAAATAAAATTCATTTCACTTCCAATTACACCAAACATACAAGCAAACTAAAATTAGATGTATGTTTTTTCAGCAAAGACCAATTCAATTAAGCGCCTTTCCACCTTTTGGAAAAGTGTTTTGTGGAATAATCTCGGAGCTGAAATGTGGGAACCACTGATCTTCCTTTTTTGCTGTGTGCAAATTTAAGTCGTCCTAACCTACACGACTTGACTTTTTAATTGCTAGAGAGTTTTCGACAGTTCTTATTCAGTGTGAGATTTGTTATGCCAGCTTGATTATGCTGCTGTAACTCACTGCAACCAGAATAAAGTGAAAGCGCTTATAAATTTAAAGAATTTTCTGAGTAAAACCTGTTTAATTCAAGTTTGTGGGCAGAAGAAAACTGGCGTGGAAATACAAATGCATATCCACTTGATGCTTGTTAGCAGAGGTGTGGACTCGAGTCACATGACTTGGACTCGAGTCAGACTCGAGTCATTAATTTTATGACTTTAGACTTGACTTGAAAAAATGTTCTAAGACTTGTGACTTGACTTGGACTTTTACACCAATGACTTGGGACTTGAATTGGACTTGAACCGGTTTACTTGAAAAGACTTGATATTTTACCCCAAATATAAAATTTAACATGCATATTATATAGAGATTGAAAATGTGACGTCATTCACGGGTAGAACCGCAAAGGATTCTGGGAACTCGTGGCAAGCGGTACTAGCGCACGCAGGCTTTCAATTAAAATCAGTTATACAGCGATAAAAAGAAACACAAAAATGTCAAGAAGCTGTTGTATCATTAACTGCAATAGCCGGTCGCATGACAGCCACGGGAAGCCGACGGGTAAAGAGATCGGTTGTTATCGGATTATGTCGTTGAAGAGAAATTGTTCAGCCATGTTTCCGAAGTAACAAAGACGCGACTGGATTGCCTGGATTGCAGCCATTCAAAGATCAAATATAACGTCCCAGAACACTCCAGCTCACAGGTTAGTCTGCTCCAAGCATTTACACGAAGGTCAGTCTGCTGTTGTAGTTAATGCGTCATTTTCATAACATAATTGGTGATATAGGTTACAAGCAAGTCTGGCGCTGAACAGAAATTGTCGCACTATGCTCCTTTGTTTATTGTGCATAAATAGTGAATTGTCCTGACACAATATTGTGTTTCGCTTCTGTTATTATGGTACATTGACAAAAACATATACTTTTATTCACAGGATAAAACAGGTGTTTTGTATCACTAATTGTCCAGTACGATTACAGCATACAGTATTGTTGTCACTGCTACATTTCTGTGATGCTACCAGAAATTATTTCCACTGCTAATTAATTACCGTTGAGCTCAAAGGTCCTATTAATAAACGGTTAAGGAATGTGTATTTATGAAGACGATTTGTGAGACTGGTAAACTTATGATACGTACGATGGTCTTTCGTTCTACACGGTGCATTTCAAGGTCCTGTACCCATCCGTCGGTAAACTGTACCTGGGCTTGTTGCAGTGACCTGAAGTTACTAAACTTCATGAGTGTATGCACTCACTCCAAGAACCGTATAATTATAAATATGCATATAAATATGCTACGATGAGATAGCTGACTTCATCTAACTAGCAAATGTTGTCCAGGCTACGTTGGTGATACAGTTTTTTTTAATGTGTATGATATTTTTGTCATGCGATTTTAAAGCTGGTCCTACAACCGCATCCAAGAATAACATGCAGCTTATCTCAGAACTGTCGGTGAAAATTATTCTAGGAGCTAGGTTTAATTGAGCTGCATTTTAAAGAGGTGCAATTTCACAATTTGTGTATATTTTCTAAGTTCACTATTTTGTCATGTGTTGAGAAAAACACAGATTTTAAAATTACATGGTCTAATATTTACATTTAGCATAACTGCAACATTATTTTTTCATTTTTTTTTTTTTAAAGACTCGAAAGGACTTGAAATTCAAAATTTCAGACTTGTGACTTGACTCGGACTTTTACACCAGTGACTTGAGACTCGACTCTGACTTGCCTGACATTACTTGAGACTTGACTTGAGACTTGAGGATAAAGACTTGAGACTTACTTGAGACTTGCAAAACAATGACTTGGTCCCACCTCTGCTTGTTAGTCCTTTTGCTCTGTGTGGAACTCCACCAAAGGAGATTTCTAAGTCAGGTGCTCAATGATTTACCACAAATTTGCTGTGCTCTCGTCTTCAGGTTGCTGCTAATAAAACTCTTCTCTAATAATCAAATCATGAAAACAGTCCAGCTTTATGGACAATTAATTTATTCTGACAGTTATTCTCTGAATCATGATTAAAGGAAGAGAAAAATGTTACACAAACACGCGCGCACGCACGCACGCACGCACACACACACACACACACACACACACACACACACACACACACACACACACACACACACACACACACACACTAGACATCAGCCTTGTTTCCTATGTTCCGATTACTCTTAGCACTCACTGCACTAGAACTAATGGATGTCGGTATCATGGCTCTTATGAGCTCCCAGAGATAATTATTTTAGATGTAGTCTTAAACTAAATGGATGTTTGTGGCCTCTGCTTTAAGGCCAAATATTTCGAGCATGTGTTATGAGGCTGGGGCAGAAGCACACTGGCAAATAAACACATACAGAAACATGAGTTCATCTTGGGCTTGTCAAAATCTCAACATACAAGCCTTGGTGATTATTAAAGCGCTGGCAAAAATGATGTTTCCAGTAAGTATTTTGCCATGAATGGACACCACTGACCACCTTGTTCTTTTCTTTCCTGTAAATCTGCACCTGTGTCTGTGCACGTTTGAGTGTCCATAAATCTGTAAGAACTGATGAAAGGTTCATGGACTGTTTGCTAAGAATCTTGCCCTTGCTTTTGTGAGCCTGTACATTTTTCAGTGTTCAAGAACACTTTTGATCTCAGCTAAGGTTTATATTTTCAGAGGAACGTGAAGCCTGAGATTGTTAAAACTGCCTGTCTCTTGATGAAATCCTGGATTGATTTAAAGATATTAAATCAATATATGGCTTATGTGATTTATTTTATTCTTTATCTAAAACTTGACAGCCTCCAGCATGATCACACTGAGCTTCTTTTGGAATACTAATATAATGAGGATGATGAGGGATATTATTGATTGATTGATTAAAAACAGCCTCAGGCTAGAGTGACAAGAACATCGCCTAATAGAATAAATTCACTGAGTGTGTGACTGGTCACACGTCCTGTTATATTCTCACTCACTCACCTTTGGGCTGTCTCTCCAGTGTCATGTTTATGTTGTCTGTGGAGGTCCCCAAACTATTGTAGGCTTCCACAGTCACAGTCTGGAGCTCCTGGTTCCACTCGAAGCTGTAGGAGGACGTCAGCTCGATCTTCTCCCTCAGCACAGATCCGCTTGAGGACCGACGCTGGACTATAAATCCATCCACACAATAGGAATTCCCAGAAGGTGGGAAATTCTACAAAACAAATTGAGAACATTTAAGCATTGAAAACAAGGGTCAATATGGCCAAAGCTTAGTAGTTCCTACTGAACTTTATTCATAAGAATATTCTAAATAGTGGCCTTGAATAGCTTTGCATCATACAAAAGATGGTTAACACGTGTAGTTATTTTACCAACACTATGCATATCTGGGAACTTCTGGGAGACCAGCTGCTTGACTTTGGGAGAGGAATGTCCCAGTTCCTGTCTGATAGAGCTGCTGACAGTCTATAGCAGGGGTCTCAAACTTAAATGAGCTGTGGGCCTCTGCTGGCACTGTCATCTCATGTGAGGACCACTTAAGCAGTACAAAAAACCCCAACAAGAAAACGCCCACAAATATTTCTGAAAATGTAGTGGTTTGTTTGTTGTTGCTTTTTCATTTCAAATATTGCATAACACGACAAAACTGCAAAGGCGAAGGCAGATTTGAACTGAAGCCTTTTATTAAATAACCAAATAAACACATTGGTCCTCTCTTTGTATCCGGACACGTTCGTATTTAACAAAATAAAAATGCAGACGTAAGTGTTCACATTCGTTTTTGACTATCTCACTGAACTAACAGAGCCAAACTCAGCACGTTTGTACTCTCTGCTCGTATTGCCTTCATATGAAATCATTTTTGGCTTTTTAAAGAACTTATTTTAACATTGACCTCAACAGCAAACAAATCCTCCCTAACAGAAAAAGTAACTTCAAGGGCCAGATTGTATTATATTTCTTCACGTCAATATATATTAAATTTGACTTTTGTCTGACCGCAGAACAGTTTCCACTTTGCCTCAATGCAGACAGCAACATTTCTGGGTCATGTTCATATGGCTTCTTCCTCATTATTGGATACTGATACCCAAAGACCACAGCTATCCAATAAGTGATTATCACCCTAGTCAATCAGGCACAGAGATTTCTCCCGATACTAATAAATAACCTAATAGGGAATAGTGTGCTTTATTGAAGTGTTTTCTTATAGCATTTGATCAAATAGTAAGCTTCACCCCACAGAGGAATAAAAATAAATAAAAATCAGGTTTAGCCACAGAGAAAATACTCGTTTAGCATCTTTTTGTGTTTTTAGAGGGACCTGCAGACAAGAAGAATATCACTGCACCTAACTCTTAATAAAAAAAAGCTGAATACTGTAATGTATGTACCTCAAACAGCAGCGTGATGTTAGACTGGTTTCCGTGTGGATCATCTTGACGTATTCTCCAGAAATCAGGGCCACGTTCAGGAGCTGAGGAGATCAATTAGCAAACATTACATCCACTCGCAGCCTTTACTTTTGTATTTCTCTGCTAGGAGATGGCATTTGTGTGCGCCATGTCCATTAGAGTAGAAATCACATGGTCAGATGCGACTGGAAACGAACATTCATATCAGAAGTCAAGGCTGCCACCGCTGCTGTTTCGATAACATGTTTTACCTCTGCTGTTTTGCGGAGTGGAGTAGACAGACTCGCTCCAGTCGCTCCAGTAGCCGGTGCCGTTGGTGTGCTTGCAGCGCACTTGAACCACGTATACGCGGCACATATCTGGCACGGCGACCTCTGCCCACAGAACCCGCACAGGATCCTGAAGCTGCGGACATTTTTGGAGCTCATTAAAGAAACAACACGCATTCCTAATGGAAAATGTTCGCTCTGCGCAGTACAGAGCGAACATTTGTCTAGCCTCCTTATTTTATGAAAAGACAGAAAATGATTTCTTTATATTTTTGGTATTTCGAGCAAATTTTGAGATGAGAACACAAATGAGAGCGTTTGTCCAAATCCAGGAGAATTTTTCAGTCAGAGGACTGCAGTTTGATCTCATAAGAGACACACAAGCTGAGGTTATATCAGAGCATCCTGTATCATTTAAAGAAATATTTCATTTGGCATATTTTATTCTGGGTGTTTCACAGGAAGCTAACAGCAGTAGAGTTCTGACAATCATCCAGTATCATATCATTGTAGAAATATCATTCATTCCAAACTTTAGAGGCTTTTTTGAATCATTGATTTGTGAACCCACCACACCAAGCATTCAGTCACAGCGTGTGGTTGCTAAACTGTGCGATAAGCTCACCTTCCACTTTGGCTGGGGGCTCACGGTGGATGGCGAGTAGTACTGGAACTGACACTGGAGACCATCGACTGGCAAAGGCGGAGCCTGCCAGGTCACCTCCAGGACCCCACTGCTGTGGCTCACTGCCTTCACATTAGCGGGTGCGTGAGGCTTCACTGCAGGAAAGACAGAAGTTCGGTTTCTTTGTGGTAAACCTGGAGTAACGGTGCTGCTGAAGAACATCTAATAAGCCTGGAGCTCTTTAATTAAAATGAATCCTTCTTTCTCACCGTGATCTACAGGTGACAGGTAGACCGGTTTGGACCTGATGGGACCCAGTTGCGATGGCAACTCCAGCCAGAGTTTATAGCAGTTCATCCTCAGAGGGTGGATGGTGCAGGTTTTCTGCCTGCCCTCCATGCAGGCAGGACTCATCTCCCCCAGATTCTCACCCGCTCTCTCCCTCTCCTCCATCTCGTCACATGGCAGGTCGGCCCACCTGACATTAAAAACAAAAAGACACAGATGAAGTCGTGTTCTTTTTTTGTCTCCACATGAGCTGTTCTTGCACATCATAACGACTGTCTCTCCAGGACCAGTAATGCACCAATGTGATGTCATAGATTTGTTACTTCAAGGAAAAAAAAAGATTAAAATATTAAACACAACTTTACCAAGACTAAAGAACTGGTGACAACTGAGCAAGCAGTTGAAGTCTGAGCAAAACAATCTGATCTGAAACATGAAATAAGATGTTCTCGTCATCTTTAATACAACTTACATCTGCAGTACATCAGTCAGTTAGAACGAGCTTGCATAATCATGTCAGGCCACACTGGTTTTAAAGAGAGGAGACTTACTATTGTAGTCTATTGTATTGTATAATACTAACGACTCACACTTACAGTGCACTGTTGAAATAAACTTCCTGATATTGCTTCTCTAGTGCTAAACACACAGGTCGAGGGTGTGTTCAGTGAACCTGGTGTCCTGGTACACTGTGTGCGTGTGTGCGTCTGCGTGTGCGTGTGTGTGTGCGTGCATGCATGCGTGTGTGTGTTTGTGTTTGTGTGTGTGTATAGTAACTTCCAGCTTTTCATCACACAAAAGTTTTATGAGCAATGCAGCATCTTTTAAGAAACATAAACACTCCGGAAATATCAACTGGATTGGAAAAGGTGCTTTACTTGGATTGAAATCTGAGCTTATCCGGCTGTTTGTGAGTCCAACTGCAGTCCATGGCGTCAATGTCCCCGTTGGTTACACACTTTATATCAATGTCAGCTCCTGAAACACACAAAGAAAAACAAATTTAATTTGGGTGACAGTCACAAACACATCACCTGAGCTAGCCCCTGCACACTGAGGTTATTCTGGTTCACGCTGTTGTGCTTTCACAAGTCGCCGCTCTGCTTTGTCAAATGAACACTGAAGGGACATGGATTTCAAGCAACTTTAAAACATAAGAAACTGACTTTCGCTATAAAATAGGGAAGAGAAATACATTGGATAACACTTAGACTTGTTTTTACTGGTCCAACAAAGCTCACCTTCCACATAGATCTGGCTGTAAGGGATGCTCCACTCTTCGGTACACCTCAGGAGGTCATACATTTGATTCTCTGAAGGATGCAATGTGATCTTGCTCACCTGGTTTGGGTCAACAAAAATATTTACTGTACTGGAGGCTGTATTTCTTTTAAAAATAGGCCCACAGAAATGTTCCGAGCATCACAAAAACCTCTGCAGGGAGAGGGGTTTTTTTTGTACTTCTTACCCACTGGTTGACTGGGTGGTACAGGGTGGGTGGAGGCAGCGGTTGGAAGTTGAGCTTCCACACGGCCATGCTGGCATTCATTCTGTGGTCGTTGAATACACAGTATACTGTTACGTTCTCCCTGGGTCTAGCCACCACTTTCTTGGGGATGTAGCTCACCGCTGCACGCAGGAAAGAAAAAAAAACACGTCATTTTATGTTATGTTTACTGCCTCAAAGAAGAAATCTCATTTTTAACTTTTTATACTTTGAAAAGCCTTTTACAAAAGACACAAAGCCAAATGGATGTCACTCAGATGACAAAAACAAAGACCCTCAAACAAATCAAACACATGACTCATTCTCATTCACCCACAGTTGTCACGTAGACCTTTACAAAAGAAAAAAACAAACCTTTCTATGGAATTATGAAAACTTTGTCAAAGTTTGCCATTAAAAGAACGAGAGGGGAGCTATCCGACTCCTGTCACACAGCCACCTGAAACTTCTGTGAGGAGCACTGACTCACTCAAAATGTAACTTTTGTGAATGCTTCAGCAGGACGTCTGCGGCGTGTTCTTCTGTTCTGGCATCGTTTTAGCCAGAAGTTTCTGAGTCACCCTTCAAGCCAAGACACCTCACATCATCGAAATTACTGCTGTTTTACAAGGACGACTGTGTGGCTCGTTTTAGCGGGATTACTCAGAGCTGCTGAGTCTCACAAACTTTTAACCCCATGACACACACTACTGTACCACTGACACACAGTACATGGGCAGTCTTTGGGTAACAGTATCTATTATCTAGGAAAAACATCACAAATATGTCTGCTGTGACAATACAACAAGACGCCGTCACTTGTGCTGTGTAAAGCTTTTGGAATCAATTAGCCCAAGTTTAGTATGAGTCACTGATCAGCTGACATGAAGGCTTCTGATTTCAGTTCATGCAAACAATTGTTATGTCTCAGTTCTTGCTCTTGTTTTTCAACTTTCAGTTTCATAATTCATATTACTGTAGAGTCTTTACCTACAACATACAGCACCTTGATGCAACTGTTGTTGTGATTTGAGTTGAATAACTTAAAAAATGTTTTGCATGCACTAATGATACAGACAGTGCTTGACAGATTTATTAGACCAACACTCAGTGTTTTTACCAAAGCAATCCCATGTTAACACTTGTATTTACCTAAATCAATATTTTTTATGTTGAAATATAATTATTGTTGCTGTCCAAAAACTGTAAAGTGCACTATTAACTTTATTTGATTAGGATATCTGATAGGTTCAGTTTGTTATTTTGCCTAATAAATTAAAACTTAATTTTTAGTTTTTCTTGTTTTTGTTACAGGTGATCAAATAAAAAGACTATACAGTAAATAATCCCTTTTATGAGCTCTTAATGCTGATCATTAACCTGGAGAATGACCTCTGATGAAATACTCATATGAGTTTTTCAGTGACTCAGTCTAATGAGCTTGGATTGGACATAACTGCGCTCAGTGCTTGACCCTATCTGAATGAGCCTCTCAGAGAAATGTGAGTTGACCCACAGCCACCAGGACAGGTTTAAAATGTTAGGCTCACTGCAAAAAAAAGATCATTTTATACTTATATTATCCTTTACTCCCTGATGAATCTTACACTTACTAACTTCTTACACTTCCTTCTTATATGTTCTTATATGAAACGGAGTACCGGATCAACTGATGAATACAGTGACTATATGTGATTTTCAAACAATTCTAGAGAGATAAGAAGCTGGTCCCATGAATCATCTCCTAAGGTTCTGCTGTGAGGAAGCAGCTCTTACTATCCAGGCGGATGTGGTGAGGTTCACTCCATTCACTCCACAGTGGAGGCTCTTCCGGGCCGGAGCAGCGGACCTGAACGGTGTAGTTTAGTTTGGGCTTCAGATCCAAAGACACTCTGGGCTCTCCAGGCGCAGACACCACCTGGAGACAGATAAGGAATACTGAAGAACATGCACACATGTACCCACAGACTGCTGGGTGTTGTCCACTTGGAGTGATGACTAAGTCAAATCCATCGTCACAGCATGGCTGCTGCTTTTGTTTAGAGTCCTCTTAACTGGAACTGCAACTGGAACTGGACTGTTTCTACATGCAGCAGCTGATTATTATCGTTATGAAGCATGATGCATTTGATGAAGAATCTATTTTAATTGTGAAATGAAGCAGGAAAAAAAACATGCCTAAGAGTACACTGATGTTACTCAAGCAGATTGTGAAATCTTAGCTTGGCAGAGTGCCCAAAGCAGAGAGGGAAAGTCATTGGACAGTCTCGGTCGTTGTGTCCTTGGGCAAGGCACTTCACCCGTTGCCTACTGGTGGTGGTCAGAGGGCCCGGTGGCGCCAGTGTCCGGCAGCCTCGCCTCTGTCAGTGCGCCCCAGGGCAGCTGTGGCTACAATGTAGCTGCCATCACCAGTGTGTGAATGTGTGTGTGAATGGGTGATGACAGGTTGTGTAAAGCGCTTTGGGGTCCTTAGGGACTAGAAAAGTGCTATACAAATACAGGCCATTTTATTTTTACCATTTATATGTGATTTATAACAATCACTATGAATCAAGAATTTTTTTTTAAAGCCGATATGATCCAAGCAAAAACACTCAGTAGATTAACCTGGGGGACTTGTGGTGAACAACCAGGCTTCAAATATTAGCTGACATTTTACATGCAAAGGTATGAAGAAAAAAAAACAGGAAATCCTGTTAATTGACGGCAAATTCTTAGTAGAACTCTCCACCTCTTATATAATCTTCTAAGTATAAATAGTTAGTATTTACCTGCCAGGCCGGGTGAGTGGTGCCAGAGGAGTATCGGACTTCATATCTCAGTGGACCAGCGTCAAAGTCGGCCGGGTCATCCCAGAGCACGATCAGCTCTGCCTCGATGGTCTGAGTGTGTGACAGGTTGCCTGGAGGACTAGGTTTCTCTGGAGAAAAAGATTACAGCAACGTAAGCTTCACAACACCATCAATATACAGCACATCTGACAAATTCATAAAACTACTCTGCAGTGCTGTCAGAGTGCATCATCACAGGTTACAACCAGACAACCCGATTTAGCTCATGGCCCATAAAAAGAAAACAAGGCCAAAAGCCTCCTTCTGGTACTGTTTGTTATTTACTGTCACTCTGACAGTATGCCACTAGAGCCATGCAAATCTAATGATAGCTCCAATTCTGAATTATTAAAATGAAATAAATGAAGCTGAATGCAATTTAATTTCTCAACCAGGCATAAAAGGCAAGTTCACTTTACACTTTAGTCTAACAGTAAAATGTCATCAAAGCATGCTACTAATAATCTATAAATCACATAACGTACACTACTGTACAAAAAGCTGCTTGTTTCAGGCGGGTTTCTCAGCAGCGTGGACCCAGACAAACATCAGACAGGTGGAGCAGGCCTGATAACAAAGCCCCGTTTCACATGTTCAACTATGACACAAACAACCTGAGATAATTAAGTCTCATAAAACCACAAAAATGCCCACGGGGCAAGAAGAGATCAATAAACATTATGAGTAACAGCCAAATCGTTCTGCTCCCACACTACTCCGCCATTAGGAACATGAAGTGCTTCTACTCCTCATCACAAAGCCTAATTTGCACATGTACATAAATCGAGATCAGGAAACAGTTACGCCCTCCCTAATATGACAACAACTGCAGCACCATTGCTTAATGACAGTTCACACAGTGCAGGTAACAGGAAATAGCCTCGAGTGCCAGTTCCTGGTGCTTCTTATAACTCAGTTGAGTCTGAATAAACTGAATCCACAAAGTGTTTTCTTTTTCCAAGAATACAGAGAAAACACAAAAAGGCAACAGCCACTTTAGCCATTTACATGATGCAAACAATATATAACACATTGTAAATACATATACGCCAAATGGAGAGCCTCAAACCTAGAGTTTTGGCTGAGAAAATGTAAAATCGACACCTCATTAAGGGGGCTCTATTTTTACAAGACATGAATAATACAAGTTTGGTTTCAAGATCACTGAAGTTCAATTAAATGAACCAAAAGGATAAAACTGCAGCGGTGCAGTGAAAAGACAGCAAAAGCCTGACTGTTACTACTCAGTTTCTTTTCTGCTCCGTGCCGTTTCATCTAAGCGGTCTGGTTGAACAAACTCAGCATGCAAAGTGCTTGTCTGTTACTGCGGAGATCTCACAGCTCGGCTGCACACACACGCTTTTAGCTGTATTCCGGTCACGGTGCAGCTATAGAAAGGTCTTTCTCCTTATCTGTCCATCATGTTAAGGTTGGACGTCAGAATGGAGAATTAACCAATGAGAGGTTCGGCATTACCGTCATACATAGACTAAATGTATTCTTAGGACCTTTCATGTGTGGAAAAAAAGAAGACTGTTTGGGAACTTGCTTCTTTGATTGGTAACCGTAATACACTTAAAACAGTGTGGTCACACATATAAAACACCAGAAAAATGACCAAATACCTGGATGTCACTGTCTTACAAGGTAAACTTATTAGCTGAAATTATTACTTTAATTAGTGTGACTCCCGCTATGAATCATGGCTTTCTCACCAGGTCGGGCAGGAACTCTGAGCAGAACTGGTGGAGCCACGGCATCAGAGATGCTGACAGTTACCATGGCGACAAAGCTTGTTGTTGGGTCAAGAGTGAGTGAGCACATGAAGGAATCCTGCGCCTCACAAACAACGGGATTTTCACCATCTTGCTGAAATCTGTAAACAGATGGTAAAACAGTTCAGTCAGAAAGTTCTGGCATTTCTTGGTATGTTAGATTATCATGTTTCAGCGTGGTGCATTTGAGTGACATTTCACTATTCAATTCACTGTTGTGTTATATCTTTTGTTACATTTTCTTATATCTTTGTTGACTTGGAGAAAAAGTACTTTAAGTGCTCAAAAAAATGTCAAAACAGCTAATAAATCAGACTTGAGGGGGAAACCATTGAGTAAAATTCTCAAGTGCCTGTTAGGTCAGTGCTAACCTAATCGCATTAGCCTACCACAGTACAAGCCTGGAGCCAGTGAGATAAACACTTAACCCCCCAGTGAGCAGTTGAGACATCGCCAATCAGACTAAAACACACAAAGGCACACACAATCACTCATTCACACACACTCAACAGGCAAAACGCAGCCATTAACGAGAGCCGCTT
Organism: Astatotilapia calliptera; assembly: GCF_964374335.1. Lineage (NCBI taxonomy): Eukaryota > Metazoa > Chordata > Actinopteri > Cichliformes > Cichlidae > Astatotilapia > Astatotilapia calliptera. The sequence continues at coordinate 6,235,523 of NC_137438.1, forward strand.
CACACTCACAACTGCCGCCGTAAGCTGACTGCCATAAGACTGTCGGACGGCTGACCACGAGACCGAAGATCGCAGATTAAATTTTGCCAGTTTCCATCAATTCTGCAGAGGATGTCCAAACAGGTGCCTGAAACGAAATTACATTTGCATGTTAGGAGACTGTTGGCAGACCTCCAAATGAAGGCTTCTAAGAAAACAGCCTGGTTTAATATTCTTAGAAGAAGCCTGAGACTGAGTGGCAGTCTGGGGAGAGGCCTCCTCCAGCCTGGTAAAAAGGAACAAACCCTCTCTAGCACTGAAATCCTTAGCTGCATGAACAACCTTGGGCTCTTTGCTCAAGTAAAAGTTCTGAAATACAGTTAGCTTTCATGCCACAATCAGAAATAGAACAGACCATCAAATCTATTTACTGCACGTACAGGCTTTACATATATAGGCAAATGATCGGTTTTATCAGTTTCCCATCACTGTGGGAAACGTCTGGCTGCTGAAAGCAGTGGAAAAACATGAATGAAAGAGGCATAAGTGCGTGCTGTTTGTGTCTGTAAATAAAATGCACCCAATTCTTAATTTTCGACACCTACTTTGCACTTTATGCTACATTAATCCTTTAAAACAGCACGCTCTTCTTATCATACACAGTTGTTTTTCTGTTTTTTTACCAGTGTAAATAAGGGTTCGTTTTGGGAGTGTATATCCTGCCCAAGGACACTTTGACAGGTGCCAGGGATCAAACCACCTACCTGATCTCGTCTAGCTCCAGTGTTTTACAGAAGGTGAATCACTCCTGATTGTTAGGCATCATAAAGAATCTCGAGATTTAAAATTCACATAAAGCTGGAAGCCCTTACACAACACAGCACCTAATAGATCAGTGCAAATAAACAAATTCTCTGCACCATTCCCCGTGTACTTTCAGATCCATACAACACAGAGAGGGGATTTTATAATTATGAATCCTATGTGCTGAGTATTTTTTCTCCTTGCAAAAAAAAAGAATAAAAACACACGAAATCCTAGTGAGATAAACCTTATGAACACTGACTCATCAGCCACACTGACAGGAAAGTGGGAGCAACATAAGTACACAATAGTTTTTCATCAGATGTTAATTTCTGCATCAACGCAAAATAAAAAAATACACTTTTTAGAGGTTTTGCAAAAACCTGACGACCATAATTTAGATTTCAGTATGTCAACGTACAGAAATGAAATGATCTCATTCACGTTTTGAGTAGACCCGTTTGGACCTGGACGTGATTCAGTGATCACACAGATGAGTATCTACACACAACAATGACAGACACTTTGTATTAAGGCCTAATGTATGTGTTATGAAACATGTTGGCGCTAAACTCTTACCGCCAGAGGATCGGGGATGATGTGAATCAATTCTCGAGCTCTTAAAAGTGCAGCCGGGACTGTGTGGGAGATTTGATTGGGAGAGGTTTGCTTCTGGTGAATTTGCGCTGCCTCCCTCCACACCAAGGTGGGCTGAAGGTGACTCACAGCACAGCTCATCTTGCCACGGGAGGTCCCCGGCACCTGAACGCAGAGAGGCTCCATCCTCGGGCTTCAAACTCTGAGCACCTGCTCACAGGGAGGCAATAAAATTAAGTGGGGATGACACACGAGTAGATTTTTAACAAGACCTTTACTGTGTATTACAATTTTTACTTTTTTTTTTAATTTAAAGGCAAAATATGTTTTATTTTATATCTCATTAAAGTGACAGCCTACTTAAGGTCAAAGCTATCTGGAACATTTGCTTCTTTTGACTGTTTCTGTTCCCTAAAATGTTGTGCAATAGCAACGGCTCTTTCATGGAAGTTGGATGCTGAACATCTGCCGAATGTGATGACAGTCTGTGTTTGTGTCTCAGTGACAAAGGCAAAAGGAGAGAGAAGCAAGAAGCCTTTCTTAGAAAGAAAGAGTAAGCGTAATGCAATAAATAGGGATTTACTCAAAACTGACATAAGCAGAAATTACGAGCAATAATTGAAAAGATAAAAATACTAGCGCCTCAGATAAGACTAAAGTAAGTCTGCTAAAGACAATTCTGTTTACTGATAAATATGACCGACAGATTTTATTCTTTTGATTTGTGTGCTACTTGTACTCGTGTTTATGAAAAGCACTGTATACATAAATAATTCTTCCACACTTCTTGCTTGGCCATTCTTCACACGTATTAATTTGATCAGATTACATAAAGATAAAACTGGACCTCTGTGTAAGAGGCTACATAACCAACTCTGCCATTCATGTGAGCATCCCAGACATTATGTCTATAGAAAATTAATTACATCTTGATTTAAAGAGGACATGAAACGCAACATATATAAAGGCTAATTTACACCATTGAGCCCTGCTCTCAAAAACTGACAAACATTAGCTAACAGGTGGACTTTCCCGTCTGAGTGTAGCTAGCCAAACAACAGATCAGTGTTGCCAACTCCTAAGTAAGGAAAATCGCTATTGGGTGTCCTAAAAGTTGCTAGAAGTCGCTAAATGATGTCATCGCCTAATTTGCATAATTGGTCATGCTAATATAATTGTAACCTAAGTTGTTGAAGAGAGAAATAACAACGTGGAACGAGACATAAAGTGAGTAAAGCATGTGTTAAATGCATTTAGAATTTATTTAGAACTACAAATTAAATTTATTTTAGCAATTATTGTTTTTTAATGTCACAATTCCAACCCTGCTCCTTTATCCGGGCTTGGACCTGTGCAAAAGTGACCCGGAATAGGCACTCTGGTGGAGTTACTTTGTGTGTGTGTGTGTGTGTGTGTGTGTGTGTTTATAAGTAATTTTAAACCTTGTGATCCACAAAACAGCATAACAGTAAAAGAAGAATTGACTGCGTTACAGTTAGTGCGGGAGCGGCGGCTTTGCTCGTGCGCGTTTCATTTGCTGTTTGGACGCATAGGTGTCTTAAGAGCAACCTGCACTTTCACGTCAAAAAGTCGTCATAAATAAGTCTCCAATAACACCAGAAAAAGTCGCCAGATTTGTCGCTAGTCGGTTTTTAGAAGAAAAGTCGCTAAGGGGGTCTGAAAACTCGCTAAATATAGCGACAAAGTCAGTAGTTACCTAACATAAGCTAATGTAAGTCTATTAGCTGCAACCAACCAACCAACCACATTGCCTCACGTTCGTAATGAGAGAAGATGGCATTAAACAAGCTAAAACTTTAACTTTAAGCACTTATTTTTCTAAATCCAGCTTCACAGACAGTGTTGCATCTATATCAGTTTTTGAGAGCAGGGCTCAATGGTGTAAATACGCCGTTATATGTGTAGCGTCTTTAAAAGACCAAAATCTTTCTGCCAAAATCTCAAAAAATCAATTTTTACAGCCTCTTACTGATGTGGATGTGCATCTTAAGTAGAAACACATCCACGGATGGTGTACAAATTTAGTGTGCGAGATTGATAAAAGACACGTGGTGACGTGTGTGTCTTTGAAGTGTTTGGAGCATATACTTTCTCTAAAATAAACACTTTCTTAAATTAATCTTTCAGTAAACTAAAAAAAGTAAACTTTTTTTGTTCTACGCACACCACACGTGAGAAGCACTGTTTATTTAAAGGAGAAAAACTATTTAAAGGCTAGAAGAGGTTAAGCTTACAAGCTGGGAGGTCAAAGATGATGTGCTGGAGGTGGAACTCACCGTAGGAGACCAGGAACACAGACACAAGGCCTGTCAGCATTACAGACTGAACCCTGTAGGGAAACAAAGCAGGAATAAGAAATAGGAAGATGGAGCGATGGAGAGAAAAAAGAAAATGCTGAAGGATAGATTTTCATTTAGCATGAAAACAAAGTAAGGTTGTGCAAAACTCAGTGTTTTATGAGTCACTGATTGATTACTATCACTCAATCTAAAAAGGTTTTTCAAGAACAGATATGGGAAAGCAGTGGGAGTAGAAGGAATGCATTCCAGTTATCTGCAGGAAGGGCACTGGAAGAACTGGACCGACTTCTCTGCAGACGTAATCATCTGACATAAAAACCTGGGCTGTTACAACACAAGACAATGACAGTTCACAACCGCTTAATACCATTTAAGTGCCAAGAGGTTGGTGCCTGAGGACAGGTTGAAGGTAGCTCACATTTACTTTAACTTGCTCCAAGTTGCAACATATGTAACCATGAGCTGCTCCAACAAGACACTTTCTCATGGAGTCTCTGAAAAACTCATACAGTTTCTAAAGTGTTCATCTCACAAAGCTTTCAGAAGGCAAATAAACACATAATTAAAAAAAAATAAGCCAATGTTTATGTCTGTCTGTGAGGTACGAAATTTTTACTGTGCAAAAAGGGATCTCTGACTCATTTGGACCAGTGAAACGCAGGACCAGTGAAACTCAAATTTCTGTCAGAGAAAAGAAGTTTAACAGCACATTTAATCCTCCAGAGATCTTAGAAGGTTTTTTTAATGCAATTATAAGAGAATTTCTCTGTTTTTCTACATACTGTAGTTAATCTATAAGTATTGGACTTAAATTGTAAGAAATAAATGTGTAAAATTACAGAAATGTTCTGGTAGCTTTTTTCTCCACTTTGGACCCATTGAATAAAGCTGAAATCTTCCACAGTAGAAGTTTTATGTCATTTAATTGTTTTCTATTACTTAATTACTTTGGTGTAGTATGAATGTTCATGGGAGTCATTTTTTTATTAGTAGGAAAAGCAATAAAAATTATAAGACTGTCCAAAATTCTTTCTCTTCTTCACATTTTTCAAAGCTGTCCAGTGGCCAAATTCTTGCCCCCGGGTCTTATGTTTGAGATCGTCAGACTACAAGTTTGTGGATACAAAATCAAAAACTAGTGTTGCTACTTCTGCATATGCAGCGAGCTCTTTTCAACACCCCACGAACAGAAGATTAGAGAACAGACAGTAATACTTACATTGTAGCGGTCATCACGAGAGCATGGACCACATAGGCTTTGGCTGTGGTGAATCTCACTGAGGACAGAAAAAAGAGACACAGCTGTTTAAGGTGCTTGGATCTCCAAAGGGACTGTGAGTCAGGACTTTGTCGTGACCTGAATAAATAGTGACAATTAAAAGTCTTTGCAAAAGGCAGAGCCAAGGAGATTCTAAATGCAATTTTTCTATTAAAAAAAAAAAAAAAGGTCTCTCGCTGATATGAGCACCTCCCTCTCTCCCGCCTCACACTCAACTGCTTTTCATTCATGAAACACACCAGGCAGGAGGAATGAATATTACAGGGAGATCTTTTCTGTATTTTGCCCATGTAACTGTTCACTAGACGTCGTGAATATAGATGTTAGATAAAAATAGGCAATTTGCTTTCTTTTCTCTCTAACAGAAATATAATCAAATTCAGATGTTTTCTGTTTATTTTTTTTCCATCGACCATCATCGTGAAGCTTTCCACTTCTGCTTGTTTCTGTGCCAAACAAGAGCAGCGAGGCAGTAAATGAATACAATCTTTTAATTCAGTGATACACCAACCCCAGACACACAGCGTCCTGGTGAAAAACAACACCACAGATGCACAGCAGGCACTGTGCGTTTGGTCTGAGTGTAATACTTACAGCACTTCTGTACAATACATCCAGCACTTCTGGATGGATGCAAACTGCATTTCGTTGCCTTGTACTTGTGACATGTGCAATGACAATAAAGTTGAATTCTATTCTATTCTAATACACCAATCATTAGCAAGCCAATCTGTGGCCAAATTTGTAAGGATCCACTGAAAATAAGAGCAAACTGGCCGACAGGTTTGTTATCTGGTGGAAACAGACCATAAAGGATTCAATGAATTCATGTAAAGCAGAAACATCAGTAGAGGAAGCATCTCATCTATTTAAAGGCACGTATACACCTGCCATCACCTTCATGTGATTCTTGGAACAGCTTTGGGGAAAGTCTGTTATGCAAAGCATTGTTATCACTTCAGTATAATTACTGAAAGAATCATCACAAAGGTTTCAGTTTCACGTTAACCTAACAGGAATCCTTTATGACGATATTACTGTATTTAACTAAAATTTCCCCCAAAAAACTCCAAAATTTTTAATGTTAATCCAATCCAACAACTTATGCTGTGCATTTCCTTTTTTTTTTTTTAGCAATTTTTTATTTTCTTAACTTACAGGGAAAAAGGTAACTCAGTTCACAAAAGCTATGGTGGGAGTAAGACTGCATGTAGTGTATCTCAGTTATTATAAAAACAGTGCTCATGGCAGGGTCATGAAACACTTGAAGGCTTAAATGTTGTAGAGACAGATTTCTCACCCACAGTCATTTGCATGTGAGATGGAAAACAAGGATTCCCTGCTTGCATCCATGTTACAGCATGTGGAATTTGGAGCCAGGATGTTAACATATGTTGAGAAACTTCTATGGACAAAATAGTGAAATAGGAATGTGCCATGCATTTAATACCTGCATCACACTCCGTCGCACAGAAGAATTCAACACTGACACGATTCTCGCTGATTTGCAACACCTCCTACAAAGACTTCAGATTAATCACAGATGTTAATAGGATCGCAGTCACGGTGTAAACAAACTCCTCTACCATATCACAGTGTACTGATTCGTTAAAGTACGCAGGCCTACCAAGAACCAATCAAAATCTCAAAATCACAAAAAGATTCTTCCAAAAACAATAAAGTAATGAATTCCATGTGATCAGCTGTTGCACCATCTTAAAACAGGATAAATAAATCGTGCATAAATACACACCCACGGCGTCGGAAAAAGACGTGAATGTGTTCAAATAATCCTACCTTTGCCCAGCGTGCAACCAAACATGTGCAGCAGAGAAAAAGCTCAGCTGTCAATAAAGTGATGCTCACTCATCATCATCATCATCATCATCATCTGCAGGTGGAACTGAGCAACTCAGGGCTGTTATTCATGCCCTTCTTCCTACTCTGAGCACTGTTGCCCCCCTTCTTTGGAAACAATTTAGATCAAGACGAGCATCTGAAACTATTTTCCACTTGCAGGACTCCTATCCGTGTCCTCCAGGGACTCCACCTCGCCAGCTATTCATCCATGTCTGACTCACACCCTGACTGAAGCTGCTTTGCACAGAGGCGCGCAGGGGCTTGTTTCCTCCCCTCCTTCCCATCAGCAGCCACAAAAGCAGGAACATAGTTTCTGCCAAGCTGCATCACAACAAGTTTAAAAAGTTTGGCTATTCCATTCTTAGACACTTTACAGAAAAATGTGCTCTGGAACAAGCATATCATAAAAAGTTCAAGTGAAAAAAAGTGAGAAATTAAGAGAAACTAAGAGAAAAGTTAGAGATGATGCCCAGAAATCACAATCTAAGAGAAAAGTAATAAAAGGCATTTATTATCAGGCAGCAGGTACAGAAATGACGGAGGGGGAAACACATGCCACTAAAAAACGTTAAAGCTGTCAGTTTGTCAGAAGTGGGCGAGTTAACTCAGCAGTTATTCCTCACTTCTGTGTGGAAAAATAGAGGACCGCACAGGAGCGTGAAAGGTCACAGGCAGAAACACGATCGGACACGGCTTTAGTAATAACGAGAAAGGGTTCTTACGTCGCTGCCGAAGAACTTCGTGTGCGCTTCATTCAGTTGAATTTAATCCTTTCTGAAGACCTGCGCGCCTCTATCACAGCTCACTCCCCGCTAACTGAGACCGAGGGTAGCGATCAGGATTTCCCAGTGACAGACGGGCAGTTTCCCCTCCCTCTCGCAAAACGAGCCGCTGCCCAGAACGAGATTGAAGGCGGCTGAAACAGCTAAAGAGCCGAGGGAGGAGGGAGAGCCTCCAGTGCCCGGCCCATCGTGATGCGTTCAAGACATCTGCGGGAATCCCACAAGAATCTACTACGCTGTTGCTCAAGGTCTAAACTCGAGTGCAGTTTTGAAATAATTTAACCCTCCTCCATTATTATATTGAATATAAAACATGCTTTGTAATAAGTATGACAAGATAAATGGAATCATTTGTTTAAAGTTAAAACTGACTAAATCCATCTATCTATGGATGAGTCTAGTTTATGCGTCTCTTTAGCCTGCCATATGTTTATAGATAGGGTAACTACTGTATCTGGGAAGTCTTTCACACCAATAACTGGAATACTGAAAGCCACTTGCACTCGTGGGCCATGAAAATGTGCAAAACGTTAATGACTTGGTTTGCCCTCTCCTTCCAGGTTTTCATTCCATTAAAAGCCCATAAAGTGTGTGAGCCAAGTAATTTTTTGCATATCCAAAATATCTGAGTGAAGCAGTAACTTGCTTTCTCTAGTCACGGTTCCGAAGCACCACTGTTATTAATTCTTCTGCTGTGAACCTGAATCTCAAACCTGAGTTTGAGATATATGTTAACTTTACAGTAAGCACTTGTTATACCCAGTGTTGGGACTAACGCGTTATTAAGTAACGCGTTAGTCCCAACACTGGGTATACCCGAGGGCTAAGCATCACACAGAATAAGGGCTTGTCTGATCCCTGCGCTCAGAGGGTCTCGCTAATAATTAAATAATTAATTATTTAATTATGAATAATTATTATGAATAATTAAAGACAGAGAATAAGAAATGTTACACCTGGGAGAAATTAACGGCTTTACAAGAGCACCATCACGAGGTTGTTTTTTTTTTGTTTTTGTTTTTTGACAGTAAGTTTGTCATTGGCCTTATGCGGTGATAAGCAAATTTTACTCCCTTCTTCTTGAGTAAAAAAAGAAAAAGACTGTCACTAAAGCACAAGTGAAACTGAGTCTGCTGATTGTATATGTGCAAACAGTCCAGTAGCCTACTTAGGGTTATTGTGACATGCAGCTTTTTCCTTTAATTTTGAATTACCTTAACAATTTCTTCTAGTCCTGGAAAAAAGAAAAAAGTTTCCCTGTCCACACCACGAAGTCAGCCTACTTTTCCAAATGCAAACAGGCAGTCTGTTATTTGAATGGAAGGTATGTCTGTATTATGATTAACTATACAGGGCTTTCACAGCAGTGAATGAATTTGTTGTTCTGAGTGATGTAGCACACAAGTGAAAATACAGAACTTACTTTATATGTAATACCCGCTGTTCATTCATTGCCCCAAATGTGCCCCAAACAGACCACGTGGTAAATACACAGGCATGCTTTAATTTTCTGATTTGGCACTGTTTAAAACGTTTTGCAATACACCAGGTTTCCAGGACATCGGGACACTTTATCAGTAATCTTAATTCTGGCTGTATCCTGTCTGTCACGTGCATTGCAAATGATATTAAATGTAATGTAATAGCATTCATTAATCAGCGGCTGCCAAACTGACCAAAGCATTGTAGCTACATTTGTGGCAGCGCATGAAGTGAAACATAATGCTACTAATTAGTATTGCAGTTGGAATATGTGGTTATTGAGTTGACTAGTCTGTCTATAGGTGTGAATTCTAATTAGTTTAATTTAGAATCTGAGACATATGATTATATTCACTGTGACATTTCTTAAGGGGCACAGTGCGTGGGTGTATGTGAATAGTGTGACGATCCACAGTCCACTTGTGACTGTTAAGTCATTTTTCGGGTTCCAGTTTGCTTTTTAGATTTGATTTTTCTGAACTCTGACTAGGCTTAGGTAAGCCCAAGAGCAGCTCGGTTTCAAGCTGAAACTGCTCTCACATTACAGTTGATTGTGCAAGCAAATTATTGAGAAACATAATTGTGTTTCCTTGTGACAGTGACCTTTAGTTATCATAATCACTGTCACAGTGATTATGTGACAGTTTTTTTTTTTTTCGCCTGTCCTGTTTGGCTCTTTTGCCATCAGAATTATTGTCTAAAGGTGAAGAAAGATGCCCAACGGATTTACTTTACCAAATGGACCATCCCAGCCTTGCCATAATGGTCTATTTGATTCACGTTTTATTATTTATTTTATTTTATTTTCACTTGTTAAATACGAGACAGACTTCACTGGGGAAAAGAAAGGGGAGAAAGAAAGGGAAAGAAAAACAGCAGGGAAGAGGGACGGGGATAAAGGGCAAAAAACAAAAACCAACAAAATAAGCAGACAAAAAATACAAATATCTGAATCACCTATTGAAAAAGAAAAAAAAAGAGAACAAGCAGAAGAAAAAAACAAGAGCAACATAATAAACAACATCACGATTATCTATGTGAATATAACAGTAAATACTAAATATTAAACATTATTGTGCAGCACGTAAGATCGACAGCGCACAGTGTGCTTTGAGGTAGGAGCCAAAAAGGGTGTAGTTTGTGTGTGTGAGTCCCCGTGTGTACAGCTGTGAGCATGGACGCGCTTGTATTTAAAAGGTTCCTTCATGTAATGATCTGCTAGAGGGTGTGGGGAGCCACAGCCCCGTCCACCAGGGCATGAAGCAGGTATGGAGGAGATCAAGACTCCAGACATCCAGAGGCTCTCAGAACACAAGAGACCAAGGAAGACCAACAGAGGGGCAGCCGCGCCACTGTCCCAGAAAGAGCTGAGGAGAGTCCCAGATGAGGGCTCACTCAGCAGCCGCAGCGGCCAGCTCCCCCGCTGACCCCAGTAGGCACCCCCATAATCTACAACCCGCCAGGGAGAGGGGGCCCAGGCCCCTCCGGACCGGGGCCTAGTTCGGCAGCGCCGCCTGGCCCCACAGAGCCCAGGACAGCCGACCCGACCCCACCACAGAGAAAACTGCACCCACCCCGTCATCCACTCATCGTCCAGACTACACAAGACAATAGACGCCCAGGCTGAGATCTTCCTCCACCTCTCCTGCATCTCCTCCTCCTGCAGAGAGAGTTCCTGAAGAGAGGAGACCTCCTGCAAGATGTAACAGCCTCCCCCACCAGTTGAAGAGCCCCACAGGTGGCTCAATGAGCCGGCGGAACCCTGCACCAGGGCTGGGCCCCCATACACCCACCCACCCACAACCCTGGCAACACACCAACCGGGACCCAATCCCCCAAGGCCAAGCCAGGGCCCCAGCCCAGAGATGGAGCGCCCCCAGAACCTCACGCCTGTCCCGGACCCACCCAGGGGCAGCCATGCTACCAGGTCAGTAACCCACGTCTGTCAGCACAGACCCTCCCCTAGCCCCGCTGCACGCAGCCACGAGGAAACCGTCACCGGAGAGCCAACAGAGCCCTTAACAGGCCATGACCGCAACCCCGGGTTGAACCCTCCAAGGAAGATGCTCCTGGCTTTTCATTTCCAAATGATACTTTCAGCTGCAACGTTAACTGATTAAAGGCTTTTGCCTCAGTTTCACATCCTTCAAAGCTGCATGGAGAACTATGACGTTAATTAGATGTTTATTATTGTTACAGCGACGACAAGAAAGGTTTTTTGGTTTTACTCAAACCCTGACATTTAGGTGAACACAAAATATATGCAGTAATACACTCCTTTGAATCTTGTTCAGGAGGTAGGGACAACAATCATATGTGAAAGACTCACTGAGCAAGGCTGGAAATGCTTTTCAAAGATATCAATCCATCAATTTTAGCGTAAACACTGCAGAGAAACTTTAGAGCAGAGAGGACACTGAAAAGCTAAAATAGGCTAACAAAGACATTCACACTTACATTCTTATATGCCACATCATCTGACTCGCATGCCTTTGGATTTTCACAGGGAAATGGAGCATGTGGATGATATCCAGAGCGACATGAGGAACAGATTAAATGTTGTCAGAGACTGCAGCTGGCCCAGCAGCTCTTTACTGAGTGGCAGGAAGGACGGATGTGTCAACATGTGCGTAGTAACGTTTGCATCTGGGGACTAAATGACAGATAATACCCTCACAAATATAGTAGTGCTAGTGTGCATGTGTATGTGTGTGCCATAGTGAGATAGTGCCTGCAGTCACTATAAGCCATTATGACGTAGAAAGGATGCGTCACTGCATAAACCGCCTTTGCAAAAAAATGAGGAGATTAATTTGCAAGGGGAGTTCCTTGATCTGCGTCATGATAGAGGTGCATCACCTCGCTTTCACAGCCCACCGGTCTTTATGGAGATTGATTTGGCTCATTGTTTTCAGCAGCCTGCGCTGCACTGTCGCTATACTATACTGCAGGGATGCTTGGAAGAATCTGGTTTCACACATTCAAAATCCACCCACATGAGCGTCAAACAGGAGTAAAAGGACGAGAGATGACAAGTATGTTTGGTTTTCCTGCTGCTGCATTTGTCTTTAGTTACTTTTTGTCAATTTATGTGAGAAAACATATGATTCAGCTGCTTGATGGTAAACAAGTGTAAAATGCTTTTTTCCTACTTTTGGACCATTTTTAAATGGTAAATGGTCTGTATTTGTATAGCGCTTTACTTGGTCCTAAGTACCCCAAAGCGCAAATGTTTGAATAGTGTTATTCACACTTACAGACGACATTACTCATAAAGACAACATGCTTTGGATTGTGGAAAAACAGCAAACTGCTGCCAAAGTTAATAGCTTTTTTTAAACCCAGATCTCTTCAGCGCTTCAGCTGACATTCTTGCTGTTGGGGATATTTGACATTTTTCATGGCACTTTCAAAGAAAGTTAGTGAAAAATTAGATGTGTAGTGTCTGACATTGTACATAAAACTGGGTTAAAATCTAAGGTTCAGTGATTAACAGACCAGTGGAAAGACAGCCTCACCAAAAGCATGACATCATCCTCTGGAATGACATCATGCTAACGTGTGTGCAGCGGTGACAACACCAACTGGTATGCTGGTATTAATAAAAATAATCTAATTATAAATCTAATTTTTAAAATTACAAGCTCAGCATCTGATGAGTGACAGGAGCAGTTTCTTTGTTCTTTTTTTTTTTACCACAAGGATCCGGTCTGCATGTGCTTTCTGTGCTGATGTTCAGTCTTTGAGGTGGTTGCTCTTTGTTGAGGGGATTAGACAAACCCTGATGTTCAGTAAGAAAAGGAAGAAGATAACTGCTCCTACATGCATCGCATTACCATGTGAGTAATTGTTCCTTATACAAACTGAAACGACCACTATTACTATTAAACTAATGCACATCACATCATGGAACACATTTTTTAAAAAATATAATAGAAACCTCAACTAAAATCCACCAAAAAAAAAAATCTCAGTTGATCTAATTGATCAATATCTTTTAATAGTAAAAAGTTATTAAAAAAACAAAACAGAAATGTCACAAATAGTTTGACGTGACGCCATGCACCATCTCACCAACAAGCCAAATGCTGTCAGAGAAGGGGGGATCAATCCATGTCCGTGCTGCTTATGTCCACATGAATTGTTTGTTGTACAATATTTTGTATGAGCCACTAAAAAGTAGGTGGATGACCTGACAAGAGATCTACAGTATCATTGCTGCAGCAGATGAGTCACACACGGTCTCAACATTATGAGTGGATGCTGTCTAACAAACACCCCCCAGTGGCTTGAAGCATAAAGATGCCTCTGCGTCTCACAGGTTGGGAAGCCATTCATGAATAGTTAAACACATGGCATGCTGAAAAAACCTTTGGGGAGGAGATTGCATAGCGAGAGGATGAGGTCATCCTTAAGTCTGGTAAGGATGATGTCACTTGAGGGGAATGATATCATCTCTTCATTTTAAATGCATGATGTACATGTTTTCATCCCCTTCTACGTGAATTCAAATCACATTCAAAGAGTGACTTCAAATTCATGCTTGCTTTGTACCCTAGCTTTCCATATTAAGCTGTGACCCTTGCATCTATAATTTCAGCATGAAAGAGAGGAAATAAAGCAGGAAATAGAAACAGATAAATCGCTATTGTTAGAGTGTGTGTTCCACAGAAATTACTCATCTGCCATGTTTTTGTTTTCAGCTATTCTCTGGAAGGAACCCGTTTGCAGTTGGCAGGAAGGCTTATCTTTCTATAGAAATTTTATACTTCTTCAGTATTCTTAACTGTGAATTTTAAAGGAGTAAAGAGAAGACAAAACAAAACACAACTCACAAACACGCGTTGTCGTCCTGGAGCTGCTTTTTCTTGGAAAGAGAGAGCGATAGGGCAAGAGGCCAAATTATGCAGAGCAAGAGGAGCAACAGTAAACTGTGTAGATATGTGCATTAATTCATTATTTATTTTCTACACTTCTTGTGTGCCATAAGTGATCCCATAACATAATATAATATATAAAATATTGTGTATATTGCATTGTTGTGTCTATTAGACCCCATTCCCGCAAGACTGCTCAAAGAAGTCCTACCATTAGTTAATACTTCAATTTTAAATATGATCATCTATCTCTAGATATCGCTAAGTACTGCACTCCTTTAAAATGGCAATAATTACACATTTACTTAAAAAGGCATCACTTGACCCAGATATCTTAGCTAATTACAGGTAGTTGTAAAATAGCTGGCTGATCATCTGCAGAGGAATGGTTTATTTGAAGAGTTTCAGTCAGGCTTCAGGGCTCATCAAAGTACAGAAACTGATTTAGTGAGGGTTACATGTGGTCTTCTTATGGCCTGTGACAGTGGCAATAAGAAGGATCAAATCTGTGCTTCTCCAGCTAGACCTCAGTGCAGTGTTAGATACTGTTACTGTTGACCACAGTATTTTATTATAGAGCATGCTGTATGAATTAAAGGTACTGTGCTGGTTTAAATCATATCATAGACTCTAATTTGTTAATGAGGAGTCCTCTTCACACACTTTGTTTAATTATGGAGTTCCACAGGGTTCTGTGCTAGGAACAATTGTGTTTGCATTACATATGAGGTTTCTTCCTGTTTAAAAGGGGGTTTTTCCTCCCCACTATTGTCAAGCACTTGCTCAAAGGGGTCATTCGATTGTTTGGGTTTTCTCTGTATTATTGTATGATCTTTTCCTTCCAATATAAAGCACTTTGAGACGAGTGCTGCTGTGATTTGGTGCTATATAAATAAAATTGAACTGCATTGAATTGTTGCCTTTTAACAAGAAGATCCTGGACTCTAATTCACTATCTGGTCTGTATGCAGTTTGCATGTTGTCCCCGCATTTCGGTGAGTTCTCCGGCTTCTTCCAACAGTCAAAAGACATACAGTTAGAGGGGTTGGGTTAACTTATGGTTTAAATTGGTCATAGGTGTGAGTGTGATTGGTTATCTAGGCCTGTCGTGACTTGTCCAGGGTGTACCCTGCCTCTCACTCCATTGCAGCTGGGATAGGCTCCAGCCCCCCTTGGAACCCTAAATTGGACAAGTTTGGAAAAATGGATGGACGTAATATAACTAATTTATTTATTATATGGTATTTTCCACTGGGGAAATTTTCGGCCCATGCTTACGGGAATACATTTTCCCTTCCAACTCCCATCTTGAATTTTCTAATTCTAAAGATGTGAATGAGTATCTGTGCAGTTCAATACAGAACATCAGATGTTTTTAGTGTGTTTGTGCTCAGTGTGCAGAATATACTGTTGAGCTCTCTGTTTTCATGTCTGTGGAAGGTCCTTGGACTGGACATCCTTGTTTCCACTGGCATTTTGCCCAGGCCACACTATGAATGTCCCTGTTAGAAACGCAGTCACGCCTAGCAGGCAGCTGCCTTGCTGCTGAGCAGAAGAAATCCTGAAAGTTTGCCAAACACACACCTTTGCCCTCATGGGTTTTTTTTTCTGAAAAGACATGACCACTCAGTAGTTGAGGGCACATGCTTGTTATATCATGAATTTGATTCTTCATCATATGTGCAGCAGTGTGTACTGACAAAAGCGTGCTTTCCCAGTTCACAGCTGTAACACGTGTTTCCTTACGGGATGTGCTGGCAGAAATACAAGCTGACACTGCTTCTGTCATTAGCTCTTGTTTGTACAGCCAAAATCTAAAATAAAAACAGGCCAATCTTTGGAAGCCACACCAGCAGAATATTACTAAGACACATGCTACCCACCTGAACATTGTTGAGACAAGCACACAACACAGTCTGGAATGTGGGGCCTCCCTGCTGCTGCGGAATCAGGGCGGTCTGCTTCTCCCCACCCCAGGGAAAAGGGTAACACCACCTGGGTCTGGGTGCAGTTTCCCCCTCCAGGGGCAAGGGTACCTAGACCCAGGGCTTAGAGTACGCTTGGGGAGTGTGATTGTGTGTACAGTGTCTCTCTATGTCCATCTCCACGTTGGGTGAGTGTTGAGTAATTGCATATGAGAGCATGAGGGTGGGAATGGATGTTTGTATCTGTGTGTGCCTGTTTGTCTGTGTCCATATGTCAGGTTGGGTATCAGACGCCACCTCTCTGGGGACATCCCAGGTCCTCCGAGGTATGAAGGTCTATCTCCCCCCACCACTTCCCCTGCCAGTGGCAGACGCCCTCAGACATCGGTGCGTTGGTGGTTCTTTGTGTCTGGGGATGGGCACCCAGGTACACACCGGCTCACTCCTTGGTGGCTGCTTGTCGGGGCCTGGAGCCTGGGGCCCGCTTGGGCCACTTCGGGGGTGGGGTGCCCTCAGCCTCTCGGCTTCGGGCTCGGTCACTCTGGCACAGCTGGCTGCCAGCGGAGCTCACGGGCACGTCACTGCAACCCCTCCTGGCTTCTGCTCCGCGGCTGCTGAGTGACCCCTCATCTGGGACTCTCCTCAGCTCTTTCTGGGATAGTGGCGCGGCTGCCCCTCTGTTGGTCTTCCTTGGTCTCTTGTGTTCTGAGGGCCTCTGGATGTCTGGAGTCTTGATCTCCTCCATACCTGCTTCATGCCCTGGAGGACGGGGCTGTGGCTCCCCCACACCCTCTAGCAGATCATTACATGAAGGAACCTTTTAAAAACAAGCTCACAGGTGTACACACGGGGACTCACACACACAAACTACACCCTTTTTGGCTCCTACCTCAAAGCACACTGTGCGCTGTCGATCTTACATGCTGCACAATAATGTTTGATATTTAGTATTTACCGTTATATTCCCATAGATCATCGTGATGTTGTTTATTCTATTTATTCTCGTTTTCTTCTGCTTGTTTTCTTTTTTCGTTCTCAACAGGTGAAATTTAAAAAGTATCTACTGTTATCTACTGTTAGCTAGTTAATTGTAATGGTGTTGTTTTTATTATGTTGCTCTTTGTTGTTTGTTTTCTCTTCTGGTTTTTTATCTCCATACAGGTGATCCAGGTGTTTTGTTTGTTTTTCGTTTTTTTTCTTCTCCCCTTTCTCACCCTCTCTTCTCCCTTCTATTTTTTTTCTCTCCCTCTCTTTCCCTCATTCTTTCTCCCTGTCCTATCCCCCAGTCATGTCTGTCCCGCCTTTAAAAAACGAAAATAAAATAAATACATAATTATAATAAAGGTCAATCAAATGGACCAATATGGCAAGGCCATGATGATCCTAAAGATCCAAACGGGACAGGCAAAAAAAAAAAGCACACAACACACTGCAACACAGGCACTCCCTGATGGCACTAGCCTATCCCAGTGTAGGTAATCTGAAATATTTTGACATTGTTATTTTTTCACTTGCGCTTTATTTTCTCTTCAGAAATGTGCAAGTGTGTGGCACAGCTGCACATTAGATGCAGTGTCTGCCACTTCTTTTTTTTTCTTTTTTTTGCCTGTCCCGTTTGGCTCTTTTGCCATCAGAATTGTTGTCTAAAGGCAAAGAAAGATGCCCAACGGATTTACTTTACCAAATTGACCATCCCAGCCTTGCCATAATGGTCCATTTGATTCACCTTTTATTGTTTATTTTATTTTCACTTGCTGAATACGGGACAGACTTGAATGGAGGAAAGAAGGGGAGAAAGAAAGAGGGAAAGAGAAACAGCTGAGAAGAGGGACGGGGGAGAAGGGCAAAAGACAAAAACCAACAGAACGGGCAGGGAAAAAAAAGAAAAGAAAAAAAAATGCATATATCGATCACCTGGATCACCTGTTGAGAAAGAAAAAAGAAAACAAGCAGAAGAGAACAAGAGTAATAGAACAAACAACATCACAATGATATATGGGAATATGACAGTAAATACTAAATATTAAACATTATTGTGCAGCAATAATTTAGAAGTGTCTGCCACTTCTAAAAGAGACTGGCAAAGAAAATAGCCAAGAGGCAGAAAGAAAGTGTGAGTCAGGCAGTCCAGCTCAGCCAGTCACTTATGTGCACAAAGCCCCAGAAACAGCTCTGGGTGCCAATATACTTTCACTGAATTTGCAACAGGTGACGAAGCTTTCAACATTAAGGCCTCCTGGCCCACTCATAACACTGTTGAACCATTAAAAAAATAGATTTAGCAAAAAAAACCCAAAACAAAATAAAGATGTACCTTGGGCTCAATGGTGTTATTGCAATGTGTTTCTGCTCTTTGTGCTCTTTGATTGGTCGATAAATTGACTAACATTGGAAACAGTCATTTGTTTCTAGCTTTCTGTTCTTATTTTCTTACTTTGGTGACCCTCCTGTGTTTTTGTTGAACAGATTTGCCTTTGTGCTGCTACACAGATGGAGGTCGATGATATCATGTGCACAGTTATGACGTAATAACCCCACCCGCTCCGAACAGGTTGTGTTGTGCGTGTGTGACAGAGAGAGAGAGAAAGAGAGCAAGAGAGAGTATTAGTGTGCAGCCCTCAGGTCTCACAGGAGTCATTGAGAGAGCTGCAGCGAATACATTTCATTCGATTTGTAAAGATCTGTGCTCCTCAGTTGGCACAAACACCGCCTGAAAAACAAAAAGCACTGAGTTATTTTGTGTGTGTGTGTGTGTGTGTGTGTGTGTGTGTGTGTGTGTGTGTGTGTGTGTGTGTGTGTGTGTGTGTGTTGGGGATGGGGGGGGGGGGGGGTGGAGCGGGCATGATGAAAAACCAGTGACTGCCAGATGTAAATGGATCCATCTGGCTGTGACACCAGGAAGGCTTGAAGATGAACTCGCGTGGGGTGGAGCTGTTTAGCATCAGAGGCCATAGCAAAGGCCTTGGGGGCCCAGTTGAGATGAGTATTGCCTACTCATCTTGTAGTCGTGTCTTTCTTTTTTTCTATCACCCTCTCTGTCCTTTTCCCTCTGGCTCCTACAAATCAGCGCACAGTCCGCAGCAGCAGGCATGACAATGTGCTGACACAAGAACACTGTACTGACTCTCACTTTGTTGTCCATTCTGCCAGAACCACATCATCAGCGCCTGATAGAATGACTTATAAAACCACAGCCTTTCTCTGGTGCACAGTTTCACTCTTATTTCTGTGCACACATGCGTGCGCACACACACACACACACACACACACACACACACACTGTGTTTTCATGTCTTGTGGGGACATCTAATTGACATAATGCTTTCCCTGGCCACTTACCCATCAAAAATGAATGCCTAACCTTAACTCAAATGTAACCCTGACACTGAAACCATATTTTGAGTCTCAAAAATGCCTTCAAACTCGTGAGGACCAGGATTTTGTCTCCATAAGGGCTGTTGGTCCCCACAAGTATAGTAAACTTTGAATTTTTGGTCCCCACAAAGACATGAATACACACTCACACACACACACTGACACACTGAGCCAGTGTGTCGCTGATTCTGTCCAAAGTAAATTATGTTTTCAGACACTCACACAGCTTCTCTCTCCTTTGAGAGACGAGAAACTCTTTAAAGGATCATTTCTCTTCTTTCCACCTTCCAGGGCAGAACACAAATATGGACAGAATTAGCGAGAATAGGAGAAAAGAGGATTCCCAGAGCAAAACTTGTGCGTCATCAGATTTGATTATCTCGAACCCGGTGCGCTGGCCCTCGCGGCAATAGTGATAAAACAGTAAAGAAGTGAAGTGGAGTCAGGCAACAAGACCAGTAGTTGACTATCATCTGACGTCTAATATCATGACAATGAGTCTTTTGTTTCCTGCAGTGATTTAGTATTTTAAATCTTTAAGTAGACTTTCAGGCTGAATAAACTGAAACAAATTGCCTGTCATTCCCAAGTCATGTTTGATCAAATAATTTATACTACTGTATTGTTTAAGCACATACAGAACTCATTGAGATCAAATCAGATTGTCTCTGGTGTCGGCTTTGGCAACTTAAACTCACACACACTCGGGGAAAAAATACTCCAGTTCCAAGGGAACATTTATGAAACAGGTGTGTGGCACTGGTAAAAATTCAGTCTGTGCAGCATGAACATATTGTAAAGCAAGTTCACATAAACCTAGACTTAGAGCTTTTTATTGTCATTGTGCAGTTTATTGCATAGCGAAATTGGTTAGCTGGATCACAAAGGTGCAAAAGTAAGAAGAGAAAACGATATACAACGAAGGGAAAAAATAAATAAATAATAATAAAAAAATAAAAACCAATATATATGTATACATATATGTGAGTGAAACTGTATACATGATGTATGCGTAAGAAACATTGAAACAGAAACATTGTGTGGCTGTATACAAGGGCAGTTATAAAATGTAATAAATACATAAATAAGGGTGCAGGGGCTATGGTCATTTAGGAAATATATAACTCCTCTACTTCCTTCTAACTCAAGAAAGCCTACAGATAGCTGCAAAAGCAATAAGAAAGGGGAAACCGAGCCCATGCAGCATTGTTTCCCTTGGCCTGTGCCCAGCCAATTTTTACATATTGAGAACACATTATTGTGGACAGAAGGGCTATAACAGAAACATTAGTAGTAGTTGTAGTTGTTTACTGATTAACTAAGACTATCGATCAAACATATCTAGGAGGAAAAAGTAGCAACATGCCAGTGAGGAGTCTTCACAAACAGCCCAAGCAGGCAACAAAACTGGGTTAGAGTGTTTCTAAAAAGAAGCTAAATGTAATTCAGTCACTTCTCTTTTTGTAACACCAGCTCTGTTGTCTGTCTAGTCACTCCCACACTCATTAGCAGCTTCATTTTCTATATTTAACAAATGGCTCTTTGAGGAAGTTCTGTGAGAAGTAAAGCAGCAACAAACACACAGACATTAATCCAACAAAATCTAATACCAAAGTCTCTGCACATAAATAAATAATATAATCAGGTCAACAGAGGAGCCTTCATCGCTGTCATCTACGCTGCTCTGCATCCTGCACCCCTGACTGGATACTAATAGGTAGCTAAGCAACTGCTGAATGCTAATGGAAAACCTAATGTCAATAAACATATCCAGGGCCATTTTTACTGAATACATGACACTAAAGTTTTTATCAACTCAAATTAAACTGGAAAATCAGGCTATCAGTAAGTGTAAATGATACTCACTCACTCTGTGCTGCTGATTTTGTGTGTGGCAAGCCTCCCATAAAATAGCAGCTTTAGGATATAAAACTGGAATAGACTATTGAAAAGGTAAAAGCCAATAAAAAAAATTAAAGAAAACCACTCTCTTCCTTTTGCACTCCACATAAGCACAGGAATCTGCACCACAGTCATCATGAAACTATAAGTACTTACAGGAAATTAAAGTTTGAAACAGTTAAACCAGGGGGGGGCGAGGAGCTCCGATAAATGCTGGAGTTTGTTTTATATCAATAAATCAGAATCTTGTGTTTACCAACAGTTTGGCTTAATGTCCACAATTCCCCCAGTTTTTCAGTTGCCTGTATGTGAGTTTCTTTTTCATTCTTAAGGTACTCGTGTTAAATTAGTCAGCTGCAAGCTGTCAAGTGCACGCAATAACATCCTTGTGGGTTTCTGTTTGAGTAATGCCTTAATGTCTCACTGCATCCGTTGAGCACCACTGAGAGCATCACTTTGGTTGTTATAACGCCTCGCAGGGACGTATCATTTGAGATGCAAACTTTCTTCCAGTGCCATCCTGAATGAATGCTCTATATCTATTCTTTCAAATCAAATTCTCCTGGCGCAGGTCATAGAATCCCCTTTTTTATTTCAGTGTTTTCCAAGCAAAATGGCTTATTGAACCTCGAGTTATATTTGCAGTCTGAAGCTGTAAACCATTGAGGCTATCGGTTCAGTTTCAAACTCATTGTCATTATAATCAAGCTTTCCTCCAGGCTTAGAGTGACATTTAAAACATAAAAACTGTGTAAATAATCATTTTTAATAAGAGTAAAACACTTACTGCAACTCACTGGAACTGCAACACTTACAGTAATGGAAGGAACAAAACTTCTAACCAACGTATTTTTTCACCTTTTTGAGTATAGCTTGACCTTTCCTATGGCGTTCAGCAGTGACTAAGCAGAGCTTGGTAGAAATCAGTATGTGCACGTGTAACTGCACATGGGTTTGTGTGTGTTATCAGAAAACAGATTATCAGAAAAATAAACGAACCACGTCACATAACAGCCTTAATAGAAATTGTGGGTGCATTAGTGTCCGAGAAAGAGGAACAGTGTATGGGTGCCTGTAAATGGCATATAAATGAACGAGCAAACAAAACGAGGACTGCGATAATGGCAGAAAATGGAAAAAGTGAAGCCGAAGCAACACAGAGAATGAAGCAAAGCACAGAAACTCATTTCATTATATTTATCTACTTGGAAAAATATATATATTTTCCAATAAGTGAATACTGGGTCATGCCTTCCTTCCTAGAATATTTGCACCTCTACATAGCTAAAAGCATTAGCATCATATCACACTGACATAAACCAATATAAACTCATAAACAGGTGGGATGAAGTATTTTGTTGTGGGACGCGCAGCACCGGAACATTTGGTGATCATATACTTCAAGCTGCTGATTCACAGGAGAGACGGAAGACAAGCAGACACACTGAGGCATGGGAACATCAGAATGGTACGCTTCAAATTAGCGTCCTGATGAATGCCAGGACCAAAGGGTTCTCAGCAGAGCAATGCACTGTAACAAGATGATCAAAGGTATTCACATCATCCATCGGGGGTTTATCTGATCGGGGTTCTCCAAAAGAAGTAAAAGTTTCTTTGTTTTGTTTTTTCAACTTAAATTTGCTGCATATATGTCAAATTTTATCTTCCCGTATCCTTTTTAGACAGGAAGGATTTGTATTTCAAATAATGCTTCCTAGGTTACTTTCTTTTTTTCCATCTAATCTCTTGCTCATCCTTTGCATCTGTCAGCTTTCAGACTAAACAGAGCTGTGTGTATCCACACAGAACTCCCTCACACACACACACAGAGTTTATCTTAATGTTTACACCGCGGGCGGACGGACGGGCGGACGGACGGACAGACAGACAGACAGACAGACAGACAGACAGACAGACAGACAGACAGACAGACAGACAGACAGACAGACAGACAGACAGACAGACAGATAGATAGATAGATAGATAGATAGATAGATAGATAGATAGATAGATAGATAGATAGATAGATAGATAGATAGATAGATAGATAGATAGATAGATAGATAGATAGATAGATAGATAGATAGATAGATATTATTTAGACAACTGCGTTTCAAGTGAGCAAACAGCATCACCATGGAGATGTCCGTAACCATTACCTCACCTTTTGCTCTCAAAATTTAAATAACAGAGTTTGTGCAGCTGGCTTCATTCTGCATCCAGCAGAATAGCCACAGCTCTTATTGCTAACACAGAGTGAAAAACTATAGTGGCTCCTTCTCCAAACGCCAGCTACTAAAGTGTCGATCGAAGCCAGACAGTTTCTTGCCTCAGGCTTGTCTGAAATAGTTGTGTGACATGGGCACCTGATCTCAGCCTAAAAAGCACGAGTATAAAAATGTTAGTGTTTTCACTGCTGAAGACACAATGCTCCTGATGTGAATCTCCACGCACATTGTTTTACATAAATGAAATGTGTTTGCCATCCAACCAGCAACAGAGCCATGCTGCCAAATTTACAGTTTTTTCTGATTGCTTAAGCACATTTTTTGTAACTACTGGCTAATTTTGCAAAACTCTTCACACAAATAAGAAAACCTGTCACCCAATAATCAAAACATTGTAGTTCTCTTGCAAAAGCAAACACAGCTAGATTAACTCTTCACACCTTCATAAAAATGGTGTTTCCGTATCAAACAGTACACACAAGCCATCATCTACTAAGCACACAATGCGCCAACTGCACACTGATGGTATGAATACAAAACACATCTGGCCTTTGCTTTCTCTGCGCACAAGGTAGGCTAAGTCAGTTTGAGCTCATACTTCTGTCATAGATCCATAAGCATAGAGGGATCCAAACTTCAAGTACTGGTGTTTATTCAAACACATCAAAACAAACACAAGTGTTTATTTCCAAGTATAGGATTATTTGCAATCGCCATAATGACTATATGGGTTACTTGGTCTGCAGTGAACATGCTTCCTCTGCCCCAGCATCTGGTCATCTAGCAATTCTGTAAAGTAACAATTTCAGTATTTTCACATCAATGGTATTGGTGTGTTTCTCATTGGCATATGGCAGTGCTACAAATCTTTGTGCGAAGTGACTGTACTGACCGATTCTCATTTCAATATGTCCTTATGGTGCTTGCTACAGTGTAGCGGCTCGAGTTAGGCTGGACCCGTTGGCCAGCTACCCTCAGGGTCATTCCACGGTTGATTACATGGTCCACTATTGTAGCTCTGATGTCATCAGCAATTCTATTTCTTACTCTTCCTACCCTTCCTCTCCCCCCTCCTCATCTTCCTCTCCCCCCTCCTCATCTTCCTCTTGCTCCTCCTTGTCCTTGTCGTCCTCTTCATCCTACTTCTTCACCTCCACGTCCTCTTCCTCGGCCTCCTCTACTTCTCACTCTTTCTGCTCCCTCCATTGTACTCCGCACACACAGCTTACCTGTATTATAGTGCTTAGCCTGATTGCAAAGTGAACTAATTATCTAAAAAAGTTTTCACATGTGAAAGTGTGGCAGACAGTTGGCAAATTAGTGTTAATGATAGCCATACATGTGTATACTTTTGCTAGGAGTGTGTTGGAAATTTGAGTGTTGTGCAGTGAATTGTGCCTACAGTTTTGCAAAGTGTGTGTTACAAAATTGCAAACTGAGTGCAAAGCAGTTTTTGTGCTTTTAGTTTTGCAGACTCAGTGAGTGGTTTTGCTATAAGTCTGAATAGTTTTAGAGATTGTGCTACAGGAATCACAGTTAGGGTTTAAGCATTCAGAAAAAACTGTATTTCCAAGTCAAAACGAAATAGTAATTTCACTGAGGAAAAAAAAAGAAATCAGTCTACATCGTGTCGTCTCTCTGGATCTGGCCACAAAATTTTTTCTACATCACATGAAATGTCCTCTAGTCGAAGGCACTGGGGAAAATATCTTCTGGACTTTTACATCTATGGTATTGTTGTGTTTCTCATTAGAATATGGCAGTGCTACAGATCTTAGTGCAAAGTGACTGTACTAACCGATTCTCATTTCAAAACGTCCTTATGATGCTTGCTACAGTGTAGCGGCTCAGTTTAGGGTGAACCCGTTGGCCAGCTTCCCTCAGGGTCATTCCACGGTTGATTACATGGTCCACTATTGTAGCTCTGATGTCATCAGCAATTCTATTTCTTACTCTTCTTACCCTTCCTCTCCCTCCCCTCCTCGTCCTCCTCTTGCTCGTCCTTGTCCTTGTCATCCTCTTCGTCCTACTTCTTCACCTCCACGTCCTCTTCCTCGGCCTCCTCTACTTCTCACTCTTCCTGAATATATATCTGAATATCCCATCATTTCCTGTTTTATTTTGTAATTGTAGCAGCCCTTGGCATCAAGAACGACAGAAGAGTCTCTAACGGGTGCAGCCATTTATTTCCTCACCACACACGGCTCATTCTCTGGACGTTGAGCACCGTGAAAACTATAAAATAAGAAAAAATTGATACCCGTACAGTACCCTTTGAACTATAACAATGAGCTTAAGTTAATTCAGGCAAGTTCAAACAAGTAATTCTGAGATATACAGTCACAGATTAAATAAAACAAAAGGGGTTACTTCAAACAGCATCAAGGGATTACACAGTTCAGTTAAATAAAATATAACAACAGATCATCTCTCATCACATACCTCAGTCCGCTTGCCAAGGGTGCAAAACTCCGGTAAACACTTAAACACTTCGGCCCGTTTCTCATGGGGTGCTGCTAGCTTGCATGACACACATGTCTAGATGGACTTTGTACAACTTATTCCTGCCGCGACAGACTGCTCTATACGCGTTACGGTGCATGCCTCTGATCACATCTGTTCTTAGTGCGACTGCGCATACAGTTCCGACAACCCCCACAAGGATGACTTATGGTACAGATCAGCGGTTCATTACACTCCCACCAATCATGCTATGATTTACAAACTAGCTAATCATACATGATTTGAACAACAACAAAATGAGACCACTTCAACCAATATACAGGTGTACAAACATCATAGAGCAGGTGCCACCTGGACTGTTACATTGTTTATGTCAGTATGTCAGTTCCTCTCAGATAATAACATGGTTGTTATTATTCTCTTTCAACAAGAACCACCAGTTTTTGAATAGGCCCCTCGATGATGGGGGGCTTGAAAGCACGGTCCTGTTTCTTGGTCTGACTTTGGACTCCTACTTGAACTTTGACCCGACGGACTAAACCATCATCGCCTTCGATAGTTTCAACGATACGCCCCAGTTGCCACTGACACCTTGGTAACATATCTTCCTTGATGATAACAATGTCATTCACTTTTAGATTACGGCGGGTTTTGTGCCACTTCTGTCTTGTGGAGACATTCATGAGGTATTCTCTTTTCCACCTACCCCAGAACTGCTCAGTTAAGTATTGTACTCTACGCCACCTCTTCGCTGCATACAAGTCTTCTCTCACAAATTTCCCAGGTGGTGGTAGAGCAACTTTGGACTTCATCAGTATAAGATGGTTCGGAGTAAGAGGTTCAGGTGCCTTTGGGTCACAGATACTGCCCACAGTCAAGGGGCGGCTATTTACAATAGCCATGGCCTCATAAAACAAAGTTCTAAGAGAGGCATCGTCTAGTCTTCCTGCACACTGAGCAGTAGTGGCATTTAGCACATTACGAATGGTCCTAATTTGGCGTTCCCAGATGCCACCAGCATGACTTGCAGAAGGAGCATTGAAAACAAACTCACACTGTTTGTCTGCCAGGAAAGCCTCCAGTGCCTGCATGTCACATTGTTTGAGAGCCTCTCTGAACTCATTTCTGGCTCCTACAAAGTTTGTGCCTTGGTCACAGCGGAGTTGGCAAACAGCTCCTCTGAGGCTGATGAAGCATCTAAGGGCATTGATGAATGCATCTGTTGATAGGTCTTCTAGCATCTCGATATGAACAGCACGTGAAGACAGGCATGTAAAGATAAGCCCATACCTTTTGTACTCCTTACGGCCCCGCTTGATGGAAAATGGACCAAAGCAATCCATACCAGAGTACGAGAAAGGAGCGGAGGCTTCAGTCCTTTCTTTCGGGAGCTCTGCCATGCGTTGCTCCTCGGTGGGGCGCCGAAGTTTTCGACATTGCACACATTTATGTATTAACTTGGCAACTGCTTTGCTTCCCCCAAGCACCCAAAACCCATTTGCTCTGAGTTCTGCTAGGGTTTGACTGCGACCCTGATGACAGATGGTGGCATGGTAATGAGACAGTATTAGTCTTGTAATGTGACTTTCCTTTGGAAGGATAACCGGGTGTTTTAGTTCTCGACTGAGCGTTGCCTTTGTCAGTCTTCCACCTACACGAAGAAGTCCTTCATCTAAGATGGGATCAAGACAACTTAGGGGGCTAGAGCATGGAAGAGAGTTGCCCTTCTGAAGTGTCTTTATGTCTTGCAAAAAGGCTTGTCGCTGAACCAGACTGATTACTAGTTCACAAGCTTTTCTCCTTTCCTCTACCGTCACAATGCTGCTGACACGATCTGACTTCATGCCTAGTCTCTTAATTCTTGCAACTACTCTGATGAGCGTTGTCCAGCTGGAAAAGCGGCTTAGACGGTTCAGAATGTCATTTTGCTCATTGGCATGGGTGGCAAAGGTTTTCACCGATTTAACTTCAGGGTCACAGACTAGCAAATCTGGTGAAAAATGTAGTGTTGGGTGTATCTCAGGTTTCCATAGAAATTTAGGACCCGATAACCAGTTCATTGACAGAATGTCCCCTGCACATAGACCTCTCGAAGCGTGGTCAGCTGGGTTTTCTGCCGTATCCACATAGTGCCACTGAGCAGGGTCTGTGGTTTCTCGGATTAGCTGAACACGATTTGCGACAAACACATGGAATCGCCGTGCCTCATTGCTGATGTAGGCCAATACAACTTGGGAATCAGTCCAAAAGAATTCCTCGTCAATCTGCATGCCGAGCTCTGTTTTTAACATGACGCTTAGCCTTGCGGAGATTACTGCAGCCGAAAGCTCCAGCCTTGGGATGCTCATGAGCTTTGTTGGTGCGACTCTTGCTTTGGCTAACACAAGGCTACAGTGTACTTCATCCTTTCCATTCTTGTATCTGAGGTAGGAACATGCACCATAACCTATGTTACTGGCATCTGAAAAGTGATGCAGTTCCACCCTCACTATGTTGCCAAAGTCTGGAGGATGGTAGCATCTGGGTATCGCTATTTCCTTTAGCCTGTGTAGATCCCTTTTCCATTGCTCCCACCATGCATGTAGGCTATCGGGAAGCTGATCATCCCAACCTACGCCCATGCGACACAGCTCCTGGAGAATACATTTACCACTCAGGATAAAGGGAGCTACAAGACCCAGAGGGTCGTAGAGGGAGGAGACAGCGGACAGGATACCACGACGAGTTGAGGGTTGGTCCCTTTTGTCAATGTTGAAGCTGAAGGCGTCACTTTCTATTGACCACTGAATGCCAAGTACGTGACCCTCCGCTGTTGAATCCAGGCTAAGGTTGAGAGGTCCGGTGGTTACTGCCCTTTCTGAAGGCGCAACACCACACAACACCTCCACCTTGTTCGAGTTAAATTTGTGCAAGTGTAAACCTCCAGTCTTACACAGCTGCTGTGCATTGATAATCAGGTCTGTAGCTTCTGTGACTGATGGGACGCTAGTCAGTCCATCATCAACGTAAAAGTTCTTTTCAATGAAAGCAGCAGCCGAAGGATAATCGGCTTCGCATTGCTGTGCAAGATATTTAAGGCCGAAATTGGCACACCCTGGAGAGGAACCAGCACCGAAAAGGTGCACCGCCATTCTATACTCTTGGGGTTCTGTTTCCAGCTGACCGCCCTTCCACCATAGGAACCTCAGGTAGTTCCGCATGTTGGGTGGAACATAGAACTGATGGAACATTTTTTCAATGTCGCAGGTGATGGCTACTGCTTCCCTCCTAAAGCGGCAGAGAACTCCTACTAGAGAGTTTATCAGATCTGGGCCAGTCAATAAGGTGTCATTCAGAGAGATGCCCAGAAACTTGGCTGAACAGTCGAAGACCACCCTAAGTTTATCTGGTTTCCTAGGATGGTACACCCCATGATGTGGGATGTACCAAATTGTCTCTCCCTCATGTGCTGGGGGGGCTGGTTCTGCAACACCTTTGCTGATGGTTTCCTCCATGAATGCTGTGTAATGGTCATGGTACTGCCTGTTGGACCTTAACTTCCTCTTGAGGTGTTGCAAACGAGCTTCAGCCAGTCGCTTGTTGTTTGGCAGCATAGGTGGAGAGCTGCCCTTGAAAGGAAGTGGCATCTCATAGTGTCCATCCTTCCTTTTTGTGATTGTGCTGCTGAGGAGTTTTACAAAATGAACATCATCTTGAGAAACATATTTATCTTGATAGTTTCTTTCGCTGAAATCCATTTCTAGGACCTTCAACACATCATTGACCGGAGGCAATGGCATTTCCTTTACTGCCACTCTGTGTACAAAGCTTTGATGTTCCTTTCTATCAAGATATGGATTTGCTGATCCTATGATGCTCCAGCCAAGCACGGTTCTTTGAGCAAATGGATGGTTTTCTGACCCTACAATGACTTCTAGAGGGGCCAGTGCTGATGGGCAATCATAGCCAATCAGCAATCCCACTTCACAGTCTTGAAGTGGCTGCAGCTTGTTTGCCAGTTGCCTCAGATGTGGCCACTGAAGTGCGGTGTCCTTTGTAGGAATGTGAGACTTATCGACTGGGATGAAATCCCTTGTATATGCCTGGCGTAGCTGAACATGCGACTCACTATGGAGCCCACGAACTTGCAATCCACAAGCCACTTTGCTAGCTATGACTGTGTCTACTGCTGTCATTGTACTGAGCCTTAATTGCACTGGCTGAGTCTTCACATTTAGTGCAGAGACCAGATCTCCCAAGATGAAAGTTGAATCGCTCTGTGTGTCGAGCAGAGCATATGTGAGAATCTCACTGTGGGGGTCTTCTGCCAATGACACAAAAACTGGAACAATGCTAGACGTAGCTGAGGAGTATCTTGTCAATGTGTGTGACATGACATTGCGGACTTCCTTTGTCTCATTTCCTGCAGATGGTGAATCACTGTTTAACATTTCACTGGCTCCCTCAATTCTCTCTATGTGCAAGCAAGTTGGATGATTTCGACCACATATAGTGCATGTGTGCCTTCTTTTGCATTCTTTACTAGTGTGACCCTTTCTTAAACAGCCAAAGCAAAGACGGTTTTCACGAATGAAAGCTCTCTTTTCATCAGGAAGCCTTGTGGCAAAGGTTGGGCACTTGGCGACACCGTGTGTTTCATCGTTGCAGACAAAGCATGGTGGTCTTGGCTTTGAAATTAAGGTCCCTGGTTTACCTGCAGAGTGCTTAGCTTGAACATTGGTGCTGAGTGCCTTGGTTCTCTTAGGAAGCCTTTCATCTGTAACTTTAGTGGTTAATAAGAAGGGAGAAGCAATGGGGTTGCAGGCTATTCTAGCTTCCCTTTGTAGAAATCTGGTGAAATGAGCAAATGGTGGATACTCTTGACATCTGTCTAGTTCATCCACAACAACACGACCCCATCTACGCAGATTCTAAATGATTGTGAAGAAAATCATAAACTTCTCAAAAAACTGCCCGAATGGCTGGTACGCACCGAATGGCTGGTAGGCACCAGCCATTCGGGCAGTTTTTTGAGAAGTTTATGATTTTCTTCACAATCATTTAGAATTGCCAGCCCTTTAACATGAGGGATGGCCTCGGCACAACTTTGAAGGAAATCTGAAAACTCTCTGAGGGCTACTGGGTCATTGGGAGCTATTTTTGGCCATTTCATCAGTTTATCCCTGAAAGCCTTTTGGACGACAAATGAACTTCCATACCTCTCCTGAAGAATCTCCCAGGCACCCTGATATGCATCTTTTGAGTTTCGATAGAAGAATCCTTCGACCGCCTTCCGTGCCTCACCAGCAAGATAACTTTTCAAGTACAACATTTTTTCGCCTGCGGGGAGGGGTTTGTGGCCAATCAATGCCATAAAGGATATCTTCCAGTCTATAAACTTTAAAGGGTTACCAGTGAACACTGTGGGTTCAGGTGCAGGCAGACGGTTGGAGACAAACAAGCTTGCAAGCTCCTGTGTTAAGCTGACCTCCTGTTGCCTTTGCAAAATCTCAGGTGGTGCACACTGAGGTCGAAATGATTCAGCCTATGGATTCAATGGATTCTGAGATTCAATGATTTGGCTATCAAGTTGTGATTTGTCATCTGCTTCATACTTAAGGCTTTCCAATCCATCGTAGTTGTTGTAAGCTCTCACTCTGGCTGCTGCTACTTTTACCTCATTTTCTGCCTGTAGCTGTTGCAGTTTAGTTCTCTCTTCCTCTAGCTTTGCTGTCATTTCTGCAATCATTTGTGCTTCCTTGATTTTCCACTCATGCTCTAAGCTACTCAACTTGGCTTGCTGTTCATGTATTCGTTGCATTGCCTTCGCCTGTTCTAGTTTAGCTGCAAGGTCAGCTTCGGCATCCACACGTTTGCTAGAAGTCGTAGATGTGGCTCCAGAGTATGAATCTGAGCCCTTTGAATGCTCTGAAATAACTGTTTCTGTTTCAGTTTTCCCAAAAACAGATCCATACTCCTCCTTACTTAATATCATCCTTACACGCTCCTTCTCGAGCCTGTCATTAAAAGTCTTATCTATATCTTCTAGTCGTTTACTAATGAGATCACAAATTTCTGTTGTTAGGGCAACACACGCATCCATTTTCTTGACAACATCTGGAGTAGAAGTATGATTACGTCGGATAGGCTCATACAGTTCATGCATTAATGCTTCTTTAGCCTTAATGTCCGTTTGTGTTCTAACAAGGTCTTCGTTTGAGCAGAAACCTTTCAGCCTTGTTCTAACTCCTCTTGCTAACTCCTTCCAGGACTCATATGCCTTGCTAAATGACCTTTCATTTTTCTTGGCCTCCTGTTCATGCATCTCCTGCCCCTTTTCTGTTAGTCTTCGCTCTCTGGAGCTGGACCTGGCCTCTTGTGCCTCTGTAGATTTGTCTATTTCTTCAACAGGGGACAACATTATTATTAATTTTATTTTTGGCTTGTTGCACCTGCCCTTTTAAGTGTATATATCTTAACTCAAATGGGTTGAGTGGTGGTTTCAAACTTATTAACACTCAACTTAGATATTTACACCTTTAACCTCACAGACTGGCAACAAAACCAAAATAATACTGATGATGCCCTCAAATCAGACAATTTGCCACTTAAGTTTTTACAGAAGTACAACTGATAGCATAAAGCCCAGATTCAGTCTTAGACATTCTGATGCAAGAAATGTGGGATATTCAGCATCACAACTTTACATGCTACTGTGTTAAATACAGAAGAGGTCTTTCTTTCTTGCATTACTTTAGACTGCCATGTTGAAGATCATTTGCTCACACAGCTTACAAGATGAAGGTGTGCATGACATTGTATTTATAATGTCCTTATTTTGAGTCCTTTACTGATCCAGTAGTCTCTAGATGATGCGATACACTCCTTTACTCACAGTTCGACGAAAGAATAAGATGAGTGTAGATGGCTGCAAGGCAGCGATGAGTTTTCACTGTAGCAGCCCTTGGCATCAAGAACGACAGAAGAGTCTCTAACGGGTGCAGCCATTTATTTCCTCACCACACACGGCTCATTCTCTGGACGTTGAGCACCGTGAAAACTATAAAATAAGAAAAAATTGATACCCGTACAGTACCCTTTGAACTATAACAATGAGCTTAAGTTAATTCAGGCAAGTTCAAACAAGTAATTCTGAGATATACAGTCACAGATTAAATAAAACAAAAGTGGTTACTTCAAACAGCATCAAGGGATTACACAGTTCAGTTAAATAAAATATAACAACAGATCATCTCTCATCACATACCTCAGTCCGCTTGCCAAGGGTGCAAAACTCCGGTAAACACTTAAACACTTCGGCCCGTGTCTCATGGGGTGCTGCTAGCTTGCATGACACACATGTCTAGATGGACTTTGTACAACTTATTCCTGCCGCGACAGACTGCTCTATACGCGTTACGGTGCATGCCTCTGATCACATCTGTTCTTAGTGCGACTGCGCATACAGTTCCGACAACCCCCGCAAGGATGACTTATGGTACAGATCAGCGGTTCATTACAGTAATCCTTGGTTCTCATGCATCCTAGCTAGTTTAACTTTGGTACTTTGCTCTTTTACCAACAAGTTTATCCCCCATCTTTCCCCTGTTCCTAATTATTCCTCCTAGTGCAGCTCCCAGATGGTCATTACCCTCTGCAGTCTACTTTTCCCAGTCTCTTTTTGTTTAGTTTTCTTGGGTTTTTGCAATTGATCTATTCAAATATTTTTCTTTTCATTCAAATACCAACTCACTAGCCTCCTAAAGCGAACACTACTACACTTTTGCTTGTGTCAACGCACAGATTGAAAACAATTCAATCCCACTTGATTTCTGGCCACAGGTGTAAGTGTGCCACTAAAATTTGGAGAGAAAATAAGTAAGAACACAGCGGAGCTCTGACATTTTATCAAGACAGAAAGTTTGTGGTGATTAATTAAATTAAAGTGAGGCAGAATGAAAGAAAGTGAGAAACTGTACATATAAAGACCGAGGGAGGGGAATGTACCGTTTCAGTATAACAAATGGAGCGCAGAGTGATGAGAAACACAAGGGAGATCAACCATGTATGACAGTTACTTCTCCAAACAACCAACCAACGAACCGTCAACACAAAATCAACTTCAGTGACACGGGCGGCCTTTGCAGTCTGTCAGGCTTCATACAAGATTATGTTCAGTCTTATGAAATGTTGCGGTGTTTACAGTTACTCACCAGCAGCCCCACACCACCAGATATCCAGAAGTGAAAGATAAAAAAGTTTGTTTCCAGCTGATACGGCCAACATTTGAAGTTGGACATTTTAAAGTCCCACACGGAGAGAGAGCGCTTTATGCGGAGCAACATGTCGCTAGGCATCAGGTGCTATTTCTGATACAGGCTATCAGAATACACACCAATCCCTCACAACACCACACACAGGACAGGGTGTAAATACACGAGACAATCATCCATGTAACTGTTGGAGTGGGTGCCACTCAAGTGTAGATGGCACTGAGGATAAAAGCCATCTCTATTTTTGTGTACATGTAAGTGGACTGGATGTGTAAGCCTCTAGCTGTGGGCACACAGAGATCTCAGTGACAAGCCTACCTTCTGTGAAGGGCCTCCTCAAATTTTCCCCTCTGCCTAAGCTACTGTGGGCTTTGTGTCTGTGTGTGTGTGCATGCAGTCCAATGAGTGATATTTGATCCCATAAATCTTCTGACGCACAGCCAAGAGCTGGCTTTGGGTTGTGAGCCATTTGCAGCAGCTCTCCCCTCACTGACCCATACTGATTCTGACCAGGCCAAACAAACCTTAGGATATGACCCTGCTTTATTTACTTGTAAGATGGGGGGGAAAACCTCTTACATGATATTCTTGTAAGTCTAAAAATACATCCTGTTTGTGTGAAAGGGAATGTTCACTAAGCTGCTGTACTACATTCTTGCATTATACTATATTCTTACATATCATTCATACATGATGAACAATGCAGAAGTTCCTTAAATCTATATGTTTTGTACTGGCCAGATTGAGTCATCTCCACTGGTTGCAGGAAGAAGTCTGAGTGTGCTGAATCCAAAGCTAAACTGGCTCTACTTTTTTTTGTGAGCTCAGTAAGCATTTTTTTAAATGGGTTTATTATTTTGAGTCTGTTTCAGTTCAACAGCGAGAGAGAAACTGAAAATCATGTGGACCCTGTGGTTGACTGGTCGCTCACACAGAATAACACATCCAGTATCCTTGAGTTTCTTACAGTCCCAGTTTGGTAAGATCCCAGAGTTTGGTAAGATCCCAGAGTTTGGTAAGATTCAAAGATACTTTTAGGAGTTGGCCATTTATATACTTCTCCATTGTGTTTTGTTTTCAGTCTGCTTTTCATTTCATCACATGAAAATCAAATAGATGATCCTTCCTGACCAAGCTGGCTAGTGGGGCAAAAAAGTATTTAGTCAGCCACCGATTGTGCAAGTTCCCCCACCTAAAATGATGACAGAGGTCAGTAATTTGCACCAGAGGTACACTTCAACTGTGAGAGACAGAATGTGAAAAAAAAATCCATGAATTCACATGGTAGGATTTGTAAAGAATTTATTCGTAAATCAGGGTGGAAAATAAGTATTTGGTCAATAACAAAAATACAACTCAATACTTTGTAACATAACCTTTGTTGGCAATAACAGAGGTCAAACGTTTACTATAGGTCTTTACCAGGTTTGCACACACAGTAGCTGGTATTTTGGCCCATTCCTCCATGCAGATCTTCTCGAGAGCAGTGATGTTTTGGGGCTGTCGCCGAGCAACATGGACTTTCAACTTCCGCCACAGATTTTCTATGGGGTTGAGGTCTGGAGACTGGCTAGGCCACTCCAGGACTTTCAAATGCTTCTTACGGAGCCACTCCTTTGTTGCCCGGGCGGTGTGTTTTGGATCATTGTCATGTTGGAAGACCCAGCCTCGTTTCATCTTCAAAGTTCTCACTGATGGAAGGAGGTTTTGGCTCAAAATCTCACGATACATGGCCCCATTCATTCTGTCCTGAACACGGATCAGTCGTCCTGTCCCCTTGGCAGAAAAACAGCCCCATAGCATGATGTTTCCACCCCCATGCTTCACAGTAGGTATGGTGTTCTTGGGATGCAACTCAGTATTCTTCTTCCTCCAAACACGACGAGTTGAGTTTATACCAGAAAATTCTACTTTGGTTTCATCTGACCACATGACATTCTCCCAATCCTCTGCTGTATCATCCATGTGCTCTCTGGCAAACTTCAGACGGGCCTGGACATGCACTGGCTTCAGCAGCGGAACACGTCTGGCACTGCGGGATTTGATTCCCTGCCGTTGTAGTGTGTTACTGATGGTGACCTTTGTTACTTTGGTCCCAGCTCTCTGCAGGTCATTCACCAGGTCCCCCCGTGTGGTTCTGGGATCTTTGCTCACCGTTCTCATGATCATTTTGACCCCACGGGATGAGATCTTGCGTGGAGCCCCAGATCGAGGGAGATTATCAGTGGTCTTGTATGTCTTCCATTTTCTGATGATTGCTCCCACAGTTGATTTTTTCACACCAAGCTGCTTGCCTATTGTAGATTCACTCTTCCCAGTCTGGTGCAGGTCTACAATACTTTTCCTGGTGTCCTTCGAAAGCTCTTTGGTCTTGGCCATGGCGGAGTTTGGAGTCTGACTGTTTGAGGCTGTGGACAGGTGTCTTTTATACAGATGATGAGTTCAAACAGGTGCCATTCATACAGATAACGAGTGGGGGACAGAAAAGCTTCTTACAGAAGACGTTACAGGTCTGTGAGAGCCAGAGATTTTCCTTGTTTGAGGTGACCAAATACTTATTTTCCACCCTAATTTACGAATGAATTCTTTACAAATCCTACCATGTGGATTCATGGATTTTTTTTCACATTCTGTCTCTCACAGTTGAAGTGTACCTCTGGTGCAAATTACTGACCTCTGTCATCATTTTAAGTGGGGGAACTTGCACAATCGGTGGCTGACTAAATACTTTTTTGCCCCACTGTAGTTCTAGCATCGCCAACTATCTCTACCGTCATATTCAAACATGGTCACAACTCCAACACGCCAAACGTATAAATGGAAGTCCAAAAACAAATGGACGACATCATCATAGCTAGGTTTACTGTTTATCTACATTGTAGGTCAAAGGCGGGCTATTCATTGTCCCAAGGAACCACATAAGAAACCGGGAGTGTTGTGAAGGACCACATCTGTAAATTGATAAAGAGATAAAATCAACCCTGTAAAGCCTGAACCATGAAATATTTGCCAGAATTGTTTATTATTATTAAATATTGGAAATATTTAATATTTATTGAACCTTTTATATGTAGAACTGGGTTCAGCTCATTTACACGAACCACCACACCAGTCGCATTTTCTCATGTGGCTCCATGGGAAAATTAATTGTTTATCCCTGCTGTATATCAACATATATGTAGTTATCACCCTAATTTGCTTTCCAGATTGGATTTGTTTGTTCTGCTCCAGTGAGTGCCAAACACAGAAGAAATACTGATGAAAAAAGGTATACTGGACTACAGGTTGGCACCATCCACAACAAATGTATAAAGCACAAGCCTTTTGTTGCCCCACTTCCAAGTGCCAGGATCTAATAATCTAACAATAAAACAAAGAAAACTACCCATTTAAACTCAAAGTTAAACATACATAAGACTGTCCAGAAACACTTTGTACACCTGCTACAAAATCTTAAGAAGTGGGAAAGCAAAACATCAGGGTCAAGTGGCAACAAACCCCAACAACAGCTGTGCTATTTTAAAGGAGATTTGCCTGTAAAAGTTATTATTATAGTTCAATTGATTTCCATCACAGCTGCAGCTGGCAGCAGAGCCAAAGAGGGGAGAGAAGTGTTATTTTTAAACTGCCAGTAAGACAACAAACCTCTGCTGAGCCCAGCAGCATTATGGGGTCGACCTCTATGACACCTGGAGTGTTTAAAACAGCCTAAAATCTTGGCAACTGTTGCGCTACGATGGCTTGGCTTCCTGTAACCAGGTGTGATCAGTAAAAAAATGCACACAAGATTTATCTTTGAGTTTTCTGCTGATATGTTTTCAAAGATAAAGCTGACGCTTGGCAGAGTATGTGTAAAGTTGATCAGTCTCCAGTTGTCGTACATAAAGATGGTGTTCGTAATCAGTCAGTAATAATAGAGGAGAAAAGACATTAAAAAAACACAAGACTGAAAAAAAGAAGATATTCTGTTTCTTGTTGATGTATGAAATTAACACCCAGGCAGCAATATCTCAGTGTTTTGCTATGCAAACCAGACATTCCTATTCATCTGTCGCGCACGTGCACATTGTTTGTGTGAGTGAGAGACTAATAGGCACACACACACACACAGACGCACACACACATGCGCACGCACACACACACACACACCCTCCCTCTCTTTCTACAGTCTTATTGCATCAGACAGGATGTGTTGCAGAATGTTCCTTTCATTCAAGTCGATGCTTGTAGCACGGGGATTTCAGATAACCATTTATGAACGGAAAATATGAGGGAAGAGTGATAACGAACTTCAGGGTATGAGAGAAACATAAAAAGAACAGCCTTTAATCTGTCAGAACCGTCAACTAATGTCACAAGTGAAGAATAACTCACCAAATCATTCCACACATGCCTCTTGGCTACACACTTGCTCCACTAACAAAGAAACTTGAGGACAGTTCATTGAGGACATGGAACAAAGGGTCAAAGTTCACAGAAGTCAAAGAACTCTAAAAACATGGATAAGCTGGACTTTCTCACCTCCTTGATGAAAATTATTTTTGGCTACAAGAAACAGAAACACTGGGGTTTACATTAGACTGACGTACATGGATCGGACACTCATGGCATGTTGAGGTTGTTATTTTTGCTTTTGATTGACTTGACCACTTGGAATTTAGTCTCACTATAATGACTCTAGTGATTCATTAATTATCAACAGAATAAATCTGGCAGCGGCGAACAAGCTAAAAATCTATATTCTGGTGCTATCTGTACTCATACAGCTGTGGTCACATTTACAGACATTTAATTTGGGGCTTTTAATTTTTTCTTTGAATTGTTCTTTTTCGTAAGTGAAATATTTGTAAAGCATACACCTTTAATAACTTAAGGAACAACAACTGGTTGAACAAGTTTGACTTTATTTTGTATTTTTATCAAATCCACACAGGATCAAAAGTATACATAGAGCCTCAAGTATATACACATACACACTTGAATGTGTCTCTTTGCCAGTATAAAAAGGATGCTGTTGATCTGATGTGAAGTTAAAGATTTTGGAGGTAGTGTAAGAAGTAAGGAGCAGTAATTCAAAAGCCGCAGCCTACCATTAACTTGAAACAACTACAACAGCAACATCACTGTCCACAGTGATGCGAATTTTATACCGGCTTGAAATGAGAAGGTGCTGACCAAGTAAGAAGTCCCTGTTCCAAGTTCAGCATCTTTAAGCTTGACTGAAATTTGACGCTGTCCAGATGAACAAGGCAAATACCATATGGAGAAAAGTGTCTTGATGCGTGCTCAGTCATCCAGGTAAGTAAATCTCCTAAAGTTTATTTGTTCATCTGGACGTAGCGTTTTGTGGGAGAAACGTTTCGTCACTCATCCAAGTGACTTCTTCATTCTCAGCTGACTGCAGGTTTCCCCAATCATATAAACAGGACATTTGCACAATGACTGAAACCAGCACCACTGAATACACAATGGCTGTGAGGTGAGTTAATTGATCATTAATATGCAAATTGTTGTGACCATTGATCAACAACCACTGATCAAAGACAATTGGTCATTGATCAAAGACTGTTCTGGAGAAAGGTTTTAAAGTCAGATGAGATAAAAGTTCATCTATTTGACCACTTTGACATGTTTGGAGGAGTAAAGCTGAAGCTTAGAGACCTGAGAGCTCTGTACGAGCTGTTAAGCACGGCGGTGGCAGCATCGTGCTGTGGGGCTGTTTTGATGCCAGTGTTATTGATACAATGTACAAAGTGGATAAAATAATGAAGAAATTCTTCTGCATCACTTCAGATCAGATGGTTAAAACTTGAACACAACTTGGTTTTCCAACAAGACAGTGATCTCAAACACGCATCAAAACGTTTTTCTTTCTTTAACTTAACCAGGCTAATATAAGCTGCTGGAAACCAGTACATATAAATGAACTCTGCCAATTCTGCCAAGAAGCACATCAAAGAAGTGGGCAAATATTCAGCCAGAATGATGTCAAAAGCTTGTCGATGGCTTGCTGAGGGACATTTAGACAAATATTAGTGGGGATGTATTCATATATTTGATCACGTATGTACACTTTTGACTCCGTTTAAATTCGAGAAAATCCTAAATAAATCCAAACTCCCCATTCCTTTGTTTTTTTAAAGTCATTAAAGATGTAGGCTGTACAATTGCGCCTATTGATGCCCGTCATGTGTACGTAAACTACTGTTCACAACCGTATTTAAAAATATGTCTACATTAACATGAAAATCATATTTACAGCAATTTATCTCAAGACTTAAACAGAAACCATTCACATTTTATTCATATTTTTTCCGTAATGAATGATTTTATGATCCTTTTCCACTATATTTTTCAATAGAATCAACTTTAGTAAATGACAATACTTATTGTATGTTGCCTTTAATATAATATTGTTAAATATAATAAATAAATATAGTACTACTTTTTAAATATAATATTGTCTTAAATATGATATAATATTGTTAACAGTAAATCCACTAATCAGCTCAATAAAAAAAGGACTCTACCAGTTCTAAGCCCGTAGTATTTTTGTTTGTTGACCACTGACTGGAAAGGCCATGTGAAAAGATATTTTTATGTACTTCTAATGTTCCCACACTGAGGGAATAGCATCTCTAGAGACATTTTCCCAGGAAGCGGCAGTTGGATCACAGTTCGTACTGTGCTCGTGCAATTCTGAAGTTGTCTTAAATACATTTAAGACAATATTTAGTTACACAAAGCAGCACACGACCTGTTTTTCCAGCCATTCCTGACATCACAGGAGTTTCCAGCATAAATAAGTTTTATCCTTTAAACTGACGACAGTGCTCGCCACAGACCAATCTACTTTTTTTTCATCGTTGATGCAGAAAAACAATGTTCCCTTGTTACCATCAGTCTCTTTGTGAGAGCAATTTGTGGCCAGTCCAGGTTTATGTTGGTTATATTAGAAAGATGATTAAGACCCCCTTTTTGGGAACTGCACGTCAGTGTTTACCTTGGCTTTATATTTCATTTCATTTCATTTCTAAAATCTAGATAATCTGATTGTGTGAATCAGGCTCGCAGCAAACAGCGGATCTTTTGGCCTCTTTATATATAGAGTGAATTACAGGGTGCATTAAACACTGAATGTGGAAATGTTCACATTGTTCACAAAAAGATGAGTGAATAACGAACTCCAATAAAACAAATAACAAAAAACAAAGAGATGAGACTCGCTTCAGCAGCAGGTGAGCTGTGATGAAACCAAGCTGGCTTTTCTGTGGGCAGAAAAATTGGATTTACGTTAATTTAACTGTAATAAAAGACAACACTTTTATTAAAACCCAGAGCGAGACTGTCTTCTTACTCTGGGGGCTACTTTACTTTCCATACATAATGGGAAACCTCTCTCAGAGCTCCATTCATTAAATTTACAGTGGGGCAAAAAAGTATTTAGTCAGCCACCGATTGTGCAAGTTCCCCCACCTAAAATGATGACAGAGGTCAGTAATTTGCACCAGAGGTACACTTCAACTGTGAGAGACAGAATGTGAAAAAATATCCATGAATCCACATGGTAGGATTTGTAAAGAATTTTTTCGTAAATCAGGGTGGAAAATAAGTATTTGGTCAATAACAAAAATACAACTCAATACTTTGTAACATAACCTTTGTTGGCAATAACAGAGGTCAAACGTTTACTATAGGTCTTTACCAGGTTTGTACACACAGTAGCTGGTATTTTGGCCCATTCCTCCATGCAGATCTTCTCGAGAGCAGTGATGTTTTGGGGCTGTCGCCGAGCAACACGGACTTTCAACTCCCGCCACAGATTTTCTATGGGGTTGAGGTCTGGAGACTGGCTAGGCCACTCCAGGACTTTCAAATGCTTCTTACGGAGCCACTCCTTTGTTGCCCGGGCGGTGTGTTTTGGATCATTGTCATGTTGGAAGACCCAGCCTCGTTTCATCTTCAAAGTTCTCACTGATGGAAGGAGGTTTTGGCTCAAAATCTCACGATACATGGCCCCATTCATTCTGTCCTGAACACGGATCAGTCGTCCTGTCCCCTTGGCAGAAAAACAGCCCCATAGCATGATGTTTCCACCCCCATGCTTCACAGTAGGTATGGTGTTCTTGGGATGCAACTCAGTATTCTTCTTCCTCCAAACACGACGAGTTGAGTTTATACCAAAAAGTTCTACTTTGGTTTCATCTGACCACATGACATTCTCCCAATCCTCTGCTGTGTCATCCATGTGCTCTCTGGCAAACTTCAGACGGGCCTGGACATGCACTGGCTTCAGCAGCGGAACACGTCTGGCACTGCGGGATTTGATTCCCTGCCGTTGTAGTGTGTTACTGATGGTGACCTTTGTTACTTTGGTCCCAGCTCTCTGCAGGTCATTCACCAGGTCCCCCCGTGTGGTTCTGGGACCTTTGCTCACCGTTCTCATGATCATTTTGACCCCACGGGATGAGATCTTGCGTGGAGCCCCAGATCGAGGGAGATTATCAGTGGTCTTGTATGTCTTCCATTTTCTGATGATTGCTCCCACAGTTGATTTTTTCACACCAAGCTGCTTGCCTATTGTAGATTCACTCTTCCCAGTCTGGTGCAGGTCTACAATACTTTTCCTGGTGTCCTTCGAAAGCTCTTTGGTCTTGGCCATGGCGGAGTTTGGAGTCTGACTGTTTGAGGCTGTGGACAGGTGTCTTTTATACAGATGATGAGTTCAAACAGGTGCCATTCATACAGGTAACGAGTGGGGGACAGAAAAGCTTCTTACAGAAGACGTTACAGGTCTGTGAGAGCCAGAGATTTTCCTTGTTTGAGGTGACCAAATACTTATTTTCCACCCTGATTTACGAATAAATTCTTTACAAATCCTACCATGTGAATTCATGGATTTTTTTTTTCACATTCTGTCTCTCACAGTTGAAGTGTACCTCTGGTGCAAATTACTGACCTCTGTCATCATTTTAAG
The DNA here is from genome assembly GCF_964374335.1 of Astatotilapia calliptera. NCBI lineage: Eukaryota > Metazoa > Chordata > Actinopteri > Cichliformes > Cichlidae > Astatotilapia > Astatotilapia calliptera. The sequence goes on from NC_137438.1 coordinate 6,278,626, forward strand.
TGGGGGAACTTGCACAATCGGTGGCTGACTAAATACTTTTTTGCCCCACTGTATATATAATAAATTTTAAGCAGAGGGCTAACAAACAAAACAAAACTATTTTGGTGGTGCTCAGGCTCAGTGACAGGATTGGCACCTCTTTCCACAGACTGGTGCAAACAGTCCAACCATATTATAGAAAAAGGGCAAATGGATTACATTTCAAAACAGCTTCAACTAGTAAGATTATGAAGCAACTCATACAGTCAATTTGCTTGCAATAATGACTTCCTATAATAATTTCCTAGGGATCAATAAAGTATTCTGATTCTGATTCCTATAAATTAAATACATTTCTTCTCAGCGATCATTTTGTGGTGCAAACATGCTTACTCATTTCTAATTTCATCCAAATCCCCTCTGCTCATAGTTTTTTTTCTTTCTTTTTTTCAAACTCTGTGTGTGTCTAACAGCTTGACACCCAAATGCGGCTGGTGTTTAATGGTGTAGGATATCACGAAAATAAAACATCGGCCTGTGCTGATGGTAAACATCCATCAGCACTGGAGTCTCTCGAGAAGTGCGTCAGCACTGTCAGCAGAGCGAGTTGGAAGAAGGAAAAACTGTGTCCAGCAGTAACTTTGTTTTACAATGAATCACTGATTGGGGGGGATTATATTCAATTACCCTAAATTTCCTTCTGGATAATCTAACGCTGGCACCGCAGCCATGTTTTCCCGAAACTGGGCCCCAAGGGGAGAACTATCAGCCCCAGATGGTAACAAAGCCGGAGAGGCTGGAGCACGAGTAGCAAATAGCAGTGTTGTGCCACAGCTTATACTGTAATGGCTCATTAGCATCAGAGCAGTCGTGCACTGCCACAAGTTGACATTGATGATTGCTGCCATTGTGAGTCTGTATGTTAAGGGCCTTTCAAGAAACCCAAGAAGGTCGCTTTCTGGTCAAAAGTCAAAGCCCAAATGCCTGACATCTCAGGAGGGTGGGGGATGGGGGCATGAAAGGCTCTGTCCTCAAAAGATTGGAGTTTGGTGTAGAGGGATGCAGAGTATCTGTATCTTTATCTGTGGAAAGCAGAATCCAGGCTGGGGTGCAGGGGGGGAGTAGATCAGATAAACACTGGGGAACAAGATCACATAGGGATTTAGAGGTGAGGAGAAGGATTTTACTGGAGATTCGGGACCTGACTGTGAGCCAGTGCATGATGGTGATAAGCTGGTGAGGAGAAAAGCCTTTTTAAAGTTGCAGTACACCATCATATTAATTAATATTCTTCTAAGTGCTTATAGGGTGGAGATGGCAGCACAGTTAACTTGGGTTCCTTTCTTTGCAGCGTTCCTTTCTTACTCTGACAGGTTTTCTTTCAGATTGAAAAAGAATACATATAAAAATAAATTCAAGGTCTTTTTTAGATGTTTACAACTTGCTGCACCTGCAGCCTGTGACAGCTGCACAGGTAGTTCAGCTGTCAAAAGAAGGTTTGCCGTGTCTCGAGGCACAGTATCAAGAGTGTGGAGGGAAAACTAGAAGATGCGCAGTTATAAGAGACTCGACTATAGCAAGACTGGTATCTGCTCCTTTGGGCGAGGAATATGAGGAGCACATCACCACCAGCAGGGTCCTCATGTGCATGTTTCTGGCCAAACTCTCAGAAACAGACCCCATGAGGGTGGCACCACATCCTTTTACTGGGACTCTCAGCTCAACATGACATATAGTTCATGTGCTGTACAATGCAGCCCTCTAGTGGTTACAAAGACAAAGGCCAAGCGAGACATAAAAACAGGAATGCTGCTCACCCTGCTCCGGTTTCTGTTTACTGTTTATTTCTGTGCACTGCACTTGATCATTATGTACATCCTGTAACCGTAAACAGAACTGAAAAGAACAACATGAACAGAATTTTTACACAGCTTAAGTAATATTTGAACAGGAGACAGGCAAACACATAACTTACAGTACTCTGTATCCAACTCTGAGCTCCTCCATACATACCACAAGTTCAAACAACACACATCCACTGACGACAATATAGAGGTTAGCTTTTTAACATAGCTGTAAGATCGCAGATTCAGTCAGCGAGGGAGCCAATGAGGGTTATTTCACATGTAGGTCCTCAGTGTAAATAAAGCATAGACACATACTACACACTTCTCATATCTTGTAAAACGACAAAGAAAGCAGTCACCTCCAGATTAAAGTTCAGTATTTTCAGCCTGAGACCCGGAGTCTTGTTCGACGGCCCAGTCAACACTTGTTTTGGGATCCTTTCGGGGTCCTCAGCCAGCTAATGAAACCACACCTCACATAATTCTCTTACGCTGGTCAGAAGTCAGTCAGCATCCTTAATGCAGATGAACAAACTGGACGAATGAAATCCAGTGAAGGGAAAAGACAGTATGATGCCAACAGAAAATCACCTTTGACCTTACTATGCAAATCAGAGAGCATGAAGACAGTTAACAGTGTCAGGATCTTCAACTGCTCATGAGCATGAGAAGGTAAACACTTGGCTCAATTTGTGTGTGAAGAATAAACCTAAACAGCCTAAACTGTTTCACCCTGAAACAGCTTAAACTGTTTCTGGGGATCGTGTAGGAACATATTAGTGTTTTGTGAAAATCTCATGTGCTTGAAAGAAATTGATCATTGCCTCTCTAGTTATTGCATATTTTATTGTTTTCTCCACTTTGCTCTAAAATGATGAAATGCTTTTAGCACTAAGAACTGATTTTGTGAATAATTGCACGTAAAAAGGGGCCAAATGCATCCAAAATCAGCAAATGTTTGTGTTAGGTTAGTACACATCAGCTGCAGCATCTACTGCTGTTCACTACTTCTAATGCATACCCCATTCTTTTATGCTGATTATGAATAAACGTGTAGCAAATGAAGTAAAAAGTAAACAAAACAAATCAATAAAAAGTAAATTGTTGTAAATCAGTGTTTTGATGAAACACAGTATGATCTGCCTGACGTGAAACAGTGATATACAGTAAACAGAACTCTTATTGCGTTCTTGATGGTTTGCGTTTAAGCACATTAGTGTCACATCTGTGGTTCAGAGATTACCCCACCCAGTCTCAACCTTACAACTACCTCCCTAATTTAATGCAGGCTCCCCTCTATAACGTCTCTGACTCATCAGAGCATCAAGATGGGATGTTTTGGGGTGTCTTACAAACTCTGGCACTGGGACAGAGGCAAATTTTTTGAGTCCTCTGGTTGTGTGGAGGCGTCTGTTAGAGTGCGTCCCATGGATCCTTGATCAGACGTGGGGGATCTGGGGAGTCTGAAGGATAGGTGTGATGTTAAGGGCGTCACATTCTCATGAACTGCCTGATGTTTCCCAGCAGAGAGCTGCACTGTGATCAGATTTCCTTTACCTGCCAGTGGTTTTTACTGTTTTGGCTGACGACTGTGTTTGACAGACGTTAAAAGTCTTTAAGACAACAGCCTCAAAGTCCTGAACTCTTTCTCACGAGCAGATTGAATTTGAACCAATATTTTAAAGACAAACAAAGCGATTTAATAAATTAATTCATGGATTGCCTTCCTTGAGAGCTGCACCGATTTGATTCATCAGTTTGTGCTTTCACAGAGATGTAAAGCAAAAATATATTATTATATGAGTGAGTGTGTGAGGCCTCAAGGTGCTTCATGTAAGGAACTGTACATGTGCTAATGCTAAAACATACAATCCCCAGTACCCCACAAGGCTTCAGGATATCAGACACACCTATTCTTATTAAACCTCTTCATAACAAAACCATTCCACATGATATCATATATGTCACATAACAAGTCAAGTTATTGTGTTACTGTTTTTTTTAACTAATTTTGTTTCCTCAGCTACACTCAGCAGACGACATCTTCAAGGTGAAACTCGACCTCTGATCAAGATTTTCTAATCCAATCACCTCCAAACAGCCTATTTTAACTTGACACTGCTGTTTGTGTTTGTTATTTATAGGGACATTAAATAGTGTGAAAACTGGATTTGATATGACGGAACTGATCTTGACTTCAGTGTTCGCTCACAGTACAAAAAAAATGGCTTGAATGCTGTTAAATGCTTGTTGTGCCTCACAGACTTCTTCATGCTCCAAAGCTCTCGCAAAGAGCAGTCTGACAAATGTTTGCTCAGTTTATTCTCGCGCATTTCTTTTTCCAGATCAACAGCTCTCACCTTGTTTTGATCCGTCTCTTTGACGTCCCAGTGATTTTTAATTTTTTGAATGGGATGGTTCATACATACAGTATGGATATTAGAGCTACAGAGAGTCAGCTGTTCGTCTGAGCTTCTAGTCCGGGCACGGGAGGCTGTTCTATAGCCTGTCATCACTCAAGTTCTGCGTTTTTGTTGCAAGAAGAGAGACACGAGTTAAAGCATGGGTATAAAGGCAGATGTTGCAGGGTGTGGCTGCAGTATGCGGACAAGAGGTGGTAACACTGTAAGGGTTAGATGATGGAATCAGCAGGGACATCATCTCCTCCTCCTTAAGTCCCCTTACGTTTTATTCAGTAGAGAGGCTTTTGTCCTTGGGTCTCAAATTCTGACCAGGCATCATTTAGTTCCATGAAAATCATCTTGGCATATTGTTCGTATGGTTGTCCCGTCGCCTACGAAGTAGGAGAGAAAAAACACAATAGTTATGAACCCATAAGTAAAGCATATTTGAGACATGTTGGCCTTTTGGGATTCCCATTTCATTTGTCTCTCATTCATAGCTTGCTTTACTCGAGCATTATGTCAACATGCTACAATGTAGCTTGCCATCACCAGTGTGTGAATGTGTGTGTGAATGGGTGGATGACTGGTTGTGTAAAGCGCTTTGGGGTCCTTAGGGACTAGAAAAACGCTATACAAATACAGGCCATTTACATAATATTATTCACTGTTACAGAAAATTCAGGTAAGACACTAACTTGTCTTTCAGTGCTGAGAGTCAGGAAGTATACCCCACTCTTTCTATAATACACACACATCCCTGCATGGATGGATGTTTACAGGTATAACTTGAATCACATGTTTAATTCTGATAAGAGTCCATGTTAAGCCAAGCTGCGTTGTTTTAGTGGGTGCAGTGGGAAAGGCCCTGCCTAATGCTTCAGCTGACCACATGGTAGCTGCTGTACTGCATAGCTGTATCTTTAAGTGGATTACAAGGAAAGCTGTGGCCTGGCTTGGCTTGAGAGTCTGAGAGTGACGCACTCTCCGCTAACAGACTCTTCACTTCACAGAGTAAAGTGCAGAGCTTCAGATATCTTTGTATTTCATTATATTGTTCACACGCTCACACATACTTTTAGTTTGGTTTGGTTGTTTTCTTGTTGCAACATCATATATGCAAAAACTTCATCCTCCAGCACTTTGAACACACAGACACTACTGTGTGTGTGTGTGTGTGTGTGTGTGTGTGTGTGTGTGTGTGTCTAAATTTATGTGATCGGTCTGTTCATTTTAAATTTGCATGTCTGTGTTTGTCTTGTAATGCTTGGGATCATTATTGTGCATGACTCAGTACTTGGCCAAACTTTAGCTGTTAGATAGATGTCCTCAAATTTGACCCTAGAATATTTTTCGTATAAAGGTTCGTAGGTCATCTTGCGGCAAAACAACCCAAAGCATCACCCCTCCACCACCGTGCTTATCAGTTGCTATGAGTATGAGCTGTTTGTGGTGATACCCTGTGTTTGATTTTGCCAGATATTGCGTTGTACTTTATATATCTTTTTTCTGATACAGAATTTCTCTGACCACTGCATGGTCTGAGTTTGGGATGAATTTGGTTGGGTGTCCCCTTCTGTGGCATTGTGTTAACACACATGGATGACTCAGACCAGCAAACGGGCAGAACGTCTTGTTACACACAGGTGCTCAAACTTGTTGATGACCACTTACTCAAGCAAATGATTATCAGCATCTGGCTGCTACTTACCCCTTTAATTCTTATAGAAGCAATAGGAGTTGTACTTAGTTTTTTACAGAACGGCACAAAGTGCTGTCAAATCTTTCCTTTTCCATCCCTGTATATGCATGCTTGTGAGGAATTATGTTTTTCTTTTAAAACCAGTTTTTATTTTCATTTTCATGTCACGATATGGCCACATCATATCCAGAATTGCTTATAATCAGGGGTGCACATAAGTGGTCCGCAGGTGCGCATGCGCTGTCAAAATAAAAGACGCGCACCAGATAAGAAGTTGCAACGCGCGTTTGCGTACATAAGATTTTCTGGAGGAGGACAGACATTTGTTTAGAACTCTTAAAGATGTTGAAGAAGCAAGCTCCTTTAAGCAATTACTTTGGTGTTCCTCCACCTCCAAAGAAATGTCAGAAGGAGTCCAAACTGCAAAAGAAGCACATATTCTCGGAAAAGTGGTTGTAGGAGGTGAGCTGGCTTCAAACAATGCACAGAGATGTGGTGCAGAATGTGCCGTGAAAATCCCACTCTAGCAGACAAAAACAATGCCTTTTATATGTACGCAAACACGCGTTGCAACTTCTTGTCTGGTGCGCGTCTTTTATTTTGACAGCGAATGCGCACCTGCAGACCACTTATGTGCACCCCTGCTTATAAGCCTGATATAAGGAGAAGAAAGTGAAAATAAAGACAGTCTCTATTTTTTCATCTGACTTTACCTTCAGTTGCTTTTAAGTAAAGAATGTCTCGTTATTGCATTTGATTTATTCTGTACATATGGATATGCCTCCATACAGGAAGCATAAAGATCCCATTCATCACAAATTCTGTCTCACCTTATCTGGGTGAACAACCAGGACTGCTTTGCGATAGACCTTCTTGACCTGCTCTGGAGTAACCAGGTCAGCCATGCCCACAGGCTTCCAGCGTGTCTCTCCTTCCCAAAGCACAGTGTGCATGGTGGAGAGCAGAGCACGGATGTTACGCTCTTTCCCCTCTATCCAGTCCAGAATCTAGGGCACAGAAGAGGGAGGCAGAGGAGGGGAGCCAATAACCAGTGAGGACCTGATTTGAAACAATTATTAGCATAACTGCTTTCAGTAGTTCTGGCTCTGGTTTTATCTAAAAAAAAAAAAAAGCTTTTAAAGGAGCAATTAGATGAACCAAAATTTGGTCATGGGAGACCTACATTGGACGCTTCATTAACTCTGAAATAAACAGAAAAAGTTTAACAGCCAAAGGTTTTCGAGTACATTATCCTACTTTTGGGAATCACTGAACTGCTTCTGTTGAGCTACACTGGATAAACAGGCGACCACCACCAAGCGAAATGTCATCAAAAACTAATTGTAATCAGACACAATGAACCAAAACTTATTAGTTCAACTTCATTAGTTTCAAACAAACAGCTCATGCCTTTAGTTTCTCAGGGTCCATTTCTTTGGCCATCTCCTCCTTCCTCATCTCTGCTATAGTCCTGGGCCCTTTCTTCTCTTTGGTCCCCGCAAAGCCCTGAGCAGACAGCAGGTCGTCAAAGTTGGCATCTGAGGGTTTGGGCTTCGGACCTGACAAAGAGGCAGACAAACACAAAGACAGAATACATACTTGTTAAGCAACAAATGTACTAATTACTATACGGTGAGCTGAAGAACAATGTATGTGTGCACAGCATGAAAATTTTAATGGATAAAAAATGCGGCGCTGTCTCTAAATGTTTGCAGATATTTTGTTAAACATTTAACTTTAAAAATCAAACAAAAAAACCTTAAAACCTTCAAAATGCTCACAATTCTTAATAACATTTTTAAACCTTATATTTTGAAATATAAGTTAAGTGTAATCTCTATTTTGTTTTAAAAGAAAAATGTCCTTTTATGTGAAATATACCCCAACTGACCAGCCACAACATTTGGAGCGTAACAATGAGCCTGTCGAGCTTACCCATCCCAGCCTGTGCTTTTCCCCCTGCGCTGGGTGAGCCTCCTCCCATTGCGGAGAAGCTAACATTGTAGTTGGGTCGATTCTGGGGCGATGTGTGCGGCATGGAAGTGTGGCTGGGGCTGGGCTTTGGCTGCGGAGCAGGACCCTGTCCTTGCGGTTGCCACCCTCCACCACTTCCACCAGCCTGCCACGAGGGGAAAGTGCCTCCTGCGTGGGGCTGCCAGGCTCCTGTGTGCTGGGGAGATGGCGGAGGCCTCGATGGGGAGCCCATTGGAGGAAAGGGAGGGGCCGTTCCAGTAGGGGTGGTGGGCTTGCTCGAGAAGCCAGAGCCTCCTGATCAAAAGGACAGAGATTATGGCATGCGAGGTAGTAGCAAAAATACTAAGAACTTAGGAGCATTACCAGCGTCTCACCTCCAAGGCTTCCCCCCAGGTTGCCAATATCAGCGAATGGGTCCAGAGTGTTTGGCTTGGTTTGGTGGGTGGGGGTGCTGTGGACTGAGCCAGTGGGACTGGTAGTGGCTGACCGACTGCCCATACCAAAACCTCCTGAATGAATCGGCCATCAGCAAAGCAGGAAAAATAAACGACACTGATGCCAACGTGTTTTACAAACAGTGTGGTATCTGCTTGTATGTATGTGTGGCTGTGTGCTTGGGAGAACCTGTGCTCGTGGTAGCAGGTCTGTTCCAGTCCCATGCTCCCATGGCGTTTTGCTGCTGAATGTTGACAGTAGGGGTGGTGGGTGGGACGGGGGAACTCCGACCTGTTGAAGCATATAACCATCGGTCACGGGCGGAGCACACGGAAAATGGGAATTGAAGGACACGAAAACATTAAGCCAAATAAAATAACAACAGAACTGAGCTTCAGAGAGCTGTTGTTTCATGGGTGTGGAAACAAAATTTATAGTTGCTAACTAAAAATTGTCCACAGAAGACTGAAGCCAGAAGGCTCTTCTCCATGCACACATCATGCCCTAAATCCTCAAAGTATAAAAAGTGTAAACCTGAAGTTAAGAAAAACTGTTTTGTCATGTTTAAAGTTGAAAATACTGACTGTGAGCTGAGGAAAAGATTACTAGTAGGAGCTTGTGCTGGAGTTGAAAAATCAAGCTGCGCAATCCCTATGAGATGACCTGCAAACACTTCACATACAGCATGCAAACTCGTGAATTACAAATCATACATTACATGAGCAATACAAGAAAAATGTGTGAGTAAGCTAAAAATGGATATATACTCAGCAGTCGGGTTTGGGTGTCAGTTTAAATAGACGCACAGATGAAGGGAAATTATCGTAGTGGCATCTTGCAAATATCTGAAAACATGCCTTACCCTAATTTGGTTCAGGCTCTTGAAATGCTTTAAGTGCACCCAAAACGATGGTTTGGGAAAATGTTCAGCAGAGCAGCAAGGAGCATGCCTTACCGAGGCTTGTAGGCTGCAGGGTGGGTGATGGTGAGCGAGCAGCATGCAGGAAAGGGTCTGGCTGCCCCACTTTACCTGGTCCGAGGAATGAACCCATCACGTCCTGAGGTTTAGGCATCGGACCCGTCCCAAAAGGATCAAATGCTGAGGAGAACCATCCACCAGTGTTATTGTCTTATGCTAAATTGCAAGAGTAATTGTGCCTATTTGAAGTCTAGTTTTAGGTTGGACCTAAAAGGAAATGCTTTTTCAAACTTCTCACCTGGTGGGGCAGGTGAGGGGCATGGTGAGGCAGTGTTGGGGGCGACTTTGTGTGGAGTGGACTGGGCAGATGGAGGCCCGCTGGTTGACTGAGGTGGGCCCCCGAACAAGTCCCCTAGGAGGTCAGTGGTTGCAGCTGCTGTAGATGGGGGCTTAGATGACGGGCGGTTGACCTCGTCACCATCGAGGCCGAGAAGATCGACTTCCTCGGTGGGAGCAGGGGTGGCAGAAGTGGGAGCTGGGAGGTCAGGTTTCTGATGGGCTGCACTGGCATTGCTTTGCTGGCTGGAGAGAGAAAGCATTTCATCATCCGACGGCTCGCTCTCCTCGCCACGTACCCGACCGTCTGGACCTCCGTGGGACCGACTTGGCTCTGAAAATGATGAGATGGGAAAAACAGAAAAGAGTATCATGAGAAAGACACATCAATCACGAACAAAGCAATGACTGAAGAGATAACAAAGCAGACAAAGGGAATTAATTTGAGGTTCAGATATAAAGGGACAAGAGTGAAGCAGAGGATGATGGTAAACTACGCAGGTCATTGCTTCTACAGCCAGAACAGCTATTTGTGCTACGAGGTTGCAAACATACACACAGTCTGCAAATAAATTCTAGCTAGTAGTTGCTAGTTGGAGAAAACGTCTTAAATGTGATACATTTCAACGTAAAAGAATATGATAAAAAAAAAAAAGAAGCTTGTACATGGGATTAAACAGCTGTATAAATCAAAAGCAATATTTCACTTTGGTAGAACATTTTAACGTTGGATTTGTTTACTCCCCAGGCACGTTTTCCCTTTATTTCCTTTTGGGACTATGAGTTTTCCCCTCTAGTTCTCCATATCCATAAAAAAAACCCTTAAAAACCTGTCTCTGTATGCCCAGGAAAAAAAATGCTGGCATACATGTTATGGAAATTGTGTTAAAAGACTGGTGTTTATACAAGACACAGGACAAAATATTTCTACCAAAATGATACATCATGGGCTACAAGAATGGGCTAAATTTCAATTCAATCAATGCAAATCACAGTTGGAAACCACCAAATGGATTTTCCAATAACAAAAAATTTTCCTGGGTAGAGCATGAGTGAATTGAAGCAAACCCTGGGTAACTACGCTCACAGTATAGTTCCTCTAGCAGGTCTGTGATCTCCTCTACCGTCTTACCCTCAAGATCCAAGCCCTCCATCTCATCTTGCAGGGACAAAAATGAGTCACATTAGTTTTTATGACTATGTGTTAATGTAAATTGATTAGCCACAACAATAAAACCACTAACATTGCTATTGGAAATATTTCCAAACATCCGTATGATGAGGTGAGGGAGATCTTCACAATATTAGGCAAATGGCTTTAATGTCGTGCTGGCTGGTTCATAAATATTAAAATAAGTCATAAAAAAAATTAGTAGCAAGTTCTCTTTGCCTAATCTTTATTTTGGTACCAGGTAAACTTACGTAAAGTCAATCCAGGTGTGGGGTTAGAGTTTGTTATTAAGGTTAATGTAGCATTATAATTGGTTTTAGGAAAAGGTATGATTACAAATTGTAAAGGCTAACAAAACAAGCAAGCAAAAATGCCAACTAAAAACATTTTCAATACAAAATTCCACATTGCTTGTTAGTCAAGCTAACTGCTAATTTGCTAGCAGCTAACCCATTTTGCTTCAGCATTTTCAGTTCTTAGCTAAATATTTTTAGTTTAGATAAGATAAGATAAGACAAGATAAGATAAGATAAGATAAGACTTTATTGATCCCACAACAGGGAAATTTTTGCGTTAATTTAATTATGTTGGTAGTAAAATCTGACAACAGATTAAACAAAGCAGTAAATGTTTGATTCTAAACTTAACATCTGATTTGAGTTTTTAAAAAATCAAAACTTAATGTGTCGTATTTTATAGACTGAACACCAGTTGTTGCCCCAGTGAAACCCTCCCATTTTTACCAGCAATCGCCAGTGCATCCTGATGTTCCTGGTGGCCAGAGAAGAGCACATTTGGGCTCAAGTCTTTACAAGGAAACTGTTCCCATGGTGGTGTCAGGTCTTTCTGTTTGTCCACCCCTTCCACTTCCACTTCCAATATCACATGGAAGAGCTGGGGATATTTCTCTGGAGAGTCACAGGCATCGAGCTCTGGTCTGAGAGGAAAATCAATATGTGTGAGAAAGAAAATTGAGATGGTAAAACAGTCAACAGAGTGGAAGTCTAGCAATATTATTTTTTATAGTGAGAAACCAGAATTCCCCGATTTTTGTAAGAGATTTTCCTTACTTGTTAAACTTTAACATAGTGGTTCCAGGAGCGATGAAGCCAGTGTGGAACTGAATCTGGAAGATCTGTGTGTTGGATACCTAACACAAGCAGGAACAAAGATAAATGTTGGTTACATTATATTTTATCAGCACTCTCCTGCAGTCAGTTACCCCTTACCTGTTGTTCTGAAATGTTTTTAGGTGTTATGTTCAAGTTTTGCATGTGATAAATCTTTGTCATGTAATAAAATAGAAGCAGGTGAAATAAGAAAATCCAGTAAAAGAAACAAAATAAAAGGAAAAATGTTCAAGAAAAAAAAGACAAGCCCACTTTAACCATTTTAGCTGAATGGATTTTTAATTATTTTGTACTATTGATCTAGGTTTTAGTACTAATGTGCTATATAGCAAAATAATGAAGTCATTAAGCTACATATGCACATATTATTATAATGCAACGCATGGTGATGTACACCTATGTGTCAATAATCTGTCATAAGATTACTGAAAGACAATAATACCCAGATGAAACACCTGGACCAAACTAAACCAAAAATAGCATAAATAGTGCATAAATGCTTCTTGCAGCAGTGATGAGTGAGTAAATCTGCATATTTCTATAAATGAAGTAAATCATTAAGTCAAAAACCTTCATCCAGCTTCTTCTTGTCTTAAACAATGTAACAATGAGACACAACAAGCTGTTGAAGCTACCTGAAACTCTACAATGGCTTATACTTTAGCATGATCTTATCACCGCAATCGTTCCAATACTGTCACTGTGACTTAGTTGGAGTTTGCTGCTTGCTAGTTAGATTGAGATGTTGATTTTATCGACATTTTATCTTATAAAGCAGACTAAGCAGAAGCGTACCTTGGCCTGCAGTCGTCCTCCAATGGTTGACCTCATGTGGTAGACTGAAACCACAACATCTCCTTGTACGCTTACACCCAGAGGGAAAACTACCTTGCCGTCCTGGACCCTGTGCTCTCTAGGCGTGCAGAGAAGGTGCAGCAAAGTGTAATTGAGGGAAAGTGTTACAGAGTGAGAAAAAGGAAGGGGATATAATGACACTTTGATTACTTTCATTCATATCATACTCAGCATAAAATCTCTGAGACATTTGTAGTTATTCTATTCCAATACAGAACTGCAACGCTACCGTGCTCTCTGCGGTTCAATGCTGTCAAATTTTTTATTAATCTCGCTAATGTTACTTACCTCATCCTTTCATACTCCTGTGCAGTGGTGAAGATCTTCGTCTCTCCAATGAGAACGTCACAGAAAGGTCGACAGCCACTACGCTGCTTGTTGAAACAGGGGATGGGACTCATAGTGAGGGCCTTGATCACCAAGGGCTTGGAGTGGGGTAGGCTAGGCTTCTCTGATACCATGCTACATACATAGCCTATGTACCTGCAGGCAGAGAAAACAAAAACAGCAGTTTTCAATTTTCAGCACTCTGAATGATGCATTAATTGTCACTTGTGAGGAGACGCTTGCACAACCATCGACTGTTAGCTTCTACAAGCATGGCAGGCGGACTCGTGGTTCTTCTTGCCCAGCAATCAAGAGTTTATGTTTATGCTGAGACAACTAATAACTGTTGGCTTCAGTGATGGCTGTATGTAAATTTCAACATGTTATGCCTGTAACAGCATATGATCTGAAACTGTGCTCTTCTTCTTAAGTGTGAATGTGTTTTGACCTCATTTAATATGTGATTCTTTATTAGAAGTGGTAAATGTTCATTATCTATGAAAAATAGACTGCAGATTTATTAGACATTGAAGAATGTAACATCAGCAGAACCAAAGGACGACAACCGAGCACAAGGCTCCCACTTTTCTTCTTCTCTTTCTGTCACATTCACATCCCCATGTTCACTGATGCAAACCTGCGGTGTGAAGGCCAGAGGCCAGAACCTGGTCTTTTGGCGCTGAGCAGCTGCATGGCAGGAACTGGATTATTGAAGAGGTGGCAGAAGCAGAACATGGCACAGACCAAAACACCTGAAGGAGCGCGACCATCCTGAAAACCCAAAACAAAGATAAAATTACATGTACATCTTATCATAACTGCAATTTGAGCCACTGGGGATTTTTTCTTTTGAATAAACACACGTATTATTTTTCTATGAGTCTATTCATATATATGAACTGACTCTGAGTTCATTTCAGGTTACATGGATACTGTAACACTGTTGTTAACTGAGGTGAAAACACAGCTTTTTTTAAAAAGGAAGGGTTTCGTGAAGATTATGCAAGAAGGAGCAGTTTGCCAAGGCAAAGCCAAACCCACAATGACTTGGTAATAACATGCCCCAGCACATGCCAGTCTATAGTAGTCATGTCACTGAATTCCAATAAACAGAAACTCAGTTTCTATTGAAAAAGTCAGATATGGTTGAATTCCCAAATGTGTCTAATGCAAGTGGCTGATATTGCTAAAGTGTGATGATCCACGCACTAAAAGTGCCTTTCATCCAATAAGCCTAAATAGGACACCAAAGAATACACCATTCTGCAATAAGCATAATAAGATGACTTCTATCATTTTTACTGAACATCACAGACCAAAATGCAAAAATGAAATATTCTTCTTCTTTGCTTTTCATTTTCTTTTCAGTACCACCTGCTAAGTAACAACAGTGAGGAAGCTCACACGGCTGATTAATAGAGACCACCAGAGCAGTCTGAAGAGCTCCGAGCGGGAATGTATTTGGAGAAAAAAAAACTGTTACTCCAGCGTCAAGGATTGGCAACAGCCGTTGAAGAGGAAGAGAAGATTTCTGATCTGGGTGGTAACATAGCCTTTATCTGGAAGAATGATCCCTTTTGCAAAACTGTTTTGATTTATGTTAAAGTGAATTGTTAAATGTTGTCATTTTTATGCTTACCATCTCTACATTGTTTTAACTCTGTGATGAAAGGAATTCTTTTATCCCCCTCCCCAGCCTCTCGAGGTTCTGGGGTGATGTAGTGTTTTATTGCAGATACATCCTATCTGGAAGAGCTGTTTCTTGTGGTGTTGCTTCCTGCTTTTATGACCCTTTTGGTCAGCAGGAGGTCACACACACACATTCTCACATGCATACAGATGTTTACACACACACACACACATATATACATACAGTGCCTTGCCTTAGAACCATTTGGGGGGGTTTACGTGGGCGGTGCTTTTGCTGTGATGTGTATTGTGTGAACTGTTGTCCCAATAAAAGGCAGCAAGCGGAGGCCGTCGTTGGGGTCATTTTGTGGTAGATACCAACGACGCCTCCCTTGCAAGTAAATCGATCGATCGCTGACTGTCTTGTTTTCTTCATGATGAATAAGTCTCTAAACCAGCGGGGCTTGTGGAAACACAGACCCAACAATTTATGTAGATGTGGAAAAAGAAGGTGAGTCATGTTTGGAAATCTGTTGAGCAGTTGTTGTAGCATTTAACAATTTCAGACTTTAGAGATCCGTGTCTTGGAAGCACTTCATTTGATGTGAAAGCAAAGTTGACATGTAATCAATGATGCCAATATCATTGTTGAGCAAAATGTTTTGGAAGGGCAACAAAAAGATTCTGACACTAAATATGCTTCGGTCTATTTCAGACTCTCTGCTTTGATTCAAAAGTGGGTCACAGGACATCAAACAGCTCAAAAATTAACGGATGTGTTGTGGGACCAACAAAAACAAGTCCCTTTACATAACAATCAAAAGTACCTCACTATGTACTATGTACTATGTCAAAAATTAACGGATGTGTTGTGGGACCAACAAAAACAAGTCCCTTTACATAACAATCAAAAGTACCTCACTATGTACTTGTTTTTCATGGGAGAATGATTAGTAATAATTTCATATGAATCCTTAATAAATTCAACTATACAAAGGAGGATGAAGAATTTAATATAGGGCTAATGTATGTGCATCTCCTTACCGAGCATGTGATTACACAGACGTTCTTGGGATTCTGTTTCAGCCAGTTGTACATGTTTTTGCACACAGCGAACAGGTTGTGGAGGCTGGGTGCTTGGCGTGAAGGCCAATTACACTCTGAAACCTGTATTGAAGTAGATGCCAGGAATAAAAGGAGGGAGAAGGAAAGGGATTCCAGCAAAAAGAAAAAAGGAGGCAGGTCAGAGAGATAAAAGGGCAGGAAAGGGTTGGGGAAAAAAGGAACAGAGGAGAGGAAAGGGGAGTGGTGGAAGTTAGTAACAGCACTGCAGCAGCAGAGCAACACAACAGACCAGTTGCCATGATGAGTCATCTGCTAAAGATACAGTGACTTCACAATGCAGACAGGGGGCCAGCTTCAACAAAGCATGACTCCTAACAAGCCTGACTCCTTAGCTCCCACATGTGCCTTCTATGCAGTAATAGGAAACCTAGCTGCGGAAATGTCCCGATGCTGAAAGATAAGCATAACCATAAAAGCAAAATAAGATACAATAAACTGTGTGTTCCAAATGTGGTAATTTAGCCGTAACACAAATTAAATTCTGAATAATGAAATGAGTGCTGAAATACCAAAAACTGCAGTTTCAGGAACAGCCAGATGAGGTTGATCGCTGCTAGCTGCTTATTAGGCCTTGCATCAGTTAATTTGCATCATTACACTGGATTTCTCAAAGGTGTTTGAAGTTTTGTTGTATTTTGTGAGATTTTTTTTTTTGAGTAATTATTCAACTTGCTGCAGGGTTAATTGTATATTTAAAAAAACTATCCTGTTTTGTTTTTTTGGTAAGAGTAAAATTCTACCATTTATTTATGTGTTAGCACAAATTAGCAAGTACTGATGTCATGTGTGATGCAGCCATGCTCTGGTTTTGTTAGCGATCTAGCTTGTAAAAAAACTTTCCACCTTCTTGTCGAAATGTAGTCAGTTCTGGCTTCTAAAAAACCAAATGGTGACTGCCAAATTGACGGGTTATACACAAACCAGCTGATGACACTGGATACTTCATATACTGTTTGAACAACAATTTTATGAAACTCAAAAAATTATTCTCAAGTTTAAAAAAAGAAAGAAAAAATGTACTTTTTTAGCATTAAGCTAATGACTAGGAATAGGACTCAAGTACCGGCTGTTGCAGAGAGTTGGTTCACAGTAGTTCAATGAAATTGTTTATCTACTTATGCTTATTGATTGTGCTTATCGGTTCCTCTTGCACTTGTGCTGATATCAGTTTTTGCGCTGGAGGAGAAAAACTGCGGTGCAGTCTAAAGCGTTGATATGGACATTCATTTTATTTTTATCACATAGGACGAGAGCTCGATGGTAATGGCAAACTGCATTCAGGACAGAAACATCTGAATTATGGTGCTAAAACAACTTCAGCTCTTTTTAAGTACCTGCACAGAAAGCATGTTAACACTAAGGCAGCTAAGAATCCAGGCTGATGTTAAAAGTGAGCAACTGCTGACCCCAGCCTAGTAGCCAGACCCTGAACTTCCACAGGTAACAAACTGATGGCCTGTCATGCTGCAGTCTTCATTTCTACCTGTTCATGATTCTAAAGTAGACTCATGAGACAATGCATTTTAGGTCATTTTACTGAAAACCTTGAAATATTTAAGTAACGTACTGCATTACCTTTATGCAAAATATTCTACGTAATATTGTGTTACCACAAAATTAACACTGATTACAACAAAGAGAGAAAATACCTGCAATGTGCACAAACATTTCACCCCACAGCATGCAATTAATTTGCCTGAATGTAATGCGGTTGATATTCTGCTTAGTGATGGTGGTAACTCTCAAAGCAGAGCCATTGAGAACCCAATGAGAACCTATAAGAGATTCAATAAGGAATCAAATGAATAATCCATACAATTAGTGATCCGGTAATGAAATCGGAATCCTTAGCTATTACAGACCTGATAAAAAAAGCAAAATGAAACTTTTCTCTGGGTGGTTTGAGACTATCAAGGAACAATCACGCCTAAAACTGTAATTAAGCCCTCCTATTTCCCTTCTATATTTATAAAATGAAGAGTGCGAAAAAGGTGGAGCAACCACTACATGAGTAACAGCTTCATCGAGATCCATGGGCTACAGTCACACTCACCCTGTTGGAGAATTTGGCCCCACGGTAGTTACGCTGTGATAGGTTGAAAACAGTGTAGTGGTCCGCATGCCGGCTGTCAAGAAAAGAGCGGATGTCTTCGACATGGTTCTGGTAGCCAATCTGCACCGACTCAGCTGGATAGGTCATCACTGAAAAAAAGTTTGACATGTTCACATCCATTCGCTTATCCTTTTCAGGGTCGCGGGGGGTGCTGGAGCCTATCCCAGCTGTCATAGGGCAAGAGGCAGGGTACACCCTGGACAGGTCGCCAGTCTGTCACAGGGCCAACACACAGGGACAGAAAACCATTCGCACTCACATTCATTCACACCTAGTGACAATTTGGATTATCCAATTATCCCCACAAGCTGCATGTCTTTGGACGGTGGGAGGAAGCCGGAGTACCCGGAGGGGAACCCACGCAAACACGGGGAGAACATGCAAACTCCGCCTGATGTTGGAATTGAACTCAGGACCTTCTTGCTGTGCGGCAACAGTGCTAACCACCGTGCCACCGTGCTGCCATGTTCACATGTACAGTGCAATTAAGACAAACTCAGTCATGACAGAGAACATTTTAACAGAACTCTAAACAGTCTCGTTCAAAACTAAGCACAGCCTATAATTCAGCAGCTTGTAGAACCTCCTTTAGCAGCAATAACATTTCAGCCATAATTTTGTGGATTTGCTTGTGTACGTAGGAACATTGCTGTTTCTGTTGTATGACCCAATTTCAACCAAGCATTAAATGTCAGAGATGGCCTCACACGTGACTCTAGAATACTTTTACCTAATTCACCACTATTCTTTAAGGTTTCTATGGTTGATGTAATTAAATCCTGTACAACCTGCATGAAATTCTTCTTGAGATGACATGATGCGATCAAGTAAGAGTGGTTAGTTGCCTGGATTTGCGATATCATGAGATCATGCAAGATTTCAGTCCACCAGAAAATCACTGGGGTTAGAAGAAAAGCGCACACCTTGTGTATGCCATTGCTATTTATTGTGGTTTTACCTGTCAAGCACAAAAACGTAAAGAAAATTCTGTATCAAACCTTGTAATCATACCTTTCCTACTTTTTCTTGACTCCTCGAATTTAAAATAATCATGAAAAGGATTTCCACGTAAATAAATATCTTTCTATTAGCATTAAGTACTTTTGTTGGGCTAACATAATTTGCATGGATTGGATCAATTCAATGAAATTATGATGGACTTAACTCCAGTAAATAAGTTGATTTATCATTAATTAATTAAGTTGGTCCAACTCTAGTATGTTACACATTGGAATAACAGAATTGAATAACACTAAAATAAAGCAATTTAATCGATTTTTTTTTTTATGTTCATTCAAAGAGTTTTTTTCAGTGAGTGTCAGTCTTTAACATGCTAACCGAGACCTGTAGAATCCAAAACATAACTCTGAGAATTGTACAGTCTGACCTGGAGTGAATTTTCCATGACCCCCGCTCCTGGGAAGACTGTGGTATTGTCTTAAAGCACACCAGACCATCAAACTGATCACAAATTCCACTTTTACGCAGGTGCTCACACTTGCTGATGTTCAGTTAATTAAGTACATGGCTGCTACTTACTGTCTTAATTCCTATGGAAGCAGTAAGAGTGTGCTTAGTTTTTCACAGGACTACAGAAGGGTTCTGTGAAAACTTTTCATTTCTACATAACTGTCTTTTTACCCACTGTGGAGTACAGGATTGCAAAAAGGTGAGCTGAGTAGCTCTGCACTCCAGCATGACTACCATGGGATATAAAGCCCTCGAGTGACAAATGTCTGACTGACTTTGCCTTTTAAAGGGCACATTGCTGCCCAATCAAAAAACTGGAAAACAGTCCAAGTAACATTGTTAAAGTTCATCTATCTACACACATGCGTATATACAATGCCCATTCGCTAGAAATACATTTACCTATGATCCGTGATGTTATGTAGGCAATGTCCAGCTCTCCTTTGGTATAACTGTAAGGAAAAAAGAAATCTTTGAAAACACGTTTTATTACATCATATATGTAAAACCAATATCCACTGTCCACAAGCATCTCAATAAATGTTTAAAATATAAGTTGTAGTAGGCTTTACAAAATCACCTTGCTTTTGTATTTCTGTGATTTAGATATGAAATGTTAGAGATTCATAATGACTGTTTCTGTGCATTTAGCTACCAAGACAAAATGATGCATATATAAAAAGTTAGTATAAGAATATCCAGCATCCAAAAAGGTTGATCCACCTTTCTGTCATTCACAGGTTGAACTGCATTACAGGCATATCCAAGTGATTAACTTCAACAGGCTTTAGAGCTGTTATCTTGTTCGGGCTCACCACTCTAGGCTGAACTGCCTGGGATCAAAGAAATACCATATGTGAATTCTTAAATTGAGCAGCACTGCCTTTCATTGCCAAATGTAGCTCTGCCATATGGACCTTTTTTTTTTTTTTTCGACTGTGGGGGCAGCTGTGGTGCACTCACATACAAGCAGTCCACTAGTGCTCCAGCACAGCAGTGGTGGAAACACGTACTAATGAAACACTGCCAAAAAGGCTCAGGGTGGGGTTAGAGTGAGAGACGAAAATTTGTTTTTGGACAAATGACTCACAAAAAGAAAATCTCACAACTGACAGCAGCAGAGGAAGGCTCAGCTCACTGTAGTTGCATTTATCTTTCAAGACAGGTTTGTAGGCTAATGCGAATCAAATTGAGTTGGCTTGTTGCCTACTGTGTAAATCCTGCAAGCTAGGCCTAGCTGGGACCGTCATTCCGTGTGATCATGGAGGAGTGCCATATGGGCCTGCTGCAGTCCTAGACCTGGTTATGTAATGCAGTCCTTCTCAGCTAGACTGCTAAATGAGTCATGGGTTTTTCTGTAAACAAACCAAGCGTACCATATCACGTGAATGTGTCCTTTGATTTAGGCCGTTTGTGTAGTTTAGCCTTAAAAAAAAAAATGTAACTGCTAATATACTACAATATAACAGACAAACAACCTTAATTAAATCCAACAGTGAGGGCATTGCATGTAAGTCCTCTATAATGAGGTAATTGGACCACAATTGAAGCTTCTATTTTGATCTCAGAGTGTTTGTTGTTCCCAGAGTAGAAAAGCAGAGTCAACGTTTGACCAATTTAATGTGGAAAAAAAGGTCAGTTTTATCTTTACATTATACTTTTATTAGTAAATCGGGTCTGGGAGATCAGAAAGGTGACATTTCTGCTGGATATTAACACTTCTGTGTGTACATATGTGTGGTTTTTCCTATTTCTATGCTGAATAATACATCTATTACCATGGAAACAGGTACACAATTATGAGCCAACTAAACTGTGTGTAATAGAGAAACGCATCTCCAGTATGAAAAATAAAAAATATTGTATTAATGTGCAATCTGAACACCCCCCAACTAGCTAATAACAATAACACCACTATCAACACCTGACAAGACCAATTTAAAAACGGTAATGACCAGCTGATCCCAGCTGTGGTGGAGCGTTGATCTAATTACTGTGGAGATGCTAAATGCCAGCAGATGTTTTTTCAGACTGCTATAAAAAATGTCTTGTCAGTCCTTTGTGTTACACAAAGACATTTGATAAAAGCTGTTGATATGCAGTCGATATCAGAGCGCACAATCAAAAACAAGCCCATGTCTAACAGACAGGAAGTTAAAAGATAATGACGAGACTGGTGCAATTTCCTCTTGCTGGAAAATGATTAGATACATTTTGATGTAAATTGCACATAAATAGTCAGAAGGTTTGATTTTGGACTCAGACTTTGTTTAATCTGCCACTGAATCCCTTTTTTTTCCCACCAAGTGGGCAATTTATCTAAAGGTAGTCAGTCTAGCAACTGTGTGACTAATAATTTGAAGGACTCACTTCTAAAATTGTGGTTTACCAAGATACTAATCATGCTAGCTCATTAAGATAACATAATGCTTATTCATTAACTTATCATCCCTGTACGGATGTTAGTATTTCATACCATTAATATATCATTCCACATCTTAGTTTTCTCTCATATGTATACTGTTACAATGGGGGATGTTCCAATTAAACATAGTCAGAGTTTCAAATAAAGAGGTCATTTATTTAGTGTCCAGGTTTGGCTAAAGCTCAGACATTTTGCTTCAGCTATGGACATTGCCCCTTAAGGCAACGATCCCCAACCTTTTTTGCGCCATGGACCGGTTTATGTCCGACAATATTTTCACAACCTTTAAGGTATCATGGACAAATACAACAAATAAAATCAGTTCCGGAACCAAAAAAAAAGAAGATTTATTGTGAGAGTTGTAGCACCCAAGCTGCCTTAAGGCACATGGTACTGGCTGTAAGCACAGAAGCCCCACCCACCTTCTGTTCAAACCTCCTGTTTGTGAGTATCAGCCAATTAGAAGAAAGATGTCTACAAAAGTGAGGCGAAAGAGAACTAAAACACTTTTTACTATTGTACTGATGGCAGCAACAGATCTCTAAAACATTGGGACAGGGGGACAGAAGGCTGGAATGGTAAGGGGTACTAATAAGAAACAGTTGGAGAAACATTTTGCAACTAATTAGGTTATTTGGTAACAGGCTGGTAATAAGGATCATATTACCAAGGCAGAGTTTCTGAGAAGTAAAGATAGACAGATGTTTACCAATCTGCAAAAAATGTCTCTAATTGTAAAACATTTTCAGAAACATATCAGAATATTGTTCCTTGATGTAAAAGTACTTTATCTGATCTTTTTCAGAACACAGTAGCTGAACATCCGAATCAAAAAGATTCAGAGAATCCCCGACAAATCTCTTTAAATGACAAGGCTGAAAATCAGTTCTTCAGGCCGATGATTTTTCTCTGGGTCAGAGGTTGTTTGAAATGGAAGTGGAAAACTGTTTAGTGAATATGAAACACATTGTTGATACATCTTTCAGACTAAAAAGGAGAGAGACTATCTGGCTTGCTATCAGCTCTCAGTTCAAAAGTCCACATCTCTGTTGGGATGTTGGTGCACTAGTGCCTATAGAAACAACTGCTTGAACAGTCACCTTCAATGCTGAAAGGTATATACAGGCTTTAGAGCAACATACTCTCCCATTCAGACAACGTCTTTTTCAGCAATACGATGCTAAACCACATACTGCATCTACCGGATTACAACGCACAGTTTCATAGTAGAAGACTCCAGGTGCTAAAGTGGCCTGCCTGCTGTCCAGACCTTTCACCAAGAACACAAAAGAGAAGACACAACGGTAAACGCAGTTCTGTCTCAACTTTCTTTAGACGAGTTACTGCCGTCAAATTCAAAATGAGCTAATAGTTTCTTTAAAGTGGTACATTTTCTCATTCCAAAACATTTTATCTATGTTTTCTACATTCTATTGGTCTATGACATTTCCAAATGATTGCATTCTGTTTATATTTACAGTTTACACAGCATCCAAACTTTGTTACTGTAGTGGGCTTGTAACAGGTCCCCCATCATTGGCATCTTTCTATGGATTACATGATCACTAATGGTCACCACTGATCTTTTCTTTCTTCTATCTGACCTGAGAGACAAAACAACAATTTTTAGCAGTTATTAATTTTTATGTGACTTTCTTATTGCTGCACTACTTTATTCAACTTGATATTGGTATTAACTCTGATGCAATAACTCACATTTTGTGATAAAAAAAAAAAACAGTAAAAAAAACCCCAAAAGGTAAACTTGCTTGGGTTGGTGTATAGATGTACCGGTATGTTATTAAACCCATTCTGAGCAGTACAGCACTTCATGTTCATGCTTTCCTCCGAGAAAGTAAACACCCTGAGCTTATAAGACATTTTAGGCTGAATACATGAGAAGTGAGGTGCTCTATTAGAACCTCTCAAGACTACACAAACATAGTCTCAACCAAATCAATGTAAGTGGGTTAGATCCCGATGGATATTAGAGTCGGGCTCTCTACATTTCCCCTATGGTCTTCTCTAAAATTCACTTGTCTTCATTTTGTTTAAGCAGGATTTTTATAGCATGTCTGCTTAAACCAATTTAAGTGGCTACATAGTGTTTGCACTGCAATCATCTATCCTCGGGGCCTGATTTATCTTCATTCACTCTTCAAAATCACAGTGGGATTTTTTTTTTAATTCACCAGAGTTTCTTATTTTGTAGATAAGATGTGCTGTAAGTTTGTGTTCTGTATGTTTAGGTGTCTGAAAAATGACATGGATAATGAAATTGGGAAAACTGGAACTTTAGATGCAGATCAAAGCTTGAAAACTTGAGGGGAAAAGGCAAATTAATGTGTGTCTGATAGGGAGGTCGGTGGAGTGGGGGTTACAGCCTGGGTGCAGACCAAGCACACCGTGTTATTCACAAAACCAGCACAGCCATCAAGGCTCCATATTCATTGCGCTTCTCACAGACACAAACACATTGTTGCTTCAAGTCGCCTGCCCTGCAAATTTTTCTTCTTCAGCTACGTAAAGAAACACAGGTTGGTTTTAATAATTCAGAAGCAGCTCTTTCCCTTGACTACGCATGAGAACAGAAGCAGAGAGGAACGGATCAAGACCTGTCGGGGCATTCAAAGAAGGCCCGTTTAACAGCAGAGGTGTCACGTTATACCGAGGAAGCTCAAGGGAATTTTTTTTCCCTTGGTTGACATTCTTGTATCTCATTTAAACCTGCCTTAACACTTTGTCCATGTCAGCAGACACGGTTGAATATTGGCAGTCACATTTGAGATAAAGTCCAAAATTTGCTTAAAATCTATTTACTCATCTTCTGTTAAGCAACAACTTAACCAAAAGACTACATAACAAGAAAATATGGAATGTTTTGCTGGAATAATGATATATTAATCGAAACAGAATTGTTTGGAAGTGGTCTGAATGCATACTGTTTAAGAAAGCAAAAGGTATGAGCTAGCCTACTTCTCCTCCCTCCATTATCCCTTATCACACATGCATATACAGTCCCCACAAACACACTTCACATCGCATCACACAGGTTCCTAATGAAATGAATCCTTCTGTATCAGCAGTGCTCTGGCCATTTGGCACAATGAACCGCCATGAATAATGCAGCCAGAAGTGGGGCAATAGACACCAAAGAGGGAGGCAGAGAGGAAAGGAAGAAAGGTGGAGCCAAGCGGGCAGTCGATCAACCGAAAAACACAAGGGGAACGAGAGGACAGGAGAGTGGGAGTTTGCCAAGATGTGAGCGACAGAAAGGGAGAGACCCTGGAGAGGAAATTTCACAATCAGACTTGCTGAGTCAATAGTGAGGGGAGCAACGTAGGGTGTGTGTGTGTGTGTGTGTGTGTGTGTGTGTTTGATAATACAGAGGCCTCTTTGTGCCGCCCTGTGCAGATGCCTGTGCACAAACACATTGGGACGACCGAGCCGTGCCAGACTCTGAAACCTCACTCTTTCCTCCCTCCATCCCAACCGCTCTGCTGCTTCACTTCTAAAGCTAGTTGGAGACGCTTGTGATCAACATCTGAAACAGCATTCGGTTAACCAGTTCGCTCACTACTGAAGCACAGATTTAAGCTGGACTTGTGTGCAGTATTCATCTTTAGCTGTACAACACTAGAAAAATATCTACAGCGGGGATGTCAAACATGTTTTAAATTGTTTGCCAAATACATTGGCTACTTTGATCTGAAGAGGGCCGAACCAGTGATGGTTCCTTTTTTATCAGGGTAAAGAAGTGAATTACACATTTAATTTCATTTAATATAAGAAATGCTGCAGCAATTAATGTGAGACATCTGTTAGCATTTCTAAAATTATAGAAAAATTATAGATTATTATTTATTACTTTGGTGTGGTTTGAATGACAATAGGGTCCCTGGTTAGTAGAAAAACTGTAAAATTTAGGAAAATAAAGTTAAAAGTCCAAAATCTATGCCCTCCTTCACATTTTCCAAAGCCATCCAGTGGACCTGATTGGAGTCTCTGGCGGGCCAATTCTGACCCCTGGCCCTTGTGTTTGACTGCACAGTGTATTTAATTCAGTGTCACATGGTAATAAACTCAAGATAAACTAGATGTGATCACAATGACTAAAAATCGTATCTGTAAAAATCAGAAGCACTGACTGAGCTTATATTCAAGGTCATCATTTTGAGCACTTCTGGGCTGTTTTTGTTCTTTTTTTCTTTTCTTTTTGTCTCTTGGTCAGACTTTGTTTCTGCGATGCTTTAACTTGTTTTCGTTTTTGGGATGTGAACAAAGTTGCAGAGAGCTGATCACTCCTGTGAGTGATCCAGGTATTGGGCAAGGTCTGGGTTAGTTTGGCCAAAAAATGCTCGGATGAATGAGACATGCTGGTAGCACCAGACACTCGCCCTCAGGTCCATCCATGTTCCAGCAGAGCTCTGTATTGACCATCTGACCCAGTGAAGTACGATCCTGGTTTTGTTCCTCACTGGACGTGCTCCCTTCAGGATTGAAAACCTCAAACTCTTCACCTGAAAACTGCTGGAAAGCATCAACAGTGATGATCTTTGACAATATTCAGGTCAGTTTGAAATAGACGTTAATGCGAGGCTAAAAATCACT
Source organism: Astatotilapia calliptera (assembly GCF_964374335.1). NCBI lineage: Eukaryota > Metazoa > Chordata > Actinopteri > Cichliformes > Cichlidae > Astatotilapia > Astatotilapia calliptera. Next base: position 6,305,076 of record NC_137438.1, read on the forward strand.
GTCTGGACATAAACAACACGACAACCTTGAACATAAGATCAGCCACATTTTTATCAAGTACCGTAAGAGTTTTTTTTATTTTTAATCATCACTTCTATACAGTTGCAGTAGCCGACCAAGTCTCCATTGCTTTTGTTGCGCAAGTCTCTCGAAAAATAATCTTTGCTTATTAGTATAACATTTGAGCAAAACTGTATTCATTCCTGTAATATGAAACCATATGAATGCAGTGGTCACTTACGTAGCAACTTGATGCATGACTTTGGTGGAGGTGTCCTTCAGCGTGTCTTTCAGGTTGTCCTTAAAGTTGCTGAAGAACTTGCCAGCTCCTCCCTTGACCATATCCAGCAGTCCTCCGCCATAGCCTGCATCCATATCTGAGAACAAAGGAGCAAGAAGCTTTTCAAGCTCTGATGTCACTAATGTCCTACAAATTCCTACTTCATTTTGCTTTAGGGCAGTCATTGCAGCTGATCCCACCTTTGTGGCGCAGGGAAAGCGTCCAAAATTACACGTGAGAGGAGGGCAACCTTCTGCTGAAACGTCCCATCATACGTTTTTGTGCAAATGATGGATTTACACACAGTCCTTCGAGCCCTAATTCAGAGGTTTTTCATTTGGTGATGAACATGAGTCACTGCTCTACACACTCAGTAAACATGTGTGTAGGTGTGAAGGAATGATGGAGAAGGACATAAGAGACAAAACACACATTAAAATGCACACCAGCTCATGCGCATCTGTGTGTGTTTGCATATATTCTTAACTTTGGATGAGGCCCATGTGTTTAATCTGAGTCACTCAGACCCTCCCTCCTCTGTCTCCCCTCTTCACCTACTGTGCATAGAAACCACCATGTCATTACTTTATATCATCTGGCAGTGCTGACTAATCTACCGACATTAAACATGATGCCGCAGACAAACACCCACAACCGGATTTTAGGCAAAGTCTCGTCCTAGCATCATGCTTCATGCACAACCTGTCTTGTCTGCAGAAATGTGCACTTGCCGACAGAGAAGCATTCAGTCAGTGCTTGAGTTTATGATCTGTGAGGAGTGAAAAGAGCTTCTCCCAACCAAACCGGTCAGTGGGGATCATTAAGCTAGCTGAGCATCAAATTTTAGATCGGGCCCAGAGTAGGGTTGTTTTTTGGTTTTCCTCATTTATAATTCATCTTCACGTATGTGCAAGTGGGTTTTTCCCCATGATTAAAAACAAAGAAAGCTTAGTTTATGTGTTGCACTGGCCTGGATAAACTAATGGAAGTATTGCAAAATATTTTTAACAGGCAACTTCTTCTTCTATTTCAAAAAGAAAAGTCCCAGTGATGCAGGAGAAGGAACACTGTGCACTTATGCAAAAACAGACTGAGTCTGTACAAAGTTTTTCTTTGGTTTAAATAGTTGGAAATGTCAGATTCACACTCTTAAAGATGTTATGGGTTTATCGATGACTTTCATCTGGACAGTACTGGGGAAAAGGGTTATTGAGGTTACACAGATGGTTCATTATAACGAGAAACTACTGTACCACTAGTTAGTAGTTTGTGGGATGTTTCTAACTCTGAAAATGGAATATGACAGGAATAGCTCATAGAAATAGCTAATGGGCTATGCAAGGACATATTTGTTTTCATGCTGGTTGGCTGCCGTGCCTTTCATGTCAGCCAACCAGCATGTCAGACTGTCAGGCCAAGCTCAGAGGTTGTCAAAATCAGAAGCCAAACAAAAAATTTCACTTTTATCTGAAACATCTACCCACATACTTTTGCTATGTTATCAAAATGTCAAAACTTGACATTTTGCTAAATGTTTTCTTTGCAATTGGATCAGAAGCTTGAAAGCATCAACTCCATCCTTATTTTAGGAGCTTGGAAAGACGCAAAGACATTACAAACAACGTCTAGGAGAAAAGCTGCGTGCAAAGTTTGATATACAACCACATACAGCAGCTGCTTCAAACTCCTTCGACAGAGACTCCTTCGCCACATGCATGATGTATTTGCAGCGATTCTTCACTAAGTTCCAAAATTAGACTTTTGGTCTCTGACTGCTGAGGCATGATGTGCATGACAGGGATTTATTTTTACTGAGAAATAAAACTCTTGCAGCCTGTGACACACCAAAATTCCCCCATGCTAAAAAAATTGAATTGAACTTTGCAAACAGCAAAGATTACCAGTGTTAAGTCGAGTTTTTATACAATGTAACTGCATAAACATGTCTTATAGATAGATAGATAGATAGATAGATAGATAGATAGATAGATAGATAGATAGATAGATAGATAGATAGATAGATAGATAGATAGATAGATAGATAGATAGATAGATAGATAGATAGATAGATAGATAGATAGATAGATAGATAGATAGATAGATAGATAGATCCAGTCACCTATCTCAGAAATATAGTTGCATCATTGGGCGTGTCTACACTGAACAATAAAAGCTAAAACAGTCCTCTTTCCTTTTTTTAGGCAAGGCTGTGATTTCAGTGGTACGTTTTGACCCATTTTAAGCTCCTTGGCATACACATCTGCCAGTCAGTGACCTTGACAGGATTAAGAAAACCAGGATCCTACACTCTACCCTGACATCAAGAACTAAGTATATGTGTCAGTCATGTTTGATACCTGTACAGATGGAGAAGCAGCAGTGATGCTGAATGAGCAAACATTCATAAAGAAATGTCACATCCAAAAGAGCTTTTTCACTTAAAGAAGGCCGGTCCGACAGCCTACATCGCCCCTCCTCAGCTGCCTAGTATCACATTCACTAAGCTGACCAATAGAAACAGGAGGGGAAGACAGAGGTGACTGAAGTGAGAGGAAAAAAGACAAGGCAGTTCTATTCATGTCCAGAGGGATCTGTTGGCTGTCAGCATATGTCTCCCTCCTTCTATAGCCTCAAACCTTACTTCCTCAATATCCAGCATAGTGTTAACGACACAGATAGATGCACAGGGACAACAGTAAAGCTCGAAAGGCAAAAACCCTGCACTTAACCTCAGGGGTACCATAATCATAGGCCTTGTATCTTCCTGAATTTCAACAACTGCAGTGTCAACCCGACGCTAATCTGCTTAATTATAGATGCTGCTGATAAGACAAGGAGTCTATGATTAATCATCTACTACACAGCTTAACCAGAAGTGTATTCCGCTCCCTTGAATGACAAGCAAGCCTTTACATGCTGCTGAAAGCATGACACGCTGGTATTACAGCTCTGACTAAGTGTAGGAGGAAGCTGACAGAGAATTAGGCAAACTGATTCTTTTACAAAAGTTTTGAAATTCATAATTTTAAAAAAGATTGTCACGACTTCTGAACCTTCAGATCCTTAAAGCTGCTTGGGATAGTTAAAAACAAACCCGACTAATCTGTGTCATCTGTGTTTTAAACTTCATCATTACATACAGTCTTGTGAAAGACTTTTTACAGGACCTAAAGTAAACCAGAAGCTTTGGTCAGTTTGCTGAAATGGAGCATTCAAGTGTGTGTTAACACACGTGCCAAGGTTGGACTGTGCAACGCTCAGGAAAACTGCAAAAACCACAAGAGCTAAATCTCGGATACTACAGGCCTCAGTTAGCATGCTAAACGTTAGTTTATAACAGTACAATTAGAAAAAGACTGAATAAGTGCAGGTTGTTAGGATGGATATCCCTTCTCTCTAAAAAGACTGTGGCAGCACAGCACATGCTGGCAAAGTTGCATCTGAGCAAATCACAAGACTTCTGGAACAATGTCCTTCAAACAGACGAGACAACGTTTGGTGAAAATCAATCACAGCATATCAGCACAAACACCTCATGCCAACTGTCAAGCATGGAGGTGGAGGGGTGATAATCTGGGCTTGTTTTGAAACCACACAACCTGAGCACCTTGCAGGCACTGAGTCAAACCTTAAGTCGTCTGTATTCCAAACTCTTCTAGCATCAAATGCTAGCTTCAGCTAACATTCAGCTAACCCTCTTAGGGACACTAAAGTCCAGTCTACGTGGGCAGGGTCCTCAGAAGATTGGGTAGGCCGGAAGTAAACGGCGGTCTAGCCTTCAGATTTGCGTCACTGCTGTCTCGGTGGAGTTTAATAAACTCAGCTGTCTGCTCCTTGCTATCTGAAATATAACATGACACTGGCGTAAATTCTCGACCATCTCACACTTCTGTTTAATCAGTTTTCTGTTTGACGTTTATTCAGCTGTGTGAAAACCAAGGAGGAACCCACCAGGGGGATTAATAAAGTTTTATTTTATCTAATCAAATCAATAAACTTTAATCTCAGCCAAACCGATTTACTCACGAACAAATAAAACACTGAAAAAAGCCAAACAATAACATTTTTAGTTTATCTAAGTGACTTATATATCACATTTAATCTGAGTAGCGAAAGACCACGGTGATCTGAACATCATGTGCCGGGAGTTTGCCGTTCTCGCCGGCTCTAGTGACCCTCGAGCTCCCAGCTAGCTATCAAGCTGTTGGGTAAACAGAAGTTTACACAGCTACATTCTCGCCTGAAAATATGTTAAAAGTTTATTTTGTGACCCAGAAAGAGTAATAAGAGTAATATTTAAACTTAGAAGCAGCCGCCATTGTTGAAAACTGGAATTGGCTGGGCCGCGCTATGAATTCTGGGATATAGTGGGCCACAAAGGATACACCCAACCCATCCTTCAAATTCGGGGAAAAGGAGGATGCATTTGTCAGCTGCATTCGGAGGAGTCTACGAATTTGGACAGCCTTTGTCGCATTGCTGTGACGTAATCGGTCTACAAATGCGGCCTTGGGAGGATGCAGCCCATTAATTTGGAAACCATTTAGGGACACTCCCAATAGGGCTTAAAAAATCTGGGACTCTCCACCAGTTGCTCTTGGAACTGAAAAAGCTCCTCAGCTGACATGTTAAACGTCTTCAAGAAACTTCAAGAAGTCCAGACACTTTTCTTTTCACCCTCCTTAGCTTTAGCTAACGCTTGTCCAAACTGGATCTTGCATTAAGGCAACAATCCCAAACATATCAGCAAATCTACAACCGAATGGTTGAAAAAGAAAAGAGTCAAGGTGTTGCGATGGGCCAGTCCAAGTCCAGACCTCAACCCGATTGAAATGCTGCAGCGAGCTTAACAGAGCTGTGTATACACAAATGCCCACAAACCTCAATGAGCTGAAGCAACGCTATAATGAAGAGTGGAAGAGTTTCTATGGGCACTGCAGTGTCCACAGAAACTATTTATCGTCACATGTAACACGTTTGATAAACATACAATGACAATACAAACAGCTGAGCTATTTAAACAGATGTAAAACTGTGGTGGGGTTATGCCATGCTCTGTATAAATTAGCCCCAGTAAATGGCAGAAAGTGTTGTAGTAAGATCCTACAAGGTGATGTTGGTTGGTTTTTTTAACCCTTCACTCAAAAGATAAACAATTGCTTATTTTGGGGGAAAGTACTAGGACCCTGCTGAAGACTGAAACCAAACTGGAAAGCGAACTTGGACCAGTGATCTACCATTTATCTGTTCACACGTCTATATTTTTTCCATATTCTAATTATCCTAAGTGGTTCCCTTTTTGTCAGTTTAATTGCACAGTGTCAGCTGTATCAGCTACTTTACACCAAATGACGTTTTATAAAGCTGACGCAGTGATTCTCAAACTGTTAAACTGAAGCAGCATCTGCTTACAACAACAAATTGTTTCATAGGCCTGGAGATATGATCATTTCAGACAGACTGTGAAATGCCAAACTCCACAGGACTCACATTAAAATAGGCAATGAAATCTATATTTAAGAAGAGAAATTGTATTTAACATGATTTCAATGGCCCATTAATCATCCTGTGACCACAGAGTTTAGAAACCCCAATCTAGATTAAATTAGACAATAAAAATCTAAGATAGCTACACGATAACTTAGAAAGTATTTAGCGGTGGTGAAAGAAAAGTAAAGATTGGTGTATTCAGCAAGATCATTAGGGCCTTTAGTTTTATTGTATTGCTGAAATATTACAATCGAAATGATACCAGTGCTTAATTAAGCAAGTTATATTTATTTATTTTTTATTGTGGAGGCTTACTTTATTTTCTATATATTTCCTAAGTTGTTTTTATCTATATTTATTAGAGTGTGGTTACCTTGTAGTCATACACCCTCAATGTGACCCTCACCTTTGCTTCAGCACATTTTGCCTATCTCTGTTTTTTTCAGTCATTATCCCCCTGCAGATCTGTTAGAATCTGCCTGTTTGCTTTCCTGTTGGTCTGGTAGCTCGCCCATGTGCCTCTGTGTCCATGACCAGATGGATGTGGGAGTCTGCTGGCTAGTGAGCCAACTACAGTGACAAACCCTGCTAATGGAGACACCAGAGGAGGCTGTGATACAGGCTCTATCAGGTAATAGAGCAGCGGTTAGCCTGGCCAGTTAGAGGAAGAGAGCACAGGAAATCAGCAGCACAGAGGGCCCTTGGCTTTGTGAGAAAGATCAATAGCTTGTTTGGATGTGGTTCCCTCCTCCTAGAGTGCCAACCTTTACCCCTCCGCATCCAGCATTGTGGGGAAAAACAGATGGATACATAGACACACACATGCACACACACGCAGATCAAAAAGGTTGTCTGTACACACTGGCCAGGCAGACATCTGACACATCTGAGTGCCCCCGCACACCCACCCCATTCCCCACCCACAATCCCCTTTCCTTACCCCTCCTCATCCAGCTTCTTTTGTTTCACACAAATGTTCATCTCTGGAGACTGGCTGACTCCACAGAGTACTGCAGTGTGGTGAACACACATTCTACAAACAGGCCTCACAATCTAGATACGCCTATCAGCCTTATGTTATTTATTTATTTTGCATATGTTTTAATTTTTGTTGTTATTCTGTAATATAGGTATTAATAACTGCGGTGCTAATATTTTTGGACAACTGTGTCGTCATTTCAATTTTTTAAAACTGGAAATTATTTTTAAGTTTGAGTTGGTTGTTCACACTTGACATGTTCAAATTATTACTTGTATACATTTATAAGAGAAGGAAGCCTGATCAGCATTCATATTCACATTCATCACATGACTCTATATAGAGGTCCATAGGATGTTATGCTAATGCTTTGCTATTATTAAAAGTGGCAGAGTGCATGGAAAGAGCCAAATGTCTGGCATGTGACAAAAATTTATATTTGTATCATGAGCCAGGTATTTGGCTCTTATCATGGAGTCTGCTATTTTAGGAATAGTAAGTATGGAAGGAGCACAGGCAACAGAAACTATCCCAAAACTATACCACCCTATAGGACTTATTTTTAAACAAAAAACTGAATCTGTCAAAACCAATGAATTCAAACAGCTGGATTAAATTACAGCACTTTGGTGGATTGGAGTACTAACATCCACGGGGTTTTTGTTTTTCTTATAGATCCGATATGTGGGGCTTATAATCTGCCATCAACAACTACCAGATTAAAACCTAAACAGAGAGGATTTGTGCTTCTACCGCCCCAAACTAAACAAGATTTATCCTCTTAACTGTTGACATATGATATTTCCGCTACAGTTGCGGTAGAATTTTGGTCTTAAAGCCCATGTGCAAAGTAAATAAACCATGAAATATGGTCTACGTAGCAGATAGCACCCAAATATAGCAATAAAATTACTTTGCATAGACTTTTCCCGTAATTTTAATAGAAAAAATTTGATAAGTGTTTAAAAAATTCAGAACACATTTTTGGATACAGTAAACATCTGAATCTATAGAAGCCTGTTTGAAGTTGATAGGGACAGATAGGTCATGCAAGAAGAGTGAGGCGTATTTACAAATTCATATATGACATATATGTTTACATCTATTTTACAGTAGCAGCTCAGTACAGTCTCTTAGGTGGGGTCTGGGATTTTAGGATTCCTCTGTAGGCTACTTTCACTTATGTTAGCCATTATGTTGTCCACTGCTACCAAGACAATTACAGGCCGCGGTAACACTCAGTAAAGTCAAAACACCTTCATTAAAGCCCTTTCCGCGTCCACGAAGGCTCCAAACGCCATTCGTAAAGCAGCCGGAGGCGGTAGGGGCTCTTACCTGAGCTGTCCATGGTGCTGCAGTCCTCCTCTCTCAGCGGGCCCGCCTTCGGTCCGAGGGTGGCCGCTATGGAGCCTCCAAGTGTGCCGCCGCTGCTCCCTCTGCCGATGCTGAAGCTATCCCCTCCGCTATCGACCAGCTGCAAAGATTCATATCCATCGTAACTGCTCTTTTTCTTGTAGGCCCCCAGCAAGCTCATACCCAAAGGAAACAAAAGAAGGGAAATTAAACACAAAAGAACCCCAGAAGACGTAGAAAGCGACGCCGTCACCGCCGCTGCTGCCCGAGCTGCTACTGCTGCTAGTGCCTCCTCCTCTGCTGCTGCTGCTGGGTGCACCACATGTCCGGGGATGAGAGGGTGGCCGCTCTCCTCTGTTTGTGATAGAAAACCGGGTGGTCTCTCTCTCTCTTTCTCTCTCCCTCTCTCTCTCTCCTCTATTGCGTCCTCCTTTTCTCAGCAGCGCATTCTACTACGACGATTGTGCTACTGCTGTAGTCCCCGACTGAGTACAAGGGAAATCCACCCCAACTCACTCACAGTCGTCCTGCGTTAAAGCTGCACTCACACTCTCTAATAGGCTGGTTGAGACTAGAAGCATTCGTTTAAATCTGGTAAGTAATATCCCAAATCTTTCACTTGTTATATCATTAATGCAAAATATTAGGACAATTGTAAAGAACTGCACTTACTTCCAGTGTTTATGCTGGATTAAATCATATTAAATGTCCCAAAATAGTTCAAAATGCATGTCACGGTATAACAGAGTCCATGTCTTTAAGTGACTTGTTTTGGTCAAAACTAATAAAGAACCCAAAGGTATTAAAATTTACAATAAGACAGCAAAATATGGACTTAAAATGGACTCACATAATCAACAGATGATTTGAACAGTGGCTTCTTTTCTCCCAGTAAATCAGTTCATTTTTTAAGTGATGAAGGGTACAAAACTGTTGGATTTCCACAATCAAATGATGAATCGTGCTTGCAATGACATGTGCATAGTAGAGGCAGAGATTTGAATGGTCTGAGGTGTGTGTGTAGATGAATTATTGATTTAAATGATAATGCTCCCAGTGTTGCAATTGAACACCTGAATTTATTTAGAGCCGCTTTTGTTTGTGTAAATAAGGTCCAGATTAGAAGTCTGGGACCGTAACTGAGAACAGTTTTCATTTGACTCCTGCACTAAAAATGAACAGGGACTCCTGGCTCTGTCAGAATGAATAAGAGCAGGGGCACAATAGTGCCATGCTTTGCCACAAAAAGGAAACTCTTCCTCATAAAGATTTTCTTTTCTTTTTTCTTTTTTTCTTTTTTTGGACCAACTTGGATTTTAATAGCCATTAAAATTAGGCAGATTTGTCTCTTAGCTCCAAATTTGTCCGTTTCATTTTTGTGTTATGACCCCAAGTCTGTGTAGGACAAAGCACTGACCAGTGATGGCATGCTTCCTTCCTAGGCCTTGTCCCCTGGCAACAAAAACCATGCATGGTTCTGAAAAGAGGACATGAGCCTGGGAAACCCTTTTAGGAAAACAGACGGGAGCTCAAAGCGCAGCGGGAACGGAATGTCCAAAAGGGAAGAATGATACCCCGGCCATAACCGGATGCAACGTGCTGCTCCTGCATTGTTGCAAAGGAGCTTCCAGTCTAGTTCCGAACCGTGCCTTCCAGTATTTAGCCAGTGATGCCCTGCATGTTGAGCACACAGCAAGCAGGTGCAGTATGAGCTCTTTGCTTTGTCATTACACATGAACTTAAATACATATTTGTAGCATGTAATGTGCTTTAATTCATCTCGTTGTGTTTGTCTTTTTGTCTGTTCTGTATTCAGATCTGTATTTTATAATATATAATATAATCTGTAAAAAAGTTTTCTGGCTTTTTTTAAAAAAAACTCACTTAAATTCAAATTTTAAACTGATTATATGTGTGTGTGTGTGTGTGTGTGTGTGTGTGTGTGTGTGTGTGTGTGTGTGTGTGTGTGTGTGTGTGTGTGTGTGTGTGTGTACATGTTTAGACACCTTTGTGAGGACAGACAAATGACATGCTACTATATTTGTGGGGACCAACATGGGGACTAAATGTCCGTTCCCACGATTTTGAAGGCATTTTTCAGACTCTAAATTTGGTTTTAATGTCAAGGTTACAATTAGGAAAAAAATTATGACCACCTCCCTAATAGTATGTTGGTCCCCCTTTCCTGCCAAAACAGCCCTGACCCGTTGACTCCACTAGACCGCTGAAGGTGTGGTATCTGGCTCCCAGATGTTAGCAACAGATCCTTTAAGCCCAATAAATGGTAAATGGTAAATGGCCTGTATTTATATAGCGCTTTACTAGTCCCTAAGGACCCCAAAGCGCTTTACATATCCAGTCATCCACCCATTCACACAATAAGTTGTGACAAGGGGCTTCCATTGATTGAACTTGTTTGTCCAGCACATCCCAAAGATGCTCGACTGGATTGAGATCTGGGGAATTTGGAGGCCAACTCAACACCTCAAACTCCTCAAACCATTCCTGAGATATTTTTTACTTTGTGGGAAGGCCTTCTTCCCATAGTGCATCCTGGTGCCAGGTGTTCCCCAGGTAAGCAGCAAGCACAAACCCAGCCATCTACATGATGTAATAGAAAATATGATTCATAAGACCAGACCACTTTCTTCCATTTCTCTGTGGTCCAGTTCTGTGTCCATTGTACAGTGACGTACAGGGGTCAGCATGGGTACCCTGATTGGTCTGCAGCTATGCAGCCCCTTACGCAACAAACTGTGATGCACTGAGCACTCTGACACTAAAGTGAGCTACAGTAGCTCATCTATTGAATACATGGGCCAACCTTTTTGCTGTGACGTGACAGTGCTAACCACCGCACCACCATACACCTCTTATATTGTTTTCCATTAAATTTTAAATGACATGGGAGAAGCCGCTATTATGACCTTCTGGGAATTCATTTCTATTTCCACTGTACTGCTATATGGCAACTGCTGTAACGTGAAAAGAAGCTGTATCACAGTTTATAATGGTTTTACCATTACCCTCAAAGGTAGTTTGAAGATTAATCATTATCCCTATAACAGTTAAAGCAGAATCCAGGAATCTGCTGCATCAGCTGCACGACTCTGCTGATAAATCAGGTAGCAGACCTGAATCAACTGCTGAGCCGCTGTTGCATCAGTTCTTACATGTCTGAGTAAATATTGTCGCTGCTGGAGTGTGCATTGCTGTAGCTTTCATCAGCACTGTCATGAAAATCTACAGAATGATGCTGCCTGTTTATCTGACTTTCTCTTCACTTAACCATAAAAAGCCTTAAAGCCCTTGTGCATACAATTTATACTGAGCCATAATGAAACCATTTACGCCTGTTTGCATTAAACAAGTCCTCTAAATCCTGAGGGGTGACTATAACATCCTGGTGCGAAAGGTGAAGCAGTGGTTAAACATCAATCCACGCCAAGTCCTGTAATCCGCTCACGTGGTGTGCATGACGTTTGGTGATGTAAAGGTACGCTATTGGATCAAAACAGAGGAGCCTTCCTCTCAACAAGAGCGAGCCCTCGGTGATAAATATGGTGCATGTGATGGAAAATACATAGCACCCTTTCCTCCTACAGCATTATTTAACATCGGTGCTCTGTTTCTTGAAATTTGTCCTGCGAGACTGAATTGAGGACGGGACATACAGGATGTGCTTTTAACTGATTTCCTGAAATGCAGTTATGGTCGAAATCACCTGCCAATAGAAAAATCTAAATACTACTAAAAAAGAAAAGTGCCAGTCCTCGTGACGTGAGCCAGTCACCTCAGGTCGATGCCACTACGAGCAAAGTAACAATAGCTGTGATTTTCTTGCAGAAGGGACACGATGTCTTATATGCAAAGGGGGGAGGGAAAAATCGTTGCCCCTGACAGAAATAACCCAAATGATGTCATTCATCCTAATCGTGAGCGCATCTTGCAAAATATAGGCCAACTGCACAGAAACAAGTGTATTTTAATTTGTTTAACTCTAATCAATCCTTCTCTTATGCTAACTGGGAGGAAACATTTCTCCTTGGAAGCGAAATCTGTCCACCGAGCAGGGATGAACTGTCAGGGAAGTGGCCACAATCTCCGGAGGTAGATATTATGTAACATCCACACACGGATCGTGATGCTCTCCGCTTCTCTTCCTGCTTTGAGGCAGAGCCCGAGACGATAAATTGTAATTCTCATAAACTCAATCAAAGAGTGCGAATAGAAAATCCAGCGGATGACTTTACCTTTCTGAGCGCCTTCTACCATCCTCCCGGGAGCGCCGTCTTGTGCCGAGGTGGTGATGCGCTTTGCGCTCTGCTCACAGACACCGACCTTTGATTTGTCATTCGCTGCCAGTCAAAGGTCAGTGCGTTAAAAACGCCCCGTGAGACCTGCTGTCATGTAACAACTCCAGGTTAACCCGTAAAAAATGACAGAAACAACAGGAGGCTACGGCATCATCATATAATCACATTTTGGAACATGATCAACAAACAAAGTCCCGCGATGGCGATTGGTAGATCTGTAGAAGATGTGGATGAGTTAAAGACGAGGCGGTGGTGGGAGCGTGGATGTTCGTGAATTTGTACAGTAGAAACTGCGCCGCTCAGCGCAACCTGCCTGAACTGAAGGGGGAAAACCCGGAGTGGACTGCACGGAGAAGCGAAGGGCAAGGACAATGTTTCCGTACCACACAAAGATGCGTTCAATAATTGTAAAAATCTGCATAATTCATAAATTCATAAAGCAGATTAAAAAAAACAAACAAAAAACCCCCGCAATAGTCACGAGTCAGCTAAACGACACTAAAATGCAAGACATGCTTCAGATTTGGCACACATTGCAATCAGTGGCGGCCCTAGCCTGTTTGGCGCCCTGGGTGAACACACCCTCTGGCGCCCCCTCCCCTCCCCCACCACCACACTCTCTCTCTCTCTCTCTCTCTCTCACACACACACACACACACACACACACACACACACACACACACACACACACACACACACACACACATTAAGGATTGTCCATTGACATAAAATTGGTGTCGGAACCATACTGAATTTCACCAGAGAAACATACACACACACATATGAAGAGAGAGAGAGAGGCATAGTATGCAAACGGCTACCAAACAGCCATCATAATTTGTCATACAATGAGAACAGAACAAATCAACAATTGACAATGACTAATTAATATTAAAATCTGTAACATAATGTATTGTTTGTGTTAGGATGCCTGGGTCGTTGACCCAGGGTTTTTGAGTTTACGATATTATTTATACTGTCTAGTTTTTGGTTTCTTTGAGTTCTGTCTTATGGCTTATGTCTCTGTCTTCTTTAGTTGCTCTGTCTCCCCTATCACCTGCATCCCCTTGTCTAGTTCGCGTCTATGTGTATCTTAAGTTCCTATATCCCCTTGTTCAGTCAGTGTTTGTCTGCCCTGTTCACACGTCTGTTCCCTTTGTAGTGCCTGCATATGAGTCTGTGTCTTTGTTCAGTCTGTGTTATGTGTTTCCTGTTTTACTTTGAAAGTCCATGTCTGATATTAATGTGTCGGGTTTTGCTTCCTCTTGTCTCGTTAGGCCTGATTTGCCCCAGCTGTGTTTCCCTCCTGTTACCCATTCCCTGATTGCTCCCTCTGTGTATTTAAGCCCAGTGTTTCTCTGTGTCTGTGTCGCGATCTACCGTTTTCTTGGCTGTGTGTTCTGTCATTTCTCTAGTTTAAGTTTGTTTTGAGTTTTTTTAAGTTTTGTTATATTTTGAGTATTAAATTAAAGCCTTTTTTGAGTTCACGTCTGTCTCCGGAGTCTGCACCTTGGGTCCTATTCCTGCCTGCACACAGCCACACCTAACAGTTTGGAGTTTAGTCTGTTACTGTTGCTATTTTAACCATTTCTTCTTGGAGCAACTGTAACCCACATAATTTCTTTAGGCATTAATAAAGTATTCTGATTCTGATTGTTTCAGGATGACCTGCCATTATCCAATGACACATTTGCTTACCTGCATCTTCTCCTCCTCTTCTTTTCTATTTTTTCTAAACTGAGCACCTGATGGATTTGAACTTTTCTTGTCCATCTTCCATTGGTTTTAATTTTGCACTCCAGTATGAACACCCATCCCCCACATCGAGGATCACCACAACATAACCTAGCACACCTACACCTTAGTTCACAGATTCACTTTGTCTAAGGTTTATTTCTGGGATTTCAGACAACCCAGGATTCAGATCATGAATACATAATGGGCTTGGATTTACATCATTATGAATGAAATGTGCTCTATTTGGAAGCAGCAGGGCCCCTCCCCTTTCGACGGGCTGTGTGTGAGACTTTAAATCATCAAACTGTAAAATATAAATTTTAAACTGTTATTGATCCCTTTATCCCGAGTCCTAAAGTGCATATTTATTTTCTTACTCTTCTTATATATATTGTTTGTTTACTTGCACTGCTGTAACTGGAGCCTCGTCGTCTCGTCTCTCTATATTCTGTACTGTAGCGGAGTTGACAATAAAGTTTTACTTTGACTTCAGCAGCGAGCAGGCGCACCGAGGGCTCTCGCGCTCACTTTTCGCGTGCAGAATTTCGAAAAAACATCGGTGCAAATTATAAGTCTGTATCATAATGTCTGGTGTTTTCGTGTTTGTTGGTTTGTTTTTATTTTGCGAGTTGGTTATTGGATGCTGCTCCAGCCAGCCAGAGAATCCCCCGCCGCCCCGCCCTCTCCTCCCTCCTCCCAAGCAGCAGGCGCGCCCTTACTCCCAGCAAATGGGCGATAGAAAACCGATCAGTGCCTATGCCATTCCCAATATACGCTGGCATGACGTCGGGGCAGCATGAATACGAGCAATTTTTATTTTATTTTTTTTTGCCGATGCCCGTGATGCCGCCCCGGGCAACAATAATAATAATAATAATAATAATCCTCGTGTTTGGTTTGGTTTGTTGCAGGTGAGAACATTGTTCATCATCCAAATCTGAATCAGGTGTTCACAGTCGACCCTGCTGCGCCTCCCGTCGAAGGTAAACACAGCAGATGAGACGGTAATCCGCGACAGTGGAGAAGGCCTTTCACCCAAGCTCTAATTCACGTGGGGTTGATTCACAGATCAGAGGGGATTAGACACGATGGGAGGACAGAGATAGTATTCCTAAGCATGCTCGTGTGGTTTCAGTGTGTGTTAGCGTTGGTCTTTTAAATATGCCCTGCAGCTGGCACACATTTAGATTTTGGCGTTTTGCTTTCCTCAGAGGATTTGAGAGATACAAGATTCACACATTTATATTTTCTAGAAAGAAAGACAGACAAGAAGGAAGAGACACTACCACAGTATAGACAGAAGCGTGCACTGTATTTAAGTCCTAGGAGTAGCTATTGCATAAGTTGTTGTGGTCACACAGCCCTCTTTATTAAGTAGAGAAACAGTTTAAAGAACGCACTGTACACACAAGGTGTGTGTTTGTACACCCATTATTGTCATTCATTTAATTATCTCCTAGGTCTGTTACACAATATTGCATGAGCTTAAGAAACGTATCTAGTTGTGCACAAGTGCATGTTGCCAAGCAAGTACTGGCTTAATCGCAGAGAAAAACAATGAAAGCTGACTGAATGAATGAAAGCTGGAAAAACAGATTTAACATGCCTAACATGTTTTGACAACACTTTATGAACACAGGGCAAAAACCCATTGCCACATCCATTCATTTAAGAAGCATTCAGTCCTACACAGCACAATCTAAACCCACTTCCCTCTAAGAGTCTGGATTTGTCCTACATTAGCAAACATGTATCAATTTATTTTGCTCCTTCCCCAGGCTCTGTTGCACTCTCATGTTTACTTCCTCTTTGGTCTTCTGGTTACAATATGAGAGTCAACTCATAATACTTTTAAATCAAATGTACAACATACCCATACAATCAAAACACAGATAATGGAAGAAAAAAAATTACAAACCTGGGATGTAAAACAAAGAGAAGCTCATGGGAAATGTGCTGCAGTGAATAAAACAGGTGCTAATTTACATACAAGTTTTTAAAATGGTTGGACAGCACTAACAGAGCTACATCAAATATTTTAGAAACATATTTGATGATGGATGTGTTTTAGTTATTAGTGTGGCTAAATTACTGTCTTAGTCATCATTTCATAAGCTATTCTGTTTTGTGAATAATCACTGCGACTTTCAAACAATCACATGATACAAAAAAAGCTACAAAGCAAAGTCTGCAAAGACCTACTATATTTTGTTCACCCTGCAGCACTGATTTATACATTCAAACAATCCAGACATGAGAACATCTTTGCATCTATGACCATATCAGAATCACAAAAGTATTTAGCTGAACAATCACTGCAAAATCATTGCAGCATACCAAAAATATCACATTTTGGTGATCAGAATCTCAAGGCAACCTTATGGCATGTTTTAAGGAATGTAACAATACTGAAGGCACTGATCTTCATCCCAGTGCCGCTGAGTCACTGTACAGGATTCTTGTACAAGTCCAAAGATGACTGCAGACCAAAGTTAACAGCATTTCAGCAAAAAAGATTAGCAGTTTGTTACAGCTTGCACTGTCTGTGTAACTGATGGCTATAGTGTACAATCACAAATACATTTAAATAAAAAACTGTTCTGTATGTAACAGATGACTTTGCATGTAGCACACAGGCTTTAACAGGTTTCTAGTGTATAAGAAAAAAAATGACTCAAATGATGTTTTCATATAAGGGGCGATGATGAACTTTACTATTGCTCAGTTAAAGCAATGGCATGAGAATATTTACTCTTCGTGTGTGTTTTCTAGGCAATAATGTGGTGATATTTTATGTTGTGATTTATATTTAAAAAACTGTAAGTGTTTTTAATCATGTGAGTATTATTTTCCCCCATCGTTTTTTGGTTTTACTATAAAAAAAATCAGACATTAGTGTTTACTTTTTGCATATTGGCTCATTCAGTGGTTGGACCGGAGCAACTGAAGATCAAAATTCATGTGTGATAAACTGATTAATGAAAGTGTTGTGCAGAATTTGGATGTTTAAGCATTTTGGTTTTTAGCACACTTGAACGATCTTGAATGTTTTACTGTCAGGATTCTGAATCTGAATTTGTCACAATCTTCATTCTATAAGTCTTTGAAAATTTTCATACAATCTTTCATTTGGAAAACTGGACAGTCAATGAGAAACATGTGTGTCAGTGACCTGGTCCATTGTTCTAAAGTTCACTCTTAATGGCCAAACCGAAAGCTGACACCAGGCCAGTACATAAAGGCACCACTGCACTTCTTCCCCCCCTTCCCCTTGGTTTTTTGTTCATTCGGGGTAGACTCATGGTGTCTGAGCTTGGCAGGTATCTGATGGCTGTGTGTGCATCTTGGTGCTGAGGAGAGAATTGATATAAGGCCAAATCCGGTCTGTCTCTGTACCGGAAAATGAGTGCAGGATTCCTTGTGACCTGAGTGAAGAAATAGGAGAACTAATGAGAGGAAAAGCGGGTTGTGGGTACAGTTCTTACATTATCTGGAGGCTGTACCACAAAATGGACAATTTAGAACAGATGCATCAAGTGTATTGACTTTTCTATTAGCTTATTTCCTACACTCCCCACATTTCAACTGAACTGACAATAATTTGAGAGTTGGCCATGTCATGCTAACTGTGACTAATGCAAACTTGACAATGCAGAGATGAAGTAGGGTAATAAGAAGTCACTTATTTCTAGCTCTGTGACCAAACATTCACACACATGCAACTGTAATCTCCAAAAGTTGATTCTGTTCATCTGGACGTAGCGTTTTTAGTGGGAGAAACGTTTCAAGATGTCCAGATGAACAGAATCAACTTTTGGAGATTTACATACCTGGATGATTGAGCATGCATCAAGACATACATGTAATGTTCAAACCCAAGCTGTATTACTTGTATTAAATTATCATACTTTATATTTCCTCTAGAAGCTATTTAAATATGACTATGATTAAACAAATGTCAAAAATAACAAAATATAAAGTAAGATCAAATGAAGTGCAAGTATTTACTGACTTGTACAAATCAATTACGGGTTTTGCCACATCTTTGTAATGTCTCAGTCTGGCCATCAGAGCCTGCGGCTTGTCGTCATCGTGCTGAATCAGTGGCTCTCCTGTGATGTCATCCTTACCCTGAAGAAGGCAATGCAAGGTTACAACAACGCAGCAAAGGCAAACACAACACAAATCAGTGAAATGACATTTGCAAATGGGATTGAAGCACAGTACAATGCACTAATTAGCAAACAACAGTGCATTTGCCTCCGCATGCTGCATTACGTCCACAATATGCAGTCAACATGATACCCATATATTGATCTTAAGGAGCTTACTTTCAGGAATATTATAGTCGACATAAGATAAAAGTATGGCAATCTGATTCCATTGTAATTAGTTCATGCTTACATGCAGTTGTTTTAAGAACATTTTAACCATAAGAAATACTCCGTAAAAACAACAATATCATATTTGTGAATCGCTAATGTGCACTGGAGTCTTCATATCTTCACGTCACACCACTATGAGTCACACAATGTTAAATATTGCATATTTAAGATAATGATAAGTCAGTTATATATAAGATAAGATAGTTGTAATTATGTGCTAACTGGGACTTTGGAAACTTAAAAAAAAACTAAAGAAAACCAATCACAAAGCTGTGGTGGTGGTGGTGGTGGTGGTGCGGGAGTGTGGCAACAATCATCCCCCTCATCTGGTTTCAGCCTTTCATTTTGGCAGGTTTCCACCCTGTAGAAGAAAGGCACTAAATCCCTAACAGCTTAAAAAAAACCCACAATGACACAAAACCCGTCGGGAAGAAACATCCACACAAAAAATAAAAACCTAAATTCCAAACTATTTCAAACTTTGTGGCTATGCTGCCACTTCCAGGCTGCTGACACCTGCACTCGGGGAGGGTTGAAGCCCATGTTGTAGACTCTGCCGCTGGCTGGATGGATCCAGCGGTCGCTCAGTCTCTCCTTGAGAGTCTCATAGGGGATGTTTAGGCTGATAACCAAGTCTAGCTGATACAAATTGTTGAGGGCCAAAGCCTGTCCGAGTGTGCGGGGGAAACCTAGGCACAGTCAGGGAGAGGGAAGGGAAAACATGAGTCATCGAGTGGTCAACCAGGAAAAACCAATGTTACACACTGAGTTAGCTAAAAGACTAAAAAGTGAATGTGCACTTTTGAAGGCATGATCACAGCTCAGTCAATAGCATGAGTAAGAAACAATGTACACGTGAAATATTCTGTTTTACAGTTTCAGATGCTGTTATTTCCTCTTGCTAATATCACCAGCTGGCAGAAGATGTTTACAGTTTTCCTGTGGAATGGCTTGCAGTCATGATATTATATCAGGATTTTGCACTTGTGAATGAATGGGGTGAAAAAACCCCGAAGCTTTCAGTTACACGGCTTTTATCAAGCACCAGCAGAAATGACAAGCCAGCGCCTTTCATTCATGCTGCCAATGCCTGTGTCTAACTGCTGCACCTCCAATCACTATGCTTTCAAACTTCTGATGTTTGCAGACAACATGACCCTTATTGGGGCCATCTCAGGTGGGGATGAGTCTGCCTACAGGGGGGAACTGACAGTCTGACAGCCTGATGTAGAGACAACAACCTGGAACTAAACGGTGTCAAAGCAGTGGAGACAACTGCGGGCTTCAGGAGGGGCTCAGCCCCTATTTTATGCCATGTTTTTGTTATGACACTTGCACATTAAAAATTTGTTTTGGGTGCTTTGATCTTTATCTGGAAACTTCTTCCTTTCTCTTTTTTTACTCAGAAACCACAAGCCAAGAAACCTACGGAACACAAGGAATCGATACAAAGTTTTTCAAGGACGTACAATGGCAGAAGTCAAATCTACAAATGGATTCTGTATTTCTAGTTCTGTTGGCTATGACAATGCACTTTTTTTACAGTTGACCTTAAATGTTACATTACACAGTGTCCCTGGTTTGTACCTTTCCTCTGTGTCCAAGAACTGACAGTTCTCGAACACTCCTGTTCTTTTGTTTGGTTAATAATGCACCGTTACAACTCTAACCACCAGGGTTAGAGCTGCCATGCCAGAGCCCACAAATGAATCACAGAAAAGCACTAAATCAAAGATTGCAACACAGAAAGAGACACAAAATACTGAAGACATGCCGAAGACTGGGAGTCTATAGTGCATGTATGTAGCTAGGTAAATGAAAGCATGACATGAACTTTGAATGGTAAAAACCAAATATCCAGTTGGCACCAGCAACACAGACTATCAAAGGCATGATAGAGGCATGATCGAGGAAATGCAGGCGTGTATGTCTGTGTGTGTGTGTGTGTGTGTGTGTGTGTGTGTGTGTGTGTGTGTGTGTGTGTGTGTGTGTGTGTGTGTGTGTGTGTGTGTGTGTAACCTTGATTTGCTTTCCCTCTTGCTCAATTATTTGTTTAGTGATCATGCTTCAAGGTTTGAATTGGTTTAACACCCACTAGCTTGTTTCGTCAATGTTTTGCATTTCTCTTGATGGCAGTGGCTAATATTAAACCTTGAAAAAGACACGGTAACCTGCAAAGTCAGCGCTTTATTCATGTAACAAGTTCTTTCAAAAGTATGAATATCCTGTATAAAGACTGCTATTAATGACTGACTGATGAAAAGTATGTGATTATTAGCATATGATTAGAATATCATAAAAAAGTGATCTTTTTTTTGGGGGGGGGGGGGGGTGAAAGGTAATGGAACAATGCTATTGCCTGTAAAGGGGAAAGTGTTTTTTACATTTTATTTTACCAGTGAAGCAGGGTACACACACTTGCAAAATCAGTACCTTAAAAGTCTGTGAAGGTTCTTCATCCAGGTCATCAGACCATAAAACTTTATTACTCACACATGTAGAATAGTGAGGAGAGTATTTTTTTAATCCCCTCAGATTTAAATAAAGCCAAAGCATATGACTCTTTGTGGTTAATTTTTGAAAATGCAGAAGTGTGTCTTTGCTTTCTTTCTTCTTTTTTCTCTCTCTAGCTTTCAGTGTCAGGATTTGAGGGGTGGCACCAAGTGGTGGCCAATCAGATTTGAAAGATAGCTGGCAGTTCCTAACACTGCCATGAGGCTGCATCATGAAAACATCCCTCCCAACCTCACTACAAACAATAAAGACAGAGTAGTGGGGGAGGGTGCTATATGTAAGTGTTAATGAAAAAGTAAAGCAAAGAAAAGAAAGAAGCATTCACTGTAACAAAAAACAACCCAGTTCTTCTTACCATCCAGCAGCCAGCTGTGACCGCTCAGCTGTTCCAGTCTGGGCAGCATCAATCTGGTCATCACATGGTCAGGCACCAGCATGCTTCTCTCTACATAGGTCTTCACCAGCAAGCATGCCTCTGATACACAACAGACAGGTGAAAACAGACAACATGTGTCCGTTTGTGATTCCAGATTCTGAAGTTCTTAAACAAAACAGGACAGGGCTTGTTGTGTCAGTGTGGAGGTTTATTTATTTATTTATTTTCCTGAAACATGGCAGCAAGGTTTTCTTAAGGCACATGTGTTTTTACTTAAGCCCTCCATAGTGAACTAAACCTTATTGTCAGTGTGAGCTTGGCACATGCTGGGAATTAAACTGACTGTGCTTTTGTAGCCACAATGAGGAAGTGCAGAGAGACACATGCACGCAAAAACCAAAAAAAAAAGAAAGAAAGACAGAAAGAAAGAAAGAAACGGTTTTAGGCTGTTTGGAGAAACTGCTGGAGTTGGTGCTCTGGGTGAATTTGACTGAAATCAGATACAGTTGATAGTAACAATAAATGTCTTGCGCGGTGCAGTTTGGATAGAGGGCTAAAAGTTTACAGTGAAACAACTGTGGACACAAACAAATGCGCACAACTTCCTCCTGCAACCTTAGCAGGATTGGTATTTTTGCTATTTTTGCATTCGCGGGAGAAGGGGGGTCGTGAATTTAAGATATGCAGCGAAGAAAATTAAGAGTTGCATCAACTTTTCCCTCTGCGCGCGGTTTCTTCCTGTTTACACCACAGTATTGCCGTTTGGGTTGCTGTGCATATCCTACCTGTTTTTGCCGCTATGCCCTCTCGTAGAAAATGACCACTGGACAGATACTGCAGGCCAAAACTTTGCGCAATCCTCTGGGATATCGTTCCTTTCCCTGATCCCGGTGGACCCATGATAGCAGCTCGGAATAACTTGGCCATATCTTAAAAGCTACTGTGAAAACAAAAATTCTAAGATGCTCAGATGTCACTTCTGCAGGTTGTGCGTCAGAGACAGAGATAGGCTCACCTTTTAATTAAATTCCTCATCAGTTGCAAGCATGAGCAATCAAATAAGGTTAGGGCGGTTTAAAAAAAAAAAAACTCTGCCAATGTAAATTTCAGCCTATCTCTGGAGACTGTGGATCTTTACGCAGACAGAGCCCACTTTCTGCGCACAGTGGGACTATCCTGCTCTCAGACTCGGATCAAGTCGAAACACCCTTTTTTCTTCAGGCTCTCTTATGGATACGTTACGCTACGCCTTCGTCTTTAAGACTAGCGATTTGTCTGCAAATGAATGAGGGAGTCTCCAGAACGCCCTATTTTACTGCGCACATTCATCCAGAAAAAATGCGGATGAGAGAACGTCGCAGGGTAAACTGGTTACTGTAGTTTTCTTTAAATATACAGCCCACAAACATATGTAGACTAATGGGTCACTCTAAGACAGAGAGGGGAAAGTTTACATTAATTTTATTATTATATTTAACAACGGCATAGAAAAGAAATACTGCTGTTCTATCCATCCATCTATCTACCAATCTATCATAGCCACGTGTTAAAATAATAATATTTACCTCACGTAGGCGGTACAAATACATCAAAATAAAATAAAATAAAAAAACAAGGAAAAAAGGAAAAAGATTATTTAAAAAATAAAATAATTATTGTCGGTCTTAAAAAAAATAAAAATAAAAAGTGGGTTTATTTGTATTACACAGTTAATTGCTTCGCAGTGGGAAGGTCACTTTAAACCAATGGTGAGAGTTCTGCTTTAAAATCGTGCTCGTTACCCCGCTAATCATTAAAAGTAGTTGGTTATGCTTGGATTTCACCACTTGTTGACAGCATTTTCAGCCGATCGGAGCCTTTACAACGCCGCTTAATTTCTCACGCTTTCGCACTGCTGGCATGAGGCGCAGAAACAAGCAAACGAGACGCCGTCATTCCGCGAAACATTTGCGCACGGGTGGAATCTAGGGAGTACTTGTTGCGAGCCATACGGCGGAGGCAGCGTCCCGGAGCTGTCAAATACTGCGCACAACCTTGAGTCTTCAGTGGAATAACCAGACTAATCCATCAGACCAGCAGCTCAGAAGATTAACCTTTTTTTCCTTCCTTTTAATTTTATTCTATTTTATTATTTTTAATTTTTTAGCTTCGGAAAAGTAGTTTTTGTCCGCGAAACCGGAAACCTGATTTTAAAATCACGATCTTTTTTTCTCTCGCTTTTTTTGTCACATGGCTTTGGAGAATTCAATAACAACAAAAAATGGCGACAATCACGTTGCTCTGTGTGGTCTTGCTGCGTCATTAAAAATATTCATGTAAACACGGGGCGTTAAACAGGGGGATTGCAGGTAAGCGAGCTCGTTGTTCGTCACACGTT
This sequence comes from Astatotilapia calliptera, assembly GCF_964374335.1. Lineage (NCBI taxonomy): Eukaryota > Metazoa > Chordata > Actinopteri > Cichliformes > Cichlidae > Astatotilapia > Astatotilapia calliptera. The sequence goes on from NC_137438.1 coordinate 6,328,883, forward strand.
AAATGCGAGTTGGATGCAATTAAAAAGAAATGATTATATTTAGATTCCACAGCATGCTGATTGTTTTTGCCCAGAAAAGGGGTGTGTGTGCAACGCTGGGCGTTAACGTTTGGCTGCACAATATTCACTGCGAACGTTGCACTTATGTGTAAATATATATATGTGTGTTTTTGCATCAAGTCGCTTTTTCACGTGCATATTTACGCTAGTGAAAACAAGCGTGCATGTTTGCGTGACCTGACGTAAATAACAGTGTTGTTTCTCTTTGGCCAACTTTTAATTTTTTTCTTCTTTGAGGGGAGAAGGCAACGACAAGCTTCGACAGTGTTTATTCCTCTTTAGTTCGCTTTACTGTCTTTACTCCTGGCCTCCCTGCTGCCTTCACTGTTAGTGGGTTATAAGCCATTCCTCGACTATTTACATTAAGGGTTTACGCAATATGGACGCGCTTTCATCACAGGGAATGTTTTTATAGTCACTACCAACAGCAGACGTCGCTCCGAGCCTGAAACCGCTGCTCTGTCTAGTTGTTACACATGTTGCTTTGCTGTCCACGTCTGACACGGCCATTTTTATTTATTTTGTATTTATCTATTTATTTTTGGCTATAGTGCCCCTGTGCAGTGGGGCTAATGGAGTTGTTTACATGAAGTACGGAGGGCGGGCAGACGACGAGGAGGAGGAGCAGCTACGGCCAGCGACGCGACCGGACTGCTCGAGAGGCTTCTCGCGCCGCGCGCGCGGGGAGGGAGGGGGAAGGGGAGGAACCCGCGAGGAGAATCATAACAAGTCTGACATCACTCGGCCTTGTGCTGGTACGAATAGCCTATGTACAGTAGGCAGTTTGTGTCGAAGAAGTCATGGCGGGAAGGCGGTGAGGGAGTGCAGTGTTGTTGTTTCAAGATGGGAAACGTTAGCTAGCCTTTGTGTGTGGCAAATGGAAACAAAGATGAAAAACCCGAGTGGTTTTGTTTTTTTTATGTGGAACGAGGACTACGACTAACTAAGCGGATCAAACCGCATGCGCAGTCTTGTGCATGATTAATTGCCCCCGCCCCCTTTTCAAGGCAGGTAAAACCCCTGTGAAAAAAAATCGTCTTTCCTTCTTTTCACAGCTTTCCACCGAGGCACCCGTGACTCTCACTGTGCAGCTCTCATACCTGAGCAAGGAAAAAAGGGTGTAGAAACATTATTAGGATATAGCTTAATGCATCGATAAGTGAGGGGCATTAGTTTGATTGTGCAGGTGGTAAAAAACAAAAAAGCCTGAATAAACTGACACACTACTGTAGCATCATCTGGCTCTCAGATGGATTTCATACAGAAGACGCCTGGATGAGGAGGATCCTGTGACTGTAACTGTCTGCAACTTTACACATGGTCCAGATATTTGTTTCTCTTAAACATATAGGTTGTTTTGTTTGCTTTTCCCCCTCCCTCTGTCTGACTTTATTATTTTACCAGTTTTCTCATGTTTAGAGAGCTGAAGACCATTGGTGTAAAGGACACTTTATAAATATCACATGTTGCGTTACATGGTTGTTAGTGTGTAAATGAAAGGTTATTTCAAGTGATTCATTTGTAAGCAAAAGAAATTTGCAAAACTTGCTTTGCATGAGGAGAAAACGAGCTGCAAAAAATGCAAATGGAATGTTATCTTTGCACCTGCTGACCTACAGCAAGGATTTTATTGGTGGATGACAAAGTGGAGTGAAGTCTTGGACTGCTAGATTTGACAGGCTGCCCTGGTTCAGTTATCACAGTGCTGATGCTGTCCCCATCGAAGGTACAGTACTGTGATAACTGAAGGATGGCTGCCAACTTGACACTAGTGCAGTGGTCAAAGTGGCACATTCGGCTAACGAGGCAGAAGAACCAAAGAGAAGGTGGACAAGTGTGGGTATGTAAACGGCATTTGTTGTGATATGCTGAGTAATAAAGTTTGTAAAGGATGTCCAAGTGTCTGTGTGTGTTTTCATTTCCAAAATAACATCCATAGGTTGAATCTAACAGCACATTTGTAACAGTGTTCAGCACTTCAGCAAAAAGCCACAGAGCCAGAATCTGTAGTTTAGGATCGTCCTCGCTGAGTTATTTTCCCCAGCAGTACAATATTTATAATCTATCTCAACTTTTCAAAGGTCAGTAAATATTTAATCTTTATATCTAACAACACAAAAGCAGTTGAGTTCAGATGGATGATTTTGGTTCTTTATAGGTTTTTTATCTCTTGCGTGAGAGCCCACTGAACATTATTATCAAATATTGAAAAGCACGTTAGATAAGAATGCAAGCATCGTTGACCCAAACCAACTTCATTTGTATTTTGTTTAGTTCTTTTATTTTTTAACCATTTGTGGCCCTTGTTCGTCATTGGCAGAATCAGCTCTGTTTTTTCTCATTGTTCTTCTGGGACAAAAGTAAACGTAATCTTTACTTTTGAAGAAAAGAAACATTTACAAAAATCAGAGGGCAGAACCATCCCAGGCATGACGCAGTGAATTCCTTAGAAGCAAACAGACGCATTGTACTTACTTAACACACCCAACACAAATGAATCCTGCAGTTTAGCCTTCTTCTGGAATTCATAAGCACAAACTCAGTTTATGGAGGTTCTCCTAACTATGACCATAAAGGTCTAATAAGCATTTAAAACACTGGAAGCATGAATGCCTCATATTCACCACCTTAAATATGAACGAGCTTTGCATTGCTCGATCATTTGAGAGTGATTAAAAATAACTGCTCAAGTAGAAGAAGCTGTATTTGGTCCCGATCTGGAAACGCTGGTGGTAACTAGTTTCACATTGCTGCCAACAGGGGTCGCTACAGATCCATTATTAGTAGTCGTATTACTAGTATTATTATAGCGCTTTGTGGTGTGGTTGAAGCAGAAGCACACAAATGTTTCTGTGTTGTGTAATCCGTTTGTGAACCCTTATAAAGTAAAGAACTGCTGCTGAATTCCTCTGGACTAAAGCCGGGTTCACTTCTAGTGACTCATGGAAGACGTGAAATGACATGAAAGTGTGGGGTTTTGTTGTTGTTTTGTTTTTGCTCAGTCATCCAGTTTTGCTAATAGAGGGAGACTACTCCTTCCTTCCATTATACTGCGTGAATAACAACACAACGGCTTTGAGCGAGCATCCATTTTAGTACGAACTACCGAGTTGTTGTTTTGGTGACTCAGTTTGCGCACAGTTGCGCTGTAATCTGCGATCTATCGATGCCAGTTCGCTCCAAAAAATGAATCGCACTTCTTTTTTTTCGGAACGTACTATTTTGAATAATGCAAGCACTGTTTGAGTCATGTCTGATAAACCGCGGGGTCACTCTGCACCTGTCCTTCGTATGTAAAGGGTACATGCTGCCGCTGAAGCTGCGGAAAGCCCCTGAAGAGTCATGATACTTATTTTGTTTTTCTCTCACGTTAACCTCAATCTGCTAAATCCCGCCTCGAGTCGCGTGTTTTTCTCACTCGGAGCTATACGTGCTGCATTGTGGCAAGGCTGTGTTTTGATAACAAAATACGCAACAACGAAAAAACCAAAACAAAAAAAACATTTAAAGTCGCTTTCGAGACGAGGACAGCGTCTTCCCATGACCCTCCACCATGAGGGAATTTCTCCTCATACTTCCTTTAATGTGTGGCAGTAATTGCGCTTGCTTGGATGTGCCGAGGGAATTCCCTCCCCTTCATATGAGCCACATACTTTAAAAAAGACGTCTTTCAGGAGCTTTCCTTTCTCCCTTTGTTGTTGCAGGAAGAAATGCTTTTCTTCTTCTTCTTTCTTCTTTTTATCAACTCTGATCCCCATCTCAGACAGTGTTGCATCAGTAGTTCAGGTAACTCACAGCTGATAACTGCTGCTGTGAAGCCAACTCTCACAGTTTCATTAATGTGAGAGGAAAAGGTCGAGATAAGCCTACTTTGGCTACGCTTTCTGCTGCTGCATTTTTAGCATTCATGTGCACTAGAGCAACATTTGATGTCCTGTAAATGCAATTGCATTCTAGCCACACAAGTGGAGCTTTGTGCTGTGAATAAACCATAAAAATATGTCTCCATAGGACAAACTATATCATTACTCGCTTAAACTCTCCTTATAGCTGCAAATGCATTTCTACATTTGTGTTTGTGAGTTCTAAACCCATTATAAATGCTACACAGAGGGGCTTAAAGTCAGTGTCTGTGTTTACAGGGACACTCGTGACAGTGCAGTTTAAAAATTCTGAAACACATATCAGTATCTGCACACAATCACCCAGCATTGCTGTTTGATCCTTTGTCTGCACTCAGCAGGGAAACTCCATTTTTCTCTGAGCGCTGATATCACCCAGAGACGATGACTCGCTGATTCTTAGCTCTAAGAAGACAGTTAGTCACACATTTCTGCACACTTCCTGGATTCTGTACCTTCCAAGGAAGCCTTTCTCACTAGTTACAATTGTAGGACACATGATTTTAGATGTAAACCATGTTTGAGTTGCTCTTTGTGTAATCACAGAGCTGGTGTACATGCCGGCTGCCAGTCAGATGATTGCAGCTACACCTGAAGGAAAACAGATAAGGGGAAGTGCTTGCAAAGGGAATGAAGTGACATCCATAGCTTGCAGGTATTTCTTTGGTATGGGAATGCACAGACAGAGAGGCCGTGAACAAACCACAATCAAAAGAACACAGCATTCGGCCCCTTGGTGTTAGTTACAAGAAAAAACTGGGATATTAACGCATGCAATATTCTGGAAACACAATCTGAAAATAGCGGTCTAGAAGAAAGTGCCACCTACAGAAAGGCAAAGATTGAATGATAAGCCTCGCCGTCTGTACCACAGCAGTTGGTGAACTTGTACTTTACATAGCTTACTGTACATCTCAGCTTTTCTGCTGAAGTCAGGATGTTCTCCAGTGCTCACATCAAGTTTCAGCTAAAGGTGACTAAACTCAAATATAGCTAATCACAAGCAATGCAGACGAGAAATCTGGCAATATGAGTAGCAGGAGTGATGGAAACTAAGCCTCTGACACATGCACTGAAAGTGGGCTTTACAGTGAAATGAATGAATTCAAGAGATCAGTGATTCTCAGAACGCCAAGCTTTTGGTTTTCTTTTTTCTATTTTCTTTGTTGTTGTTGAGGGATTTAACTCTAAAATGAACACTGAGTGCTCATCCTGGACCTTGAATCCAGGACTCAGTGAAGGGGATTGGGGCAGTCTCCTTATTGTGTTCTTAAGGGTTTTTATTATTATTATTATAGTGTCATTTATAGTATTTAAGTTCAGAGTTGAACTGAGAATATTAAGGGGGTATAATAAAGTATTTTTGAGCAAAGTGTCATCAACTGAGTTATGAAATCAAAAACATCAGTGTTGATACACTTCTATTAATTCTCCTCCTCTTTGCCGTCCTCCTCCTCCTCCTTCTTCTTTCAGCTGTTCCTGTAATGGCTGCCACAGCAGATTGTCTGTCTCCATCTTAGCCTTCATCCTTTTATCACACCAACTGTTTGCATGTCCTCCTTCCATGTACATCCACGAATCTTCTCTGTGATGCCCTTTTCTTTAACTCCTGCCTGGCAAATCAATCTTCTCCACACCCCCAAATCATCTCAACCTTGCCTCTCTAACATCCTTATAATGTATTAATTTATTATCCTGTCCATCCTGCTCACTCTGGGTAAAAATTTTAACATCTTCATCATTGCCACTGCCTCCAATCATTACATCACTGCAGGGTCCCACAACCATCTTGTAAACCTTCCTTTTTTTTCTCTAGCTGCTATCCTTCTTTTTACATATCACCCAACACTCATCTCCACTGGCTTCACCTCTCTTGTGCACTCTGTTCCTTTGAATGAATAAATAAATAAATAACTAAATAAATAAATAAATTTTTATTTATATAGCACCTTTCAAGACAGAATCACAAAGTGCTTCACATAAGATTACAAGTCATAAAAAGATTTAAAAAGAGAAAATAAAACAGGCATAAAATTAACCAAAAGCAGTTTTAAAAAGGTAAGTTTTGAGTTGTTTTTTAAAAACAGCTACTGAGTCCACAGTTCTTAATGCTTGGGGGAGAGAGTTCCACAGTCTAGGGGCCACAGTGGCAAAAGCTCTATCACCCTTAGTCCTCCTCTTAGTGTTTTTTATAGCAAGTAAGCCCTGATCAGATGACCTCAAAGACCTGCTAGGGACATAGGGCTGTAGCAGATCAAAGATGTAGGCAGGTGCAGTCCGTGCACAGCTCTGTAGGTCAAGACCAGGATCTTAAAATCAACTCTAAATTTAACAGGAAGCCAGTGTAACTGAGATAATAACGGTGTCACAATGGTCAACCTCAGTTATTTAATCTTATCCACCTTCACTTACACCACATCATGCATTTTCACTGTTACACCTGTCTCCTTCTCATTCACTACATTTCACAAGTAAATACTTTATGTATTTACTCTGCTTCTATTTGTACTTTAGCGCCATTACGTGCTTTTGTAGTAACTTAGATTTTTGTTTCATTAGAGACCAGTCAGAGTTTTTCGAGAAAAAAACACACTGTTGAATATCAAACCAGCGTTTTGATTGGCCCCTTAAAGGTGTGTCTCAGCTAAATGACCATTTTGGGGAATAATTAGTTAAAAGTCTACCTTATTATTTTTTTAAAAAAAGTGTGTGTGTGTGTGTGTGTGTGTGTGTAGGGGGTGGGCACAGCTTCAGCTAGTTAGCTAGCTAGTTAGTTGTAGGTAGTTCCATCTGCTCTAATTGCTGGAGCACAGCAGTTACAAGTGATGAATAATGCGTTTGAATACTTTAATATAATTCCCAATCTTTCTTTTTTATATAAATCTTTGCTCATTCACTTAACCTATAAGAAGCTTTAAACGCATGGCTTGTAATGGACTAATTTTACAGTGTTGTATTGGTTCTTAGATGGAGAATCTAAATGCGTCTTCCATAGTTGTAAGCGGATAAGAAAGAGGATGAGTGAAAGCTGGGTTTTACTTTTGCATAGTCACTTACATTACTGACATTCCTTGGCATTTTTGCATCGAAGATATTAAATGCAGTTAATAAATACATCAGTTCATTGTTTAATTTTACTTGAGTTTTTTTTCTTTCTGTATCATCATCATCACGTCGTTTAAGCTAAATCTGCGGCTGTAAGTAACCCACAATGCTCAGAAAGTGTGAATAACAGTTTAATTTATGTTTATCGCCGCTCAAGGACTTGTGTCGTCATCTCCAGTGAAAGGTCTCACAGCCAATCAGCTGCCGGCTTTTACCGCCAGCCACTGCGTCGTTTTCGGGAAGGGGACGTTTCTTGTCAGGAAGGGTTAGAGCTAGAGTCGAGGAAGGCTGTTTTCTCCACCGCCAGAAAATACGGTATACTAACGGGGGAAGACTGTGGAATTAACTTCGCACCGCTTTTCTTTGGGATATTTATACTTTTTTGGGACGTTTTGGAATTAATATACAACATCTGATACTCACGAAGCTTTTAGAGAAAGCGCACCGACTTGGTCGACGCGTCTAATGTACAAAACGAAACGGAAGTAACTTGCCAGCTGTCTGGCCAAGCTTGGTAGGTGAGTAAATAACCGTTTATTAAATATTTCCGTCGAACACAGAGCACGTCTTCTGGTCTGTTAAACACATCCTGTCGTTTATCATCATTCTCCGATGCTGCCAAGAGTAAAAATGTTGGCGTTGGGCTTTTCTTTGGCAATCTAAGTTAACTTACTAGCTAGCATGCTCACGTTAACCAACGTCAATGCACTTGATAGGAATGGCACCGCCTCCATTGTCCCTGTCACAATACAGGAAGATGGGTTAAACTATAATTATATTATTTAAACAATACAGAAGTACGGTGAAGGATAAGTAGGCTTAAGGAAAGCGAGGACGAATTATTAGCACATGTATTACACAATTTATGTAATCCGATTTACCGTAATATACAAAAAGAGTCCATTATGTTCCATTAAACATTTAACAACATGTCAAGGAAAATCGTGGATTAGATTGACATGGATACTCTGTGTTTATGATTGTTATAAAGGATTTGGTAATAATGGTTAATCTCAGGATTTGTATCTGACAAAGTGGACCCAGAGGTGACTAACACAGAAAAGGCAGAATTACATAAAATGATTGGCTTCGGCATTTTTATGAATTGTATTCATTAGAAGAGAACAAACACATGTGGGATTAATTTTGTATCCTCCACATGAAATTAGTACACTACAGTCGACTGATCAGTTTATAAATCAAATCTACACGTTTTTTTTTAAAAAGACGTTTCTTTTCTTTCTTTTTTTTATAGCAAAATGACAAAGCCACTAGTTTCATCTTTTCAAATGTGATTATTTCTGTTTTCCTGTTTGTGATTTATGCTACTGCCGTTGTTTTGTTGTTGTTGTTTTTTTTTCATTGTTGTAGACAAGACATTTAGCTTGGATTCTGGGAACTCGTGATGGGTCTTTCCCACGATTTTTGACGTTTTGTATAACCCACACAGTAGACCAGACAATTAACTGACGCAGAAGCCTTTGGTCCAGTGATAGTAAGTGAAAATAAACTCCTGTTTCAGGCTGGAAATGTCACATTAAGTAAAATAAAGCCACGCAGTGAAAGGTAAGTGGCTTTGAGGCTGACAGAGGTGGGCACATGTTTTTTTTTTTGATCCACAGCACACAAAAAAACACATAACCAAAGAGGCATGTTGAACATTAATTAGAATATAGTTCCTAGAGCTTTTCCCCAGCTGTACTTTTGGTCAAAAATTTATTGATCAGATTGAACAAGCAGCAGATTTATCTGCAATGATAACCAAAAATGATGAATAGATTAGTGTAATTCAAAAATATTATTGATGACATTTTTTAATGTGCATACATATGGAAACGTGATCACAGTTGAACTTTACTTTGATATTGTTGATCTCGGTATGCCCACCTTTTGGTATTCACCCTGATATTTGACATCAAAGAGAAAGTTATGATGACTTTTTCTCCTGATAGCTAAGTGGCACTTTTGATGGTAATGCTTGACCATATTTGAGTTTCTCTGTATTGTTATTTAAGTGAGACACTTATGTAACACATTATTGATACCTAATTAAAAATTGTTACAAAATGGTCCTTCCTTTTTTTTCTTTTTGTTTTAAGTTTAGTTTCACTCATTACCTACTTCTTTTCTGTCTTATTATTAGTTTCTTCTGAAATCTTAAGTGCAGGTACTGTATGGTAAAGATTTAATTCTATTAATTCCATACTGATAAATGTTTAAAAAATGTGGTCTGGAATGTATTTTTTTCACCTTCTAAACTACATAACATAGGATTCAAAAATAATAACTAACCTATAATAAAAACAAAGTCTGTATCCCTTGCCATCCAATCACTTCGTCATGCTTCCATAAGTTAACAGAAAATAAAACAGAGCCAGGTTAATGAACAGTCTATGAAAATACTTTTATCTTTTGACTCATTGTGTTGTGGCTTAGACACAAGTCATATGATTATGACAAAAGTAACGGATTGAATGTGAATCATCTGAAACAGAAAGTAAAATTTAAGTCTTTCGTAGAATTGGGCACCACTTAAATGATCTTTTAATTGCTTGACTTTCCTTAGACCCTTATAATGGATTAATACTGCTGTCAGAACCCAGTACTTCTTGGTCTTACAGCATTAATAATTAAACTGTAATTGAGCTATAGCTAAAAGTTGTTGATCAGTAGACCAATTATTTGTTAACTGATTAATCATTTGAGCTGATTATAAACCCATAATGAAATGGGTGAGGAGCTAAAAAGGATTTTTTTTAACTGACAGGATAAACATAGGGGATCCCCAAAATAAGATGGATATTATTATCATTATTTTGAATTATGAAGCAAAGCTACTTTGTAGAGCCAACTGTAAACTGCAAATGAGCTGAATAGGTTCCCTTTAAAAAACTTGTCTTGGGCACCGAATGTACTTGACATTTGAATAGAATTCAACTGAAAAAGAAAGAAAAGGTATTGAGATGGTGAGAGAAACCACATCATCCGGTGGGGTGTGAGGCCCAGACTAGGGAAGGCAATTGTGTGGCCTGTGTACTCAGTCACAGGTAGGACCATTTGACTTCCTTTAGTTTGATTCTGATATAATAGGTTGATTCCAGCAGTCTACTGGCAAGCACTGGTTTACAAAATTTGTCCCATGAAGGACTTTGGATTTTGGTCTTTGCAAACACTGACAATGTAGGCTATGCTCTTATTTGCACGTGTAGCACTGGAGCTCCATCTGATAATCCAAGTAACATTTTAATTGCACTCCATAAAACTCATAAACACCTGTGCTTGCTTGAATGCAGCTATAGTACATGTATGCAACAGTAGAATGTCATAGGGGGGGAAAAAAGCTCTTTTTTTCCATTTTCACTTTCTTGATATTCACATGAATTTGTTCCCATGGTGCTTTTAATCCATATTTAAATCCATTTTAAATCAGACAGTCTTAGTTTTCAGTAGTTAGGGAAAAGTGACCAGTGATTTCATCATTTTGGATTCATTGTGGATGGTTAATGCATGAACTGTAAGTTATACAGTAATGTAAAGTGTGCATTTAGCGCCCTATGCTGCCTAAGTGATCCACACAACATTTCAAATGTAATTGAGTTTATAGGAACGTAAGTAAAAACATGTCTAGCCTGTATAATAGTCTGTATTATGTTGACCTGTGTGGACATATCACAGACATAAGGATGTCGGTGGGAAATGTGTTTTTCGTTATACAACATATACTTGGGGAAATCAGGAAATGGTTTCGTCCCATAGTTTGTCCACCTCCAACTCTGTTGTTCGTAATACTTTGAGCACAGGTAGCAAAGTATGCATCACATGCTGAGCATGTCTTGACATTAACTTTTCTAACAAATATCTTAACTACATTGCCTCATCATTTTCCACATTCAACAGAACTCGTCAATACCTGATACAACGTGAATAGAACTCACTTCTCCAATAGAATAAGAACCTGAATTGCAGTTAGAGGAGTCCCGTCAAGCTATATTGCTAGTGGTTTTCACACATGAATCATATCAGGGCATTGCTCAAAGTATTCCTTTCTCAGTGTAGTGAACAATATAGTTTCCTTTAAATGTGTTACTATTAGAAATGCTGGAAAAAAAGAACTGTTAATTACTTTATTGTTACACTTGGACACACGCGCAATTGGACTTTGTATTTGGGTTGGGAGTTGGCAGGTTAATGGCAGTTTAATGGGATTGGTTTTGACTTTTGCATTGTCACACATAGATGGATAATGTTGAGAAAGGTTAGGGCTACAGTGCTTGTGTCAAGTATGACTCTTGTCTGCAGAACATCACAGGGGAACATTAACGACAAGGCTGGTGGTGACTAATACATCCACTGTTGCAGCTTTAAGGCAACACATTCTGTCTTTTTTTTTTTCTATGAAAATGTGGGCACAAGTAGAGGCATTCTTTGTTCTGACTTTTGTGAAGACTTTTAATTTTAACTACACCTCAGAAAATTCAGCTTTTACTGTCAGACAATCGTAACATCATAAACTCTTCCAAGGTCTTGTTTTGTTCAGTGAAAAAAAAATTCTTCAGACATAATGTAGACGTGAAGTTACCGAGGGAACCAGCGCTTAACAATTTGTTTTTTCAACTGCTGTGGAAAGTAGTGGCGTAATCATTGCAAAAGCCTCATCGAACTGGTGTCACAAGTTTGCTGCCATGTCATTTGTGTTTGCTTTATGATAAACTTCATGATAAACTGTGTTTATCATTAGGATGAACTTTGTTTGTTGTAAAATGTATTTCTCATAGATACATCTTATGCATTTTTACATTTTAATATGAAACAAAAAAGGGATAGTGACTTTCTAAAGTACTGATGATAACTGAAGTAATAATAATAATAATAATAATAATGGATTGCATATATATAGCGCTTTTCTAGGCACCCAAAGCGCTTTACAGTTCCACTATTCATTCACTCTCACATTCACACACTCAGTGCTCAGAGGAACACTGCCTGAGTTACAAATAAAAAGAATGAGTCATTGAAATTCTCTTCTTAAGAAACTCAGCTGTAACAGTGATGAAAAGTGATGAGAAATTATAAGTGCTAGATGAAAGCTGGTGTAGGGGAAACAAGCTTAATGCGGGGGATATGGCATTGAGTGGAATTATTAAACACCACCACCAATAATAATAACAGTAATATATACGGATATGAGCTTGATAGGGATATATAGCGTTAGGAGGTCAGCATTATGAAGCGTAGCCCTAGAATGATTAATAAATGGAAGTTTTTCTCTTTTAAGTAGCTAAAAGAAACTTTAGAAGGGAAATTTTCTCTAAATAGAGGCTACAAAGAGACTGAGACGTAAATAGATAAACAAACGCAATTAAATGTTAAATATTTATTTTTAATGCTACAATAAAAAAACAAAGAAATATGATTAACGAATGACTCTGAAACGAGAGCATGCAGGGAAAAATGTGCAGCATAGTTGATAAATGCAGCAATACAGTGAATTTTTAATTGTATCAATACAGAAAACTGAGTTAACTGAGAACAAGGCTAGTTATGGTACTGCTGTGTGCCTAAGCTGGGTGCTGAGTTGTGGTGAGGTGGGATTGCTGGAATGTCAGCTTCTTGCAGGATGTTGATATCTCTCGGTAAACAAAAAACTCAAAGTTGCTCAAGCTCATCATGGCGTATACGTGAAGTATTGGCAGCAAATTCCAGAAACCAAATATTATTTTGTGCTTTGCTCCTGATGACCTTTTTGTTCTTAATTTGTCAAGTGAGGCTTAATTCAGTCTTTAAGGTTAAATTCAAGTTTGTCTTTTTTTCCAATAATCGTTGCTCTCGTGCCTGGGCTTTTATGCAATATTTTATTTAGAAGTGTGTTGTATTCCATGCTGAATAATAGTTAATTGTTTTGTTAATTGTGTATGTTGAGAGCAGAAGTTCTTGTGGTGAAAAACTGACAATCAGAATACTTTAATAATCACTGAGGAAATTATGTAGACAAACAGTCTAAGTACTAAGTAAAGGACAAAGAAATAAATAAGAAAGTAAAGAGAAAAAGCAGGAGCAACTGAAACAGGCTGCATGCTGGTTGATGTATGTGCACTTGACTCAAGCATTGCATGGTTAAAGCCCTTCCCCACTTGCTGTACGGGAATCTGCTAGAAAGTGCTGTGATTTCAAATCTCGTGGCTCTCTGGGGTCTTAAAACACATACTCTCTTGGTTTGTTGGTCTGCTTCTGTAGTGAGAACGTGTTGTCCTGTTGGAAGATGTGAAGAACATCCAGGCCACCTGGGTTGGCTGGAAGACTGTTTACTTAGCCTAGCAGGGTGAAGGACACTGTCTCAGCTGAACTCTGGACACGCACACACATACATATACACTGATATGCACACACTCATCCCCCTCCCTTTCCAAACGCCTTCGACGCTTATTCCCTTCCAATGCTGACGGTGGATCAAGGAGACCAGCGCACAGGCTGCAGGCCCGGATGTACTGTCTAAATCGGCTGTCTCTCACCCTTTACCCACCCCTGTTGCTTGTCATGTGTTTCTTTGGCGTATTTAGAGTTTTTTTTTCATGTGCAGAGGTGTTTTTTTCTGTTCTCAAACTGATCTCCCTGTTGAAGCTCAGTCTGGGGGGAGTTATTTTTTTTCTCCTTATCTTTCCTCATGTGGTGCATTTTCCATTGTTATACCTCTCTGACCTGTCTTCCCCATGTGATGTTTGTGTAATGTATGTATGGTCAGAAGGGTAAGTCGGCGCTGGCAAAGGTCGGCAGCCTTAACCCAATTTCCTTCGGGGTCAACCTTCAGGATCAATAAAGTTTTATTGAATTGAATTGAATTGAATTGAACATGTCATAGTAGTGGTTCTCCTGGGCTCTGCCAACATTAAATAATCTATATAGCACGTAGACCATGTTGTTCAAAAAAAGAATTGGTGAAAATGTGACACTTTACATTTTAAATCCTAAACCTAACCTGTTCTGTTCAGCACATCTTATTATGATAGGCATGATTTCAACAAGGTGCTAGAAAAATTCCTCAGAGTTGTTTGTTCTTATTGACATGATTGCATCACTCCGCTATTGCAGAACAGTTGATTGCAAATCTTCCGTTCCACCACATCCCAAAAATGCTCTATTGGGTTGAGACCTACTAGTAGCTGTGAATGGCATTTGTGTACAGTGATCTCATTTTCATGTTTGGGAAATCTAAATGAAATGCATACATGGTGGTATATACAGGGATGGACAGCAGCAATACTCAGGTAGACTGTGGTATTTGAACAACGGTCAGTTAGTAATAATGACCCCTAAGTGCACTAAGAAAAGAAAATCCCCCACACCACCACTAGCAGCAGCAGCAGCCTGAATCTTTGGTTTAAGGCAGAACGGAAGGTTTTCCAAATTATGACCCAACCATCTGGAAGTTGCAGGACAAATAAAGGCTCACAAGACCAGACAGCATTTTTCCAATTTCCTATTGTCCAAGTTTGGTGAGCCCTGTGAATTGTAGCCTCAGTTTCCTGTTCTGAGCTTACAGGAGTGGTGCCCATTATGGTCTTCTGCTGCTTTAGCCTGCCAGCTTCAAGGTTTCACATGTTGCTCTTCAAAGTATGCTCTTTTACATACCTTGGTTGTAACACGTTTTTATTTTAGTTACCGTTGCCTTCCCATCAAATCGAAGCAGTCTGGCCAATCAACACTGACAACTACAAGACACTTCTGCAGAACTGCCACTCAATGGATATTTTTTCTGTAAACCATAGACATGGTTCTGTTGAATATAAGTAATTGTCAGCCCAGCCTATGTGATATAAACATCCATGCCACTTAAGTCACCTTTTTTCACTTTGAACTTGAGCGGTTTGTCTTGACTGGCTGACTTTAAGACCAGGTTGCTGTTGTGTTCAATAACGTTATATAATTACTTATGCTGTAATGGGAATGACTGTTAAGTAACTGCAAAGTTAGTTCTTGTGGTGCTCTCAAGCTTATAATGATTTTATTTAGTAATTAGTTTAAGATAGTGAACTTCCTTTAAGGCAATACAACTAAGTAAGAAGAACTAAAGTTTGAAAAGCTGTGACCATTAGTAGAATATTGAATATAATTGAAGTTTTCAATGAGTTATCATGTGACTATGGTCACAATGTTATAGCATTAGAGCTGCCAGAGAACAAAAACTGTATATTAAAATATGTACAGAGTAACACATTACAAAATAACTAAAATATTAATTAGATTAAATATTATAGTTTGAATATGTGATCCCTGACAGTGGCAGAGGATGCAAAATATCTGTTCCTCAACTAGAAACAGGAAATAATCATTAGGAACCTGTGGTACATGAAGCTTGTATGAGTTACCTGTTCTTCATTCTGTCAGCACAGTAAATTTTCACAGTTTTCCTCTCCACAGACCAAAATTTTAAGAATTTCCAAATGTGATTCTAACATTCCCACTTCCTACCCCTACCCCCTTTTTTCTGTTTTTTTTTTTTTTTTTTTTTTAATTTCACTTCTTTAGGGTCTGAATGCCAACTTTGTACGTGATGGAGTTGGGCAGGCAACTCTGTTTGAAGATGAGGAAACCTAGGAAACCCCAGACTTCTTCCTCACCTGCTTCCATTAAAGGCCTGGAAATCCACTTTTACAGACTTGACATTGACCCACTGAAATACCCAAAAGGCCACTACACTGCTGAGAACCTCTGCGTGGACGCTGCCAAGAAATGCTGTAAGTGGCTGACTTGTTTACAGAATTGTCATTTGCCAGTTCTTTGATTTAATCTTTTCCTGTTGCAGTAATTAAGAGTGTATTTTCCTTTTTTCTCTGTAACTGAATATAGTATATAGTAAAATGGGTTATCCAGATTCAAAAGACAAAAGCATAAAGTTATTAATAATGATTAGCTTTAATCTTATACCTATTGCGTGCAATCTTACATATGCTGACTGTCAAGTTTTAGATTTTGTCAAAATCAGAAAAGTATATTAAGCAAAAGTACACTTCTTTTTGTCTCTGTTTAAAAATAATAACAATAATAATGGATTGCATTTATATAGCGCTTTTCTAGGCAGCCAAAGTGCTTTACAATTCCACTATTCATTCACTCTCACATTCACACACTGGTGGAGGCAGCTACAGTTGTAGCCACAGCTGCCCTGGGGCAGACTGACAGAAGCGAGGCTGCCATATTGTGCCATCGGCCCCTCTGGCCATCACCAGTAGGCGGTAGGGTAAAGTGTCTTGCCCAAGGACACAACGACCAGGACAGAAAGAGCTGGGGATCGAACCGGCAACCTTCCGGTTACAGATGAGCTTCCCAACCCCCTGAACCACAGTTGTGGAACCAGATTATATTCGTTGTCTCTTAAACAGTCTCATTGCCTTTACATGTATGCACATTTATTTCTCTAACTAAACAATAATACTGTTAGCTGCCTAGCTTCCATTGTCACAATGGTGGGATTTCAAACTTGATACTGAGAACCAGGAACATACATGATACTTTATGGAACTTTGGTATTGAAAGGTACCAGAAGCTTCAGTTTTGGTGACATCCAGACAAATGTGAACAATGTTTAAATGTGAGGCTGTAAGAAGGAGTAAGAAAGATATCAATATCATCATTGCAGCTTTTTACCTGCAACAACTCACTTTCACCCAAGTGTGAGGTGAAAGTAAAAACATATGAAACATACGAAATAAAAGCTGTTGTTGCTGCTGTGCAAATGTAGCTCTGTAGTGTGAAATGTCTCCCAACTGCTGTCCTTTTACTGCCAGCTTCCTCCATGCTATGTTAGCACTCTGGCTAACAGCCAGTACTCTGCTGCCGTTGCATGGTGTAGTTAACTAAATAGAACTGAATTGAATAGAAATGCTGTAGATCAGTGCATTGTCTCCAGTATCTTATCCAGCTATTCGGGATCCAACCAGATATCTGATCCAGATATCAGACTGGCACATCCCAAGTCAGAACAACAGATGGACAGAGTGGAGCCTTTTCTACGAGTCATAAAACATTTCATCTTTTGCAACGATATAGTGGTCTATGCTCTCTATGTGTCTGTTTAGAAGCAGATTGTATTCCATATCTCTTAAACACTCTCTTTAAACAGGCTGTAATCCTCTTCCAATGTCATTATTCTAATAGCCTGACTATTGATCCCCCCCCCCCCCCTCCCCCTCTGCTTTTCTGTCTCTCAGCTATCTCTCCCTTGTGCCATAACCTATTTGCCCTGTACGATGAGCTCACTGGCACTTGGTATCCCCCAAACTACGAGTTCGAGGTCACAGATGAAACCAGTATCAAGTTCCACTATCGCATGAGGTAAGAATGATGTCACGGCAGCAAATGAGCGCTCTGGAGTAGGGATGGGTACCGATATCCGGTGCCATTATGGCACTAATTCTGACATAAACGGTAGTAACCAGACCGAAAAGCAGCGCACATTTCGGTGCTTGTTTTTTTTTTTCCTGAGATGTCATACACTTTGGATTCTAGCCAATCATTTTACCTTTCCAAGGATAGTAGGCAGGCCCAGGTACGTACGTTCTTTTAGAGCAGAGCTACAGATCAAAAATGACCAAGGTGATGCGGTCAAAAGTCTGGCTGTACTTCACAGCAAAAGATGCAAACTCAGCAGCCTGCAACAAGTGCTTTAAGCTGATACTGTGCAAAGGAGGTAACACCTCAAATCTGATGAAACACCTGGCGACACATAGCGTTTTTTTTTTAAAGCCGAGAAATGCACCGTATTTGATAGCTTGCTACAAAACCTCACACCGAGCACATCTACTGCGGGTGTGGTAAATCTCCATTAGTGAGTTAGTGCGTATCGCCTCGTGCGTGCGGCTGGACGGTGCTTATCATTTTGCAGAAATAAAATAAAACCTAAACGATACCCATCCCTACTCTGGAGTTGAATACTCTAATTTTTTATCATATGTGAATTGTTTCCTGTATTGTATCAGAGGGTGTACATTTCGTGATACCAGAAGAGAATACTGCAAATAAAGTTAAACACTGCCAGGCTTTCTTTGCTTTAGTTGACTTGATAAATCTAAAACCCCAGCAGGAAGCAACGGGTTTCACATTATAAACTTTCTCTGTAAAGCAGCACAATTTGCTTCAGGCTCTGTGCATACTCACATAAAAAGGGGCATTTCATGGGTCATTCATGTTAATTATTTTATTCCTGAAAGTGCACTTGGGGCTATTGTTGGGTTTTTTTTGTTTTGTTTTTTTCGCTAAGGTGATGACTGCACATTAGAGCTCTGAACTGGAGACATTTAAAAATGAAATATTATTGCCCCATAACCTGACAAAGAAGATCAAAGGGAAATTATTTTTATTGACTGAACAGGTATTCTTAGCATGTGTTCTGTATTATGCAATGCAACACAGTTTGTAATTAATTCTATGGTTCTATTAAGGTACAGCTTAACAGTTTTCACATATAAAACATATTTCCCCTATAGCGACTCGACTGTATTTAGAACATGCCGTAAATGAAAGAGTCAGCTTGTGCTTTCAGCTGATTTTAAACCGTAACTGGTCAGGGGCAGGTTAACGTGGTCTTTCGCAACACATAATACTCTGACTTTAAGCTCGACATAGTTTGCTAAGCTGTAATCCCTCCTAGCTAATATGAGGGACTTGGTTGGGTCCCCTGACAACCCCCCTGATAACCAGCTAGGACAAGTTGCATACTGTATGATGCTCCGAGCCCGATAAAGCCTGACTCAAGAGGTATGGGCTAAAAAGCGAGATTATAGCTTACATCTCAGAGCATCATGCAGTATGCAACTTGTCCTAGCTGGTTATCAGGGGGTTGTCAGGGGACCCAACCAAGTCTTTACAGGCCAGACAGAATATTAGGTGCTGGAATCTGGGCATTGCAACTCAGGCAGAAATTAAAGACGGGAACCTTGACTTGCCTCCTCCTAGCTAGGAACACTGTCAATTAGGTATGGAATCTCTCCTCGCTTGTTGGGATAGAGCAGTGGTTCAAACTGTATTAAAGCAACCATGTCCCAAAAACCCAAAGACACTATTAAGACTAAATTATTTTGTTTCACTTTTGTTTAGCACAAGCTAAGAATTCAGACTTCTGGATAGGGCAGAATTGCTTCCTTATATGGTTTTTTCTGTACTTGTAAGCCATTCTGTGTGCTCTGATTTAAAACAAAAACTTGTCAGCATCAGACATTTTTTCATAAATACGAGTGCTCTTTAAGTAAGACGATAGGATAAGATATTTCACAATAATAGAATAGAATAAAAATGTCTGGACCAAATGATATATTTGTGATTGATTGGGGAGTTTGGTCATTTCTGGATTACAGCTTTAGTTTTTGCAGCGAGAATTTGTTGTTACTGTGGCGTGTTTTGAACCCCAAATTGAAATGAAACATTTGCTAGACCTTATTTAAAAAAAGAGAAAGGAAAACCAACACAGGACTCAGCTGAAGGTCAAGGTGAGTGAGGGAGTTGTTTTGCTGCTCATAAAATAATATAGTCTTACAACAGCTATAAAAGGAACTAAAAATAGGAACAGAAAGCAGTTTGTTCGACCATTTCGCGTGATAATGGCAAAGTATTGCAACAGACTCGACCCAGTGAAGAATACTTCAGTGAAGAGTTTATTTTGCCAGTTTTTTAAAACCAGTAAAATAATGCCATATTTGTACTTGACTCTACTACCCCACTGTACTGTGCTACTCACAACTTGAGTAGCATGTCATGCAAAGAGGAAAAAAACCCACTGTGGTGTCAGTTACACTTCCTCTTTATCTGTGCTCTGTTTTGGCAATAGCTAGTAGAGGGAAAATCAAGTGTACATAGAGCCTAACTGTGGTGCATATTTTGTGTATGAGCTTCTTGTATCAAAGTGCAGCCACCTAAAAACAAGTGAGTTATTATGATCATATCATGATATGAACATGGTCTAAACAAAGCACACACAAAGATAAAAATACCATCAGGATAGATTTATATAAGGTCAGAAAGTAGCAAAACAGAGCGTAGATGCAGATCTTTTTTTTAAAAAGTTGTAATATTAGAGAATATCGGATGGCATATTTGACAGTATTAATATATCAGTTTTATCAGGTTTTATTAAATTCATGACCTTTTATTGAGCCCTCATTATTTGTTTTATTACTTCTTACTCTTCTTTTCATTCATTTTTCAGTGTTGCTTTGATTTAGGTTACTACTGTTTTGTGCATTGCCCTTTGTCTATTGTTGTTCTTTGAAGGATGTAGACAGATACATGGTGTACACGTATTTCCTCTGTAAAGCACAGGCTAGCTTTAAAATTGCTTCGTTTCAGAGAAAACAGGAAAACGGGTCAAAAAGTAAAAGAAAAAAAACAACAACCAAAAAACCAAAACCTCAAACCTGAGATGGTGGTGTCACTGCCCAGCACTGAAACGCTAACTGGAAAGTCAAATGGAGATGACAGATTAAAAGAGTAACAGAGTAAAAGTCAGCATGGACAGTTTTACATTTCAATCACTCATCATCAGTAATGTGATGCAGACCCACATAAAAAGAAAAACGAAGAAACCAAAGCCATAAATTCCCTCATGTGTATTTATGCTGTGCTGTTAACCAGTCCTCTATCTCTCTGCTGTCAGGTTTTATTTCAGAAACTGGCATAGCTCCATTGAAGGAGAGCCGTATGTCTGGAGGCACTGCATCAGTAAACTCAAAGGAAACAGCCCACAGAAAATACCAGAGGGAACACCGTTACTGGATGCTGACTCCTTGACTTACCTGTTTACTCAGGTTTGTGCTTGCAAGGTTTAGTTTAGACCCTGAATTATTATACTGGTTTTTGTATACACAAGCTTTTACCCATTTATTGTTGCATGTATCAAGAATATAATATCTCAGATCACAGAAAGATCCACTTTGACTCAACTTAACATTTGAATGTTTTTGGTGTGTTATTTTCTTCTTAGTTTTACTTTAAAATCCCATGAAAACACATTATCAATGAAAGCTCATTTTAAAACAACATCAGCTGGTACTCATGTTTTTTTTTTTGGTTTTTTTACAGTGTGTACAATCAGTTTTCCATTAGAGTTCTGTTATGATCAGATGTGTTTGCTGTTTGTCTGATTATCTGCTAAGGATAAATGTATATTTGTTGCACAGAGCCAAAATGACTTTCAGACTGGCGTAGTTCCACTCAGGAGCCCCCAGTCAGAGGCAGAGCAACATGAGATAGAAAACGAGTGTTTGGGCATGGCTGTGCTTGCAATCACTCACTACGCCATGAACGAGAAAATGCCTCTGTCCACTGCTTCCCATGAAATCAGGTAACACAGCTTTTTGATTATTGCCAAAAAAAACGACACCTACTACTAAAATACAGACAGCAGCACAGTGTTTTATTGTATTGACAAAAATGTTTATGCATTCTGTCTTGATCCCCTCCTCTCCCCATTTCCCAGCTACAAACGTTTCATCCCAGATTCGCTGAACCGCAACATTAAGCAGCGTAACATTCTGACACGGATCCGCATCAACAACGTGTTCAAGAAATTCCTCACTGAATTCAACAGTCGCACAGTAAAGGACAGCAACATCACGACATACGACCTGAAGATCAAGTACCTGGCCACGTTGGAGGGTCTGGTCAGCAGCATGGGCAGCGAGGTTTTTGAGCCTTCTTCACTTAGTGTAATTCAGGAGGGAGACTTCTGCAATGGAAGTTACTACGGTAAGTAACTGGAGTGGTGAGAAGGTGCTAATCATGATTTTAGTTTCCCAGGGAGTGTTCCAGATTTGTGACATGCAACAGCTCAGGTTGTAGAAAAAAGCACCCTGGCATATTATTTTTTGACTTCCAGCATGACCCAAATTTTTCAGAAGATTTTGAGTAACGAAAGATTCAAACAGTTACTGAGTTAATCCCTGTTAGAGTTTGAGACCAGTCAGGGAATAATACATATAATGAGGAAAACTGTAATTGCTACTCTACCACAAAACTGAGATAACGGCTTGTCTTTACTGTCCTCTGACAGTAGTTTAATTAGCTGCATTGATCTATAGTTGGCAGTGGTTTGGTATGTTTACATGTAGGCTCCCTGTGGTGTCCCACTAGCAGATCTGCAAGAGAGAGAAAAAAAGGTTTGCACCTTGTTGACATCCAAATATACCCAAGACACAGTGAGAACTTTTGCAATGGCTAAAAAACAAAAGTGAAAGAGGATGTTTACACATTGTAACATTAACCCACTTATTACTTAGTAGACCACACCCCGTACTTTTCTAAATAACATGTGAAGATTACAAAACACTATAGGGCTGATTACTGAAAGTAATCTGGGGATCTGAGTTTGTTTGTTTGTTTTTCCCTTTTAAACATAAAGTCACCATAGTTAATAACAGATTATTTTGTAAACAATCTTTGTGTAAAATGTTATGTTTCTATGCAACTACTACAATATACGTTTGCTATGTTTACCTGTTTCCAGGATATTATAATCAGAGTCTAGGACACGCTCAGAGTCAGAACATGGAGGCAAGCCGTGACATGCAGGTCCTGGTTACCGGCACCACTGGTATTTCCTGGAGGACGAAACCCACTACAGTGAGTAAAAACCTCAAGGGCCTTTAGTTTCACAATGGTAAATTGAGTAGCAAACAAGTAGTGGACAGATCTCTAACCTGTTATTTGAGAATCCCAGAGACGGCACACCCATTTAATCTGGCCTTAATTTATAAACAAATGAGGAAAACTTAACTTACTGGTGGGTGTTAACAAGTTCATACAAACTTCAGTAAGTTAGGAAATGTGTGCAAAATTGATAAATGTAATCAGTGGCTTTAATAGAAATATTAAATGTTAAACATTGTAATATTTAAAGTATTTTAGTAAAACATTTTATTTTAACATCGCTTAATCACTCGATACATCTCTGATGCACTGAGATCTGTTACAGAATGTCATTGAGACTTTGAAAAGGTGATGCAGCATTTTCAGATTGGCTAAGAAAAAATTATATCCGTGTGTTTGCTTTGTTTGCTTTGTAAACAGTCGTCTGTGGCCTGTAGAGAAAAAGGAAAGTCAAAGAAGAACAAACATGATGCAAAACAGAAGACTGACAAAAAGAAAGATGCAAACGAAGGCTGGGTGGTCTTCTGTGACTTCCATGAGATCACGCATACTGTCATCAAAGAGGCGATGGTCACCATCTATAAACAGGACAACAAGAAGATGGTGAGACTAGTGTGTGTGTGTGTGTGTGTGTGTGTGTGTGTGTGTGTGTGTGTGTGTGTGTGTGTGTGTGTGTGTGTGTGTGTGTGTGTGTGTTTTTCCTTTAGTGTTTACTCAAATGCGTACTTAAAATTTTAAAACTTTTCATTTATAAGTAAAACCAGAAATTGCAATTAAAGTGTTATTAATAATATCTTAAATAAGAATTGTATAAGGATTCATTGTTGAGAAGCCCTGTAGCTTGTTTCTTGCATTCTCTACATTGGTTGTGTTTTTGTTTTTGTATTGTTTTTTTCACCTGCCAAATCAAAGATGGCGCCTCGCTACATTTTATTAGCCATGACAAATTATTTTATCATACTTAATTGTGAAATTAAATTTGAGTTTGTCATTCATCACTGCTCATACTACAGGGCTCGAGAGTGCTGTGGAGTGTTTGTAATAGCTGCTACTTTGATTACTTCTTCCCTTCCTGCTTTCCTTCATCACTCTTTGGATGTCTCTGCACTTTTCAGGAGCTGCTGTTGGATACAAGGGCAGAGGCTCTGTCCTTTGCAGCCCTTGTGGACGGGTACTTCAGGCTGACTGTGGATGCCCATCACTACCTGTGCAAGGAGGTGGCTCCGGCTTCAGTGGTACACAACATCACCAATGGTTGCCACGGACCCATCAGGTTTGTACTGGCAATTTTATTTGAGGAGGATGAGAATGTGCCACATGCAGTTTTATCAAACAAATTCATCATTTGTTGCATGTCATGTTACTGGACAAGGTGATTAAGTCACATCGCAGGCTGAAAAATGTCAAAGTAGAAGCTCCTATAAGAACCTCCATCAAATTTTCCTTGTAGCTTAATATTTCTGGGATATCTTGATTGAACAGCTGTCTCCGGTCAGGTCAGTTAAATCAAATGTCTCGTTGTTTTTCTTTTTGCAGTACGGAGTACGCCGTCCAAAAACTGCGCCAGGAGGGCAATGAGGAGGGCGCCTACATCCTGCGCTGGAGCTGTACTGAATACCAGTACATCATCATCACTGTGGTTTGCAGTGAGGTACTATAGATCTACTGATTAACTGACAAATTCACAAAACACTACTTACCTAAATTTTATTTACTAATTTTTAAATGAGAACAGCAATTTTGGGTTGAGGGGACCACTGTAGACCTCAAATGTATTCAAGCACACAGCCATCTTTGTTGGTCTCTGTTAAATTTCTACAAGCCTGTTTGCCATTCAAAAGCTTAGGAAAAATAATTGAAAGCTGAAGAATTAGCGATTGTTAAATTCTGGCGCCCTTTTCCATAGTTTGTCGGGGTTTTTTCTCTCTGCTTTCTTCTCTTTTCTCTCAATCTCATGCGGTTGCAGCAGATGGCTGTCCTCCCTGCTCCTAGTTCTGGCTGAGGTCTTCTCCTTTTAAAAGGGAGTTTTTCCTTCCCACTGTCACCAAATGCTTGCTCATAGAGGGTCTTTTAATTGTTGATTGTTGATAAAAGAACTACTTGTTTAAAATGAAAAAATTGTTTATTGTTCATCCAGATTGACTTGAGGGAGTCTCGTCCTGTGCGCCAATACAAGAACTTCCAGATTGAGGTTACCCCCAGTTCCTTCACTCTACACGGCACAGATACATCACAATCCACTCTCAAGGAGCTGCTTGAGCACCTGGAGGGCCAGAATCTGCGTAGCGACAACCTTCAGTTCCAGTTGGTCCGCTGCTGCCCCCCACAGCCAAGAGGTAAGCTTAATGAAAAATAAACAATGGCATTCACAGTAAATGAAGACAAGCTCACAGCATTGCAAATTTACATTATTATTTTCAAGACAAGAATAATAACACAAACACACGAATAGGAACTCTGCATTTTACATCCGTAAATTGACTATTTTTAATGCACAGTCTTACTGCATATGGTAATTTTAACAGTGTTGAATTAATGACACAATAAAGTAATTTCACTGGTTCACAGCAGGTTTTTTCATACATATTGTACATGTAAAACATGTGGCACAGTTAAGCCTATGCAGTGTGTTCTTTTCTCCATCATCATCATCATAAAAGGCAAACTCCAACTTTAATACTGGGTAGGATCAGACATACAACAGATTTTCGACCTATAAAGCTCAGGGAAACAAGTCATTCTTTTTCAGTGGGATATAAAGCTAGATTTATATTTGTTTTCAGGATATATTGGCATGATACCGCAATTATAAAAACTGCGTGTCATCTACTGACAATAGACAAAAATATGAGCACAGACATGAGTAACGATCAGTCTGTTTTGCCAAGATTGGTGCAAATTAGCAGGTCAAAAACTTAATTAGACCTAAGAGAAGCTGGTGAAAACACAAAAACAATGTCAGAATGTTTGAAATTTATGGAGACTGCATGTACGATTGGTGATTATTGCAGCTGGTCTCTAGATTAAGCTGACTCAGGATGTGAAGAAGAACACTGAGCAGTCTTGAGGAATGGCAGCCCGGAAACTTTACCAGTGGGACACATCGTTGTGTGCCTCAACTTCACAGGGTGTTTCAGTCTTTTATCACAAGCTATTCTGGCATTTTTAAGTTTCTTTTTACCTTACTTGGTTATGTTTCGGGATTAGTAATCTGATCTAGAATACAATATAAAAATTGTGGGACACATAATCAGCAGTGGACCTTGGATTCATTGGGGGTTTCGGCCATTATCACTAGACACCCTCATCCAAGGAGGTCCTGCCCGAGTTATATCAATAATTCAACGTGCATTTCCCTTTTTTTTTTTTTTTTTTCATGGGTGACTCACAGCCACCTTTTGGGCAACAAATCATTGTAAGATTGAGACGTAATTCTAGCTCATTCTAAGTCATAATAATGGCTTAGCTTGAAAATTGGTTTCGGATGTTTCAGAGCTCTGTGAGTGTGCACTGCTGAGGAACAATGAGCAGTGGCTTTGGTGCTTTCTGACACGTTCTTCATGGACTACTCTTTAAATAGAAATACTTAATTACTTAATTACTTTAATTTGAAATTTGTCATTGCAGCTTTATAGTGAATCCCAACAGTATATTTTTTTTACATCAAAAGACAGTTTTGCACTTTGTGCAGACTCTAAGTTGTGGATTGCTGTTGAAGTTTAGGTGACTCACTGAGAGTGAAGGGAAGCAGGTCTGGTCAGGTGTGTGTGTGTTTGTCTCTGTAAAATGGTGTCAGAGAGGAAGAGAGTTGTAAATGTGGGTTTCCGGAGCCAATCTAGTGCTCTTGTGTTTACTTCACTCAGGGAAAGGTAGAGCCATTTATGCATGGATGTGTTGGGCTGCTTGTGTTTGTTCAGGGTGTTGTGGTTCAGACAGTCATCTAAATGCTGGCTGCTTTCGGTTAGTCTTTGGTCGGGATGAGCTTTAGAGGAAGACAATAGACAGAAGTGCTGTGTTGTCTCTGCTAAAATATTTATAAGGTGTTACACAACGCTCTGTCTACCACAATAACACCCTTATATGCTCACTTCCTGGGAACAGCATGCAGTTGACTTATTTATTGTTATTTTGGCTCTATGCAGGTTTTTGTTTATCTGTTCTGACAGTAAGATAAATTGTGAAAAATGCTGCAGGGTTTAAGAGTGGGTGAGTATGTGTTGCTTTGTAAGTATCTAGATTAAGGCGAGGTTTTAGAGGAGTATATAAAATATCTGATGGGACATGTGGGTGCAGGCTGTGTTTGGCTTTTAGCATGAAACCCAGATTGCATGTTACAGAATAGTGCTCGAGATGCTCTCCGAAATGATGGAGCACAGATGCTGGGTTTTTTCTTCCCCCTTAAACCACAGTGCGTTGGTTTTGTCACAGCAGTAGACACCCACAAACACACATGCATATAGGTAACAGGCACAAAGATACATCTTCACTTGTTCCTCCCACATGTCTCTGTATACACAAAAAATAAACTGAATCAGTATGGTAGCCGAATACGAATATCTGTTCACGTCATTGCCACATTGACGTAATTCTTGAATGCCCGTTTTACCACATTTAAACACGGTTCTTCTTTCATTCAGAACGCCAGGGCCTATATGATCATCTGTACATTTGTAAAATACAATACTTCACTGTAAAAATCATTCTTGCTTATACTTTTAATGTTATTGGATATTTGTATATTTTGATAATAAAGGCATGGTAGTTTTATCTTATTAAATATCAATAATATGTAATATATTAAATATATTAAAGCATCTACAGAGGTAGATTTAAAGTTTTCTAAACAGAATTTAAAATGATAAATACAGAACAGACAGACAGGCCATTTTTATATGAGGGCACACAGTTGTTCGCAAAAATAAGAATCTAAAGTATATCTTTTTAATATGTAATGCTTACAATCAAATCTGTTTTCTTTATGTTACAGAGATTTCAAATCTCCTCGTGGCCACCAAAAACAGAGCATCAGCCCCTAAGAGACACATGCCAGGCAATCAAGTCAGCTTCCCACGCATTCTCAAAGAGGACATTGAACAGGTACTCCTTCTCTCTTCTGTGTTAGTTTCCTTTTTTTGTTTATTCTTTAAATAAATCAAAGAATTACACTTTTTTACATTATTTTAAATGCATTCCGTCGCATTTTATAGTCCGGGCTCTGTTTTTTTTGTATGTGGAAATGAGAGTTACGATGTTTTTGAAAAACCTGTAATAAAATGCTGCAAAAACCTTTCTTGTAGGAGGTATACTTTTGCTTTAATACTTTACACTATAATCTTTTGGGCTCTCTGTTGTGTCAACCAGGAGGAGCACCTGGGTATAGGTACAAAAACCAACATTTACTCGGGCACTCTGAAGGTGAAGGGTGAGGAGGAGGATGATGCAGGATATACATCCTTCCAGGAAGTCAAGGTGGTCCTAAAGGTGCTGGGTTCTGGACACAGGGACATCTCCATGGTGAGCTCCTAAAGATGTGGAACATCCCAGAAAATTCCATCAAATTGTATCTATCCTGTAACATCTAACCATACTGAAATGTTTGTCTTTCTGTTGAAAGGCTTTTTTTGAAACGGCCAGTAAGATGCAACAAGTGTCCCATAAACATATTGTGCTGCTCTATGGAGTGTGTGTCCACCACCAGGAGAGTAAGTGCATATTAGAAGCGGTGTGGTTGTCTAATGAGGTTCTTATTCCTGTGGCTAAGGTTTTTGACACCTTTCTCTTTGTGTACCATAAGATATCATGGTGGAGGAGTTTGTCCAGCTGGGACCACTGGATGTGTTTATGAGGAGACAACAGACTCCACTCAGCACATCGTGGAAGTTCCAGGTGGCCTTGCAGTTGGCATCAGCCCTCAGTTACTTGGTAAGAGAGGAGAACAAAAGACACAGTCCATGAAAACTTGTTTTTAGCCATGGATTAATGTCAATATTAGCGTCTTTTATTAAATGTGAAAGCGTATCCTCTTGATTATGGACGAAAATGTGTTCTGTCCCGTGTTTGTTGTAGGAGGACAAAAAGCTGGTCCATGGCTTTGTGTGTGCTAAGAACATACTGCTGGCCAGAGACGGACTCGGTAATGATGAAGGAGGGCCATTCATTAAGCTCAGCGACCCAGGAATACCAATCACAGTGCTCACTAGAGAGGGTAAGTCCACATACAGACAGGCTCAGTTTGGATTACTAAAAATGAAACTTAAATGGTTACAGAATAGCTGCCATGGAAAATTTCACAGTAACTTCCACTTTTCTAGTCAGCTGTAACTGAAAGTAAAACCAGTGGATGAGTGTCAGAAAGTCATTGTGCAATCTATAAAGAAAAAGGATGTGTAGTATCTTTCTTAAAAGTTGTTTATGTAGCATTTTCAGTCCGAGAAACATTTCACTCAGCCTCTCATCCAGGTGACTAATATAGTAATACAATAGTATAGCAGTATAGTGCATGCTGCTAAGAGCCAATGATGGGGAAATCAAACAATCTCTGGCTAAGCACAACACAGAAGGAAATGGCCATCTCTGATCTGTGGAGGGGGCCATCTTACAATGCTGTGGTTGTGGCCATTCCCCAACTTTCTGTGAATGTTAGTCATGACCTTTGATCAGTGGTCAGGACAGTTTGCATATTAATGATCATGAAACTGGCCTCACGTCGGGGGTGTTACTTTCGGTCATTCTGCAAATGTAGTACTTATGAGCTTGGGGAAATCTGCAGTCAGCTGAGGCTGAGGAAATCACTGAGGTGAGTTACGAAACGTTTCTCCCACAAAATCAACTTTCTGGTATTTCCTTACGTGGATGATTGAGCGTGCATCAAGATGGATACAATCTTTGCTCGCTGTGGGGACAAAGCCTCCAGTCGTGGCCAAGTGGGTGGAATCACAAGCAGTAAGGAAGTTGACACAAGAGGGCGAGGCTCTGTGCTAAATACAGGCACTAGGAAGCTGGCTCTGGGCCATCTTGCTCTAAGTAATTACCTTAGACCCTCCTCATCCTCATCCATTATCATATTTACTTTTTCCATTCATGACAACGTGTTTTTCCGCACGACACTGATGTCAGACCGTCTTCTTACTGTTAGTCTTGTTACTACAAACTGTATGTTTAAGCCAAAATAATCAGGATTAAAACTGCAAACATAATTAGATGATGTTTAATTTGGCATTGAAACCAGTTTAAAAACAAACCAGGACACAAAATTTACGAAAACGACAACACATCAATGTTGGCTTGCTTGAGTGACACTTTATCTGATAAACAATTTTCACTTAAATGTGGGGTGACTACTGTTAGCTTTCTCTCTTTTTGCTTCTGTCGTGCCCTCATTTTCTTTCCACTCAACATAGAAAAGATACAAAATGAACATATTTCTGATGAAGCACAGGTAGTTGACCATAATTTAAGGCTAGGTATTGGATCAGAGAAGACAGCGCAACTAGGATATGTCTACTTTCAAATGGCTTATGTTTCTGCTTTTCTGCAAGAGTTATAAGTTGTGTGATGACCCAGTGCGCTTGTATAAACCACAGAACAGTTAGAACTGTTTCTGCACAAATGCCCACTGCCATATTCTCCTGGGAAGGCTCCTCCCTCACCATTTGTTCCCGGAACTTTACCGTTTTTTTCCCCATGTCTCCATCACTTTACTGATCAACTGGTTTTCCAGTTAGACATCGATGTTCTTGTACATGGATTTGATTGAACATAATGGATAAAGTGCTCAGAAACCCACTGGGAGCAGTCTTCAGTGCTTCCCAGCAATTTCAGATCACTTTGCTCAAAACCCTCTAATCCATTGTCGTCGTCGTCCCCCCCCCCCCCCCCCCCCCCCAATTATGTAATTTCCCGCTCAGATATCTGTTCGGCTCCCCCGCCGTTTCTTTCCTTCTTGACCTCTTAGTACTTACACTGCTCATCTATCTATCTAGTGGAGGTCAGCCAATCATTTAGCCCGTCTTCCAGTCAAAGCCGAGCCGGCCAATACAAAGCCTTTTTTTAAAATTTACTTCAAGCAGCAATTTAACATTTTGTGTCGGCTACCTGCCAGCTGGCTTGTCAGAGCTAGACTGTAATTAATTATTTTTCTTTGAAATTGGGGCATCGTGAGTGTGTAGACGCATAACCTGCCCTAAGATGTCTTTTACAGTGTGAAAAGTCCACACACACACACACACACATATACACACTCACACACACATGCATATGTTTTGGGGGTTTTAGCCGTTTATCAAGAACAAACTGGTGACGTTAGAGCCTGAGGATGATAACATGATTTGATAATTAAGTAAAAACATGTTGTTCACGGTTTCTTTTTTGCTTTTACTTCATGAAACTTGAAACTGCAAGTGCAACTTTTAAACAAAGTGGAGTTTGTTTGTGTCCACTTTGTGCAGAGTGTGTGCATCGTATCCCGTGGATTGCTCCAGAGTGTGTGAGGAATGCCTCGTCACTGGGTGTCGCAGCTGACAAATGGGGATTTGGTACTACTCTGTGGGAGATCTGCTATGATGGCGAGGTTCCCCTCAAAGACAAGAAGCTTACAGAGGTAAAGAGCACACACAAGCACTGATGATCATCCAACCAAGTGTCCCTCGGTTTCTTTCTGTTTTTGTTTTTTTTTAACCATCTCTGTCCATCCGTATCGACTGGTCAGTTTTCATGCAGCACCTTGTTCATACGTGTTTTCATGTCTGTTCTGAGCAGAAGGAGAGATTTTATGAAACAGAGTGCCAACTGGCCACCCCGGACTGCACAGAGCTAGCTGAACTCATGACCCACTGCATGAACTATGACCCCAAGAAGAGACCTTTCTTCAGGGCTATTGTCAGAGAGATGGATCAGCTCATAGAAAAAAGTATGTCCGAGTATGTCTGTACGTCATATAAAACCAGTTTTTACACTTTAATAAAGAGGCTGCACATATGAAACCTGAGCAGCATTAGATTTCAGTCATCGTATTGCTGCTGTGTCCAGCTTTTATTCGTTCTAGATGCTCAGAGTTGAAAAATGTTTAATTTAAGCCAATAACACTGCATAAGACTACAAAACAAGTGAAGTACAAGTTAAAACATTGTGATCTTTTTTTGTTTGTTTTGTTTTTTAAATATCGGCATGGTACCTGAATGTGAAGCATGCTTTCTATCTCATGGAGTAGCAGGCTGTGAACAGACTTGTTTACACTACTCAGAGGTTCTTGAGGAAGTTCACTGGGTGCATTGTCAGAGATCAGCCCCTCAAATGGGCCCCATGGCAGGATATTATACTCTCTTCTTCCACCTGCTGGTTAGAATTGGGTACTGCAACCCATTTCACTCAAGCCAGTTTTATCATATAATGAAACCCTAAGGGACAAAAATATTTCAAGCTACTATATTTCTCACTGTTTGTGAGTATTGTTTGTTTGTTTGAATTTTTTGTTAGAATTAGGTAAATATTCAAAATGATGACACGTAAAAAGTTTTGCCTGAGTGATGTATTGTCCTGCCAGAAGTAGCCATTTCTGTGGAAACATGAGTAAACAGGTAATTACATAACCACACAGAGTTCTAGTGAAAACGTCGACACTGTCGACCACAATGGACTTCCTATGACACAAGCGTGCATGTGCTGTGAGAGAGATGTGCTGTACTCAGTGTGCCTAATGAATTTGCCTCTTTTTGTTCTTTCAGACCCTTCTATCAAACCCCAGCCAACACCAGATGTTGACCCCACCATGTTTGAAAAGAGATTTCTCAGGAAGATCAGAGATCTGGGAGAGGTACAGTGCTGCTGTGTCTAGCTTCATTCGTGTTGAGCCAATCATAGGATTCATTTTGTTAGTAATTAGACTGACGCACAAAAAACTTGGCACCAGACATGAAAAATGGCTTTATTAAATATAAGTCTATTTGGTCCAGTGGGTGTAAGCTTACAGGTATATATAAATATATATATTGCAGTGGCCCCTCTTTTTAGGGGTCACCACAGCAGGTCATCTGCCTCCATCTATCCCTAGGACCTTCAGAGCTTCCCTGTGTGATCTGAGCATAACAGAACTAGATGAACTAAACGAGCCAATGGATGAAGTTTCCCATGTAGTTGTTTGTCTGCTGTTCAGTACTTAAAATTTGTTTCATGTTTCTCGTGCAGGGTCACTTTGGTAAGGTGGAGCTATGCCGCTACGACCCTAGGGGGGACCGAACGGGCGAGATGGTGGCTGTGAAGTCGCTGAAGCCCGAGAACCGAGAAGAGCAGAGTAACAACCTCTCCAGAGAGATCGACATCCTGAAGGATCTCTACCATGAAAACATAGTCAAATATAAGGGCATTTCCAAAGAAGAAGGTATTCTGTCCACTGCATGATGATGATATTGAAGATTTTGAATGTGTTTTTAAAGTTAGTTTTTGAGAGAGAAACTGACATAACCGAATATTAGAAATTAACTTTTAGTTTGACTCTATAAATTGAGCGAGGACATACTTGTTGTTGAAGACCATAAATAGATTCTGGAGTAAACCTTCAGACCAGCAACAAGTGTTTCAAACATAATATCATGTATACACAAAGTCTGACTGCATGTTTTTATGAATCTATAGGTGGTCAGGCTATTAAGCTGATCATGGAGTATCTTCCACTGGGCAGCTTGAAGGAGTATCTGCCCAGAAACAGAGCCAGGATCAGCATCCCCACCTTGCTCAGCTACTCTGTGCAGATATGCAAGGTAATGCACCTTCTCTTCAGTTCCTTCAATTCCTTTTGGTCACTCTGAACCTGATGAAACATGACACTGTGTTTAATTCATTTTAGGGAATGGACTATTTGGGATCTCAAAATTACATCCACCGTGACCTGGCTGCCCGAAACGTGCTGATGGAGAACGAGACGACTGTGAAGATTGGTGACTTTGGCCTCACGAAGAGCATCAAAGATAACGAAGGTTATTACACAGTCAAGGACGAGAATGACAGCCCTGTTTTCTGGTAAGTCAAGAGGACAACAAAGAGATAATAGCTGAAAACCTGTGTGTGTGTGTGGTGGGGGCGGGGTGTCAGATGGTAAATGAAATGGATTGATAGGATTAATATAAAAAAGGTGCATATGGGCTCTTCTTTCTAGCAATATATTGACTCTGGTGTCAGCTGGCAGATAATTAAGCCTCAAGGATGTGTTTGCACTAAAATGACAGAAAAATGCACACTATGTCAGTCCGAGTTGTTTTATTCTATGAGGACATTAATCTCTAAAGCAGCTTTAATTATTATTTTTTAAATAAGATAACAAATAACAAGAAAACTGTTTAATAGTGGTGAACTATTACTGTTGTCCAACTCGCACACACGTCACCAAAAGTGACATCACATTCGTTGGCACAAGCCATGCTTAGGTGCTGTTTGGGCCGGGTCTGCGCCTCTCAGGTTTCGTAACCTTGTGACGGTCCCACAGCGACACAAGTGTTAGATTTAGCTCTGCTGTTAACATACAGTTGAGGACACTATATGTTGCTCAGTAACCTCTCAGTATAGTGGAAGGATGAAGAAGGAACTGTCACAGTGACTGAGCCTTTATGCTTTTTGTGTTTCAGGTATGCCCCCGAGTGTCTGACTCTCTGTAAGTTTTACCTCGCTTCAGATGTTTGGTCCTTTGGGGTGACGATGTATGAACTCCTCACTTACTGCGACTCTGCCAAGAGCCCGATGAATGTAAGTGTGCAGCACTTTCATTACTAATATTTCCTATCTGCGACTCTGCATTAAGTACACATACTGTGCCAGTCGTGTAAAGTAAACGGCACACACATATTTGTATGTAGCAGATGGTGTTGGTCTTTGGCCAGAGTGGCAGATGATAGACTCCACTGTGAGCTTTCCAAAGTAGCTCGAGCCAGTGCTAAGAGCTCATTTTATCATTAACATCTTTTTACATCAGGCTTTTTGCTGCTACCAGAAGCACTAACTAATAAACCTGCACAGATTAGAAAGACTGAAGAATTATGGAAGCTAGAAAATAAAAGCCATTAAACCTGCAACACAGAGTGTGCACGTTCAACACTGCTATGACTAAAGTTGTATTTCTATGGCCCACATCTAAATGAAAGTAGAGAAAGTGTAGCGTATTTTCCTTTTGTAATCTCCCCTTGTCCTTACCCTCAGTGCTTCCTTGAAATGATTGGTAAAACTCATGGTCAGATGACTATCATCCGATTGGTGAAGGTGTTGCAAGAAGGAAAGAGGCTGCCGTGTCCTAAAGACTGTCCTGACTCTGTAAGTATTACCAGCGGTAATGATTTGGCTTTTTTTGTTTTTATTTACACAAATCCAAATACAGCATATTGAAAGAAAAACAACAGCCACAGTAGGCTTCAAGAGAAGGTAAATATGGGCCTCTTAATGTGTGATGCGTTGTATTCATTCATTGGGAGTTTTTTACCTTAAATAGTTGACATTCATCTGTGCATTGTTGAGTACAAAATTGAGACGTTCTTACTCATAATCCAGTCATTTTTACTGCAATCACCAGTTTTTCACTCACAAACTGTGTTTCTTTCATAACTTCGCTCTTTAAAGAAGAACCGTTAACCACCGATGCTGCTTTTAGATATCTTTTTCAGACATTTCTACAGAAACTGCTGATGTCGGTTTCTGTAGAAATGTCTGATTTACACGAGATGTGGATTGACTTCCTGAAATATTGCTAATCATAGCAGTATCTTCACTGTGCTTTTATGGCATACTTCAGTAAAGGGGCACTCATTTCTTTCCTAACCTATTTAAGCAGAACTAAATAGTGAACAATTTTAATTGTAATCTTTGGTTTTATGTTAAATCAAAATGATTCAGTGAGTTTTAACATGCTGTCAGGTCACACTGAGGTTGCAGGCATTTAAGCAGCCGTCCAAGGAAACCTGACAGCATCAGATGTAAAAGTGTAGCGAGTCAGAGCTGCTGCAGTTTTGTTCGATTTTTAATTTTTAACAAAACTTCTTTTGATTGCCGTTTCTTTTTCCCTGACAGGTGTATGAGCTGATGCGAAGATGCTGGGAGCAGTCACCCGAGAGGAGGATCACCTTCAAGCGCCTGATTGAGGAGCTCACCACCGCTCAACAGCTCGCCCAACAGCAGCAGCAGCAACAAAACAGCCAACCAACTTTCTGAGGCGCTTGCAGTGAAGCTGACTTTGCTTGCCAGTCTGGATGCAAATGGAGATCCTGACCCCCGCCCCTCCTTCAGATCAGCATCTGCTTGTGCAGCTTTATTGTAAAGTCACGCTCCTTCATACTCACGTTTAAACTTTTAACTACCATGCCATAGTCTGCTATATTTTTTAAGGTTTTTATTTCACATATATTCAGATTTTGTGTTTTCAATTAAGAGTATTAGAAAAATATTTTAGCCCTCTTGTATACTACATGACCTGATCGCTTACTTCCAGCTGTCTTGAATATTATAAACGATTTGCACTGTCTTGTGGCCCAAAGACCTTCGAATTATGCAGGACTCTTGATGATGGACAATGGAAAGATTTTTTTAAAAAGGTCAAGGAAGGGACTCTTTTATGACTGCATTTAATGGTTACATCACAGCCTTATTTGGGATGGATAGCTGGCAAAATCACGCTAGAAAACCTCACGTGGATGGATGGATGGATGGATGGGATAAAGAAGATGGAACATAACCACAGATATCCAAGCTGTGGCTTCAGAGTTTTGTGCCACTGCTGTTTTGTTTTATGGACTCCTCTTTTTGGGAGAAACTTGCCAGATTTGAGCCTAGGAATTATGTGTGATAAACATCTGGATTTGCTGTTCGTGATGTGCACATGCAGTCACAGAAAAGTGGCATGTCATTAGAGCCAGTAGTCGGTCAGCATTTTTCCTTCCACCCCACTGTTGTGACTGTTTTACAGATTAAATATTTGCACGGTTAAAACCCATCAGTTCTTACTTGTAATTTCACGTTTTTTTCCTGATTAACAAAAAAATTAAACAAAATCTTTTGGGAATTTTGTGGACCATTTGAAAAAATGCAAGCACTGCGTTTGCACAAGAACAGAAAATCTGTTATTTTTTGTGTTCTTTCGATGTAACGGATGGATCGGTTATATCTTAACAGTCGACTGTTATTTGTGAGTACAATACTTGCGAGAGGCACTTGAGGGCAGTACAACTATACTTTTCCTTTTCTCTGATGTTATGGGGCTTTTAGTCTGAACCACAAATATTATATATCAAATACATAGACTCATTTTAGAGCCAATTCTCACTACTGTGGATTGTCTGTGAAGGAAGTTTAGATGATGTAACAAAAGCAAAAGTGGTGATTTTATACATTGTGTGCATGCCTTTTCCCCCCCCAATTTGCTAAAAAAGTATAATTTCTCCAACACTCATGTCGTCTGTGCATTTTCCAGTGTATACGTGCATTTATCCATGTGTATGTTGTATCATTTGAGCAGAGGGCTTTAGATATGCAGCCAGAAACTTTGCGCTCAGTCATGTATAACAACCCCAGAAACAGAGTCTACATAAAGGCGACAACAACAGGAGAGGGATGTGCTTCAGCCCACATTTTATTTAGGAATGTAAAAGACAATTCCTTCTGCTCTAAATAAGAGAAAAGAAATATATATTTTTCAAAAAAAAAAGATGTAAGTATGACTTATGGAATTTAAAATGATCCATAAATACACCATGAAAAAATAAATAAAATCAATGTTTGTGTCGTGTTTTGTCTGTCAGTCCAAATTCAGTATCATCACCTTCTGAAAACAGCTGGTTCTGTACATTACAGTTTGCAAGTAGGCATGCTAAGATTGCTCTAGAAAGACCTTATTCACAGTAAAACAATATCAATGTAAGTGTGATATAAAATTTTTGCAAAATCTAATGTATATTTCAGGTCAGAAAAAAACTAAACAAAATAAACTCCACATACTTAAAAAGCAGAAGCTGTTTACAAAGCAATAAGCAACAGCAAATTCTAGATTCATCTACAGCCATTAAAATGTGTTAGAAAAAAACCCTCAGAAATACTTTAGTATTGCAAAGCTTTGTGATCAACACACACACGCAGTCATTCACTATTGCAAAGTCCAGCATCAACGCTGGTCTTGTGTAATACGCAGGATACATATTGAGTACAGAGGCATCGCACAGATGCTGAGAGGGAGCTCGGTTTACACAAGAACAGAAAGAAAGAAAGAAAATTGTGGATTTGGCTGTGTTTGTGCAAATTCTACAAACAAATAAATCACAATTCAGCTAAACTGCACAAGACACAACATTTTCTATTCTAATGGAAACGGAGCTCTCAGACAATCAGCCCGACTGTTTTTTCATGTCTATTAACAACTCTTTTTTTTTTTTTTGTTAAAGTTGCATTTGCACATAGTTTATCCAGAGCTCTAAAGTCTAAAAATCAACCACGCAACACAAGACTGGAGAGCATCCTTTAGTTCACATGTACAATCGTCAGGAGGCCGTCACATGTAGCTGGTGGTACAGAGAGGCACAGAAAATAAAGAAACTGCCCTTTATCTTATCAATCTAACCCATATAACAATAATCAATAACAAAAAAAAAGGAACTGGAACTCAACATTAGTGAAAGCCTTAAAAATACTATTTGTACTGTGAATGTTGGGAGGAAGATTATAATATTGCAACACAGGTTCTTTCTTTTTTTAACAACATAGAGAAAAGAGAAGTGACACCAGTGAATCTTGACCTGTAGGTTGTGATGGGAGGCAAATGTTGAGTTACTACACTGCACCAAGCATTTGAATGCACAAATTAAAAACTCTCCAGAATGCAAAGGTTTGGTTCACAGTGAAACCAAAAGCCTGTAATTCTCCCCAAAAATCCTACTGTTAGCACAAATCATTAAGTATTAACAATGTGCCTTTTGTCCTGTTTTCCTCACAGTCTTCCTGTTAAAGGGGAGTTTTTCCTTCCCACTGTTGCCAAAGCTCTTGCTTATATGGGGTCATGTGATTGTTGTAGGGTCTTTACCTTAATATAAAGCACTATTTGTATAAATAAAAGTTAATTGAACAGAGCCAGCACCACAGCACCCCCTGGTGTATGTGTTTACACAGACACAGACTGCATTCATTGCAGTGTATCATCTTCAGCTGTGTGAAACTGCCAGACGTGTCACGGTTTCTACTTTCTGTTTGAAGGCTGAAGGCTACTGAGTATTCAGTCATGTCCAAGTTACGTCTCTGAGTCCACAGTTAAGGCTGCTGTCTGGGTTTGTTGAGGAGGCTGGATGATTCACTCTACAGGCGATAAAATAACACGCCTAATTATATGAATGTCTTATTATGTCTTCATCGAGATTCAGCTCTAAACAGAAGAACTGTGCCAGAGCGAAGGGGGGAAATGGTGTTCGAGAGTCCATCTAATACTCATACTCTACCAAATGAGAGGAGACATTTTCCAGTGTGCTGGAGTATGAGTATGTGTGTGTGTGTGTGTGTGTGTGTGTGTGTGTGTGTGACAGCTCTACAGGTACATGCAACATGCAGGAGTCTGGCAGACAGAAACACTTCACTGAGCAAGGAGACAAAATCTAAAAAAAAGAAAAAGATATTCCTGCAGGCTGAGTAGCTGAAGGCAGCTGGAGTTGTTTATCCACCGCTCTCTTTCTTTCAGCCCGTCTCTCCTTACTCCCATTAGCTGCCAGAAGCCCATTTTTAGAGAGCTCCAGCCCCATAAGCGCGTACACAGCGCCAGCTAAATTCACCCCGCCGGCTCAACTCATAATGTGCAAATTCAGGAACGTTAAGAAAGCTTCGAAACAAGGGAGGTATTTACTGAAGGGATGACAAATGGAAGTTTGGAAGCTGTGGCAAACACAGTTTAACGATGCATATCTGCTATTGGTAGATGTGCGATGTTCACGAACAAAGCAGAAGCGAAGGAAGAGCTAAAAAAATAAAAATAACTCTGGGCTTGAAGTGAGGATGGTGTAGCTGTTTCTGTAGCAGCCCCAAAGGACAAAACAGAGAGAGAGGAAAAAAGGGAAAAAGCCTAAATCTAGACATCCCAAAACAAACAGGTGAAGCGCTACAAAAACAGACACCAGCACACAGGATGGACTCTTTGACCTGCGCAGACAGGTGAAGACAGGGAAGAGGAACAACTGTACACTAGAGCTGGGCGATATGAGATTTTTTCATATCACGATATGTTTTTTTCATTTCAGGCGATAACGATATCTATCACGATATAAGCCAAATAACTATATTTGTAAGATTTAAATGTGCCGTTGCTCACAAGTAAAATGTGAAATAATCAGCAGCTTGTTTTTAAATATTTATTTCCCATAATAAGTTCAACAGGGTAGATGTACTTAAGGAACATGAGACTTTTTCAGATAAATAAAGGCAAATATTGCAAACTACACAAAAGACAGCCGCTAAAGCGTTTAAGTTTCAAAACAGAACAAACGAAACAGACTAAATTGTCAATTCCACTTAGAAACAAAATATTAATTCTAAAAATAAATCTTAGTTTGTTTTACAGAAGAACAGACAAACCTGACTAACTTTTGTCAATATCAAATAAACTGAGAACTAAAAGGAAATTCTCAATCTCTCCTTGTTGTATAGCTGAGCTTTTCAAACAGTTTTAACAGTTACTTTAGTCTGACAAAAGCCGAATGACGAATTAGCGCTTCCAGTCAGAGACTGAGGCTACGTCCACACGTACACGGGTATTTTTGAAAACGGAGATTTTCCGTTTTCGTTTTAAAAAAATAATCCCGTCCACACATAAAGGCAGAAATGAAGGAAAACGGTGCTATGAACATGCCAAAGCAGCAGGTGGCGCTAGATTCCTAACCGTGCAGAAATGTTGGCCAATCAGAAGTCTAGAAGCCTCGGTGGGAAAAAGTAAACAAAGCTGGGGCATAGAAGCAGAACCGAGTCGTATGTGTGGACGGACAGTAACTGTGTGTATATGTAAGCATTTAAACACTGCAGAGAGTAGAATTAACAGTAACAGTATTGTAGAAGTTCATTTCACCGAAACAATAACGTGGCGCACAGTGTGACGCATGCACCAGTTTATTGTATTTCCAGACTTGCTTTCGGCACAATTTACAGTGCACGCTACTCTGTTTTTTGTCAGACTTGAAATAGCCGAAATACCTTCACACTACGGAACTTCTATGGCTCTTCCGTTCGACAATCTCACCGGCATTGGAACCATCATCTGTTTTCTCTTCGGTCACGCTCGGTTGATTTTTCTAGTCGGTACACTCATTTCCTCCATTACCCGCTGGCTGCTTCCCAAACAAACACACGTGAAGCTGCGGCTGTGATTGGTTCGGCTCTGCGCTACTTAATTTGGATCGGCCGTCCTTTTTTTTTTTTTTTTTTTTTAAAGAGGACAAGAGCGGCGAGGTCTATCGCGATAGCTTAATTTCTCTATCGAGTAAAAGTTATATCGCGATAGATATCGTTATCGTTCTATCGCCCAGCTCTACTGTACACTGTATATTAAGCAAACAAAAATGGATGCCGTTTTGTGGGATAGCTTTCACAGTTTAGTGAAGCTGCAATCATATCCTGTTTTTTCTTGTCACTAAAAAAATTGAATCACACTTTATTAAAATACACACACTGAAGACGACCTGAAACAAGACAGTGAGACCTCAAGAGCAAAAAGTAGGATCGTTTTCTTAAACCAGAGGAGTCGCCCCCTGCTGGCCATGAAGATTTTAAAAAATGCAGGTCGACTTTTCAAAGGCCCATCTTTTATTTACAGTTTGTGAGCCTGATGGGCCTCGTAGCACTGCTCCTTATTAGTGCCCTTTAAAGATCCTGGGACTGTAACAATTTCTCTTGTAACCTTTGTGTTTTTGCATGTTTAACTTCATTGTTGTGCTTTCTCACACTTCTGTGCTTAGTCTAAAGGGGCCTCTGCACACTTTTATTAGATGCAAATGTAATCAATAACTAAAAACACTTCTTACAGAAGACGTTTGCTCTGTTTATCCCCAGTGGCTGACGAATAACAGCTTGAATAGTGGAAGGACAAGGTCTGTGTGATCTGGGCAGAGAAGGATAGCGGGGTGTGTTAGCTCAACAATGCCACCTGTTTAATGTTACACCGGCTAACATGGCTAACCCTGAAATATGAGAAGAAGAATAGAATTACTGCCAAGTCTTAATTAACCAGCACATTCAAATAATGGTACTGCACTGAATCTCATTTCTTCACTTAGATTATTGGGGGCTGAGTTCCAAACTATTCAGACAATTCCCTCCTGAATTTGAAAACATTTTCTGGGAAGTTTTAGAAAGAAAGAAAGAAAGTGTACTTTATTGGTCCCCGTGGGGAAAATCCCTCTCTGCATTTAACCCATTCACTCAGTGAAGCAGTGGGCAGCCACTGGGCGCCCGGGGAGCAGTGTGTAGGGACGGTACCTTGCTCAGGGGTACCTCAGGGTAGTTGTTCAGGGAAATCGAACCCCCGACCTTCCGATCATGGGGCCACCACTCTACCTACTGAGCTATCCCTGCCCTTATAAATAAATAAACATGTACTTCGTTTATAGGTACTTCTGTGATAGAAAACGAGGTCTAAAAGATCCAAGCTTTATGAAATTGAATGGATTTAGTCCACAGTTTTCAGACGTTCTGCAATATTGTACATAGTAACGACACTACGCAGATAAAAAAGATGACACAACTGATGAAAAACCACTAAAATAATTCAGGCGTCACTGACTTTAGTAAGAGGATCCAGACTGGACAGACAGACAGGAAAGCAGAAAAGCAAACAGTGCATTTTAAAGTCTGCTGCCTCAGCTGTTCATCTACAAAAGGCCCTGCTCATAACACACACATAGACAGGCGCTTCTAACTTAAAAGAGGTGAAGGTGAGAGCTGTCACCTAACAAAAAAAGAATAAGAGCAGAGCTGGAGTCCAGCTGGCTACCTTTATTTTATTTTATTTTAAAGCACTCGGTGCTGGGAAGCAAATCAAACTGTGGCCCCGAGACAGGCCGCACAGCCATAAAATCTACTGAAGCACTTTGAGCTGATTCGCAGGAGACCCGAGCACAGCACAGTACAGCAGGTCGGAAAGTAATCTATTAAAAGAAGTGCTTGAAAGGGTCTCGTGAAAGCTGATTTGACTGCTGACACAGACTTCATGGGCCAAATGAGGTTCACTCTCCTTAATTTCTAACAAACGAGCCGTCTACGAGAACAGCTCAGCAGATAATGAATTTATCTAATGTGCTTTTAAATGTACAGGTATGTAACGGGGAGGTACTGGGACAGATGGTGTGAGAATGCTCACATGGTTTCAACTGCTCTACTCCTCCACCTCTGTGCCACGCAGCTCTCCACGTGTACACCTTTTGTTTCCCAGAACCGGCCAATCAGAAGGGAGGGTAGAGTTTTTAAGTCCGTGGATGAAGCCTAGTGTAAGCTGAGAATCATGCAAAGCTACTCTAGAGTCCAAGATCAACAACGTGGAGGTATGAGCAGAATAAGGGCACTTTAATCATTTGGATGATGATTAGGCTCCATGAGAGGTGTTTTGAGTCCCAGCTTTAGTTACAAGATTTCTGCCTGATGACTTTTCAGTTTGTGCAGGTATATAAAGCTGCTGCTGTATTCAGGGTTGCACCCATGTTCTCAAAATGAACTTCAAAGAGAGGTTTAGGGGAATGTTTTGGCCCATCTTAAAGTTTCATAGCCTTTAAATGGCTAATAAAATAAAAATAATGATAAGAAAAGAGGCGGTCTGATAAAATGGGGCGGAGCTGTGAGATGGGGAAGTTGTGCGACAGTTTTCACTGACTTCACTGTAATCTGAAGACCTGCGACATCACGGAGCACGTGAGAGTCCATTTATTGCAAACCACAGAAAGCAGACAAAGACGGAACGGAAAACAGGAAGGTGAGCTTGCGTGTTTATTGCCCTTAATTTACCGTTGGTTTTTTTTCCCCACTGTAAGAACAATCCTGACATTCAGCACACCCGTCACACAGGCGGCAGCAAACTCACACCAGATTACTTGGACTAAACGAGTGTGTGAACATTATATATCACCAGTCACTGGTGTTCACACTAGTTGGGAGCGTGTGTTTTTCGGTGTGGCTGCAATAACAACATATGTATTTTTCTGCACAGGAATATTAAAAAAAATAATCGATTTTGTTTACACTGCAAACTTCTGCACAAGTTCTACATTCAACCTTCCAGCAGGAGAAGTGGGAACCTTAGTTATTGCCAGTTTGTTAGACACAGAGGGCCGCATGCACAAACCTAAATTCCAATGAATCGTAAAATTATGAATAAAAAGTAAAACCTCTCCTCTGTAATGAACACTGCACAAATTGCCTGGATACTGCCTGTGCCACAAATATCTCACTGGCAGAAAAATGCACATTAAAGTGGACCTATTATGGTTTTCTTCATCACATACAGCATCTATGCTGTGACAATAGTGTGTGCTCATATGAAATATGAAGACATTTTCAAATAATGAGGTATTTTGTTTTTGAGGACCAATCAGAATAAAGTCGATCAAAAGAGGGGGCGTGGTCTTGTTTCAGTCAGGGGATGAAGCCCAGTGTAAGCCTGTAAATCATGCAAAGCTACTCTAGCAGAGTCCAAGATTGTCAATGGTGGTAATGAGCAGAATAGGTCCACTTTGATAATTTACCCCAAAACACACACATAAAAAAGACCCTCCCTACAAGCATGAAATTAAAGTGCAGAAACTCACATGCAAAGCAGCATGTTAGTAGCATCTCGTGTGCAAAAAAAAGAAAAAAGCTGAAAACCGTACAGACCATCTTATACAGCATACAATCTTACTGTTTTATTATAACAGCGACTTATGCAATATGCACACCATGCAAATGTATCCAAAATGACTTTCAAATGTCACTGCCAGTTAAATCTCTCAGTAATGACTAAATGCTTTTGTTTTTGGCTAAAAACAAACCGCTTATATTGTTTTTTAAAGGTGATCCTGAAGCTGTTTCACCACTGCCAGCCATCAGTTGATCATTTCATCCAGCTAAGATTTGC
Source organism: Astatotilapia calliptera (assembly GCF_964374335.1). Classification (NCBI taxonomy): domain Eukaryota; kingdom Metazoa; phylum Chordata; class Actinopteri; order Cichliformes; family Cichlidae; genus Astatotilapia; species Astatotilapia calliptera. Next base: position 6,373,673 of record NC_137438.1, read on the forward strand.
TACTCACGAGAGAAGCAACAGCACATGTTTTTTAACAGCGATTTGAGTACAAGTTTATTCGCAAAAGCAAACACACTCGGAACCTGCTTTGATTAGTAAATTACTTGAATTGCCTTGTAATATTATTATATTACAAATATATAACAGTATAGGTATAAACAAAACAAATCAGACACTAAAATGTTTCACCTTCATTCATGTTGTACAACAGGCTCGCAGAGGAGCTCAGAAACATCCATTGTATGTGATATTGTCTGTTACACATGGCTTTATATATTCTGTATTACACTGCACTATTTACACCAGCCTTTTATTATCCATCCAGTCATTGTAAGAAAAGTCCATTCATTGAGGGAAGCTTTAAATTAAGGGCTTTGATTGGTTTAGGCCCTTTGTTTTCCTGATGTGCTCCCAAACCTTGGGATTGAAATGGCTGACATTTCCTACAGATACAGCAGAGCGGCACACACACACGCGCATAAATACGCACACACGCGTACTCTAATTCTCGGGGGGGGGGGGGGGGGGGGGGGTTTAAAGAGTAACCTGGTCTAATAAAAAGAAAAGAGAAAAAAGAGGGAAGCGAGAACAAAAAGATGTCAGACTGGCTGACAAATCAAAGGGCGAGTGTGCGACATCAGACACGTTCAGTCTTTTGAAAAAAAAAAAAAGGGAGACTGGGATGGGGGGGGGGGGGGGGGGGGGTAGCTGGCTGCATGGCCAGTCCTAAGACAGTTTCAGAGGCAGACGGCGGGCCGCCCTGCTTGCAAATACAAAAGCTGCTTGTACATACAGATGCAATATACTTCAATTTACATGATATATTAGAAAAATTGTACAAGATAATAGTAGTTAAGTACAGTTAACACACTGACTGTGAGACAACAGCTTAAGTTAAAGAGTTAAGGCTTGAACAGGACAAAAATAACACTGTGTGTATATATATATATATGTGTGTGTGCGTGTGTGTACATACGTGCCAAGATCAAAGAGCACTATGGCTTCATTTCACTCGAGCCATCTGCAAACCTAAATCTTTCAAACTCAACACTGACTTTTGTAGGACTGCAAAATGGCAGCCACAGAAAGGCCACTAGAGGGAGCTGTGACATCCAGCAGACATCCAGCTGTTTGCGCCTCCCTCCCCTAAGCTTTTAGGCTTCAAGGTGGTTCGGTTCAAACTAGAGCCTCTTCCTCTTAAAGTAGTCAGCGTACTGCCCCCCCAGGCCTTGCGAGTGCTGCCCGATGTAGGCCGCATCGGATGCTGTAACTTCCTGCACTGCCAGCTGAGGATACTCCCTCTTATGGCCCCTCGTCTGGTTCTGATGGGTTAGAAACAAGAAGAGAACGGGAGGCAGAGGTGAGGAGGGATTATGGACGTTTGACCTGGACGTGTATGAAAACACTTATAGTTGGAAAGTCACCGATAAAAACCATATATTTCATTTTCAAATACTAAGGAAATCTTTTTTTATGATCATGAAAGGGTTTATTGTTTATCCCGGGAATATTACTCTTGGTTTCAGACCATTTTACCAAAAAATATTGTTTTATTAATTTAATTCATCTCGGGACTTCGGTTGTCCACTACTATAAGTTTCTGTGGTCACTAAACATTGTTTTCTGCGTCTTACTAAAACAAGTGCAGCCTTGCTAACGATCTGCAGGAGATTAACCCTAAATTACTGAAATGATCAACTAACATAGAAGGTCGGTGACAAAGAAGCGTACAGGTTTGTGCAATTTTGACGAATAAGCAAAAATCCTGAATTTGCATGCATTTGTGTGTAGTAGCACAAACAAATGCAAATCTTTGAGGAGATGACGCTTAGCTCAGACGTCTGGCCCCGGTCTGTTTACGTCACTGTGCACTCTCTCTCGCTCTGTGAATCTCTTCCACCTCCGTGTCTCTTTGAGTGGCTTTAACGGCCTTCAACTATGCAGGGAAAAACATAAATAAAAGCTGCACTGAATGGTAGTCTACTGGTTGACTTGGTTGAGAGAAAAAAGAGGAAATAAATTTTTAGCAAGCAGCCTTTATAACACTGCACTGTTTGAAAGCAGAAACGTGTGGAGCTACTTGCAGCTAATGCAGACCAGCACAGACCTTCAAATGAGAACTGGTATTCAAATCACTGGCAGCACTGACATCAATCTGTACACGTCACACTGCTGCCTGGAGCTCAGCTTTATTGTTTTTAGTCACTGTTTTTGTGTTTGTTTCAGTCTAAAGTGCCTATTTCCTGTTCTTCTTTCACATTAAAAGGCCTACAAGGAAAGGAACCGATCCTAACATTTGACCCAGTATAGCAGCTTTTAATTTGAAACATCTATGCAGGGAGCATAGCATCCCAGCAATTTCTCTGCTTTTATTGTAAAGCAGTCGCACCCTCAGCAACTCTTTTTTTAAAGCTAACCACAGAAAAATACTCCTGCAGTACAGACAATAATCTCTACACACATTTCTTATACTAGCAACAATTGCCCTACTACACATAAAGGCATACAGAAAAGGTTAGCACAATATATCACTTTTCAATTCAGCAGGATGAGCAGCAACCCCCTCCTCCCAGATCCCCACTGTCAACAACGAGTGCAGCGCTCTAATATCAGAAGCTGTGGAGGAAACAACAATTCAACATTTCACTTAGCTGCAATATGAAATGTTGAATTGTTGTTATTTGGCCCAAGACGAGTGTGTCATGATTTCAAAAAGAAATGAAAAGGAAGGAGAAAAAAACCCTAAAAGAATGGAGACAAAAAAATGTGTTTCGTGTCTCATACGGGATCATGGATTGTTCTTTACTTACATAGTAATAGGTGTTCCAGTCCGCAGCAGCGGTGTGTGCGTGTGTGACAGGGTTCGGTGCGGCCGCAGATGGGTGCGGTGCCCCGAGGAAGCCCGGCATTAAGGGCAGCGTGCTGTAAGCTGGGAGCACGGCGGCGGCAGGTAGGACGGCCGGGGGAGGAGCCGCGCCATTACTGACCGCGTGCAGAGACACTCCCAGAGGCTTACACACCTCCACCTCCTACAGGAAACACAGAAACAAATAGTAGTAGCTTATTTATTGATATGATTCAAAGGTATACTCAGGACACCAAGGAAAATGGTCTCTGAAGCCGTTTTTTGTTGCCGTGTTACTGTTTAGGTGCTGACAGAATCTCATAACATGAGAAAATAATTGACAAAAGTGTTTTATTCATGTTAGCTTTTCTGTCCTCTAGTGTCTGTTATGAGGCACATCAGGTAGGCTCATTCAACCGGCTTCCCGTCACAGGGGCTTACTCTCCGAGGCAACCATCCCAAATCAAAATACTCATGCCGACATATACACAGCTCAATGTAACGCCTTTGTCAAATGATACGAAGGATTTCTCAGGCAGAGTTATCAAAATTTCCACGAGCTCAGGACGCCAGGGTCCAAGCCAGCTGTGCAATAAGATCTATGACATCATCTTCTAAGAAAACATCTTACATGCAGTCGTGTTTCCATTACGTCAGAGGACATTACTTTTGCCTTATACGTATTCATCCTGGAGCCTTACCCTAATTATTCCACCAAAAAGCATTTATGATTTACCTCAAAGAGACTTTTAGTCCCCAAAAGGGAGGCGAGTCCCCGATTCATCACAACGTGAAACTGATCTATGTCCCCCCCACAGGTAATGCACATATGCTCACATCCTCCAGCAGCAGCAGATAAGCCTGGATTTGGCTGCTCATTGTGTGTGGAGATGGCTGGCATCAGCTGCTGGGTGCAGAGTGATGCGTTCCCTCTAACAGGGTATCGGTGTCGCCGAGAGGTCAACCTCTCCAAATAAACATGCGGATGAACTTCATGTTAGTGCCAGCGCGTGTAGATAGCTTACACTCTGTCTGCAGGATAGGAAGCTGCTTGGATTTTTCAAGAGCTTCACTTTGTATCTGTGTGTATGTGTGTGTGTGTGTCCGTATGGTCACGGACAATCTAAATGAGCTTATCTTACCCTAATATGAATTATTTGTATGTTCTAACTAATTTAAGAAGACAAATGAATAACTTGTGTAAAAATGCTTATCCCTGGGACACGCTGGGTTCGTTAGCTTTGCTGATACATGCATGATAACTGAAGTGAATGGGTACGGAGGCTGTGTGTGTGTGTGTGTGTGTGTGTGTGTGTGTGTGTGTGTGTGTGTGTGTGTGTGTGTGTGTGTGTGTGTGTGTGTGTGTGTGTGTGTGTGCTTGTGCACAGGATTTTGTTTTCTCTTCTTTTCCAAGCAGCTAGTTGAGGGCTAACACCTGGCCAAGGGAGCCATGTGTGTTTCAAAGAGTTTATAGTGTGTGTGTGTTTACCTTGCTGGCGTAGCCCTGATTGGCTGTTGCTGGCTGGGAGTAGTATTGAGTGACTGCCTGCATGTAGGAACTGTAATCTCCATAGGTGGACACAGCTGGAGTCTAGAAAACAAGATTTCACATCCATTGTAGTTTTGTTGTGGGTTTTTTTACACTGCTCAAAAAAATTAAAGGAACACTTTAATTTTCAAAGGAACAAATTAGATCTCAAAGGGAAAAAAAATCATGCTGGATAACGTGTTAGGAATAAAAGGATGTGATGGAAATGAAAATATTGACCCTGCAGAGGGCTGAATTCAAAACAAAAAAATTTTTTTTTTTTTTAAAGTGAAAAAATGGCAGCGGCCAGTAGACTTAGGTTGTCCGTGTTAAGGGCCTTGTCTCTGGAATCTCCTTCATGTTCTTAAGACTGTGCTGGGAGACACAGAAAACCTTCTGCCCATATGCCATCCTGGAGGAGTTGGACTACACGTGCAAACTCTGCAGGGTCCAGGTATCACCTCACGCTAACAGCAGCGACACTGACCCTAGCCAAATACAAAACTAGTGTCAAACAGTCAGAAAAGATGAGGAGGGAAAGACTGTGAGTGACCTCCAGCTGTAAAACAATTCCTGTTTTGTTAGTTGTCTCATTGTTGCTCCTCCAGTGCACCTGTTGTTAATTTCATTAACACTAAAGGAGCTGAAACTGATTAACAACCCCCTCTGCGACTGACCAGATCAATATCCCAGAAGTTTAACTGACCTGATGCTGCACTGATTGAAAAGTGTTCCTTTCATTTTATTTTTTAGCACTGCAGCTACTTTTTGTTAGTTGCAAAATATTTTATGTTGCTTGCACAAAGAACACATTTACAGCAAACTGAAGTGGGCCGGACTCTGATGCGAGGATGAAGAAATGAAGGAAATACATTTACATGGAAATACATGGATCAAACAAAAAACAACACGTGGCACAAATCCCACACGGTCACAAACAGGTGTGTGTTTGCCACCTGAGTGTGCTCCTTGCTGTAGTCTGCGGCCGTGCTGTCCTGTGGCGCGGCCGTGCTGTAGCTGTGGGCTTGTGCCGCCTGATAGTGCTGGTACCACTGCTGCATGGCCTCCTACGACACACACACATTACCAAGCATGAACAGTGCTTTCTTGTCTTTGCGTGATTGTTTTTTTTTTTTTCTTTGCCACCTTTCAATTTTATGAGTCTCATTAAGTATTGTTCCTGCTCTCCAGCGTTTCGTTCCTCTGTCTTTGTCTTTCCAGACAAATTAAACCGACCGTTTTATTGGTTATCTAATCATGACTCATTTGTTTGGATGAGTAGAGTGTAATTAACATTTCAAATGGGGTTTGGTACTTGCTGCGAGCATCAGATATGTCACCTACTGCTGGAGGAGGAAGAAGCGCAAAAAAGAAAGAAAGAAAGATGACAAACAAGCAGTAGAAGGGCTTTGGGACTTGTTCTGAGTGGAGTGTTAGGCGTGAGAAGGAGAGCAGGGACAGATGGAGACACGCAGTGCTCACTGCCAAATCCACTCTCATTCTGTCTGTCCAAATATCCATACCCATTCCCATCTCTTCCACCACCCTGCCTCCCCTAGTTACAGCTCATCCTGTCTCTGCTGCACCCATCCAGCCGCGCTTTGTGTATCCATCCATCTACTCAGCAACACATGCATCAATAGCATATTTGAGGCCCAGTAATGCCTGTTCACACTAACTGAATGTACAGACCCCAAAATTCAGCATTCATATTTGTGTGTGTGTGTACACACGTGCATGTGTTGTAGGGCAGCACCTGTGTGTATGCTTGGTTGTACTGGCTGTAGTCAGTGGAGGAATCTGTGGTGTACGGGGCAGCGGTCGTAGCTGCTGCACTGTGGGAGTAGGAGCCGGAGCCCTGGGAGACCACAGGAGCGACTGAGCTGTTGTAAACTGCAGCGCTGGGTTGTCCTCCCTGGGCTTTGCTGCCCACTGAGCCTATGGAAGAGTAGAAGGGAGAATGGACGACAAATGATGTGTTAATAATCATAATGATGTGGGTTATCACACAAACTGCCCTTTTTTGTAATTTAGTGTATTTTTATAATATTTCCCCACACCTCTACACAATAAGTTAAATATTGGAAGAATTAGAGACAATTCAGTAAATAGAGACAATTATAATCTAGAACCTGTTTCATGTTGTTCATGATTGAGATGCTCTTGGACACTTCGTACGTGTCTGATATGAGGTTTCCAACTGATTTTATTCATTTTAGTGTTTAAAACTGATCTGATTAACAGAGGTGGTAGAATTGATCACCGGCTGACCTGAATTGCTCTTCTTGAATAAAAAAGCTTGACTAATAAATGAGCACAAAATGCTTTTAAGTGCTGCAAAAGCCAGGACGTGAACTCTGGTGCAAAAACTTTATGGTTGTTGTGCGATCGTGTGCTCACCTTGCAGAACTACTCCTGGCATTACACTTGCCAGGTTTAGGTAAGGATTAGAAGGCAGCCTGACTTCTTTAGGAGGATCGCCCAACAAAGAACTCTGCCCACTGTTTACCTAAAGAGAGACAGGTGAATATAAAACGTATTATTCACACTGCCACCAACAGGAACTGCAAATAAAAATCAGGTTTTCGTTTTTAGAGGTGTTTGAAGGCAATTACAGCTACTTTGCTTCATCTTTATTCCAAACATGTATCACATTGTGGATTTAATGAAAAATACTGTGCTACACAAATTCTAAAAAATACTGATTATACAAACTTTACATGAGGCTCTAAAGCTGACTTTTGTGAGCTACTGAAGAGCTAAAGTGATGGTGGAAACCTGCGAGGATTGTCCTCTCTAGTAATTACACTTTCTCTCTATTAAAGGGACTTCAGAGAAGACAGTACTGGGACTGGAATCGTGTCCCCTAAGAACCTCGGCACTGTGATTATTTCTGTACACAGACTTATAAGAGATAATGATGTTAGTGTAGTCGTACTGTATTTAATCCTGGCCGAGTCTAGGAGATTTAGGGAGGTGTTTTAGAAAGAAAACAGGCAGGTGGGTACAGGTTGCATTACAGGCATTTTCCAAAGGTAAAGCGCTCAAGGGACTGAGGCTGTTTATTCAAAAAGCTCCCTTGATATTGTGTGTTGAGGTTAAAAGCAGACAACACTAATCAGGAATAAATACTCCCTCCCCCCAAGAGACAGAGAGACTGAAGGGTAGAAGGAGTTAGGACCATAACAAGCATTTCTAGAGATAAGTTACAGATCGGTTTCACGGAAAATATCAACAACTTGCATCACAGTTGGAGTTCAAATATTAATTTGTGCAGCAACGTACACATAAATATAGAAATTCAAGAATTACACCAATATCTCTAGAAACTTCCACCAAACATTTGATCAGGCGACAATTATGTAATACTGACAACGAGGGCCAGGTAATGCTGCCTGGTTTGTGAGTCTGTCAAATTACACATTTTGAAATGTTAAGACTGTATATAAATGATGGACGTAGCCAAGGGGACATCATCAAATGCTTTGTGAGCATTTTGACTGTCGCCATCTTGATATCTTTTTAAAAGCACACATCCAATTAAGGAGACGATCCGAGTAAGCGAGAGCACTGCAAGGTCATAATTTGGCAAATTTTCAATCACAGGGTAGCTCCGCCCTAAAGCATCCAAAAATCAATATCATGTTGTATTAAGTAAGAACTGAAACGGTGTAATGATTAGAACATGTTTTACTTAGATCATCCATCAAATGAGACATACAGGCCCAGTCTAGGTTTATAACTGGACTTCCTTTCAGACTTGGAAGGCCATCTTTTATTTACAGTCTAAGTATTTTGTATTTGCTTCACGCATGCAGATTTTCGGTCGTGTCCTCACCAGGGGGCAGCTGTCTGAGCTGTTGTGCTGGCCTGTTGTCGTGTAAACTCCTCCAGGGGGTTTAGGCGGAGGCGGGCCAAGGCCCGAGTTACTTATACCCAAGGAATAGCTCTGTCCCTGCGGTTGGGCGCTCACCATCGTCCCTGGAGGAGCTGGCTGCCTGTTGTCACAGGAGGTGGAAGAGGAAGAAGAGGAGGAAGAAGAGAAGGAAGCAGAGGGGGTCGTAGTCACAGAATGGGTGCTGTGGCTAGGTAGGTCTCCTCCTACAGCCCGACCCTGGAGGTACGGCATGACACCTGCTGCTGAAACCACTACTGTGGCATTGTGGGTAGATGCTGGAACTGACTCCTGTCCCAACTCTGTAAGGGGAGATGACAAGAAAGCAAAAAAAACAAAAAAACAGGAGGAAATGAAAGGAGAGGTGAGTGATAACAGAAAGTTGAAATTCAAGAAACAGTAAAGTAAAAACATAGTATACAGAAAAAAAGGAAATGAAATGAAGGGAAATAAAGGCACGGTTGGGAAAGATGCCAGATAAACATGCGAAATGGCTTTCACAGATGACCATCAGTGTCTCCGTCTCCTCAGGACACAGACGAATCGCTCAAACGGCTGGAAACTCCGCCTGGCCGTCTCTGCAGAGCCAGCTGTAATATTTGAGAGCAAGTTTCCCGCTCATACATCACTGCTTATCGTGTTTATTTACAGCCTGCCACTTAGCTCTCCACAATCCCAATATTTCACTCACTCCAGGGTTTAATAACACAAATATGTACACATGCAACATAATCCCATACAAATGCACACAGGCCAAAAAAACAAACAAAACACAAACATATAAGTAAAAGATGCACACACACACTAAACGTGAACATACGCAGTGGCACTTATTATAAATCCAATATTGCTGTGACAAATGGCCTCCATCGCACAATAAACGAAACCGCTCTAACAAGCCTTGAGCCAACATTCCCCAGCAGACACGCGCACCGACAAGAGACACGCACGTTCGTATGCAAAATTGCAAACTCATGCATCCAATCAAAGAGGGACACACTCACAGTGGTGCACATGGGCATGATTGTTTGTTTTTATGCACATAAAAAGTCTGCGGTATATCATTTCCATTTAAAACAACACAGCTTTTCTCAGCTGGAGATTTGAATTGTAAATCTGCTGCAGCTTCCTGCTCCGCACTGTAACGTACAGCTGGGCGAAATTCAGCAGTCTTTACAGGGACAAGCCCGACACACGGGTCAGAATTAGGAAAAGGACCCACAAAATTTATGGCTTTCACTTTAACATGAACAATATTTTTCTGGGACCTTAGAGCCTTCATTATTAACATGTAAAATAGAACAGATTCTGGATTTGGCAGAGAGAACAGACCAAAAGGTTACACTGTAAACAGTAAATCATTGATTTTTAGAAAACTGGTACGTGGAAAAATAAAGGTGGTGTTGTAGGAGCGCTACCAAGTTAAAATGTTAATAAGGTCTGAACCAGCGACCTTCACAGACCTTGTCAAGCAAATGTGTAAACCGCTGCACTCTGGAGCCACACAGTTAGTTAAACTATTAATATGCTCCCTCTCAAGAAAAAGACAAAAGTAGTAGAGCAAGAAAACCCAAAACAAACACTAAATTAGGTATTAACCAAAGCCTGAATGCTTCAGTGTGATTTAATTTGTTTGCAATAATTAAATGAACTCATCTGATCAGGGTGCTTGTTACTCATTTACCTGCTATTAAGGGGTCGCCACAGTGGGTAATTAACATTTTGATTTCTTACACCGGACGCACTTCCTGACACAACCCCACAGAGATTTGTGTCTACTCTTAAATTGTGGCTGTTTAGCGTGTTAGGTAAATGTGTAAACCACTACATAATGGAACCCGTTTACCTGTAGGAGAGTCTCCCAGGAGGCCTTTCCCCAGCTGCACGAGGCCTGGAGGTCGCAGAGACAAGGCTTTCTGCATGAGCAGTCTGGACGGGTCCCCGAGCAGACTGGAGACCTAATAAAGGGGAAATGAAAGAGGAGAAGGAAGAGTATTACAAAAAAAAAAAAAAATGGAACAGAAAAGCAAAATCAAAGAACAATATCATAAAAAACAAAATTGGAAGAGCATGAGCGAGATGGTCGTTATAAACCAAACAGAATCCACCATGGAGGGCTGTGCTAGCTATACAATGGTGTGTAAAGCAGATCCAGAGCATCCAATCCACAAAGGTTTTAGAATTACCAGGACCTGCTCACAGATTTCTCAGAATATGCAGTCTCATCTTTATAAAAGTCCAAGTGGCAATCTCCGGTACTGAAAATGAAGCCAGCGTTGAAGTTCCCAGAACTCTAGTTCCTCCAAGACCAACACCAAGAACGAGTCATTCCCCATAGAGTTCAAATGCCCAACTTCAGAGATTAAATTAAAATGTCCTCACAAAAAAGAAATGAATAAAAATTAATAGTAATACTTGGATATTCCACAACAATTACAAAGCAATGAAACTAACTCTTGGGACATGGAACTTCACCTCTTTGGTTGGGGAAGAAGACAAAGCTAACACGTGAGGCTGAGAAATATCATCAGGCTCACCTCAATGTACAACATGGGCTCTCGAGCCTCCTGGACAAGGGCTAGACTTAATGTTCCAAACCGGAGTTGCCCTTGGCAAGAGGAGGTGTGGACAGACTCTTATCTCTTGCAGTCTGACAGAGCAAAGCGGATTTTACCCGTCAGTCAGTCTCCCTACAGGCACATATGGTCACAAACTGGGTAGTGACTGAAAGAACATATACAAGGGGTGCAAATGAGTTTCTGAAGGGTGGGTGGGCTCTCCCGTAGAGTTTGGCCATTCAAGTAGGAGTAGCAGAGCTGCTACTCCTCTATATCGAAAGGAGCCAGTTTATTTTGCTCAGGCATATGACTTGGATGCCTCCTGGGTGAGATATTCTGGGTATATCCTACAGGGAAGAGGCCTTGGGGCAGACCAAAGACATACTAGAGAGATTACATCTCTGGGCTTGCTTAGAAACACCTCAGTGTCCCTCTGGGTGAACAATAGGAAATAGGACTGGGTTTAACTGCTTAGACTGGAACCTGGACCCAGATAAGCATGTAGAGGATGGATGGATGGACATGCCAATTGAAAGCTTAAAATGGTCCTCCTTGTTAAAGTTATGGGTTGATTAAGTTTTTAAAAATATGTAGAGATAGAATCCAGTATGCATTGCAATCATTCAGCTTAAAAAAGAAAAAAGATAAAGAAAGAAAAAAAAAACATCAAATACTCCAAACATCAGTACCCATGACATTTAACTTTCACTTCAGCAACACAAAAAATATGCAAATGAAAACACAGACAGAAACTCATCACCTCAAGGTCTCACTTTAAACAGAAAAGGAGAAGCAATTAGGTTGCATGATTTCGATGTGGTTTCGTTTTCCCGTGCATTAAGTGCTGGAGATAAAAACATAAGGGCACATATGCACATGCCCCCAACTATGTTTAACCCTCAGCACTAGCATATGCAAATCATCACACACAGACACACAAACAGGTGTCTTACGCTGCTGATGCGTTTGTCTTTGATGTGTAGAAGCTGTTGCTGTGCCAGCTGCATGTGCAAAAGGTTCTGGAGGACTAGTCCATTTCCAAACATAGCATTCTGCAGGGTAAAAGAAAAGGACATCAGAATACGCGCGCGCACGCACGCACGCACGCACACACACACACACACACACTAAACAATTCAGAGATTTAGATGTTAGTGTGACCTGGTGTGCTTTTCCCAGTGTGAGCAGGGCTGTAGTGAGGGGAGGTCTGAGGAACGGCAGGCTGGTGTGACGCCCGTATTTTCCTAAAAACATAGTCAAACAACAAAGAGAAACACCAGAGCCTCCATTAGTGATTTGCTTTTTTTAAAGTCTCCACCAAAGTACTAATCAATCATCATCTCAACAGGCACACACAGGCGAAATTACAAGTCAGACAACCGATCCATCAGTCATTTACAACACATTTCAAGCAATCACGCAGCTGGCTGTTTTATAACAAGCACCAGTAAAGCAATACTGGGATATTATGCAAGCACAAAGCAAATTACCTCCCACATAACTTTAACTTTTTTCCCCTCAAAACTTAATTTCTATTTTGGTGTTGAAGACAGATTTTAAAAAGAGCTCTAAAAACAAAAAAATGTAAACTCCTTTATATACCAAAATATTCTAGGGTCAAATGTGAGGCCATCTGTCCAATAGATAAGCTTGGCCCAAACCGGCTGATGCAATAGGACAAGGAAGTGCAGCAGCAAATCTGCAGCAGAATGGCTGAAGAGTAAAAACAATCTAGTTGTTGTAACGGCCTGACAAAAGACAAACAATTAAGCAGATGAATTTGTGTTAAGCTCACCAATAGATATTTCATCTTAAGTACTTTTGCCCTTGTATGTATATATGCAGAGTATATAGGATTAATTAGTCATACTTCCTGATGATTTAATGTTTATCATCCACTGATATGGTCTCTTCCTGGCATTAGAGATTTACTTTTCAGGACTTGAGTGCAAATCACTTTTGCAATGCTCTTGGTCTTATTATTTTCTGATTTGCAATCTCCAATTAATTTGTTGTCCAGTACACTTCTCACAGTAAACACCTCCAAGGCCAGCTCTCGCTGTGAAAGTGACACCCCACTTGATAGGACATCCAGTGAGAAGTCTTATCACACAGAGTAATGCATTAACAAGTTTCCTTTTGCTCCCCTTGAGCAATACCTCCTGTAGTTTTCTATACCCTTTTTAAGGGCAACTACATGTTTGTAAGGAGAGACATTTGTGCTTTCTTTAATGCACCTTCTTTAAAAATACATCACAAAATCCAGTGCAATGCCAATTTCTACATTCAACAGACTTCCTGTTTGTGATTCATAAAAACAAAATCGATCACACTGATCTGCACCCATGCCACAGATGCACAGCCTTTCTTCTGCTTCTTTTGTGCATGCGTGGTAACACAAGCCTTGGTCATAATAAATGTAAGCGTCAATGCTAATGGTAGCTTCCTCCAGAATAAGTAGAGAAAGTTTAACATTTAATCAAGATCCTAATTTTAGACTTTAATTGTGCATACTCTTCTTTAAGAGAGCTCCCCCACCTCTCTCATTTTCTCTCCTTCCTGTTCTCATTTCTTCCCCTAATGTCACACGATTTCATTTTAATACCTGATTAGCCATTCATCAAATAATGAAGCCACTGCCGAGGTGATTACAGTATATAGGAGGGCCTGGCAGAGGGAGACTCATTCAGCGGAGCTTTGATTGCCAGCCATGCCCTGTAGTCATGATCTAGTTTCTGCCCAGATCATTATCACCAATTTCATCATTTTATATTTGTCTAAATGTTCATATTGACTTGTTGTATAGTGCTTACATTTGTTATCCCACCTCCCAATGGAATGTTTATGCCACAGCTGCCCTTAATTAATAGCATTGCTAATTACCTTTTATGTTCCTATCATGGTTAATCTGCCAGTATGCACAATAGGCCTGTGACATCGTCCACAATAACACCAGTATAAATTATTGATGTGATATAAAAGTGCCATATGCCAACATCAAGATGAGCAGTTACAAGGTTCAGTTACTATAATTATTAAGTGTTAGCAGTTATTTTATACTTATACTTAAAAATTTCCGGGGAAAATACTGCCTAGGCTATTTTCATGCTTACATTTGAAAATGCTCATCAGCTAGTTACATTTATAAATGCTGCCAACTGCATGCTTTTTCTAAATTGATAGAAATATTGATACTGCATAGCATTCTTTAAATATTGTGACAAAATGATGAGCTTAAAAATCCCCCACCCATAATGCGGAAGCTCTTAATTAAAATTTTAATGCTAAAATACCATAATTTTTAAGTTTTATGGTTTTTCAAAAAAGCTGAAAAAATAGTAAACCAACTGCAGAGGCTTCTGAGACCTGAAGCTTTTCCATTCCTGCTTGATGCAGGTTAAAAACATTCTGGGCATTTCATAATGCCCAGAATGTTTTTTAGATGAATGACAGCTGTGGACTTCAAGCAGACCAGTTTATCACCTGGAATCTTTCCCTGTGGAGCCATGCAGGTTCAATGTGAGGAGGATACATCTGGCACCATCTTATAGCATTAAGCAAACGTGTATGCACCAAAAAGCTGTTCTAAAGCTGTACATATCATTTCAGCATTAATAAGGCTTTGACAGATGTACAAGCTACCCATGTCATGTGAACTAATGCACCTGTACACCTACAAAGAAGCAGTCTTTTTCAGATTTGATTGGTCAGATGAAAGTATAGTTTTCCCCTTCAACTCACCTCAGTCTTTTATAGTGGAGGATGATGTTCATTTGTTTTTTAATTGCATTATAGAGTTTTAACTTTCATTTTCAGATGCCACAGCCTGCGTTCAGTGTTCCTGAGCCAATGCTTGGATTTCCAATTCACTGTCAGATAATCCACTATCCAGATGTTAGGTGTTTTTTTGTTTTTTTCCCAGATGTACAACTTTTTCAATGTTGCCACAATCTCAGCTAGCATGTAGCATGCTATGCTAGCATGATATTTAAAGAGAAACCACTTAAAAAAATAAAACACCAGTTCTAACTCCTCATATGTTGCCTTTCTTTTTTAAATATATATATTTTTTTTTAAAAATCGAGAAACAGAACTTTCATCATACAATGTTTAAAAATTATTTTGGAAAAAGAATTCACAGGTTTTAGGCTGTAAATTTTGTGACACCCCATCCTCAGGATTTTCCCGCCCACTCAACGTTTTTAAGGAAATCATCATCATGCCAACACACTTACCAGGAACATAGGAACAGCCAGAAATACTTTTTACATATTTCTGTACAATACTTTCGTTTCACAGATTTGAAATGTAGACTATCCAGCATACCTCCTCTTTTCCCAGTGTGGTACGGTCTCATGAGTATCTGCAGAGCAGCGGGGTTCGTCATACTGGTCAGCAGCTGGGCCAAGTTTGGTTCTGGTAGCAAACCTTTCCTGTTACTCAGAATCTGGAGACAAAACAAAAAACACAAAAAGCAAGTGAGTGCAACAACACGTGACTAGATGTGTGCATGTGTGTATCTGTGTATGTGTGGAGTACAGTATCGGTTTTGATCTTGTCATTAGGAGCCCCTGATGGCTTAAGTAATCATTACACTAGCTTACATCATCAGGATATGGCTGCAATGTCAGCAGAGGGGAGACAAAAGAAAAAAGGCAAGAAAAAATATAAAAGGACAAAGCTGGGAAACGACAGCAGCAGGAGGGAGAGAAAGGACGGGGGAGAAAAACAAGGACGAGAAAGTGTCTGAAGGAAAAAATGTTTTTTAGAGACTTGGGAAGGCCACTTTTATTCACAAGTTTGTATCATATTTGAAAAACAGCTTTTTTCACAGTCTGCTGCTGTGCTGGAACTTGGCTAAAGACGCACATTATGACACATTACATGACTGCTGCCTTTCCAGCATCAAATTCTGTGCTGACACAAGATGACAGCTTATAGTGAGATGGCCAATATTTATTTATTTTTATTAAGGTTTCAGAGGGCGTTACGGTCGTTTCAAAAGAAACGGACACAAAGAACAATCTTTCAGAAAATGTCTGTCACACATGTAGTTTAGCTCACGGTTTGGGAGCGTCTGCCTTGAACTTAAATACGTCACTTCAAAAGAATATCTGATCAAAGCGCAGCTTTTTAAAATGTAATCCTGCGTCTTGTGCATGGCTTTCACAAATATATACATAACAAATAAGTCTGACGCAAGAATATCATCCTGTTATTATTTTCATTGAAATTTGTAAAGATGATTAGTAAATCAGTACCGACAGAAAGCAATAAAATAAGGGAGAGGGGGAAGTTTGATATGCAATCGCCTAGATTGCTCATAGAAAACTGGACCTGCCAGTCTAAAAAGAAAAAGAAGAGACTCCATCTTAGGCCTGTGTAGCCTTTGGTGTTTATCAGAGCAGAGTTGTAAAAGAGGTATAAGCACCGTTGGCTCACAGCAAGAAAGTCCTAGGTGGCCTGTGCCTGTTTTCTTCCAGGAGGTCTGGTTTCTTCTGCCCTCATGCCAAGTTAATTCTCCTGTCAGTGTGAACTTCCACCAAGGCTTACAGCTGGAGCTTGTCCTCCAGCCCTGCACACTGCTTAGAATGAGTAAAATGCAGAGAGCAAATTTCTCTACAATAACACACTGACCCCACCCCTGACTGCTGTGGAATTCATTTGTTTAAAGTGCAACAGCTCTGCTTTTCCTAATCTTCTGTCATATGTACAATGGTGGATGTTCAACTGAGGCACATGGTTCCAGCTGTGAGCATAGAAGCCCCACCCACCAGCGGTTTAGGCCTTCTGTTTAGAAGGTGCAACCAATCAGGAAAAAACGTGATAAAGGGTGGGCTTAGAGGAGCTGCACCAAAGACCAGTGTAAGATTTACGAGGACTGTTTTGCATTACTACAGCTATAATATATATATATATATATATATATATATATATATACACACACACACACACACACACATATATATATATTTGTATAAAACCTAACCCAAGTGCATTTTAGAACATTATGTTTAATTAAAGCTGAGCTTATCTCACACACAACACTTCTCAGAGTCGTTTTAAAATCTTGTTTTCTTTCCTATTGCCAATAAAGCTTCTATTTAATTTGACATTAAGCTACATTTCCTGGATCTGAACAGTTCTCTGCTGACTTGCATTTAATCAAAGGAGTTACTGTAAGGCACATTACCCCAAATAAGAATTCAATTACTCATTATGCTGAGGAAATTTCATTCAACAGACTCAAATGAAATCCTATTGAATTAGACTGCGTCAAATCGAATGGAGCTGCCCGTGCTCTGGTAGATCCTCCTCAGCTCTGACAGTGTGGCGGCAGTACGCGCTCGCCGCCCTACAGACACGGCTATTTAAAACAACATTAGCAAGGATGGTGATGTTTCCTCTTCGCCTGCCCCGAGCTACAGCCTGACTTGAGCACAAGTCAACGTTGTTTCCTCTCTGTCGCATCCCGGAGCCGAGAGCTTTACTGACGGGGATGGGCTGCGTTTGACTCCGTCCTGTCAGCAAGTAAGGAAGAGGAGAGTCTAGTGCACACGTACACTATGTGTATTCGAATGTTCCGGTGAGGAAAACTATTGTTTGTGTGTGCGCGCGTGTATGTGTTGAACAAGGCCAGTCATAGCTGACAGCGTCTTTCAAGGGAAGAGAAGGAGGAGGAGGAGGAGAGCTCTCTCATTTCTTTTCTTTCTGCTGGAGAAAATGTCAGCATGCATCAGTCTGTTTGGCTACTGGCACAAAATCCAGCCACACACCCACACACTATAACACACACACAGACATGCCAGGGAGGTAAGGAAGCCGCGAAGAAGGGAAAGCGAGAAGTATCGTGTAAGGGGAAAAAAGGACGAAGGGAGAAGAAAGGAGGGAGGGAGGAGGCCATCTGGTCCTCAGCGTTCACACTCGCATCACACTAACTGGAGAAATGAGAGAATCGCCTCAGACAACTGTAGACAGGAGCAGGTCTCGAGCTCTTTCTGAAGATCTGATGTTGCTTTTACCAGCTGCTCACATTCACTGCAATAATGCTGAAGGGGCCTCGGGGCACTAATGTAACCTCACAGTCCTCACAGGATCTCTTTCTGTCTTACCTCTTTTTTTCTTCCCCTTTTTCTGGTCTCCTCCTCAAATCCCCCCCCCCCCCCCTTTTTGTTTCTTTTACCAATTGCATGTCTTCCTTCCTCCTCAATCGCCCCTGTTAATTTATTCAAAAACACATTTTCCAGCCCATCCGTCACAGCTATAACCTCTTTACGTGCATCTGATAATTCACGCTCTGCAACAGCTGTGATGCCATCAGAGAAAGAGAGACTACAGCTTTTAGCTAAAGTGGAAATTTAGCACTTATAACAGCTCGATAAGGGCGATCTAAAGTATAGAGGACACCTGCGGACAGCTTGTTGTTGCGCATCCAAGTTGCAAATAAATATTAATATCATTCAGAGACATAAAAAGATCAATAGATGAAATCTTGATGGAATCTTGAATTACACAAAATATATTCATGAAAACCTACGTGACATACTTCAAACTTCAAATACTGTAAAATGAAAAATCTTTAAGATGCTATTTCCCGACGAGCGCTATTTTACATCTTGTCCCATCATTCCTGTATTTTAAAACGTGATTACGGCTCCTCTGAGAACACTGATGAAAGCCCTGAAAACTCATCTCTCTTCATCAAAGTGACATATGTAGACGTTCAGCCTATGACAACGATCCCTCCAGGTCTTCAGCATGAGCCGCCATTAGTAGGTGCGAATCTGTGAAAATTGCTCCTCACCTCCAGCTCCACCAACGCATCCAACGCCCACCCGCAGCGAAGGCGGTAGCTGCTCACCTTCTATACAAATGTAGGTTTGATGTATTCTGATAACAATAATTATTCTCAAACCTGAGAAAAGAGAAAAGAGAGAACCACCTACAAGCTGACATACGAGGTAGTGATGCGTTTCATTTATCACTCTCTACTACACAGGAAACACATAAACAGATATAAAATATCATCAGTGTTTGTCTTAATGACATTATCAAGAATAATTATGTGTTGCTAATGCTGGATAATCCTTGCTCTTGATTGCAAGCTAGCAGGATACTAACCTGACTGAGGTTTGTTACATACGAAACTCTCTGAATCAAGTGATTCTGACGCAGTCATTGCTGCACTGCATGTGAAAAACAGTCAGTCACGGTGGTGACTGCTTATTTCATTCACGATATGTCTACTAGCATGAAATAAACACCATCTGGACCGCTCTTTAAGTAGCCATTAACCGCTTCCCTTCTCTGTCCCTAGATTCCTTCCATACCCACGTACACACAAACCTGTCAGGATTCAGTAGCTGTAGTAAATCGAGGTACCCACAGGGATTAGCAGGGACTCCTCCTTTTGGGAACTCTCACTTCTCACTTACTCTCACTCGCTGTATTTACATGCCGTGTGCGGGTTCGCTGGGTGCATCTGTTTGAATGGGTGCACGTATGAGTGTCATAGTGTGTCACTAGCTTGTGGTTTGGTTTATTTCAGGCTGCGGGAGACAGCGGAGGAGCCCAATCAGTCTATAGAACTATAATTATCATGTCAGTGCCTCTCTGCTACCACAGCTCTGTGTAGGAGGGGTATCACAGCTACAAAGACCTTCTCGGCTAGAGGGTGTTCGTGCATGTGCTCCACGTCAAACCTCGGTGTTTCTCAGCAGCGGATGTGCAAGAACCACCCGGCACTGGCATCACAATTAGATGGAAAAGTAGCTGTGAGCATATCCGCTCTTTTTTTGTTGTTTTTCCATGAAAAGTCCAGTGTGTCAGTGTTGTAGCATGTGGTCCTCCACGTATGAGGGAATGCTACAAAAATGAGACTACTGTGACATAACGTTTTAAAATTTGAAAGTAATATTAGGATTTATGATAGGAAATAGCAAAGGGAATGTTTCAATTCATTTACAGTGACGGTGGGTTTGGAGGTTTAGGGGGTGTGGTAAGCTGATGATGGTCCAAATACAGCCAAGCAACATGGTAGAAATATTGATTCCTGGATGTGTCTGGAATCAGCTTTAACAGTAACTAAGATTTCTGCTACTGCCGGACTTGAGCTGCGGAGAGACGAGAGTCAAATCAGCGAATCGGATGATGAAATTCAAATGCATCGCACCTCAACGGTCCACCTGTGTCAGCTAAGTGGCAGTTAGTTGCCATGGTGACAGCATGTTATGTAACTATAACCAAGTGTCAAAAAGTGATGTGAACTGAGTTTGGCACTTGTTTTTCAAAACAGCTTATAATTCCACCTGGTTTAAAATCCCAGAGAGCCCTGATAACTTGCTCTATGCAGTAGAAAGAAAAAAAAAATAAAGATTTTTCCTTTAATTTGGTGATAAAAACCATGCCCGTAGATTAATAATTGTGGGCTCAGCAGCAGGTTAGAGATGGAAAAAATGTCAGAAATTTTCCAGCTTCTGTAGGTTAATTTGTTCACTTTAGCTCTGCACACTTCAAATGGCGTGAAAAAACCGAAAGCTCGCATTTTGCAAATCAGCCGGTCGTTTTGTGTTTAAATTGTGTTTTTATGTGGGGGCTGGGTGAAAACCTTTGCACATTTTTATGTGGAAGATATAACTGTGACATACTGACATATCCACACTAATAAATTGTGATTCATCTCTCATCGATTCTTCAAGTCTGTAATAAATACAGTACGGCTGGGGTTTATTCTAAATAACACTTTGGGCGGGTATATTACATTAAAACTGGTGGCTAGTGAACTGTTAAGATTGCTACTAAACCAATGCTGCCGCTAATATTAGCCTCTTCTTGCGTTAACAGAAGGCGACATTAAATGCCGTGTACTGCCGTCTGCGCTCTCTTCAGTACACTCTGTGATGCGTCTGTGATGCTGCTTTCTCCGTAATATACTCACCATACCCTGGGCAGCAATGAGTGCAGCCAAGGTGCTTCTCCCTGAGGTGCCAGGGGTACAGAGTGACAGACGGACCTCCTGTCCTCCCACCAGAGTTCGGTCCATCTCTATCAGCACAGCTTCTGCCTGCTCGGCGCTCTCATATTCCACCACGCCAAACCCTCGCACTGGACTGCCCTCATCCTGAGCAAGCTAGAAGAAACATGCATAAAAAGACAAAGCATTTATTCAGTAAGTCATTCTTTTAGATTTTTCTTCTGTGGCTGGGCACAGAAATGTGGGCTCTAATGTGAAAAATTATTTGAATTTCTTTTTTCCTCGTGTTTGATTCTTCATCTAAATTCCTAGTTGGCCGGGGAACCGGCAACGTCAAGACATTGGTATTGATCACATCCCACAAATTGTATAAACATGATGAATTGAGCTAATTTGTGCTTAAGGAGATCTGAAAAATCCCTATTGACACTTGTAAATGTGGAGCACTACAAAAACCAAAAGAAAAAAAGAAAAGAAAAAGAAAACAACTCGTATCTCGTGTTTTATTTTAGCTTCTTTTTTTTCTTTTCTTTTTTTTTACATGTCTTACTGGGGCAGAGTAGTCTTCTTATGCTCCCACTTATTACAAGGATTGCATTCATGCCATTATCAGATTTGTGCCTGATAATGGCATGCCTTTTGCAGATGCTCACCTGCTGGAGTGTCTGATTAAAAGCAGGCGCACTCCTGTCATGTTTGTTGTTCCTGTTAGTTCACAGGAATGCTCCAAATCTACTTAACAGGCTTTCACTAATATACAGTACACCTTTCCACTTCCAGGCATGCCACATTAGCTGTAAGATGTTAGAACTGTCTGCTCACTGGTGGGTTCAAAACATATGGAATAACCTGTCCTGGTTAAATGCACCCAGCAGGCTGGAGCGAGTTCCTTCAGGAGAAAGTGGGTCGAGTGATATAAGGGAGAAATGCCACCAGTAGCAAGAGCAATAGTCCAGCATAAAACCCAACATCAACTTCTGAAAACAACGTAAGTTCTGACACTACAAACTAACGTCATCAGCCCTTCAGACTTCAGCAATTATCTGTAGGAATAAAAAATTAATACGCCACCACTGCAGCATTATCGCCAAGAGCTGTTTAATGAAGTAAATGTATTTTAAAGTGGATTTTTTTTTTCAGTACGCAAAAGAAAATTTACTGACTTCTTATCAGCCAGTATCAGCTGCTTACTGCTTGATAGGTGTGCCCCCCTCCCCCTCACCAGAGACCTAAAAATACTTGCATTTACTATCTTTTAATAAATCATCGGGGCAAACAAAGGAGGTCAGACACGTTTTTATATCTGCACGTTCTCGGCACCATCTAGGAATAGCAATATCATTCATCTAGAAGACTGATTGGCAAAACACAATCTTCTCCAGTGGCAGTTATCTGTGCAGCCCAAGCTACCGTCATGATGCACTTTGACTAAGAAAATGAGAAGCCAGCATGAGAGGCTGCAAAGACTGCAAAGTTATCCGAATCCTAATCCGCCCAATGTTTTCAGAGAGTTTTAGACTAACAAATGCACAAATTCATGCATGTATGGGTTTTTTTCTGTGCATGACTGACAGACAGGGAAGTGACAGATAACAGTGGAGTGGAGGTAGAAGTGCTTCTCTCAGCTTCTTTTGTCAAAAAGGATAGATAAAGAAATGACATGATGTAAAAGATACATCCTTTTGCTCTTCCTACACCGCTTCAGGGATGTGCACATAGATAGAGATACACACAAACACAACCTAACATAGTGTCTGTGGAAAAGACAGCTCCAAACTACAATAATCTCCTACTTAGGAGCCGGATCGAATAATGGGCCTTTTTCAGCATATAAACTTGACAGAGCATTATTATCATACATTTATGGTCAGCAGTCAATAAAGACATGTCTCAGCGCTAGAGTGTCCTGCTGATAAAGACTGACTTCTCTGTCAAGAAGGCTGAGTCATTTCCATCTTCTGAGCTCAAGCTAAATAATGCAGGCAGGCTAATAGCTTATAGCTAATGGACTTTATCGGATAATGACTATGTCCACAAAGTAATGGCTTGTGGTTAAAACATACCACTTAACGTATTGTTAGCACTGGTTCGATTCATATGAAATACAGCAGGAATAAAAAGGACAGGAACTCAATTTAACTTCTCTCACATTTTAAAGGATGTGTGATCTGTTAGAGACCATTTGAAGGTTTGGTTTGCTAATACTTGCATCATCGCTGCTAAAGGTGCACAATTAGACACCAAAAAGGCAGTTTTCAAATAAATTCATCTTCATTCCAGACACGCACAAACAAAGAGAATTTCGTGGCACTGTTGGAAGTTAAATGCAGCGTTACTTGTAGTGTCTACAGAATATAAACAGCTGTGTTAAAAAAAAATCTGCATATTCATAGACTCTGGATATTTCAGCCAAAGAGAAAAGCATATATAATTTCAGGAAGCTGCAACTATATAAATGAACACTTTTATGAGAAACCCTTATCTGATTTCTTATATTAATTTCCATATGGTGAAAGGAAGGTGCACTTTTGCATTCATTCGGTACATATTGTGTGGTTTGCTCCCGCTGAAATGCAGCATTTGTGATAGACTCTGGCCACATCTCCCCACTACTTTAAGCTGCAACCAAGTGATCAGCCAAAACATTACTGACCTTTTTACTCTGAAAAGTAAAGAAGGGGAAAATTGTGCAAAACAAAGCTGAAGAGCTATATTTGTGGTTCTCTTTGCACACAAGGTCGCATAAGAGCGTGTGAGTCATGGAGGCTTTTATATCAATCAACACAGTCTGTATCGCACAGGCCAAATGTATTTTGAAAGGTGCAGACGCTGTGAAATACCAATCATGTAGCAAGCAAAACAGCAGACCAATGTGAATACTGGTCCTTAGCCATAGCGTGAGATTTGTCGTGTTAATTGTGGATTAACGTTATTTTGTAGCGACTTTTATAGTACATCAGCACAATGTTGTTAATGAGTGAAGTCAGCTTTGGTTTCTTTTGAGAAAGTAGCATAACTGTGAGGTTGGAGTAATTTCTATGGAAGGATGTAATCTGTGGGCATCTTTCTCACCCTCAACCGGTTGCAGCAGATGGCTGCTCCTCCCTGATCCTGGTTCTACCAGGTTTCTTCCTGTTAAAAAAGGGAGTTTCTTCTTTTCATTGTCACCAAGTGCTTTTGGGGGTTTTCTCTCTATCCAGCTTTGTCACATCAGCATCAGTCTTCTTGGAATTTTTATTTTTTGAATCTCTACTGGAAGCAGTTCTAGATGTGACACCATCACAACACTGGTGGAAAAGCCCTGGCTACTCTCTTATAATGTTGCAATAAACTGTGATCTTGAGGGTATGAAAGTCAATAAATCCAAAGTCCAAGTGACAAATTTCTAATGTGAGAGCAATGAAAAAGTCCTTCAGGGTTAAACAAAGCAGAACGGGACAGAACAACAGAGACATTAATACGAATAATGATCAACAATCAGGCAGCAACAGCAGCGTGGAGCAGCAGGTGGTTTTAATGATACATGTTTGAAGGTAATACTTTCCATGAATTTGCTGCCTGAAATAATGCAATATTAAATACAAGCAGAGCTGGAAGAAAACAAGGAAGAAGGATGATCAACAGAAAATTAGCACCTATAATTTCAACTCATTTGGATGCTCATTGATTCAATGTTTCTCAACCAAATGTACCAGACATTTACTGCTTTGTACATTTGGATTCGTAGGTTTTCAGCTTGAAATTCTTAGAAACTGGATGAAGAAATACATTATTCAGCCTATTTCCCCTTCCAGGGCTAATAAAAGGAAAGCCGTTCAGAAAGTTGAGTTAAACATTAGGAAGACATCTTCAGCAATAAATTAAAAATAAAATACAATCAATTCAATTAAATGCAGCTTTTGCTAATGTTTTACCACTGTTCGCCAAGAGGTGAAGATATCTGAGTTTTCTCAAGTCGCAGTTTTGACCTCTAAGGGCCAGCATATGAATCGAAGTACATGACTAAGGTCTACACAGAAAAAACCCCCAATATGAATAAGTCTTCTGATGCCTCCACATACAGCATAAAATCAGGGAGGGTATAAGAATTCATACACAAAGGCTTTCACATGAAATGTGAGCAAATCAGAAACTTGATTATTTATTTTCAACTGCTGCAAACAGCTAAGGCATCAGCTAAACTCAGAAGAGTTTCAAACTCTGCGTTTACATTGCACATATGTACATTCAGTACTGTGCAAACGTTTTAGGCAGGTGTAAAAGAAAAAATGCTGTTTACAAAGAATGCTTTCAGAAATATAAATGGTTGTTTATTGGCCCCAAACGTATTCTGCAGCAGGACAACGACCAAAACATACAGCCAAAGTCATCAGAAGTACTGGAAGTGATGTTATGGCCCCATAGAGCACTGATCTCAACATCATCGAGTGTGTCTGGGATTACATGAAGAGACAGAAGGATTTGAGGAAGCGTACATCCGCAGAAGATCTGTGGTTAGTTCTCCAAGATGTTTGGAACAACCTACCAGCCAAGTTCCTTTGTTGTTGTCGTGTACCCAGAAGAAGAACTGATGCTGTTTTGAAGGCAAAGGTTGGTCACACCAAATATTGAATGATTTAGATTCATTCACTGCATGTTGTTGAAATAATTAACACTTCCATTTTTGTGCTGTATGTGAGTAGTTTATGAAATGATTCAATTTTTTCTTTCCTTTCTCTTTGTTGTAAAAATAAAGGAATTTTGAATCAGTGGAAAGCAAACGCATTTGTACTTTTTCAGCACGAACACTGACGCCTGTTAGCTTCAACACTCAATCAAGTGGCCCCTCCACTTCCTCCCACCTCTCATTCGTCTGCTGTTCCCTCCAGCCTGAACAGGGGGATGGAGAGATGGATGGTTGAATGAATGCAGGGAACACGAGAGGAATATGCACGTATGTGTGGAGGAGTAGGTCGATAGGCTATTATCATCAGCATATATTAAGCAAACTCCATGGAAATGACCGGAACCACTTTACCACTTGAGATATGGATGGATGGATGGGGGAGAGAGAGTGGGAGTGAGGAGGGAAAAGAAAGAAAGTAAGTGGCGGAGGAAGGGGACATAAAAGTGAGGCAGAAAACATCAGTGATTGATTAAGTGACTGATGGTTGAAGAGAATGAGGGGGGGTGGGCTGACAGAGAATATGAGCCAGAAAAGACAGGAAGAAAAACACATAAAAACTTGCTAACCATTATTTTTGTGTGGACACACACACACACACACACACACACACACACACACACACACACAGACAGGTATTCATAGCTTGTGAATCTAATTCAGCGGCCCCTTTTTGCGCCACAGACCAGTTTATGTCCCCCAATATTTTCACGGACCAGCCTTTAAGGTGTCGTGGATAAATACAGCAAAATAAAACCAGTACCGGTACCAAAAAAAGATTTATTCATAACACACGGGAAGAGACACTGGGAAACTGAGTTAACGATAAAAACCCTGAAAACTATAAATTTCACACCCGAGCCTCAACTCTCACGGCCCGGTACCAAATGACTCACGGACCGGCCCGGGGGTTGGGGACCGCCGATCTAATTGACATAATGCTTTCTCTAGCCCTTACCTAACCATAACCCAAATGTAACCCTGATACTAAAGCCACATTTTGAGTCTTAAAAATGCCTTCAAACTCATGGGGACCAGGATTTTGGTCCCCCATGAGGTGTGTTGATCCCCACAAGTATAGTAAACTTCCAATTTTTGGTCCCCACAATGATATGAATACACACTCTCACACACACACACGAGTGGAAGTGGGTAAACTGTGAAACAAACATTATATATCAAATTGGATTCTGTGAAAATGGCATTCAGACTGTCATCAACTTGTGTTTGTGAGCGCGTTCGTGAGCAAGGATGCAAAGACTGAGTGAGCTTCTCCCTTAATTTTTTTTCTCCGACTGCACTCACACAACAGAAGACTGGAATATATAAAACATTCAATCATTATTTGAATCTGCACAATTATGCAAATTTAAAATGGGCTTGTGCGTACTGTATCTGAGCCTTGTGGATGCCAGTTGTCATTTAGCTCTCTTTCTCTCTCTGTTTCCATGTGTACAGTCTCTTTAAAAACCCAACACCCCTCCAACAAAGACCATAATTTCTGGATCATGGTTTGAAGATTGAAATGTCCTCTTACTGCAGGAGTGTTCACATTAAGACTACTGTACAGAGAAAGACAAAAAACAAAAATATTTCTGATCTAATGTCAAGTTTCCCAGATTTTCCTTCAAAATTATGCTTTAAATGCCTTTGGATGATTAAAAAAAACCCCAAAACAGATTTAAGATGGAAATCAGAAACTGTTTGCATTGCAATGATCCTTTTTTCTGTTTTTTTCCTATCACGTGTGGCTCTACCTTGTCCTCAAGGCAGACTTTGAGAACATTAAAGAGTAATTATATGAGCAAATTTAGCACTTCGTGCTTCATCCTCCAAATTATTCTTGATGCAAATCAAAAACAGATTGGCCCAGAAGAAACTCCTTCTCCTGCAATATGCAATTACCCTGTACCAGTCTAATTAGCACATTTTTTTCCACACGTTGGCCAATAGGTAGTTATGTTTGAATAACAGATTACGCTAACCCACTGCACAAACTCAAGTCCAGGGAAAATATGGATTTTTGACTAAAAGCACAGTTTTCTTTGAGCGGTGCATAAAAGCCAAACTGTGATGCATAAGCCTTCAAATTTCACTTGCATGCAATACGCTTAGAGTTTTCATCTTTATGTGTCGGAAATCATCATCACTGCATGCACTGACATGTTTGTTTTGATGCTGTTTAATCAGAAAATGAGGCATACTCTCACCAGTCACTTTATTCGGTGACCCGGTTCAAGTGCTTAATACAAATATCTAATCAGCCAATCACATGATCTTTCTTTTAAGCCACACATTGGAAATCTTATAAAAAACATTCAGATTAAAAGTAAGGTGTGAAAAAACAATTTGTTGCTGCCACCTTCTTACATCACATTGATTATGGTGACATTATTTGAGGTATTTTCTTACAATGCTCCTTATACTTGGAACAAATTACAACAGGATTTGAAGCTGTGCAGCTTAACTGAACTGAAGGGCTTTAAACCAATTTTAAGGACAACAGAGAAAGCATCATTGGATGTCTGTTCATGTTCTTGTGGTATTGTTACTGTCTTTTATTTTATTTTCAGGTGCAATTTTTTCGTATGAATTGTAACAACTACAGTATGTTTTAACATGTTGTCATTTTGTATGGATATTTAAAACGGGTCGCTCTTAAAAATGAGACCTCGTGTCTCAATGAGATTTACCTGTATAAATAAAGGTGAAAATAAAAAACATGAGAGAAACTGAATTAGGCATATAGGTGCACTCAAGATGACCTGCGTGGAAGTTGATGTCAGACAGGCTGGTCTGAGTATCTCAGAAACAGCTGATCTACTCTCACACAACTATCTATAGGGGGAAAAAAGAAAAAAGAAAGAAATAGGAAAACACTGGAGTGAACAGCCGTTCTCTGGGTAAAAATGCCTTGTAGATGCCAGAAGTGAGAGGAGAATGCCCAACAGATGGTTTTGAGCGAACAAAAAGGTAACAGTAAATCAAAAACCCCTCAGTACAACTAAGTTATGCAGAAGAGCATCTTTGAACCCACAACTGAACCTTGAAGCAGATGGGTTACAGCAGCAGAAGCCACACCAGTTGCCCTCATGTCAGTAACTGTAAGAACAGGGATGGGATTACGGAAAATGAACATCAGAAGACAGGAAACCCGTTGTCTGGTGTGAGGATTCTTGTTTTCTGCTATCAGATCCAGAGAGTAGGGTTAACATAACATGAAAGCATGGTTCCAACCTAGCCTTATATCAAGGCTAGTAGCAGTGGTGTAATGATGTGGGAGATAACTTTCGTAGCACACTTTGGGCCCTTTAGTATGAATTGAGCATGGTTTGCATTTCACAGCCTACCTGAGTCTTGCTGACCATGTGACCATATGAGCAGTCTTCTGACGGCTGCTACCAGCAGGACAACGTACCACGTCAAAGCTCACGTCATCTCACACTGGTTCACTATACTCAAGTGGCCTCCACAGTTACTAGACCTGCAGTGGAGCACCTTTGGGATGTGGTGGAACAGGACATGTGTGCAAAGAATTAAGGTAGTTCTCAAGGCAAAAGGAGGTACAGCCTACAACTAGTAAGGCACACTAATAATGGGACTGTAAGTGTATATTTAAACTACTACGCAACATACAACATATTCATGCGAAAAAAAGACACCATGTCTAAGCTAAACGATAAAAGGAATATAAATGCAATATGGCTGAAAATCACACTTACAGCATTTTGTTACATGAAGCACTCTCGTCTTATACTCAAACATTCCTTACTAGCCAGGGTTTTGACAGCATAATCAGGCATCTATGCTAAATGAGTCAAGCCAAAGTGCTGTGGCACTTGAGGCAACTTCAGTTTCAGCATAATTAACAGCAGCTGATGACTCTTTTTTTTTTTTAACTTGTTCAGTACGACAGCAAATTTTCACAAAGATATGAAGCACTAAAGGCTGAGTTTTCAAGTGGGAATCTACATGTAAAGGGATGCTGCTGATTGAGAACAGCATTTTCCATCATGACATGTTGGATTTTATTTGTTCTTGTTATTTGTTACAGATCTTCAGTTGTATTATTGGTGCTTTGTGTATAATAAGGTCCATTACAAAAAACACTCACTTCTAACCTAAAAAACTCTTCATGCACCTTAAATAACATATCCAACAGGAACAGAAAGTTCGTCCATAGTCAGCACGCCAAACTGAAAAACAAAATGTTGGGGGACCCAAACTGCCCTCTTGTTGCTACACATTGACACTTACGACAGACATGGCACATGTTGTGAATGTGAGCGATTTATGATTGATTGTTAACAAACACGTAGTCTGTTATGTGTTGTGACCAAGTCATGACACACATCTTTGACTCAACAGATCTCTAAAACTTATTTGGATGTACACAGATGTAATGCTTTGGTGCTTCCATGCTGATGGTTTTGTATTTTTATTCTGTTCTTAATGTTAAGCGCTTTGCTCAGCACTTGCTTTATAAAAGAGTTGACTTGGCTGGCAGCTCTGCATTGAAGAAGCCTAGAGTGCAGAGAGTTCTGGCAGGAAATTCTTGCTCACTCATGTCTGTATCTCAACTTGCTGTGCTAAACTTTTCAGTTTTATTTAATTTCATTATATGATGCCAGTTGAAAACTGGTTCATCATTATTCTTACTTTTTCAAGTCATCTGCTGCGTTTTTTCTTATTTGTCTAAACTTTTTTCCACTGTATTTACTGATATGTTGCATTACTAATATCTTACTGATTTTTCTTTATTGACTTTTCAGATCATCAACAGGGAATAATAAACAATCCACATCTGAGTGTGGTTATTTATATATCTATCAAGCGTCTGGTCAGGGTAATATATGGGTTTTGATTAGTCCATGTGATGTGACCATGTGACCAACAACATGTGATTCAAGACTACACTGCATTATTATCAGATGAAGAGCAGAAGTGCTTGAACTGTTTCATCTACCAAAATCAGAATCAGAATACTTTAATAATCTCTGAAGAAATGATGTGGTTACAGTTGCTCCAAGGCAACAACAGTAACAGACTGAACTAAATTAAATAATACAATATATCACAAAATATAAGAGATGGCTATAATATATACAAATAGCTCAATTATAATTATAAATGGGCAGCACGGTGGCACGGTGGTTAGCACTGTTGCCGCACAGCAAGAAGGTCCTGAGTTCAATTCCACCATTAGGCCGGGGTCTTTCTATGTGGAGTTTGTGTGGGTTCCCTTTGAGTACTCTGGCTTCCTCCCACCATCCAAAGACAAGCAGTTAGTGGGGATAGGTTAATTGGTTAATCCAAATTGCCCATAGGTGTGAATGCTGGAGTGAATGTGAGCGAGAATGGTTGTCTGTCTCTGTGTGTTGGCCCTGTGATAGACCGGTGACCTGTCCAGAGTGTACCCCGCCTCTCGCCCTATGACAGCTGGAATAGGCTCCAGCGACCCTGAAAAGGATAAGTGGAAGCGAATGGATGGATGGATAATTATAAATATCCAGAAAAGATGCAACAAAGAGGTAAAACTACAGAATGAGAGCTGCTGATTTTCTCAAGGTAAAGACTCTTCACTATTTATGAGAGAAGACCAATCATTTCACCAATCCAAGAACTCCCTTTTAACAGGAAGAGACTTCCAGCACAAAATGACTCGTGGATGAGTAACCATCTGCTGTTTGGAGTTGGGGTTGAGTGAAAAGAGAAGGAAAAAAATCCCATTGCATTAACATGTGCCAATGGACTGCCTGGAATCTCAGTATCATCAGTACAACAGGAGAAACGGCAAATACGAATTTAATACTGAATTAATGCTGTCAAGCTCAATACTGCAAAGACACCTTAAAAACAATTTTTAAAAAAAGCAGTTGCCTGTCTACTCTTAAATGATGTTACTATACATGTGACTGTGCATGTGTGTGCACGCATAGCTAGCAATCACTGTGTCCGACAGCTCTTGACCTCCAGTCGTGGTCCCCAGCAAAGCGATGCAGAATGCATCACTGGCAGGGCTCAGGCTCGGGGGAGCACCTGTCAGTTTGTCGGTGTGTGTTTGTGTGTGCGTGCGTGTGTCTGCGACACAGTTTAAATGGTCACGTCAGTTGTCGGAACAGAGTGATGAGGTCAGGACAGCCCTGTCACAGCTGTCTTTGAAGAGAGGTACATGGCCTATCACAGTGACAGCTTTAAGTGCAAATGTCTTTATGACGAGTGCTGGACAACGAAGGGAGAGGTGGAGTTAATCTAAGTAAGCCTCCATTAAAAAAAAAGGGGAAAAAAAGAACGCTTGTGGTGTACTTCTGCTAAATCGAATGATTTCACAGATTTATCGTCACCTTTGTGTGCAGCGGGAAGACGTCACTGAATGAGATCATCTTTTCAAATAAAACTTTGAAACACTGCGTTTCACCAAAGGGGGTCAATAATTGTGTCAAGAATCTTATGATTGTACTTGGAAAGATTTAATTAGCTCTACAAAAGCAAGTGCCAGTGATTGAGAGAGTAAAAGAGTACATATTCAAAATCAGCTAAATTAGCTCTTTTTTTCTCCCCTGTTGTACTAAATAAGGCAACTGTCTGGCTCCCGACAGCAAAAGAAAACTCATTATTTTCATTTCCATTTTTCTGGTTGATTGTCAACAAAGCTGAAGGTGCCTTGGGGATTTTTCTTCTAAAAAACAAAAAAGAAAAAAAAGTTAAAAGTGGCCGAAAAGCACAAGAAGTGCTCATATCCATCCTCATAAAACACGTATCATGAAAGCTCAGATCCACGTTCACCGCTTTGCTGTTAACTTCTCGGCTTTTGTTCTGACATTGCTGCACATCACCACCATCTGTATCACTTATACACCACTGATAGTGCAGATTTTGCTTTTTTGTTTGTTTGGTTGGTTTTTTTTTTGGAGGGGGGGGGGTTAGGTTGGCACTAGTATGATGCTTTGCTGTGTCCGTACTCATCTAACACTGCTCTGAAGAAATTACTTTTTTGCAGCAATTTATTTCTGCACTGCTTTAAACCATCCATCCATCAATCTTAATCAAACCACTGGAAGTTATATCCTGACCTGAAAGAAAAATCAAAGGTCTTAAAACAGAACTTGTCCACTCTTTGAAAGACATTTTTATGTAACATTTGTTCTTTTTTTGTCTCCTGCCTATAAATGTGAGTATTCAACTTGCTCCTAGTCATCATTATTACATCAATAGTTGCATATATGCCACCAGTCGTCTTCCTTTGATTGGCATCATACGCCTCTTCGCTATTTCACCTCATCGCTCCACGTCTCGCTGTCCTTCTATTATGCCTGACACTGTCGGCTCTCCTCCTTCACTCCATCCTCTCTCTAATAGTTCTGGCATTCTTAGCGCCGTCCTCCTTTACTCCCATCCCTCCTTCCATTTCCAACCTGCCGTCCTTTCCTCTAATATGGTTGACATTCTTTACTTTCTCTTCCTTCCATTTCTCCTGGCTGACTCAAGCTAAAGTGCTGCCTGGAGGGCCCTTTCATGGGTAGCAGAATTATAACGCTCGGGGCCAAGGCCACAGGTTAAGTGCACGCCGAACAAAGAAAAAGTGACATAAGGGCTGAGTTCTACTTATGTGCACAGAGGAGGAGGACGGTTTATGCAAGGTGAACTGGAGCTGCTGGCAGTGAGGCATTAGGGAATCATCTTAAACAAATAAATATGCAACAAACAAAATGACCAACTCAGAACAGCTCCTCTTCTATTCTGCAGACAGCACTGATCTCTGACCTGTACAGAAACACATTCAGTATATTGATATTATTAAGTATTAATATCTATGTTATCTCTCTCTTGTAGAGTCTCTCTTGGCTCTTGATGGAGGTGGTCGCATCTTTCTCTCTGTCCCTCCCTTTTATTTCCTGCTTGGCTTCTTTGTCCTTGTCTAGTCTTGTCTAACTCTTAGAGACTCTCTCAGTCTTGTTCTCTGTAAACAAGAAATTATGGATTTGATCAACTGGTCTCTTTTTCGCCCTAAACCAAACCCAAACAACCACTAATTACATGCAGCCTCACCTCACTAGCTGGAAGCTCCAGGGCGGAAGCAGGAACAACAAATTCTCCCAGATCACAAGACGGTGTATGACCCTATCCTCCTACTTCCTCGGACCGGACGGCTGTTGTGTACATCGGCTCTGTCCAATACCCCCTCCCCTGTCACAAGTCGCATGTTTTTTATGTTGTTATGTTGTAAGGTGTGAAGATTCATGTGCTTCATTGTGCTGAGGGTTTTTATTCTATTCTCAAACTGCTCTCCCATAAGGAGCTCAGTCTGGATGGAGTTCTTATTTTTCCCTCCTCTTCCCTCATGTATTTATGTATTTCATTGTTTTTTTACCATCATACATCTCTCTGACCTGTCTTACCAACGTCATGTTTGTGCAATGTATGTACGGTTGGAAGGGGTCCTATTTCAACTCTGTGTTCGTGTAACATTGCTAGTGACAATTAAACGGCTCAATCTCAATCAATTATGCTACGCAGTCAAACAGGGAAAACTGTGGTTGGAGACTGCAGCATGACCAAAATTATGGCGACCGTGTACATGCATACATGCAGTCTCCTGACAATAAACAGCGATACAGGTGAAAACTGCACATCTGTTGATGAAAAAGTCCCATTAACTACTTATATTCAGAGTTTAGCCAGACTGATCGCAATGTGCTGGCAATCTGTCCGCATTTATAGGTTGCCTACCATCAGGTGACCTGTGGAATCACATGGTGATTGAAAGTGGTCGCTCAGGTATTGGGGGTGTTGCAGGGCCAGTCAGCTGCTCAGCTCACCTGTTTCCAAGTGGTTGCTGCGTGTGACATAATTGAATGGAATCACCGGGCAACCGCTGATATTTCTCAGTCAAACGGAGGTTGCCGTCCTATTTCTACTTTAGTGTGAATGAGCTATTATGCATAAGCAAGACTAGCTAGCTAGCAACGGGAGCCAAACTAGCTACAGAGATTCTACAACCTTACCATGGTACCACGCTAAAGGTTTTATCAGGCATGCAGCATGACTAAAGGCATGGCAATGTCCGTCAACCAGTGCATCATTTACTAAAATCTGGTAAAGAAACGCACAACCTAAGTATTGATTTTTCTTGTAACATCACTACCAGGAAGGCATCAGAGAACCAAACCTGCTTGGCATTCACAGCTAGGATTGTGAATGTGGAAAACATACCTGTTAAATGTTAAACAGTAACATCACTGCATCATTGCTGTGCCTCAGCAGACTATGACTAAACCACTAATATGACTGTAGACTGCCCGAATCCATTCACCACAGTCACTATAAGCAAAAAAGGATGAAATAAAAATGCCAGTCAGGTTGCAATTTCTATTCATGTGTGTTCTGACTCATATATCTCACAGTTCCTGAGGTTTAGAGTTGAATATCACAGTAAGGTGACCTTATGACCATAAATAAACAAATAAAAGAAAGAACTCTTGGGCGTTCCGATATCGCTTTTCAATATTGAAACAAAGATATTATCCATACAGACAAATGGCAAACACACAGGCCTAATACATGCCCATCTCTGCCATAAGGAAAGAGATATAATAAATACTATCATTAACATTACACTAGCAAATAATGGCATGCACATTTTTCATATTTCTGTACATGTTTTCTTTGCATCCTAATAGATGGTGCAGAGCATTTCATAAGCTCTTATCCTGAAATATTCTGGTGCATACATGGTGAAATGCAATAATACAACTGCTCTGAAGCACATAATGTACTGTACATAAAAAAATGCTGAACTATAGGTCAAAGCCTGCTGGCTTTGCAACAGTGAAGCAACATGAGCTAAACACCCACAAAGCATCATGGGACTAGGATGATGTGGGTGTATTGATTTCTATGTGGGAGTGGGGCAGAGGGGTGGAGCTAAAACTGGAAATGCAGTAGATGACAGATGCCGATTGTGTGAACTTTAAATGGGCATGTGGGGGAGGAGTGGATGTAATGGAGCAGGGCGAACGGCGCAAGTGAAAAAAAAGACAGATCAGAGTGGGATGGAAGGAGGGAGGGATGGAGTTGAGGGGTGGGGCCGGTATCACAGTTACCACACCTCACCATAGAGACGGTTGCTTAGTGATACGGCGAGGCTGACCAACACCGATGCTGACCGCTGAATTTTATGTCAGCACCTCTCACCTGGAGGTGTTCTTGTAATAAAGGTGTGTGTGTGAA
This sequence comes from Astatotilapia calliptera, assembly GCF_964374335.1. Taxonomy (NCBI): domain Eukaryota; kingdom Metazoa; phylum Chordata; class Actinopteri; order Cichliformes; family Cichlidae; genus Astatotilapia; species Astatotilapia calliptera. Next base: position 6,409,365 of record NC_137438.1, read on the forward strand.
CCGAATGTTTCATATGTCATAATGAGATGAACATTCATGTGTAAAGTCCTTTCAGCTTCTGCACAATATTAAGCTCTGAGAAAAAAAATGGGGAGATATTGATTTCAAGCTCTGTTTACAACTGAGTTGTACTTGCTAAATCAGTCCATGATCAGCACTTTTACACTGAAACAGCAAAAATGAATAGTTTTCTGTGCACTGTGATCTCACCTGGCAGAAAACGGGTTTATACGTGTCGGAAAAGAGCTGGGTTAGCTCCTCAGAGTCACAGAGGTCCAGGGGCAGTCTGTCCACGCACAGACACTTGGAGTGCAGGTTTTCCTCCTGGCTCAGCTGGTTGACGTCCATCCACTGCACCATTAGCGAGCGATCCCCCTGCAACAAGCACCAGTGAGACGCAGAGTCAGACAGTAAGGCAACGCTAGGTCTACTTATTTGCCAAGCGCATTTGGTGACACTATACTGCAAAATAAAAATGTTTGTATTGTACTCAATTAGTCATGGTTACACTTTGTGGATTGTCCCTGTGCAGTTATCCCACAGAGAGTACAGCGCTATTTGTACATGTCTACTTTACTTTCAATTGGAAAAAAAAAAGAGTCTGTTTGTGTTTTTACAACACATTTCACCTGATTTGAAAAGCTGGGATCCGTGAATATCTTTCCAGCTTTACAGCAGTCACAATATATGGCTCGCTTTTTTGTGTGTAATGTCTCGATCTCTGCTGTGTCTAGGAGTAAAAGGGGTGAAACACCAGCTCAGAGAGTAATCTAATTCATTCAGCATTTGACTGATCCGCCTGTCTGGACACTTGAAATCGGTAGCGGGTTGCCAGGTCGTGGTGAAGGTTGTACAGACTGTGTTTAACCGACAATCTAGCAACTTGGTAAGATTAGAAGAACTAACCAAACATAGGCATGCGTGCATTCCAATTATTCATTAAAAAAAAATTGGGAGGACACTAGAAAATGTTCTCAAAATACAGAAGAAACCCAGGAAAAACTGGCATGTTGGTGATTGCTTTAAGA